>NC_089841.1:73135891-73735891 GCF_035609145.1 Eleutherodactylus coqui
TATTCTATGCGCAAAGAATTAGCATCCAAATATTACGTACGGAATCTTATTTTCTCACTTTCCGGTGTCATAGAAACGGGAAATTTGGAACGAGCATTGATTATGTCATAAATAGGAAATGCTAATGGGTCCCAATTCCATTATTCAATTCTAGCGCAGAAGAATTGACGTCGAAATTTTACGTGCGGAATGTAATTTTTTCACTTTCCGGTGTCATAGAAACGTGAAATTTGGCACGAGCATTGATTATGTCATAAATAGGAAAAGCTAATGGGTCCCAACTCCATTATTCAATTCTATGCGCAAAAGAATTAGCGTCCAAATTTTACGTACGGAATCTAATTTTCTCACTTTCCGGTGTTATAGAAACGGGAAATTTGGCACGAGCATTGATTATGTCATAAATAGGAAAAGCTAATGGGTCCCAACTCGATTATTCAATTCTATGCGCAAAAGAATTAGCGTCCAAATTTTACGTGCGGAATGTAATTTTTTCACTTTCGGTGTCATAGAAACAGGAAATTTGGCACGAGCATTGATTATGTCATAAATAGGAAAAGCTAATGGGTCCCAACTCCATTATTCAATTCTATGCGCAAAAGAATTAGCGTCCAAATTTTACGTGCGGAATGTAATTTCTTCACTTTCCGGTGTCATAGAAACAGGAAATTTGGCACGAGCATTGATTATGTCATAAATAGTAAAAGCTAATGGGTCCTAACTTGATTATTCCATTCTATGCGCAAAAGAATTAGCGTCCAAATTTTACGTACGGAATCTAATGTTCTCACTTTCCGGTGTCATAGAAAGGTGAAATTTGGCACGAGCATTGATTATGTCATAAATAGGAAAAGTTCATAGGTCCCAACTCGATTATTCAATTCCAGCGCAAAACAATTGGCGTCAAAATTTTATGTGCGGAATGTAATTTTTTCACTTTCCGGTGTCATAGAAACGGGAAATTTGGCATGAGCATTGATTATGTCATAAATAGGAAAAGCTAATGGGTACCAACTCGATTATTCAATTCTATGCGCAAAAGAATTAGCATCCAAATTTTACGTGCGGAATGTAATTTTCTCACTTGCCGGTGTCATAGAAACGGGAAATTTGGCATGAGCATTGATTATGTCATAAATAGGAAAAGCGAATGGGTCCCAACTCGATTATTCAATTCCAGCGCAAAAGAATTGGCGTCGAAATTTTTCATACATAATCTAAATCTGTCACTTCCCAATGCTATAGAAACTTAAAATTTGGCACGGGCATTGATTATGATGACATAAATAGGAATAGTTAATGGGTCCCAACTCCATTATTCAATTCTATGCGCAAAAGAATTAGCGTCCAAATTTTACGTACGGAATCTAATTTTCTCACTTTCCGGTGTCATAGAAACGGGAAATTTGGCACGAGCATTGATTATGTCATAAATAGGAAACACTAATGGGTCCCAATTCCATTATTGAATTCTAGCGCAAAAGAATTGACGTCGAAATTTTACGTGCGGAATGTAATTTTTTCACTTTCCGGTGTCATAGAAACGTGAAATTTGGCACGAGCATTGATTATGTCATAAATAGGAAAAGCTAATGGGTCCCAACTCCATTATTCAATTCTATGCGCAAAAGAATTAGCGTCCAAATTTTACGTACAGAATCTAATTTTCTCACTTTCCGGTGTCATAGAAACGTGAAATTTGGCACGAGCATTGATTATGTCATAAATAGGAAAAGCTAATGGGTCCCAACTCGATTATTCAATTCTATGCACAAAAGAATTAGCGTCCAAATTTTACGTGCGGAATGTAATTTTTTCACTTTCCGGTGTCCTAGAAACAGGAAATTTGGCACGAGCATTGATTATGTCATAAATAGGAAAAGCTAATGGGTCCCAACTCCATTATTCAATTCTATGCGCAAAAGAATTAGTGTCCAAATTTTACGTACGGAATGTAATTTCTTCACTTTCCGGTGTCATAGAAACAGGAAATTTGGCACGAGCAGTGATTATGTCATAAATAGTAAAAGCTAATGGGTCCTAACTTGATTATTCAATTCTATGCGCAAATGAATTAGCGTCCAAATTTTACGTACGGAATCTAATTTTCTCACTTTCCGGTGTCATAGAAAGGTGAAATTTGGCACGAGCATTGATTATGTCATAAGTAGGAAAAGCTAATGGGTCCCAACTCGATTATTCAATTCCAGCGCAAAACAATTGGCGTCGAAATTTTATGTGCGGAATGTAATTTTTTCACTTTCCGGTGTCATAGAAATGGGAAATTTGGCACGAGCATTGATTATGTCATAAATAGGAAAAGCTAATGGGTCCCAACTCGATTATTCAATTCTATGCGCAAAAGAATTAGCGTCCAAATTTTACGTGCGGAATTTAAGTTTCTCACTTGCCGTGTCATAGAAACGGGAAATTTGGCATGAGCATTGATTATGTCATAAATAGGAAAAGCGGATGGGTTCCAACTCGATTATTCAATTCCAGCGCAAAAGAATTGGCGTCGAAATTTTACGTGCGGAATGTAATTTTCTTACTTTCCAGTGTCATAGAAACGGGAAAATTGGCATGAGCATTGATTATGTCATAAATAGGAAACGCTAATGGGTCCCAACTCCATTATTCAATTCTATGCGCAAAAGAATTAGCGTCGAAATTTTACGTGCCGAATGTAATTTTCTCACTTTCCGGTGTCATAGAAACGGGAAATTTGGCACGAGCATTGATTATGTCATAAATAGGAAAAGTTAATAGGTCCCAATTCCATTATTCAATTCTAGCGCAAAAGAATTGGCATCGAAATTTTACGTGCGGAATGTAATTTTTTCACTTTCCGGTGTCATAGAAACGTGAAATTTTGCACGAGCATTGATTATGTCATAAATAGGAAAAGCTAATGGGTCCCAACTCGATTATTCAATTCTATGCGCAAAAGAATTAGCGTCCAAATTTTACGTGCGGAATGTAATTTTCTCACTTTCCGGTGTCATAGAAACAGGAAATTTGGCACTAGCATTGATTATGTCATAAATAGGGAAAGCTAATGGGTCCCAACTCCATTATTCAATTCTATGCGCAAAAGAATTAGCGTCCAAATTTTACATACATAATCCAAATCTCTCACTTCCCAATGTCATAGAAACATGAAATTTGGCACAAGCATTGATTGTGTCATAAATATAAAAAGTTAATAGGTCCCAACTCGATTATTCAATTCTAAGCGCAAAAGAATTAGTGTCCGAATTTTATGTACGTAATCTAATTCTCTCACTTCCTGATGTCATTTTATATGAAGGAAACGTTGCATGGTTACCTCCACGTGGTGTTTCCTGGGTAACGCAGAGAACTATGCAAAATGGTGAACATATGTTTTTCCTCAGTATCTCTAAAGTAACCACGACTTCATAAGATTTTCCGTGTGAACACCAGATAAACACCAGTACCAAATTAACTCGGGCGAAGCCGGGTATATCAGCTAGTCTATCTATATATATAAAGACGAAAGCCCTCACTGACTCACTGACTCACTCACTGACTGACTGACTCGCCAAAAGTTCTCCAACTTCCCGATGTCGTAGAAACAAGAAATTTGGCACAAACATAGATTATCTCCAAAATAGGAAAAGTAATTATGTCCCAACTCGATTATTCAATTCTAGCGCAAAAGAATTGCCGTCGAAAATTTTACGTACATAATCTAAATCTGTCACTTCCCAATGCTATAGAAACTTAAAATTTGGCACGGGCATTGATTATGACATAAATAGGAAAAGTTAATGGGTCCCAACTCCATTATTCAATTCTATGCGCAAAAGAATTAGCGTCCAAATTTTACGTACGGAATCTAATTTTCTCACTTTCCGGTGTCATAGAAACGGGAAATTTGGCACGAGCATTGATTATGTCATAAATAGGAAATGCTAATGGGTCCCAATTCCATTATTCAATTCTAGCGCAAAAGAATTGACGTCGAAATTTTACGTGCGGAATGTAATTTTTTCACTTTCCGGTGTCATAGAAACGTGAAATTTGGCACGAGCATTGATTATGTCATAAATAGGAAAAGCTAATGGGTCCCAACTCCATTATTCAATTCTATGCGCAAAAGAATTAGCGTCCAAATTTTACGTACGGAATCTAATTTTCTCACTTTCCGGTGTTATAGAAACGGGAAATTTGGCACGAGCATTGATTATGTCATAAATAGGAAAAGCTAATGGGTCCCAACTCGATTATTCAATTCTATGCGCAAAAGAATTAGCGTCCAAATTTTACGTGCGGAATGTAATTTTTTCACTTTCCGGTGTCATAGAAACAGGAAATTTGGCACGAGCATTGATTATGTCATAAATAGGAAAAGCTAATGGGTCCCAACTCCATTATTCAATTCTATGCGCAAAAGAATTAGCGTCCAAATTTTACGTGCGGAATGTAATTTCTTCACTTTCCGGTGTCATAGAAACGTGAAATTTGGCACGAGCATTGATTATGTCATAAATAGGAAAAGCTAATGGGTCCCAACTCGATTATTCAATTCTATGCGCAAAAGAATTAGCGTCCAAATTTTACGTGCGGAATGTAATTTTTTCACTTTCCGGTGTCCTAGAAACAGGAAATTTGGCACGAGCATTGATTATGTCATAAATAGGAAAAGCTAATGGGTCCCAACTACATTATTCAATTCTATGCGCAAAAGAATTAGTGTCCAAATTTTACGTACGGAATGTAATTTATTCACTTTCCGGTGTCATAGAAACAGGAAATTTGGCACGAGCAGTGATTATGTCATAAATAGTAAAAGCTAATGGGTCCTAACTTGATTATTCAATTCTATGCGCAAATGAATTAGCGTCCAAATTTTACGTACGGAATCTAATTTTCTCACTTTCCGGTGTCATAGAAAGGTGAAATTTGGCACGAGCATTGATTATGTCATAAGTAGGAAAAGCTAATGGGTCCCAACTCGATTATTCAATTCCAGCGCAAAACAATTGGCGTCGAAATTTTATGTGCGGAATGTAATTTTTTCACTTTCCGGTGTCATAGAAACGGGAAATTTGGCACGAGCATTGATTATGTCATAAATAGGAAAAGCTAATGGGTCCCAACTCGATTATTCAATTATATGCGCAAAAGAATTAGCATCCAAATTTTACGTACGGAATCTAATTTTCTCACTTTCCGGTGTCATAGAAACGGGAAATTTAGCACGAGCATTGATTATGTCATAAATAGGAAAAGCTAATGGGTCCCAACTCGATTATTCAATTCTATGCGCAAAAGAATTAGCGTCCAAATTTTACGTGCGGAATGTAATTTTCTCACTTTCCGGTGTCATAGAAACAGGAAATTTGGCACGAGCATTGATTATGTCATAAATAGGGAAAGCTAATGGGTCCCAACTCCATTATTCAATTCTATGCGCAAAAGAATTAGCGTCCAAATTTTACATACATAATCCAAATCTCTCACTTCCCAATGTCATAGAAACATGAAATTTGGCACAAGCATTGATTGTGTCATAAATATGAAAAGTTAATAGGTCCCAACTCGATTATTCAATTCTAAGCGCAAAAGAATTAGTGTCCAAATTTTACGTACAGAATCTAATTTTTTCACTTTCCGGTGTCATAGAAACGGGAAATTTGGCACGAGCATTGATTATGTCATAAATAGGAAAAGCTAATGGGTCCCAACTCGATTATTCAATTCTATGCGCAAAAGAATTAGCGTCCAAATTTTACGTGCGGAATTTAATTTTCTCACTTGCCGGTGTCATAGAAACGGGAAATTTGGCATGAGCATTGATTATGTCATAAATAGGAAAAGCGGATGGGTCCCAACTCGATTATTCAATTCCAGCGCAAAAGAATTGGCGTCGAAATTTTACGTGCGGAATGTAATATTCTTACTTTCCAGTGTCATAGAAACGGGAAAATTGGCATGAGCATTGATTATGTCATAAATAGGAAACGCTAATGGGTCCCAACTCCATTATTCAATTCTATGCGCAAAAGAATTAGCGTCGAAATTTTACGTGCCGAATGTAATTTTCTCACTTTCCGGTGTCATAGAAATGGGAAATTTGGCACGAGCATTGATTATGTCATAAATAGGAAAAGTTAATAGGTCCCAATTCCATTATTCAATTCTAGCGCAAAAGAATTGGCATCGAAATTTTACGTGCGGAATGTAATTTTTTCACTTTCCGGTGTCATAGAAACGTGAAATTTGGCACGAGCATTGATTATGTCATAAATAGGAAAAGCTAATGGGTCCCAACTCCATTATTCAATTCTATGCGCAAAAGAATTAGCGTCCAAATTTTACGTACGGAATCTAATTTTCTCACTTTCCGGTGTCATAGAAATGGGAAATTTGGCACAAGCATATTTATGTCATAAATAGGAAAAGCTAATGGGTCCCAACTCGATTATTCAATTCTATGCGCAAAAGAATTAGCGTCCAAATTTTACGTGCGGAATGTAATTTTTTCACTTTCCGGTGTCATAGAGACAGGAAATTTGGCATGAGCATTGATTATGTCATAAATAGGAAAAGCTAATGGGTCCCAACTCCATTATTCAATTCTATGCGCAAAAGAATTAGCGTCCAAATTTTACGTACAGAATCTAATTTTCTCACTTTCCGGTGTCATAGAAACGGGAAATTTGGCACGAGCATTGATTATGTCATAAATAGGAAAAGCTAATGGGTCCCAACTCGATTATTCAATTCTATGCGCAAAAGAATTAGCATCCAAATTTTACGTGCGGAATGTAATTTTCTCACTTTCCGGTGTCATAGAAACAGGAAATTTGGCACGAGCATTGATTATGTCATAAATAGGGAAAGCTAATGGGTCCCAACTCCATTATTCAATTCTATGCGCAAAAGAATTAGCGTCCAAATTTTACGTGCGGAATGTAATTTCTTCACTTTCCGGTGTCATAGAAACAGGAAATTTGGCACGAGCATTGATTATGTCATAAATAGGAAAAGCTAATGGGTCCCAACTCGATTATTCAATTCTATGCGCAAAAGAATTAGCGTCCAAATTTTACGTGCGGAATGTAATTTTTTCACTTTCCGGTGTCATAGAGACAGGAAATTTGGCATGAGCATTGATTATGTCATAAATAGGAAAAGCTAATGGGTCCCAACTCCATTATTCAATTCTATGCGCAAAAGAATTAGCGTCCAAATTTTACGTACAGAATCTAATTTTCTCACTTTCCGGTGTCATAGAAACGGGAAATTTGGCACGAGCATTGATTATGTCATAAATAGGAAAAGCTAATGGGTCCCAACTCGATTATTCAATTCTATGCGCAAAAGAATTAGCATCCAAATTTTACGTACGGAATCTTATTTTCTCACTTTCCGGTGTCATAGAAACGGGAAATTTGGAACGAGCATTGATTATGTCATAAATAGGAAATGCTAATGGGTCCCAATTCCATTATTCAATTCTAGCGCAGAAGAATTGACGTCGAAATTTTACGTGCGGAATGTAATTTTTTCACTTTCCGGTGTCATAGAGACAGGAAATTTGGCATGAGCATTGATTATGTCATAAATAGGAAAAGCTAATGGGTCCCAACTCCATTATTCAATTCTATGCGCAAAAGAATTAGCGTCCAAATTTTACGTACAGAATCTAATTTTCTCACTTTCCGGTGTCATAGAAACGGGAAATTTGGCACGAGCATTGATTATGTCATAAATAGGAAAAGCTAATGGGTCCCAACTCGATTATTCAATTCTATGCGCAAAAGAATTAGCATCCAAATTTTACGTACGGAATCTTATTTTCTCACTTTCCGGTGTCATAGAAACGGGAAATTTGGAACGAGCATTGATTATGTCATAAATAGGAAATGCTAATGGGTCCCAATTCCATTATTCAATTCTAGCGCAGAAGAATTGACGTCGAAATTTTACGTGCGGAATGTAATTTTTTCACTTTCCGGTGTCATAGAAACGTGAAATTTGGCACGAGCATTGATTATGTCATAAATAGGAAAAGCTAATGGGTCCCAACTCGATTATTCAATTCTATGCGCAAAAGAATTAGCATCCAAATATTACGTACGGAATCTTATTTTCTCACTTTCCGGTGTCATAGAAACGGGAAATTTGGAACGAGCATTGATTATGTCATAAATAGGAAATGCTAATGGGTCCCAATTCCATTATTCAATTCTAGCGCAGAAGAATTGACGTCGAAATTTTACGTGCGGAATGTAATTTTTTCACTTTCCGGTGTCATAGAAACGTGAAATTTGGCACGAGCATTGATTATGTCATAAATAGGAAAAGCTAATGGGTCCCAACTCCATTATTCAATTCTATGCGCAAAAGAATTAGCGTCCAAATTTTACGTACGGAATCTAATTTTCTCACTTTCCGGTGTTATAGAAACGGGAAATTTGGCACGAGCATTGATTATGTCATAAATAGGAAAAGCTAATGGGTCCCAACTCGATTATTCAATTCTATGCGCAAAAGAATTAGCGTCCAAATTTTACGTGCGGAATGTAATTTTTTCACTAACCGGTGTCATAGAAACAGGAAATTTGGCACGAGCATTGATTATGTCATAAATAGGAAAAGCTAATGGGTCCCAACTCCATTATTCAATTCTATGCGCAAAAGAATTAGCGTCCAAATTTTACGTGCGGAATGTAATTTCTTCACTTTCCGGTGTCATAGAAACAGGAAATTTGGCACGAGCATTGATTATGTCATAAATAGTAAAAGCTAATGGGTCCTAACTTGATTATTCCATTCTATGCGCAAAAGAATTAGCGTCCAAATTTTACGTACGGAATCTAATGTTCTCACTTTCCGGTGTCATAGAAAGGTGAAATTTGGCACGAGCATTGATTATGTCATAAATAGGAAAAGTTCATAGGTCCCAACTCGATTATTCAATTCCAGCGCAAAACAATTGGCGTCAAAATTTTATGTGCGGAATGTAATTTTTTCACTTTCCGGTGTCATAGAAACGGGAAATTTGGCATGAGCATTGATTATGTCATAAATAGGAAAAGCTAATGGGTACCAACTCGATTATTCAATTCTATGCGCAAAAGAATTAGCATCCAAATTTTACGTGCGGAATGTAATTTTCTCACTTGCCGGTGTCATAGAAACGGGAAATTTGGCATGAGCATTGATTATGTCATAAATAGGAAAAGCGAATGGGTCCCAACTCGATTATTCAATTCCAGCGCAAAAGAATTGGCGTCGAAATTTTTCATACATAATCTAAATCTGTCACTTCCCAATGCTATAGAAACTTAAAATTTGGCACGGGCATTGATTATGATGACATAAATAGGAATAGTTAATGGGTCCCAACTCCATTATTCAATTCTATGCGCAAAAGAATTAGCGTCCAAATTTTACGTACGGAATCTAATTTTCTCACTTTCCGGTGTCATAGAAACGGGAAATTTGGCACGAGCATTGATTATGTCATAAATAGGAAACACTAATGGGTCCCAATTCCATTATTGAATTCTAGCGCAAAAGAATTGACGTCGAAATTTTACGTGCGGAATGTAATTTTTTCACTTTCCGGTGTCATAGAAACGTGAAATTTGGCACGAGCATTGATTATGTCATAAATAGGAAAAGCTAATGGGTCCCAACTCCATTATTCAATTCTATGCGCAAAAGAATTAGCGTCCAAATTTTACGTACAGAATCTAATTTTCTCACTTTCCGGTGTCATAGAAACGTGAAATTTGGCACGAGCATTGATTATGTCATAAATAGGAAAAGCTAATGGGTCCCAACTCGATTATTCAATTCTATGCACAAAAGAATTAGCGTCCAAATTTTACGTGCGGAATGTAATTTTTTCACTTTCCGGTGTCCTAGAAACAGGAAATTTGGCACGAGCATTGATTATGTCATAAATAGGAAAAGCTAATGGGTCCCAACTCCATTATTCAATTCTATGCGCAAAAGAATTAGTGTCCAAATTTTACGTACGGAATGTAATTTCTTCACTTTCCGGTGTCATAGAAACAGGAAATTTGGCACGAGCAGTGATTATGTCATAAATAGTAAAAGCTAATGGGTCCTAACTTGATTATTCAATTCTATGCGCAAATGAATTAGCGTCCAAATTTTACGTACGGAATCTAATTTTCTCACTTTCCGGTGTCATAGAAAGGTGAAATTTGGCACGAGCATTGATTATGTCATAAGTAGGAAAAGCTAATGGGTCCCAACTCGATTATTCAATTCCAGCGCAAAACAATTGGCGTCGAAATTTTATGTGCGGAATGTAATTTTTTCACTTTCCGGTGTCATAGAAATGGGAAATTTGGCACGAGCATTGATTATGTCATAAATAGGAAAAGCTAATGGGTCCCAACTCGATTATTCAATTCTATGCGCAAAAGAATTAGCGTCCAAATTTTACGTGCGGAATTTAAGTTTCTCACTTGCCGTGTCATAGAAACGGGAAATTTGGCATGAGCATTGATTATGTCATAAATAGGAAAAGCGGATGGGTTCCAACTCGATTATTCAATTCCAGCGCAAAAGAATTGGCGTCGAAATTTTACGTGCGGAATGTAATTTTCTTACTTTCCAGTGTCATAGAAACGGGAAAATTGGCATGAGCATTGATTATGTCATAAATAGGAAACGCTAATGGGTCCCAACTCCATTATTCAATTCTATGCGCAAAAGAATTAGCGTCGAAATTTTACGTGCCGAATGTAATTTTCTCACTTTCCGGTGTCATAGAAACGGGAAATTTGGCACGAGCATTGATTATGTCATAAATAGGAAAAGTTAATAGGTCCCAATTCCATTATTCAATTCTAGCGCAAAAGAATTGGCATCGAAATTTTACGTGCGGAATGTAATTTTTTCACTTTCCGGTGTCATAGAAACGTGAAATTTTGCACGAGCATTGATTATGTCATAAATAGGAAAAGCTAATGGGTCCCAACTCCATTATTCAAATCTATGCGCAAAAGAATTAGCGTCCAAATTTTACGTACGGAATCTAATTTTCTCACTTTCCGGTGTCATAGAAACGGGAAATTTAGCACGAGCATTGATTATGTCATAAATAGGAAAAGCTAATGGGTCCCAACTCGATTATTCAATTCTATGCGCAAAAGAATTAGCGTCCAAATTTTACGTGCGGAATGTAATTTTCTCACTTTCCGGTGTCATAGAAACAGGAAATTTGGCACGAGCATTGATTATGTCATAAATAGGGAAAGCTAATGGGTCCCAACTCCATTATTCAATTCTATGCGCAAAAGAATTAGCGTCCAAATTTTACATACATAATCCAAATCTCTCACTTCCCAATGTCATAGAAACATGAAATTTGGCACAAGCATTGATTGTGCAATAAATATGAAAAGTTAATAGGTCCCAACTCGATTATTCAATTCTAAGCGCAAAAGAATTAGTGTCCAAATTTTACGTACAGAATCTAATTTTTTCACTTTCCGGTGTCATAGAAACGGGAAATTTGGCACGAGCATTGATTATGTCATAAATAGGAAAAGCTAATGGGTCCCAACTCGATTATTCAATTCTATGCGCAAAAGAATTAGCGTCCAAATTTTACGTGCGGAATGTAATTTTTTCACTTTCCGGTGTCCTAGAAACAGGAAATTTGGCACGAGCATTGATTATGTCATAAATAGGAAAAGCTAATGGGTCCCAACTCCATTATTCAATTCTATGCGCAAAAGAATTAGTGTCCAAATTTTACGTACGGAATGTAATTTATTCACTTTCCGGTGTCATAGAAACAGGAAATTTGGCACGAGCAGTGATTATGTCATAAATAGTAAAAGCTAATGGGTCCTAACTTGATTATTCAATTCTATGCGCAAATGAATTAGCGTCCAAATTTTACGTACGGAATCTAATTTTCTCACTTTCCGGTGTCATAGAAAGGTGAAATTTGGCACGAGCATTGATTATGTCATAAGTAGGAAAAGCTAATGGGTCCCAACTCGATTATTCAATTCCAGCGCAAAACAATTGGCGTCGAAATTTTATGTGCGGAATGTAATTTTTTCACTTTCCGGTGTCATAGAAACGGGAAATTTGGCACGAGCATTGATTATGTCATAAATAGGAAAAGCTAATGGGTCCCAACTCGATTATTCAATTATATGCGCAAAAGAATTAGCATCCAAATTTTACGTACGGAATCTAATTTTCTCACTTTCCGGTGTCATAGAAACGGGAAATTTAGCACGAGCATTGATTATGTCATAAATAGGAAAAGCTATTGGGTCCCAACTCGATTATTCAATTCTATGCGCAAAAGAATTAGCGTCCAAATTTTACGTGCGGAATGTAATTTTCTCACTTTCCGGTGTCATAGAAACAGGAAATTTGGCACGAGCATTGATTATGTCATAAATAGGGAAAGCTAATGGGTCCCAACTCCATTATTCAATTCTATGCGCAAAAGAATTAGCGTCCAAATTTTACATACATAATCCAAATCTCTCACTTCCCAATGTCATAGAAACATGAAATTTGGCACAAGCATTGATTGTGTCATAAATATGAAAAGTTAATAGGTCCCAACTCGATTATTCAATTCTAAGCGCAAAAGAATTAGTGTCCAAATTTTACGTACAGAATCTAATTTTTTCACTTTCCGGTGTCATAGAAACGGGAAATTTGGCACGAGCATTGATTATGTCATAAATAGGAAAAGCTAATGGGTCCCAACTCGATTATTCAATTCTATGCGCAAAAGAATTAGCGTCCAAATTTTACGTGCGGAATTTAATTTTCTCACTTGCCGGTGTCATAGAAACGGGAAATTTGGCATGAGCATTGATTATGTCATAAATAGGAAAAGCGGATTGGTCCCAACTCGATTATTCAATTCCAGCGCAAAAGAATTGGCGTCGAAATTTTACGTGCGGAATGTAATATTCTTACTTTCCAGTGTCATAGAAACGGGAAAATTGGCATGAGCATTGATTATGTCATAAATAGGAAACGCTAATGGGTCCCAACTCCATTATTCAATTCTATGCGCAAAAGAATTAGCGTCGAAATTTTACGTGCCGAATGTAATTTTCTCACTTTCCGGTGTCATAGAAATGGGAAATTTGGCACGAGCATTGATTATGTCATAAATAGGAAAAGTTAATAGGTCCCAATTCCATTATTCAATTCTAGCGCAAAAGAATTGGCATCGAAATTTTACGTGCGGAATGTAATTTTTTCACTTTCCGGTGTCATAGAAACGTGAAATTTGGCACGAGCATTGATTATGTCATAAATAGGAAAAGCTAATGGGTCCCAACTCCATTATTCAATTCTTTGCGCAAAAGAATTAGCGTCCAAATTTTACGTACGGAATCTAATTTTCTCACTTTCCGGTGTCATAGAAATGGGAAATTTGGCACAAGCATTGATTATGTCATAAATAGGAAAAGCTAATGGGTCCCAACTCGATTATTCAATTCTATGCGCAAAAGAATTAGCGTCCAAATTTTACGTGCGGAATGTAATTTTTTCACTTTCCGGTGTCATAGAGACAGGAAATTTGGCATGAGCATTGATTATGTCATAAATAGGAAAAGCTAATGGGTCCCAACTCCATTATTCAATTCTATGCGCAAAAGAATTAGCGTCCAAATTTTACGTACAGAATCTAATTTTCTCACTTTCCGGTGTCATAGAAACGGGAAATTTGGCACGAGCATTGATTATGTCATAAATAGGAAAAGCTAATGGGTCCCAACTCGATTATTCAATTCTATGCGCAAAAGAATTAGCATCCAAATTTTACGTGCGGAATGTAATTTTCTCACTTTCCGGTGTCATAGAAACAGGAAATTTGGCACGAGCATTGATTATGTCATAAATAGGGAAAGCTAATGGGTCCCAACTCCATTATTCAATTCTATGCGCAAAAGAATTAGCGTCCAAATTTTACGTGCGGAATGTAATTTCTTCACTTTCCGGTGTCATAGAAACAGGAAATTTGGCACGAGCATTGATTATGTCATAAATAGGAAAAGCTAATGGGTCCCAACTCGATTATTCAATTCTATGCGCAAAAGAATTAGCGTCCAAATTTTACGTGCGGAATGTAATTTTTTCACTTTCCGGTGTCATAGAGACAGGAAATTTGGCATGAGCATTGATTATGTCATAAATAGGAAAAGCTAATGGGTCCCAACTCCATTATTCAATTCTATGCGCAAAAGAATTAGCGTCCAAATTTTACGTACAGAATCTAATTTTCTCACTTTCCGGTGTCATAGAAACGGGAAATTTGGCACGAGCATTGATTATGTCATAAATAGGAAAAGCTAATGGGTCCCAACTCGATTATTCAATTCTATGCGCAAAAGAATTAGCATCCAAATTTTACGTACGGAATCTTATTTTCTCACTTTCCGGTGTCATAGAAACGGGAAATTTGGAACGAGCATTGATTATGTCATAAATAGGAAATGCTAATGGGTCCCAATTCCATTATTCAATTCTAGCGCAGAAGAATTGACGTCGAAATTTTACGTGCGGAATGTAATTTTTTCACTTTCCGGTGTCATAGAGACAGGAAATTTGGCATGAGCATTGATTATGTCATAAATAGGAAAAGCTAATGGGTCCCAACTCCATTATTCAATTCTATGCGCAAAAGAATTAGCGTCCAAATTTTACGTACAGAATCTAATTTTCTCACTTTCCGGTGTCATAGAAACGGGAAATTTGGCACGAGCATTGATTATGTCATAAATAGGAAAAGCTAATGGGTCCCAACTCGATTATTCAATTCTATGCGCAAAAGAATTAGCATCCAAATTTTACGTACGGAATCTTATTTTCTCACTTTCCGGTGTCATAGAAACGGGAAATTTGGAACGAGCATTGATTATGTCATAAATAGGAAATGCTAATGGGTCCCAATTCCATTATTCAATTCTAGCGCAGAAGAATTGACGTCGAAATTTTACGTGCGGAATGTAATTTTTTCACTTTCCGGTGTCATAGAAACGTGAAATTTGGCACGAGCATTGATTATGTCATAAATAGGAAAAGCTAATGGGTCCCAACTCGATTATTCAATTCTATGCGCAAAGAATTAGCATCCAAATATTACGTACGGAATCTTATTTTCTCACTTTCCGGTGTCATAGAAACGGGAAATTTGGAACGAGCATTGATTATGTCATAAATAGGAAATGCTAATGGGTCCCAATTCCATTATTCAATTCTAGCGCAGAAGAATTGACGTCGAAATTTTACGTGCGGAATGTAATTTTTTCACTTTCCGGTGTCATAGAAACGTGAAATTTGGCACGAGCATTGATTATGTCATAAATAGGAAAAGCTAATGGGTCCCAACTCCATTATTCAATTCTATGCGCAAAAGAATTAGCGTCCAAATTTTACGTACGGAATCTAATTTTCTCACTTTCCGGTGTTATAGAAACGGGAAATTTGGCACGAGCATTGATTATGTCATAAATAGGAAAAGCTAATGGGTCCCAACTCGATTATTCAATTCTATGCGCAAAAGAATTAGCGTCCAAATTTTACGTGCGGAATGTAATTTTTTCACTTTCCGGTGTCATAGAAACAGGAAATTTGGCACGAGCATTGATTATGTCATAAATAGGAAAAGCTAATGGGTCCCAACTCCATTATTCAATTCTATGCGCAAAAGAATTAGCGTCCAAATTTTACGTGCGGAATGTAATTTCTTCACTTTCCGGTGTCATAGAAACAGGAAATTTGGCACGAGCATTGATTATGTCATAAATAGTAAAAGCTAATGGGTCCTAACTTGATTATTCCATTCTATGCGCAAAAGAATTAGCGTCCAAATTTTACGTACGGAATCTAATGTTCTCACTTTCCGGTGTCATAGAAAGGTGAAATTTGGCACGAGCATTGATTATGTCATAAATAGGAAAAGTTCATAGGTCCCAACTCGATTATTCAATTCCAGCGCAAAACAATTGGCGTCAAAATTTTATGTGCGGAATGTAATTTTTTCACTTTCCGGTGTCATAGAAACGGGAAATTTGGCATGAGCATTGATTATGTCATAAATAGGAAAAGCTAATGGGTACCAACTCGATTATTCAATTCTATGCGCAAAAGAATTAGCATCCAAATTTTACGTGCGGAATGTAATTTTCTCACTTGCCGGTGTCATAGAAACGGGAAATTTGGCATGAGCATTGATTATGTCATAAATAGGAAAAGCGAATGGGTCCCAACTCGATTATTCAATTCCAGCGCAAAAGAATTGGCGTCGAAATTTTTCATACATAATCTAAATCTGTCACTTCCCAATGCTATAGAAACTTAAAATTTGGCACGGGCATTGATTATGATGACATAAATAGGAATAGTTAATGGGTCCCAACTCCATTATTCAATTCTATGCGCAAAAGAATTAGCGTCCAAATTTTACGTACGGAATCTAATTTTCTCACTTTCCGGTGTCATAGAAACGGGAAATTTGGCACGAGCATTGATTATGTCATAAATAGGAAACACTAATGGGTCCCAATTCCATTATTGAATTCTAGCGCAAAAGAATTGACGTCGAAATTTTACGTGCGGAATGTAATTTTTTCACTTTCCGGTGTCATAGAAACGTGAAATTTGGCACGAGCATTGATTATGTCATAAATAGGAAAAGCTAATGGGTCCCAACTCCATTATTCAATTCTATGCGCAAAAGAATTAGCGTCCAAATTTTACGTACAGAATCTAATTTTCTCACTTTCCGGTGTCATAGAAACGTGAAATTTGGCACGAGCATTGATTATGTCATAAATAGGAAAAGCTAATGGGTCCCAACTCGATTATTCAATTCTATGCACAAAAGAATTAGCGTCCAAATTTTACGTGCGGAATGTAATTTTTTCACTTTCCGGTGTCCTAGAAACAGGAAATTTGGCACGAGCATTGATTATGTCATAAATAGGAAAAGCTAATGGGTCCCAACTCCATTATTCAATTCTATGCGCAAAAGAATTAGTGTCCAAATTTTACGTACGGAATGTAATTTCTTCACTTTCCGGTGTCATAGAAACAGGAAATTTGGCACGAGCAGTGATTATGTCATAAATAGTAAAAGCTAATGGGTCCTAACTTGATTATTCAATTCTATGCGCAAATGAATTAGCGTCCAAATTTTACGTACGGAATCTAATTTTCTCACTTTCCGGTGTCATAGAAAGGTGAAATTTGGCACGAGCATTGATTATGTCATAAGTAGGAAAAGCTAATGGGTCCCAACTCGATTATTCAATTCCAGCGCAAAACAATTGGCGTCGAAATTTTATGTGCGGAATGTAATTTTTTCACTTTCCGGTGTCATAGAAATGGGAAATTTGGCACGAGCATTGATTATGTCATAAATAGGAAAAGCTAATGGGTCCCAACTCGATTATTCAATTCTATGCGCAAAAGAATTAGCGTCCAAATTTTACGTGCGGAATTTAAGTTTCTCACTTGCCGTGTCATAGAAACGGGAAATTTGGCATGAGCATTGATTATGTCATAAATAGGAAAAGCGGATGGGTTCCAACTCGATTATTCAATTCCAGCGCAAAAGAATTGGCGTCGAAATTTTACGTGCGGAATGTAATTTTCTTACTTTCCAGTGTCATAGAAACGGGAAAATTGGCATGAGCATTGATTATGTCATAAATAGGAAACGCTAATGGGTCCCAACTCCATTATTCAATTCTATGCGCAAAAGAATTAGCGTCGAAATTTTACGTGCCGAATGTAATTTTCTCACTTTCCGGTGTCATAGAAACGGGAAATTTGGCACGAGCATTGATTATGTCATAAATAGGAAAAGTTAATAGGTCCCAATTCCATTATTCAATTCTAGCGCAAAAGAATTGGCATCGAAATTTTACGTGCGGAATGTAATTTTTTCACTTTCCGGTGTCATAGAAACGTGAAATTTTGCACGAGCATTGATTATGTCATAAATAGGAAAAGCTAATGGGTCCCAACTCCATTATTCAAATCTATGCGCAAAAGAATTAGCGTCCAAATTTTACGTACGGAATCTAATTTTCTCACTTTCCGGTGTCATAGAAACGGGAAATTTAGCACGAGCATTGATTATGTCATAAATAGGAAAAGCTAATGGGTCCCAACTCGATTATTCAATTCTATGCGCAAAAGAATTAGCGTCCAAATTTTACGTGCGGAATGTAATTTTCTCACTTTCCGGTGTCATAGAAACAGGAAATTTGGCACTAGCATTGATTATGTCATAAATAGGGAAAGCTAATGGGTCCCAACTCCATTATTCAATTCTATGCGCAAAAGAATTAGCGTCCAAATTTTACATACATAATCCAAATCTCTCACTTCCCAATGTCATAGAAACATGAAATTTGGCACAAGCATTGATTGTGTCATAAATATAAAAAGTTAATAGGTCCCAACTCGATTATTCAATTCTAAGCGCAAAAGAATTAGTGTCCGAATTTTATGTACGTAATCTAATTCTCTCACTTCCTGATGTCATTTTATATGAAGGAAACGTTGCATGGTTACCTCCACGTGGTGTTTCCTGGGTAACGCAGAGAACTATGCAAAATGGTGAACATATGTTTTTCCTCAGTATCTCTAAAGTAACCACGACTTCATAAGATTTTCCGTGTGAACACCAGATAAACACCAGTACCAAATTAACTCGGGCGAAGCCGGGTATATCAGCTAGTCTATCTATATATATAAAGACGAAAGCCCTCACTGACTCACTGACTCACTCACTGACTGACTGACTCGCCAAAAGTTCTCCAACTTCCCGATGTCGTAGAAACAAGAAATTTGGCACAAACATAGATTATCTCCAAAATAGGAAAAGTAATTATGTCCCAACTCGATTATTCAATTCTAGCGCAAAAGAATTGCCGTCGAAAATTTTACGTACATAATCTAAATCTGTCACTTCCCAATGCTATAGAAACTTAAAATTTGGCACGGGCATTGATTATGACATAAATAGGAAAAGTTAATGGGTCCCAACTCCATTATTCAATTCTATGCGCAAAAGAATTAGCGTTCAAATTTTACGTACGGAATCTAATTTTCTCACTTTCCGGTGTCATAGAAACGGGAAATTTGGCACGAGCATTGATTATGTCATAAATAGGAAATGCTAATGGGTCCCAATTCCATTATTCAATTCTAGCGCAAAAGAATTGACGTCGAAATTTTACGTGCGGAATGTAATTTTTTCACTTTCCGGTGTCATAGAAACGTGAAATTTGGCACGAGCATTGATTATGTCATAAATAGGAAAAGCTAATGGGTCCCAACTCCATTATTCAATTCTATGCACAAAAGAATTAGCGTCCAAATTTTACGTGCGGAATGTAATTTTTTCACTTTCCGGTGTCCTAGAAACAGGAAATTTGGCACGAGCATTGATTATGTCATAAATAGGAAAAGCTAATGGGTCCCAACTCCATTATTCAATTCTATGCGCAAAAGAATTAGTGTCCAAATTTTACGTACGGAATGTAATTTCTTCACTTTCCGGTGTCATAGAAACAGGAAATTTGGCACGAGCAGTGATTATGTCATAAATAGTAAAAGCTAATGGGTCCTAACTTGATTATTCAATTCTATGCGCAAATGAATTAGCGTCCAAATTTTACGTACGGAATCTAATTTTCTCACTTTCCGGTGTCATAGAAAGGTGAAATTTGGCACGAGCATTGATTATGTCATAAGTAGGAAAAGCTAATGGGTCCCAACTCGATTATTCAATTCCAGCGCAAAACAATTGGCGTCGAAATTTTATGTGCGGAATGTAATTTTTTCACTTTCCGGTGTCATAGAAATGGGAAATTTGGCACGAGCATTGATTATGTCATAAATAGGAAAAGCTAATGGGTCCCAACTCGATTATTCAATTCTATGCGCAAAAGAATTAGCGTCCAAATTTTACGTGCGGAATTTAAGTTTCTCACTTGCCGTGTCATAGAAACGGGAAATTTGGCATGAGCATTGATTATGTCATAAATAGGAAAAGCGGATGGGTTCCAACTCGATTATTCAATTCCAGCGCAAAAGAATTGGCGTCGAAATTTTACGTGCGGAATGTAATTTTCTTACTTTCCAGTGTCATAGAAACGGGAAAATTGGCATGAGCATTGATTATGTCATAAATAGGAAACGCTAATGGGTCCCAACTCCATTATTCAATTCTATGCGCAAAAGAATTAGCGTCGAAATTTTACGTGCCGAATGTAATTTTCTCACTTTCCGGTGTCATAGAAACGGGAAATTTGGCACGAGCATTGATTATGTCATAAATAGGAAAAGTTAATAGGTCCCAATTCCATTATTCAATTCTAGCGCAAAAGAATTGGCATCGAAATTTTACGTGCGGAATGTAATTTTTTCACTTTCCGGTGTCATAGAAACGTGAAATTTTGCACGAGCATTGATTATGTCATAAATAGGAAAAGCTAATGGGTCCCAACTCCATTATTCAAATCTATGCGCAAAAGAATTAGCGTCCAAATTTTACGTACGGAATCTAATTTTCTCACTTTCCGGTGTCATAGAAACGGGAAATTTAGCACGAGCATTGATTATGTCATAAATAGGAAAAGCTAATGGGTCCCAACTCGATTATTCAATTCTATGCGCAAAAGAATTAGCGTCCAAATTTTACGTGCGGAATGTAATTTTCTCACTTTCCGGTGTCATAGAAACAGGAAATTTGGCACTAGCATTGATTATGTCATAAATAGGGAAAGCTAATGGGTCCCAACTCCATTATTCAATTCTATGCGCAAAAGAATTAGCGTCCAAATTTTACATACATAATCCAAATCTCTCACTTCCCAATGTCATAGAAACATGAAATTTGGCACAAGCATTGATTGTGTCATAAATATAAAAAGTTAATAGGTCCCAACTCGATTATTCAATTCTAAGCGCAAAAGAATTAGTGTCCGAATTTTATGTACGTAATCTAATTCTCTCACTTCCTGATGTCATTTTATATGAAGGAAACGTTGCATGGTTACCTCCACGTGGTGTTTCCTGGGTAACGCAGAGAACTATGCAAAATGGTGAACATATGTTTTTCCTCAGTATCTCTAAAGTAACCACGACTTCATAAGATTTTCCGTGTGAACACCAGATAAACACCAGTACCAAATTAACTCGGGCGAAGCCGGGTATATCAGCTAGTCTATCTATATATATAAAGACGAAAGCCCTCACTGACTCACTGACTCACTCACTGACTGACTGACTCGCCAAAAGTTCTCCAACTTCCCGATGTCGTAGAAACAAGAAATTTGGCACAAACATAGATTATCTCCAAAATAGGAAAAGTAATTATGTCCCAACTCGATTATTCAATTCTAGCGCAAAAGAATTGCCGTCGAAAATTTTACGTACATAATCTAAATCTGTCACTTCCCAATGCTATAGAAACTTAAAATTTGGCACGGGCATTGATTATGACATAAATAGGAAAAGTTAATGGGTCCCAACTCCATTATTCAATTCTATGCGCAAAAGAATTAGCGTCCAAATTTTACGTACGGAATCTAATTTTCTCACTTTCCGGTGTCATAGAAACGGGAAATTTGGCACGAGCATTGATTATGTCATAAATAGGAAATGCTAATGGGTCCCAATTCCATTATTCAATTCTAGCGCAAAAGAATTGACGTCGAAATTTTACGTGCGGAATGTAATTTTTTCACTTTCCGGTGTCATAGAAACGTGAAATTTGGCACGAGCATTGATTATGTCATAAATAGGAAAAGCTAATGGGTCCCAACTCCATTATTCAATTCTATGCGCAAAAGAATTAGCGTCCAAATTTTACGTACGGAATCTAATTTTCTCACTTTCCGGTGTTATAGAAACGGGAAATTTGGCACGAGCATTGATTATGTCATAAATAGGAAAAGCTAATGGGTCCCAACTCGATTATTCAATTCTATGCGCAAAAGAATTAGCGTCCAAATTTTACGTGCGGAATGTAATTTTTTCACTTTCCGGTGTCATAGAAACAGGAAATTTGGCACGAGCATTGATTATGTCATAAATAGGAAAAGCTAATGGGTCCCAACTCCATTATTCAATTCTATGCGCAAAAGAATAAGCGTCCAAATTTTACGTGCGGAATGTAATTTCTTCACTTTCCGGTGTCATAGAAACGTGAAATTTGGCACGAGCATTGATTATGTCATAAATAGGAAAAGCTAATGGGTCCCAACTCGATTATTCAATTCTATGCGCAAAAGAATTAGCGTCCAAATTTTACGTGCGGAATGTAATTTTTTCACTTTCCGGTGTCCTAGAAACAGGAAATTTGGCACGAGCATTGATTATGTCATAAATAGGAAAAGCTAATGGGTCCCAACTCCATTATTCAATTCTATGCGCAAAAGAATTAGTGTCCAAATTTTACGTACGGAATGTAATTTATTCACTTTCCGGTGTCATAGAAACAGGAAATTTGGCACGAGCAGTGATTATGTCATAAATAGTAAAAGCTAATGGGTCCTAACTTGATTATTCAATTCTATGCGCAAATGAATTAGCGTCCAAATTTTACGTACGGAATCTAATTTTCTCACTTTCCGGTGTCATAGAAAGGTGAAATTTGGCACGAGCATTGATTATGTCATAAGTAGGAAAAGCTAATGGGTCCCAACTCGATTATTCAATTCCAGCGCAAAACAATTGGCGTCGAAATTTTATGTGCGGAATGTAATTTTTTCACTTTCCGGTGTCATAGAAACGGGAAATTTGGCACGAGCATTGATTATGTCATAAATAGGAAAAGCTAATGGGTCCCAACTCGATTATTCAATTATATGCGCAAAAGAATTAGCATCCAAATTTTACGTACGGAATCTAATTTTCTCACTTTCCGGTGTCATAGAAACGGGAAATTTAGCACGAGCATTGATTATGTCATAAATAGGAAAAGCTAATGGGTCCCAACTCGATTATTCAATTCTATGCGCAAAAGAATTAGCGTCCAAATTTTACGTGCGGAATGTAATTTTCTCACTTTCCGGTGTCATAGAAACAGGAAATTTGGCACGAGCATTGATTATGTCATAAATAGGGAAAGCTAATGGGTCCCAACTCCATTATTCAATTCTATGCGCAAAAGAATTAGCGTCCAAATTTTACATACATAATCCAAATCTCTCACTTCCCAATGTCATAGAAACATGAAATTTGGCACAAGCATTGATTGTGTCATAAATATGAAAAGTTAATAGGTCCCAACTCGATTATTCAATTCTAAGCGCAAAAGAATTAGTGTCCAAATTTTACGTACAGAATCTAATTTTTTCACTTTCCGGTGTCATAGAAACGGGAAATTTGGCACGAGCATTGATTATGTCATAAATAGGAAAAGCTAATGGGTCCCAACTCGATTATTCAATTCCAGCGCAAAAGAATTGGCGTCGAAATTTTACGTGCGGAATGTAATATTCTTACTTTCCAGTGTCATAGAAACGGGAAAATTGGCATGAGCATTGATTATGTCATAAATAGGAAACGCTAATGGGTCCCAACTCCATTATTCAATTCTATGCGCAAAAGAATTAGCGTCGAAATTTTACGTGCCGAATGTAATTTTCTCACTTTCCGGTGTCATAGAAATGGGAAATTTGGCACGAGCATTGATTATGTCATAAATAGGAAAAGTTAATAGGTCCCAATTCCATTATTCAATTCTAGCGCAAAAGAATTGGCATCGAAATTTTACGTGCGGAATGTAATTTTTTCACTTTCCGGTGTCATAGAAACGTGAAATTTGGCACGAGCATTGATTATGTCATAAATAGGAAAAGCTAATGGGTCCCAACTCCATTATTCAATTCTATGCGCAAAAGAATTAGCGTCCAAATTTTACGTACGGAATCTAATTTTCTCACTTTCCGGTGTCATAGAAATGGGAAATTTGGCACAAGCATATTTATGTCATAAATAGGAAAAGCTAATGGGTCCCAACTCGATTATTCAATTCTATGCGCAAAAGAATTAGCGTCCAAATTTTACGTGCGGAATGTAATTTTTTCACTTTCCGGTGTCATAGAGACAGGAAATTTGGCATGAGCATTGATTATGTCATAAATAGGAAAAGCTAATGGGTCCCAACTCCATTATTCAATTCTATGCGCAAAAGAATTAGCGTCCAAATTTTACGTACAGAATCTAATTTTCTCACTTTCCGGTGTCATAGAAACGGGAAATTTGGCACGAGCATTGATTATGTCATAAATAGGAAAAGCTAATGGGTCCCAACTCGATTATTCAATTCTATGCGCAAAAGAATTAGCATCCAAATTTTACGTGCGGAATGTAATTTTCTCACTTTCCGGTGTCATAGAAACAGGAAATTTGGCACGAGCATTGATTATGTCATAAATAGGGAAAGCTAATGGGTCCCAACTCCATTATTCAATTCTATGCGCAAAAGAATTAGCGTCCAAATTTTACGTGCGGAATGTAATTTCTTCACTTTCCGGTGTCATAGAAACAGGAAATTTGGCACGAGCATTGATTATGTCATAAATAGGAAAAGCTAATGGGTCCCAACTCGATTATTCAATTCTATGCGCAAAAGAATTAGCGTCCAAATTTTACGTGCGGAATGTAATTTTTTCACTTTCCGGTGTCATAGAGACAGGAAATTTGGCATGAGCATTGATTATGTCATAAATAGGAAAAGCTAATGGGTCCCAACTCCATTATTCAATTCTATGCGCAAAAGAATTAGCGTCCAAATTTTACGTACAGAATCTAATTTTCTCACTTTCCGGTGTCATAGAAACGGGAAATTTGGCACGAGCATTGATTATGTCATAAATAGGAAAAGCTAATGGGTCCCAACTCGATTATTCAATTCTATGCGCAAAAGAATTAGCATCCAAATTTTACGTACGGAATCTTATTTTCTCACTTTCCGGTGTCATAGAAACGGGAAATTTGGAACGAGCATTGATTATGTCATAAATAGGAAATGCTAATGGGTCCCAATTCCATTATTCAATTCTAGCGCAGAAGAATTGACGTCGAAATTTTACGTGCGGAATGTAATTTTTTCACTTTCCGGTGTCATAGAGACAGGAAATTTGGCATGAGCATTGATTATGTCATAAATAGGAAAAGCTAATGGGTCCCAACTCCATTATTCAATTCTATGCGCAAAAGAATTAGCGTCCAAATTTTACGTACAGAATCTAATTTTCTCACTTTCCGGTGTCATAGAAACGGGAAATTTGGCACGAGCATTGATTATGTCATAAATAGGAAAAGCTAATGGGTCCCAACTCGATTATTCAATTCTATGCGCAAAAGAATTAGCATCCAAATTTTACGTACGGAATCTTATTTTCTCACTTTCCGGTGTCATAGAAACGGGAAATTTGGAACGAGCATTGATTATGTCATAAATAGGAAATGCTAATGGGTCCCAATTCCATTATTCAATTCTAGCGCAGAAGAATTGACGTCGAAATTTTACGTGCGGAATGTAATTTTTTCACTTTCCGGTGTCATAGAAACGTGAAATTTGGCACGAGCATTGATTATGTCATAAATAGGAAAAGCTAATGGGTCCCAACTCGATTATTCAATTCTATGCGCAAAAGAATTAGCATCCAAATATTACGTACGGAATCTTATTTTCTCACTTTCCGGTGTCATAGAAACGGGAAATTTGGAACGAGCATTGATTATGTCATAAATAGGAAATGCTAATGGGTCCCAATTCCATTATTCAATTCTAGCGCAGAAGAATTGACGTCGAAATTTTACGTGCGGAATGTAATTTTTTCACTTTCCGGTGTCATAGAAACGTGAAATTTGGCACGAGCATTGATTATGTCATAAATAGGAAAAGCTAATGGGTCCCAACTCCATTATTCAATTCTATGCGCAAAAGAATTAGCGTCCAAATTTTACGTACGGAATCTAATTTTCTCACTTTCCGGTGTTATAGAAACGGGAAATTTGGCACGAGCATTGATTATGTCATAAATAGGAAAAGCTAATGGGTCCCAACTCGATTATTCAATTCTATGCGCAAAAGAATTAGCGTCGAAATTTTACGTGCGGAATGTAATTTTTTCACTAACCGGTGTCATAGAAACAGGAAATTTGGCACGAGCATTGATTATGTCATAAATAGGAAAAGCTAATGGGTCCCAACTCCATTATTCAATTCTATGCGCAAAAGAATTAGCGTCCAAATTTTACGTGCGGAATGTAATTTCTTCACTTTCCGGTGTCATAGAAACAGGAAATTTGGCACGAGCATTGATTATGTCATAAATAGTAAAAGCTAATGGGTCCTAACTTGATTATTCCATTCTATGCGCAAAAGAATTAGCGTCCAAATTTTACGTACGGAATCTAATGTTCTCACTTTCCGGTGTCATAGAAAGGTGAAATTTGGCACGAGCATTGATTATGTCATAAATAGGAAAAGTTCATAGGTCCCAACTCGATTATTCAATTCCAGCGCAAAACAATTGGCGTCAAAATTTTATGTGCGGAATGTAATTTTTTCACTTTCCGGTGTCATAGAAACGGGAAATTTGGCATGAGCATTGATTATGTCATAAATAGGAAAAGCTAATGGGTACCAACTCGATTATTCAATTCTATGCGCAAAAGAATTAGCATCCAAATTTTACGTGCGGAATGTAATTTTCTCACTTGCCGGTGTCATAGAAACGGGAAATTTGGCATGAGCATTGATTATGTCATAAATAGGAAAAGCGAATGGGTCCCAACTCGATTATTCAATTCCAGCGCAAAAGAATTGGCGTCGAAATTTTTCATACATAATCTAAATCTGTCACTTCCCAATGCTATAGAAACTTAAAATTTGGCACGGGCATTGATTATGATGACATAAATAGGAATAGTTAATGGGTCCCAACTCCATTATTCAATTCTATGCGCAAAAGAATTAGCGTCCAAATTTTACGTACGGAATCTAATTTTCTCACTTTCCGGTGTCATAGAAACGGGAAATTTGGCACGAGCATTGATTATGTCATAAATAGGAAACACTAATGGGTCCCAATTCCATTATTGAATTCTAGCGCAAAAGAATTGACGTCGAAATTTTACGTGCGGAATGTAATTTTTTCACTTTCCGGTGTCATAGAAACGTGAAATTTGGCACGAGCATTGATTATGTCATAAATAGGAAAAGCTAATGGGTCCCAACTCCATTATTCAATTCTATGCGCAAAAGAATTAGCGTCCAAATTTTACGTACAGAATCTAATTTTCTCACTTTCCGGTGTCATAGAAACGTGAAATTTGGCACGAGCATTGATTATGTCATAAATAGGAAAAGCTAATGGGTCCCAACTCGATTATTCAATTCTATGCACAAAAGAATTAGCGTCCAAATTTTACGTGCGGAATGTAATTTTTTCACTTTCCGGTGTCCTAGAAACAGGAAATTTGGCACGAGCATTGATTATGTCATAAATAGGAAAAGCTAATGGGTCCCAACTCCATTATTCAATTCTATGCGCAAAAGAATTAGTGTCCAAATTTTACGTACGGAATGTAATTTCTTCACTTTCCGGTGTCATAGA
This sequence comes from Eleutherodactylus coqui, assembly GCF_035609145.1. Taxonomy (NCBI): domain Eukaryota; kingdom Metazoa; phylum Chordata; class Amphibia; order Anura; family Eleutherodactylidae; genus Eleutherodactylus; species Eleutherodactylus coqui. The sequence continues at coordinate 73,163,554 of NC_089841.1, forward strand.
AACAGGAAATTTGGCACGAGCAGTGATTATGTCATAAATAGTAAAAGCTAATGGGTCCTAACTTGATTATTCAATTCTATGCGCAAATGAATTAGCGTCCAAATTTTACGTACGGAATCTAATTTTCTCACTTTCCGGTGTCATAGAAAGGTGAAATTTGGCACGAGCATTGATTATGTCATAAGTAGGAAAAGCTAATGGGTCCCAACTCGATTATTCAATTCCAGCGCAAAACAATTGGCGTCGAAATTTTATGTGCGGAATGTAATTTTTTCACTTTCCGGTGTCATAGAAATGGGAAATTTGGCACGAGCATTGATTATGTCATAAATAGGAAAAGCTAATGGGTCCCAACTCGATTATTCAATTCTATGCGCAAAAGAATTAGCGTCCAAATTTTACGTGCGGAATTTAAGTTTCTCACTTGCCGTGTCATAGAAACGGGAAATTTGGCATGAGCATTGATTATGTCATAAATAGGAAAAGCGGATGGGTTCCAACTCGATTATTCAATTCCAGCGCAAAAGAATTGGCGTCGAAATTTTACGTGCGGAATGTAATTTTCTTACTTTCCAGTGTCATAGAAACGGGAAAATTGGCATGAGCATTGATTATGTCATAAATAGGAAACGCTAATGGGTCCCAACTCCATTATTCAATTCTATGCGCAAAAGAATTAGCGTCGAAATTTTACGTGCCGAATGTAATTTTCTCACTTTCCGGTGTCATAGAAACGGGAAATTTGGCACGAGCATTGATTATGTCATAAATAGGAAAAGTTAATAGGTCCCAATTCCATTATTCAATTCTAGCGCAAAAGAATTGGCATCGAAATTTTACGTGCGGAATGTAATTTTTTCACTTTCCGGTGTCATAGAAACGTGAAATTTTGCACGAGCATTGATTATGTCATAAATAGGAAAAGCTAATGGGTCCCAACTCCATTATTCAAATCTATGCGCAAAAGAATTAGCGTCCAAATTTTACGTACGGAATCTAATTTTCTCACTTTCCGGTGTCATAGAAACGGGAAATTTAGCACGAGCATTGATTATGTCATAAATAGGAAAAGCTAATGGGTCCCAACTCGATTATTCAATTCTATGCGCAAAAGAATTAGCGTCCAAATTTTACGTGCGGAATGTAATTTTCTCACTTTCCGGTGTCATAGAAACAGGAAATTTGGCACTAGCATTGATTATGTCATAAATAGGGAAAGCTAATGGGTCCCAACTCCATTATTCAATTCTATGCGCAAAAGAATTAGCGTCCAAATTTTACATACATAATCCAAATCTCTCACTTCCCAATGTCATAGAAACATGAAATTTGGCACAAGCATTGATTGTGTCATAAATATAAAAAGTTAATAGGTCCCAACTCGATTATTCAATTCTAAGCGCAAAAGAATTAGTGTCCGAATTTTATGTACGTAATCTAATTCTCTCACTTCCTGATGTCATTTTATATGAAGGAAACGTTGCATGGTTACCTCCACGTGGTGTTTCCTGGGTAACGCAGAGAACTATGCAAAATGGTGAACATATGTTTTTCCTCAGTATCTCTAAAGTAACCACGACTTCATAAGATTTTCCGTGTGAACACCAGATAAACACCAGTACCAAATTAACTCGGGCGAAGCCGGGTATATCAGCTAGTCTATCTATATATATAAAGACGAAAGCCCTCACTGACTCACTGACTCACTCACTGACTGACTGACTCGCCAAAAGTTCTCCAACTTCCCGATGTCGTAGAAACAAGAAATTTGGCACAAACATAGATTATCTCCAAAATAGGAAAAGTAATTATGTCCCAACTCGATTATTCAATTCTAGCGCAAAAGAATTGCCGTCGAAAATTTTACGTACATAATCTAAATCTGTCACTTCCCAATGCTATAGAAACTTAAAATTTGGCACGGGCATTGATTATGACATAAATAGGAAAAGTTAATGGGTCCCAACTCCATTATTCAATTCTATGCGCAAAAGAATTAGCGTCCAAATTTTACGTACGGAATCTAATTTTCTCACTTTCCGGTGTCATAGAAACGGGAAATTTGGCACGAGCATTGATTATGTCATAAATAGGAAATGCTAATGGGTCCCAATTCCATTATTCAATTCTAGCGCAAAAGAATTGACGTCGAAATTTTACGTGCGGAATGTAATTTTTTCACTTTCCGGTGTCATAGAAACGTGAAATTTGGCACGAGCATTGATTATGTCATAAATAGGAAAAGCTAATGGGTCCCAACTCCATTATTCAATTCTATGCGCAAAAGAATTAGCGTCCAAATTTTACGTACGGAATCTAATTTTCTCACTTTCCGGTGTTATAGAAACGGGAAATTTGGCACGAGCATTGATTATGTCATAAATAGGAAAAGCTAATGGGTCCCAACTCGATTATTCAATTCTATGCGCAAAAGAATTAGCGTCCAAATTTTACGTGCGGAATGTAATTTTTTCACTTTCCGGTGTCATAGAAACAGGAAATTTGGCACGAGCATTGATTATGTCATAAATAGGAAAAGCTAATGGGTCCCAACTCCATTATTCAATTCTATGCGCAAAAGAATTAGCGTCCAAATTTTACGTGCGGAATGTAATTTCTTCACTTTCCGGTGTCATAGAAACGTGAAATTTGGCACGAGCATTGATTATGTCATAAATAGGAAAAGCTAATGGGTCCCAACTCGATTATTCAATTCTATGCGCAAAAGAATTAGCGTCCAAATTTTACGTGCGGAATGTAATTTTTTCACTTTCCGGTGTCCTAGAAACAGGAAATTTGGCACGAGCATTGATTATGTCATAAATAGGAAAAGCTAATGGGTCCCAACTCCATTATTCAATTCTATGCGCAAAAGAATTAGTGTCCAAATTTTACGTACGGAATGTAATTTATTCACTTTCCGGTGTCATAGAAACGGGAAATTTGGCACGAGCAGTGATTATGTCATAAATAGTAAAAGCTAATGGGTCCTAACTTGATTATTCAATTCTATGCGCAAATGAATTAGCGTCCAAATTTTACGTACGGAATCTAATTTTCTCACTTTCCGGTGTCATAGAAAGGTGAAATTTGGCACGAGCATTGATTATGTCATAAGTAGGAAAAGCTAATGGGTCCCAACTCGATTATTCAATTCCAGCGCAAAACAATTGGCGTCGAAATTTTATGTGCGGAATGTAATTTTTTCACTTTCCGGTGTCATAGAAACGGGAAATTTGGCACGAGCATTGATTATGTCATAAATAGGAAAAGCTAATGGGTCCCAACTCGATTATTCAATTATATGCGCAAAAGAATTAGCATCCAAATTTTACGTACGGAATCTAATTTTCTCACTTTCCGGTGTCATAGAAACGGGAAATTTAGCACGAGCATTGATTATGTCATAAATAGGAAAAGCTAATGGGTCCCAACTCGATTATTCAATTCTATGCGCAAAAGAATTAGCGTCCAAATTTTACGTGCGGAATGTAATTTTCTCACTTTCCGGTGTCATAGAAACAGGAAATTTGGCACGAGCATTGATTATGTCATAAATAGGGAAAGCTAATGGGTCCCAACTCCATTATTCAATTCTATGCGCAAAAGAATTAGCGTCCAAATTTTACATACATAATCCAAATCTCTCACTTCCCAATGTCATAGAAACATGAAATTTGGCACAAGCATTGATTGTGTCATAAATATGAAAAGTTAATAGGTCCCAACTCGATTATTCAATTCTAAGCGCAAAAGAATTAGTGTCCAAATTTTACGTACAGAATCTAATTTTTTCACTTTCCGGTGTCATAGAAACGGGAAATTTGGCACGAGCATTGATTATGTCATAAATAGGAAAAGCTAATGGGTCCCAACTCGATTATTCAATTCTATGCGCAAAAGAATTAGCGTCCAAATTTTACGTGCGGAATTTAATTTTCTCACTTGCCGGTGTCATAGAAACGGGAAATTTGGCATGAGCATTGATTATGTCATAAATAGGAAAAGCGGATGGGTCCCAACTCGATTATTCAATTCCAGCGCAAAAGAATTGGCGTCGAAATTTTACGTGCGGAATGTAATATTCTTACTTTCCAGTGTCATAGAAACGGGAAAATTGGCATGAGCATTGATTATGTCATAAATAGGAAACGCTAATGGGTCCCAACTCCATTATTCAATTCTATGCGCAAAAGAATTAGCGTCGAAATTTTACGTGCCGAATGTAATTTTCTCACTTTCCGGTGTCATAGAAATGGGAAATTTGGCACGAGCATTGATTATGTCATAAATAGGAAAAGTTAATAGGTCCCAATTCCATTATTCAATTCTAGCGCAAAAGAATTGGCATCGAAATTTTACGTGCGGAATGTAATTTTTTCACTTTCCGGTGTCATAGAAACGTGAAATTTGGCACGAGCATTGATTATGTCATAAATAGGAAAAGCTAATGGGTCCCAACTCCATTATTCAATTCTATGCGCAAAAGAATTAGCGTCCAAATTTTACGTACGGAATCTAATTTTCTCACTTTCCGGTGTCATAGAAATGGGAAATTTGGCACAAGCATATTTATGTCATAAATAGGAAAAGCTAATGGGTCCCAACTCGATTATTCAATTCTATGCGCAAAAGAATTAGCGTCCAAATTTTACGTGCGGAATGTAATTTTTTCACTTTCCGGTGTCATAGAGACAGGAAATTTGGCATGAGCATTGATTATGTCATAAATAGGAAAAGCTAATGGGTCCCAACTCCATTATTCAATTCTATGCGCAAAAGAATTAGCGTCCAAATTTTACGTACAGAATCTAATTTTCTCACTTTCCGGTGTCATAGAAACGGGAAATTTGGCACGAGCATTGATTATGTCATAAATAGGAAAAGCTAATGGGTCCCAACTCGATTATTCAATTCTATGCGCAAAAGAATTAGCATCCAAATTTTACGTGCGGAATGTAATTTTCTCACTTTCCGGTGTCATAGAAACAGGAAATTTGGCACGAGCATTGATTATGTCATAAATAGGGAAAGCTAATGGGTCCCAACTCCATTATTCAATTCTATGCGCAAAAGAATTAGCGTCCAAATTTTACGTGCGGAATGTAATTTCTTCACTTTCCGGTGTCATAGAAACAGGAAATTTGGCACGAGCATTGATTATGTCATAAATAGGAAAAGCTAATGGGTCCCAACTCGATTATTCAATTCTATGCGCAAAAGAATTAGCGTCCAAATTTTACGTGCGGAATGTAATTTTTTCACTTTCCGGTGTCATAGAGACAGGAAATTTGGCATGAGCATTGATTATGTCATAAATAGGAAAAGCTAATGGGTCCCAACTCCATTATTCAATTCTATGCGCAAAAGAATTAGCGTCCAAATTTTACGTACAGAATCTAATTTTCTCACTTTCCGGTGTCATAGAAACGGGAAATTTGGCACGAGCATTGATTATGTCATAAATAGGAAAAGCTAATGGGTCCCAACTCGATTATTCAATTCTATGCGCAAAAGAATTAGCATCCAAATTTTACGTACGGAATCTTATTTTCTCACTTTCCGGTGTCATAGAAACGGGAAATTTGGAACGAGCATTGATTATGTCATAAATAGGAAATGCTAATGGGTCCCAATTCCATTATTCAATTCTAGCGCAGAAGAATTGACGTCGAAATTTTACGTGCGGAATGTAATTTTTTCACTTTCCGGTGTCATAGAGACAGGAAATTTGGCATGAGCATTGATTATGTCATAAATAGGAAAAGCTAATGGGTCCCAACTCCATTATTCAATTCTATGCGCAAAAGAATTAGCGTCCAAATTTTACGTACAGAATCTAATTTTCTCACTTTCCGGTGTCATAGAAACGGGAAATTTGGCACGAGCATTGATTATGTCATAAATAGGAAAAGCTAATGGGTCCCAACTCGATTATTCAATTCTATGCGCAAAAGAATTAGCATCCAAATTTTACGTACGGAATCTTATTTTCTCACTTTCCGGTGTCATAGAAACGGGAAATTTGGAACGAGCATTGATTATGTCATAAATAGGAAATGCTAATGGGTCCCAATTCCATTATTCAATTCTAGCGCAGAAGAATTGACGTCGAAATTTTACGTGCGGAATGTAATTTTTTCACTTTCCGGTGTCATAGAAACGTGAAATTTGGCACGAGCATTGATTATGTCATAAATAGGAAAAGCTAATGGGTCCCAACTCGATTATTCAATTCTATGCGCAAAAGAATTAGCATCCAAATATTACGTACGGAATCTTATTTTCTCACTTTCCGGTGTCATAGAAACGGGAAATTTGGAACGAGCATTGATTATGTCATAAATAGGAAATGCTAATGGGTCCCAATTCCATTATTCAATTCTAGCGCAGAAGAATTGACGTCGAAATTTTACGTGCGGAATGTAATTTTTTCACTTTCCGGTGTCATAGAAACGTGAAATTTGGCACGAGCATTGATTATGTCATAAATAGGAAAAGCTAATGGGTCCCAACTCCATTATTCAATTCTATGCGCAAAAGAATTAGCGTCCAAATTTTACGTACGGAATCTAATTTTCTCACTTTCCGGTGTTATAGAAACGGGAAATTTGGCACGAGCATTGATTATGTCATAAATAGGAAAAGCTAATGGGTCCCAACTCGATTATTCAATTCTATGCGCAAAAGAATTAGCGTCGAAATTTTACGTGCGGAATGTAATTTTTTCACTAACCGGTGTCATAGAAACAGGAAATTTGGCACGAGCATTGATTATGTCATAAATAGGAAAAGCTAATGGGTCCCAACTCCATTATTCAATTCTATGCGCAAAAGAATTAGCGTCCAAATTTTACGTGCGGAATGTAATTTCTTCACTTTCCGGTGTCATAGAAACAGGAAATTTGGCACGAGCATTGATTATGTCATAAATAGTAAAAGCTAATGGGTCCTAACTTGATTATTCCATTCTATGCGCAAAAGAATTAGCGTCCAAATTTTACGTACGGAATCTAATGTTCTCACTTTCCGGTGTCATAGAAAGGTGAAATTTGGCACGAGCATTGATTATGTCATAAATAGGAAAAGTTCATAGGTCCCAACTCGATTATTCAATTCCAGCGCAAAACAATTGGCGTCAAAATTTTATGTGCGGAATGTAATTTTTTCACTTTCCGGTGTCATAGAAACGGGAAATTTGGCATGAGCATTGATTATGTCATAAATAGGAAAAGCTAATGGGTACCAACTCGATTATTCAATTCTATGCGCAAAAGAATTAGCATCCAAATTTTACGTGCGGAATGTAATTTTCTCACTTGCCGGTGTCATAGAAACGGGAAATTTGGCATGAGCATTGATTATGTCATAAATAGGAAAAGCGAATGGGTCCCAACTCGATTATTCAATTCCAGCGCAAAAGAATTGGCGTCGAAATTTTTCATACATAATCTAAATCTGTCACTTCCCAATGCTATAGAAACTTAAAATTTGGCACGGGCATTGATTATGATGACATAAATAGGAATAGTTAATGGGTCCCAACTCCATTATTCAATTCTATGCGCAAAAGAATTAGCGTCCAAATTTTACGTACGGAATCTAATTTTCTCACTTTCCGGTGTCATAGAAACGGGAAATTTGGCACGAGCATTGATTATGTCATAAATAGGAAACACTAATGGGTCCCAATTCCATTATTGAATTCTAGCGCAAAAGAATTGACGTCGAAATTTTACGTGCGGAATGTAATTTTTTCACTTTCCGGTGTCATAGAAACGTGAAATTTGGCACGAGCATTGATTATGTCATAAATAGGAAAAGCTAATGGGTCCCAACTCCATTATTCAATTCTATGCGCAAAAGAATTAGCGTCCAAATTTTACGTACAGAATCTAATTTTCTCACTTTCCGGTGTCATAGAAACGTGAAATTTGGCACGAGCATTGATTATGTCATAAATAGGAAAAGCTAATGGGTCCCAACTCGATTATTCAATTCTATGCACAAAAGAATTAGCGTCCAAATTTTACGTGCGGAATGTAATTTTTTCACTTTCCGGTGTCCTAGAAACAGGAAATTTGGCACGAGCATTGATTATGTCATAAATAGGAAAAGCTAATGGGTCCCAACTCCATTATTCAATTCTATGCGCAAAAGAATTAGTGTCCAAATTTTACGTACGGAATGTAATTTCTTCACTTTCCGGTGTCATAGAAACAGGAAATTTGGCACGAGCAGTGATTATGTCATAAATAGTAAAAGCTAATGGGTCCTAACTTGATTATTCAATTCTATGCGCAAATGAATTAGCGTCCAAATTTTACGTACGGAATCTAATTTTCTCACTTTCCGGTGTCATAGAAAGGTGAAATTTGGCACGAGCATTGATTATGTCATAAGTAGGAAAAGCTAATGGGTCCCAACTCGATTATTCAATTCCAGCGCAAAACAATTGGCGTCGAAATTTTATGTGCGGAATGTAATTTTTTCACTTTCCGGTGTCATAGAAACGGGAAATTTGGCACGAGCATTGATTATGTCATAAATAGGAAAAGCTAATGGGTCCCAACTCGATTATTCAATTATATGCGCAAAAGAATTAGCATCCAAATTTTACGTACGGAATCTAATTTTCTCACTTTCCGGTGTCATAGAAACGGGAAATTTAGCACGAGCATTGATTATGTCATAAATAGGAAAAGCTATTGGGTCCCAACTCGATTATTCAATTCTATGCGCAAAAGAATTAGCGTCCAAATTTTACGTGCGGAATGTAATTTTCTCACTTTCCGGTGTCATAGAAACAGGAAATTTGGCACGAGCATTGATTATGTCATAAATAGGGAAAGCTAATGGGTCCCAACTCCATTATTCAATTCTATGCGCAAAAGAATTAGCGTCCAAATTTTACATACATAATCCAAATCTCTCACTTCCCAATGTCATAGAAACATGAAATTTGGCACAAGCATTGATTGTGTCATAAATATGAAAAGTTAATAGGTCCCAACTCGATTATTCAATTCTAAGCGCAAAAGAATTAGTGTCCAAATTTTACGTACAGAATCTAATTTTTTCACTTTCCGGTGTCATAGAAACGGGAAATTTGGCACGAGCATTGATTATGTCATAAATAGGAAAAGCTAATGGGTCCCAACTCGATTATTCAATTCTATGCGCAAAAGAATTAGCGTCCAAATTTTACGTGCGGAATTTAATTTTCTCACTTGCCGGTGTCATAGAAACGGGAAATTTGGCATGAGCATTGATTATGTCATAAATAGGAAAAGCGGATTGGTCCCAACTCGATTATTCAATTCCAGCGCAAAAGAATTGGCGTCAAAATTTTACGTGCGGAATGTAATATTCTTACTTTCCAGTGTCATAGAAACGGGAAAATTGGCATGAGCATTGATTATGTCATAAATAGGAAACGCTAATGGGTCCCAACTCCATTATTCAATTCTATGCGCAAAAGAATTAGCGTCGAAATTTTACGTGCCGAATGTAATTTTCTCACTTTCCGGTGTCATAGAAATGGGAAATTTGGCACGAGCATTGATTATGTCATAAATAGGAAAAGTTAATAGGTCCCAATTCCATTATTCAATTCTAGCGCAAAAGAATTGGCATCGAAATTTTACGTGCGGAATGTAATTTTTTCACTTTCCGGTGTCATAGAAACGTGAAATTTGGCACGAGCATTGATTATGTCATAAATAGGAAAAGCTAATGGGTCCCAACTCCATTATTCAATTCTTTGCGCAAAAGAATTAGCGTCCAAATTTTACGTACGGAATCTAATTTTCTCACTTTCCGGTGTCATAGAAATGGGAAATTTGGCACAAGCATTGATTATGTCATAAATAGGAAAAGCTAATGGGTCCCAACTCGATTATTCAATTCTATGCGCAAAAGAATTAGCGTCCAAATTTTACGTGCGGAATGTAATTTTTTCACTTTCCGGTGTCATAGAGACAGGAAATTTGGCATGAGCATTGATTATGTCATAAATAGGAAAAGCTAATGGGTCCCAACTCCATTATTCAATTCTATGCGCAAAAGAATTAGCGTCCAAATTTTACGTACAGAATCTAATTTTCTCACTTTCCGGTGTCATAGAAACGGGAAATTTGGCACGAGCATTGATTATGTCATAAATAGGAAAAGCTAATGGGTCCCAACTCGATTATTCAATTCTATGCGCAAAAGAATTAGCATCCAAATTTTACGTGCGGAATGTAATTTTCTCACTTTCCGGTGTCATAGAAACAGGAAATTTGGCACGAGCATTGATTATGTCATAAATAGGGAAAGCTAATGGGTCCCAACTCCATTATTCAATTCTATGCGCAAAAGAATTAGCGTCCAAATTTTACGTGCGGAATGTAATTTCTTCACTTTCCGGTGTCATAGAAACAGGAAATTTGGCACGAGCATTGATTATGTCATAAATAGGAAAAGCTAATGGGTCCCAACTCGATTATTCAATTCTATGCGCAAAAGAATTAGCGTCCAAATTTTACGTGCGGAATGTAATTTTTTCACTTTCCGGTGTCATAGAGACAGGAAATTTGGCATGAGCATTGATTATGTCATAAATAGGAAAAGCTAATGGGTCCCAACTCCATTATTCAATTCTATGCGCAAAAGAATTAGCATCCAAATTTTACGTACAGAATCTAATTTTCTCACTTTCCGGTGTCATAGAAACGGGAAATTTGGCACGAGCATTGATTATGTCATAAATAGGAAAAGCTAATGGGTCCCAACTCGATTATTCAATTCTATGCGCAAAAGAATTAGCATCCAAATTTTACGTGCGGAATGTAATTTTCTCACTTTCCGGTGTCATAGAAACAGGAAATTTGGCACTAGCATTGATTATGTCATAAATAGGGAAAGCTAATGGGTCCCAACTCCATTATTCAATTCTATGCGCAAAAGAATTAGCGTCCAAATTTTACATACATAATCCAAATCTCTCACTTCCCAATGTCATAGAAACATGAAATTTGGCACAAGCATTGATTGTGTCATAAATATAAAAAGTTAATAGGTCCCAACTCGATTATTCAATTCTAAGCGCAAAAGAATTAGTGTCCGAATTTTATGTACGTAATCTAATTCTCTCACTTCCTGATGTCATTTTATATGAAGGAAACGTTGCATGGTTACCTCCACGTGGTGTTTCCTGGGTAACGCAGAGAACTATGCAAAATGGTGAACATATGTTTTTCCTCAGTATCTCTAAAGTAACCACGACTTCATAAGATTTTCCGTGTGAACACCAGATAAACACCAGTACCAAATTAACTCGGGCGAAGCCGGGTATATCAGCTAGTCTATCTATATATATAAAGACGAAAGCCCTCACTGACTCACTGACTCACTCACTGACTGACTGACTCGCCAAAAGTTCTCCAACTTCCCGATGTCGTAGAAACAAGAAATTTGGCACAAACATAGATTATCTCCAAAATAGGAAAAGTAATTATGTCCCAACTCGATTATTCAATTCTAGCGCAAAAGAATTGCCGTCGAAAATTTTACGTACATAATCTAAATCTGTCACTTCCCAATGCTATAGAAACTTAAAATTTGGCACGGGCATTGATTATGACATAAATAGGAAAAGTTAATGGGTCCCAACTCCATTATTCAATTCTATGCGCAAAAGAATTAGCGTCCAAATTTTACGTACGGAATCTAATTTTCTCACTTTCCGGTGTCATAGAAACGGGAAATTTGGCACGAGCATTGATTATGTCATAAATAGGAAATGCTAATGGGTCCCAATTCCATTATTCAATTCTAGCGCAAAAGAATTGACGTCGAAATTTTACGTGCGGAATGTAATTTTTTCACTTTCCGGTGTCATAGAAACGTGAAATTTGGCACGAGCATTGATTATGTCATAAATAGGAAAAGCTAATGGGTCCCAACTCCATTATTCAATTCTATGCGCAAAAGAATTAGCGTCCAAATTTTACGTACGGAATCTAATTTTCTCACTTTCCGGTGTTATAGAAACGGGAAATTTGGCACGAGCATTGATTATGTCATAAATAGGAAAAGCTAATGGGTCCCAACTCGATTATTCAATTCTATGCGCAAAAGAATTAGCGTCCAAATTTTACGTGCGGAATGTAATTTTTTCACTTTCCGGTGTCATAGAAACAGGAAATTTGGCACGAGCATTGATTATGTCATAAATAGGAAAAGCTAATGGGTCCCAACTCCATTATTCAATTCTATGCGCAAAAGAATTAGCGTCCAAATTTTACGTGCGGAATGTAATTTCTTCACTTTCCGGTGTCATAGAAACGTGAAATTTGGCACGAGCATTGATTATGTCATAAATAGGAAAAGCTAATGGGTCCCAACTCGATTATTCAATTCTATGCGCAAAAGAATTAGCGTCCAAATTTTACGTGCGGAATGTAATTTTTTCACTTTCCGGTGTCCTAGAAACAGGAAATTTGGCACGAGCATTGATTATGTCATAAATAGGAAAAGCTAATGGGTCCCAACTACATTATTCAATTCTATGCGCAAAAGAATTAGTGTCCAAATTTTACGTACGGAATGTAATTTATTCACTTTCCGGTGTCATAGAAACAGGAAATTTGGCACAAGCATTGATTGTGCAATAAATATGAAAAGTTAATAGGTCCCAACTCGATTATTCAATTCTAAGCGCAAAAGAATTAGTGTCCAAATTTTACGTACAGAATCTAATTTTTTCACTTTCCGGTGTCATAGAAACGGGAAATTTGGCACGAGCATTGATTATGTCATAAATAGGAAAAGCTAATGGGTCCCAACTCGATTATTCAATTCTATGCGCAAAAGAATTAGCGTCCAAATTTTACGTGCGGAATGTAATTTTTTCACTTTCCGGTGTCCTAGAAACAGGAAATTTGGCACGAGCATTGATTATGTCATAAATAGGAAAAGCTAATGGGTCCCAACTCCATTATTCAATTCTATGCGCAAAAGAATTAGTGTCCAAATTTTACGTACGGAATGTAATTTATTCACTTTCCGGTGTCATAGAAACAGGAAATTTGGCACGAGCAGTGATTATGTCATAAATAGTAAAAGCTAATGGGTCCTAACTTGATTATTCAATTCTATGCGCAAATGAATTAGCGTCCAAATTTTACGTACGGAATCTAATTTTCTCACTTTCCGGTGTCATAGAAAGGTGAAATTTGGCACGAGCATTGATTATGTCATAAGTAGGAAAAGCTAATGGGTCCCAACTCGATTATTCAATTCCAGCGCAAAACAATTGGCGTCGAAATTTTATGTGCGGAATGTAATTTTTTCACTTTCCGGTGTCATAGAAACGGGAAATTTGGCACGAGCATTGATTATGTCATAAATAGGAAAAGCTAATGGGTCCCAACTCGATTATTCAATTATATGCGCAAAAGAATTAGCATCCAAATTTTACGTACGGAATCTAATTTTCTCACTTTCCGGTGTCATAGAAACGGGAAATTTAGCACGAGCATTGATTATGTCATAAATAGGAAAAGCTATTGGGTCCCAACTCGATTATTCAATTCTATGCGCAAAAGAATTAGCGTCCAAATTTTACGTGCGGAATGTAATTTTCTCACTTTCCGGTGTCATAGAAACAGGAAATTTGGCACGAGCATTGATTATGTCATAAATAGGGAAAGCTAATGGGTCCCAACTCCATTATTCAATTCTATGCGCAAAAGAATTAGCGTCCAAATTTTACATACATAATCCAAATCTCTCACTTCCCAATGTCATAGAAACATGAAATTTGGCACAAGCATTGATTGTGTCATAAATATGAAAAGTTAATAGGTCCCAACTCGATTATTCAATTCTAAGCGCAAAAGAATTAGTGTCCAAATTTTACGTACAGAATCTAATTTTTTCATTTTCCGGTGTCATAGAAACGGGAAATTTGGCACGAGCATTGATTATGTCATAAATAGGAAAAGCTAATGGGTCCCAACTCGATTATTCAATTCTATGCGCAAAAGAATTAGCGTCCAAATTTTACGTGCGGAATTTAATTTTCTCACTTGCCGGTGTCATAGAAACGGGAAATTTGGCATGAGCATTGATTATGTCATAAATAGGAAAAGCGGATTGGTCCCAACTCGATTATTCAATTCCAGCGCAAAAGAATTGGCGTCAAAATTTTACGTGCGGAATGTAATATTCTTACTTTCCAGTGTCATAGAAACGGGAAAATTGGCATGAGCATTGATTATGTCATAAATAGGAAACGCTAATGGGTCCCAACTCCATTATTCAATTCTATGCGCAAAAGAATTAGCGTCGAAATTTTACGTGCCGAATGTAATTTTCTCACTTTCCGGTGTCATAGAAATGGGAAATTTGGCACGAGCATTGATTATGTCATAAATAGGAAAAGTTAATAGGTCCCAATTCCATTATTCAATTCTAGCGCAAAAGAATTGGCATCGAAATTTTACGTGCGGAATGTAATTTTTTCACTTTCCGGTGTCATAGAAACGTGAAATTTGGCACGAGCATTGATTATGTCATAAATAGGAAAAGCTAATGGGTCCCAACTCCATTATTCAATTCTTTGCGCAAAAGAATTAGCGTCCAAATTTTACGTACGGAATCTAATTTTCTCACTTTCCGGTGTCATAGAAATGGGAAATTTGGCACAAGCATTGATTATGTCATAAATAGGAAAAGCTAATGGGTCCCAACTCGATTATTCAATTCTATGCGCAAAAGAATTAGCGTCCAAATTTTACGTGCGGAATGTAATTTTTTCACTTTCCGGTGTCATAGAGACAGGAAATTTGGCATGAGCATTGATTATGTCATAAATAGGAAAAGCTAATGGGTCCCAACTCCATTATTCAATTCTATGCGCAAAAGAATTAGCGTCCAAATTTTACGTACAGAATCTAATTTTCTCACTTTCCGGTGTCATAGAAACGGGAAATTTGGCACGAGCATTGATTATGTCATAAATAGGAAAAGCTAATGGGTCCCAACTCGATTATTCAATTCTATGCGCAAAAGAATTAGCATCCAAATTTTACGTGCGGAATGTAATTTTCTCACTTTCCGGTGTCATAGAAACAGGAAATTTGGCACGAGCATTGATTATGTCATAAATAGGGAAAGCTAATGGGTCCCAACTCCATTATTCAATTCTATGCGCAAAAGAATTAGCGTCCAAATTTTACGTGCGGAATGTAATTTCTTCACTTTCCGGTGTCATAGAAACAGGAAATTTGGCACGAGCATTGATTATGTCATAAATAGGAAAAGCTAATGGGTCCCAACTCGATTATTCAATTCTATGCGCAAAAGAATTAGCGTCCAAATTTTACGTGCGGAATGTAATTTTTTCACTTTCCGGTGTCATAGAGACAGGAAATTTGGCATGAGCATTGATTATGTCATAAATAGGAAAAGCTAATGGGTCCCAACTCCATTATTCAATTCTATGCGCAAAAGAATTAGCATCCAAATTTTACGTACAGAATCTAATTTTCTCACTTTCCGGTGTCATAGAAACGGGAAATTTGGCACGAGCATTGATTATGTCATAAATAGGAAAAGCTAATGGGTCCCAACTCGATTATTCAATTCTATGCGCAAAAGAATTAGCATCCAAATTTTACGTGCGGAATGTAATTTTCTCACTTTCCGGTGTCATAGAAACAGGAAATTTGGCACTAGCATTGATTATGTCATAAATAGGGAAAGCTAATGGGTCCCAACTCCATTATTCAATTCTATGCGCAAAAGAATTAGCGTCCAAATTTTACATACATAATCCAAATCTCTCACTTCCCAATGTCATAGAAACATGAAATTTGGCACAAGCATTGATTGTGTCATAAATATAAAAAGTTAATAGGTCCCAACTCGATTATTCAATTCTAAGCGCAAAAGAATTAGTGTCCGAATTTTATGTACGTAATCTAATTCTCTCACTTCCTGATGTCATTTTATATGAAGGAAACGTTGCATGGTTACCTCCACGTGGTGTTTCCTGGGTAACGCAGAGAACTATGCAAAATGGTGAACATATGTTTTTCCTCAGTATCTCTAAAGTAACCACGACTTCATAAGATTTTCCGTGTGAACACCAGATAAACACCAGTACCAAATTAACTCGGGCGAAGCCGGGTATATCAGCTAGTCTATCTATATATATAAAGACGAAAGCCCTCACTGACTCACTGACTCACTCACTGACTGACTGACTCGCCAAAAGTTCTCCAACTTCCCGATGTCGTAGAAACAAGAAATTTGGCACAAACATAGATTATCTCCAAAATAGGAAAAGTAATTATGTCCCAACTCGATTATTCAATTCTAGCGCAAAAGAATTGCCGTCGAAAATTTTACGTACATAATCTAAATCTGTCACTTCCCAATGCTATAGAAACTTAAAATTTGGCACGGGCATTGATTATGACATAAATAGGAAAAGTTAATGGGTCCCAACTCCATTATTCAATTCTATGCGCAAAAGAATTAGCGTCCAAATTTTACGTACGGAATCTAATTTTCTCACTTTCCGGTGTCATAGAAACGGGAAATTTGGCACGAGCATTGATTATGTCATAAATAGGAAATGCTAATGGGTCCCAATTCCATTATTCAATTCTAGCGCAAAAGAATTGACGTCGAAATTTTACGTGCGGAATGTAATTTTTTCACTTTCCGGTGTCATAGAAACGTGAAATTTGGCACGAGCATTGATTATGTCATAAATAGGAAAAGCTAATGGGTCCCAACTCCATTATTCAATTCTATGCGCAAAAGAATTAGCGTCCAAATTTTACGTACGGAATCTAATTTTCTCACTTTCCGGTGTTATAGAAACGGGAAATTTGGCACGAGCATTGATTATGTCATAAATAGGAAAAGCTAATGGGTCCCAACTCGATTATTCAATTCTATGCGCAAAAGAATTAGCGTCCAAATTTTACGTGCGGAATGTAATTTTTTCACTTTCCGGTGTCATAGAAACAGGAAATTTGGCACGAGCATTGATTATGTCATAAATAGGAAAAGCTAATGGGTCCCAACTCCATTATTCAATTCTATGCGCAAAAGAATTAGCGTCCAAATTTTACGTGCGGAATGTAATTTCTTCACTTTCCGGTGTCATAGAAACGTGAAATTTGGCACGAGCATTGATTATGTCATAAATAGGAAAAGCTAATGGGTCCCAACTCGATTATTCAATTCTATGCGCAAAAGAATTAGCGTCCAAATTTTACGTGCGGAATGTAATTTTTTCACTTTCCGGTGTCCTAGAAACAGGAAATTTGGCACGAGCATTGATTATGTCATAAATAGGAAAAGCTAATGGGTCCCAACTACATTATTCAATTCTATGCGCAAAAGAATTAGTGTCCAAATTTTACGTACGGAATGTAATTTATTCACTTTCCGGTGTCATAGAAACAGGAAATTTGGCACGAGCAGTGATTATGTCATAAATAGTAAAAGCTAATGGGTCCTAACTTGATTATTCAATTCTATGCGCAAATGAATTAGCGTCCAAATTTTACGTACGGAATCTAATTTTCTCACTTTCCGGTGTCATAGAAAGGTGAAATTTGGCACGAGCATTGATTATGTCATAAGTAGGAAAAGCTAATGGGTCCCAACTCGATTATTCAATTCCAGCGCAAAACAATTGGCGTCGAAATTTTATGTGCGGAATGTAATTTTTTCACTTTCCGGTGTCATAGAAACGGGAAATTTGGCACGAGCATTGATTATGTCATAAATAGGAAAAGCTAATGGGTCCCAACTCGATTATTCAATTATATGCGCAAAAGAATTAGCATCCAAATTTTACGTACGGAATCTAATTTTCTCACTTTCCGGTGTCATAGAAACGGGAAATTTAGCACGAGCATTGATTATGTCATAAATAGGAAAAGCTAATGGGTCCCAACTCGATTATTCAATTCTATGCGCAAAAGAATTAGCGTCCAAATTTTACGTGCGGAATGTAATTTTCTCACTTTCCGGTGTCATAGAAACAGGAAATTTGGCACGAGCATTGATTATGTCATAAATAGGGAAAGCTAATGGGTCCCAACTCCATTATTCAATTCTATGCGCAAAAGAATTAGCGTCCAAATTTTACATACATAATCCAAATCTCTCACTTCCCAATGTCATAGAAACATGAAATTTGGCACAAGCATTGATTGTGTCATAAATATGAAAAGTTAATAGGTCCCAACTCGATTATTCAATTCTAAGCGCAAAAGAATTAGTGTCCAAATTTTACGTACAGAATCTAATTTTTTCACTTTCCGGTGTCATAGAAACGGGAAATTTGGCACGAGCATTGATTATGTCATAAATAGGAAAAGCTAATGGGTCCCAACTCGATTATTCAATTCCATGCGCAAAAGAATTAGCGTCCAAATTTTACGTGCGGAATTTAATTTTCTCACTTGCCGGTGTCATAGAAACGGGAAATTTGGCATGAGCATTGATTATGTCATAAATAGGAAAAGCGGATGGGTCCCAACTCGATTATTCAATTCCAGCGCAAAAGAATTGGCGTCGAAATTTTACGTGCGGAATGTAATATTCTTACTTTCCAGTGTCATAGAAACGGGAAAATTGGCATGAGCATTGATTATGTCATAAATAGGAAACGCTAATGGGTCCCAACTCCATTATTCAATTCTATGCGCAAAAGAATTAGCGTCGAAATTTTACGTGCCGAATGTAATTTTCTCACTTTCCGGTGTCATAGAAATGGGAAATTTGGCACGAGCATTGATTATGTCATAAATAGGAAAAGTTAATAGGTCCCAATTCCATTATTCAATTCTAGCGCAAAAGAATTGGCATCGAAATTTTACGTGCGGAATGTAATTTTTTCACTTTCCGGTGTCATAGAAACGTGAAATTTGGCACGAGCATTGATTATGTCATAAATAGGAAAAGCTAATGGGTCCCAACTCCATTATTCAATTCTATGCGCAAAAGAATTAGCGTCCAAATTTTACGTACGGAATCTAATTTTCTCACTTTCCGGTGTCATAGAAATGGGAAATTTGGCACAAGCATTGATTATGTCATAAATAGGAAAAGCTAATGGGTCCCAACTCGATTATTCAATTCTATGCGCAAAAGAATTAGCGTCCAAATTTTACGTGCGGAATGTAATTTTTTCACTTTCCGGTGTCATAGAGACAGGAAATTTGGCATGAGCATTGATTATGTCATAAATAGGAAAAGCTAATGGGTCCCAACTCCATTATTCAATTCTATGCGCAAAAGAATTAGCGTCCAAATTTTACGTACAGAATCTAATTTTCTCACTTTCCGGTGTCATAGAAACGGGAAATTTGGCACGAGCATTGATTATGTCATAAATAGGAAAAGCTAATGGGTCCCAACTCGATTATTCAATTCTATGCGCAAAAGAATTAGCATCCAAATTTTACGTGCGGAATGTAATTTTCTCACTTTCCGGTGTCATAGAAACAGGAAATTTGGCACGAGCATTGATTATGTCATAAATAGGGAAAGCTAATGGGTCCCAACTCCATTATTCAATTCTATGCGCAAAAGAATTAGCGTCCAAATTTTACGTGCGGAATGTAATTTCTTCACTTTCCGGTGTCATAGAAACAGGAAATTTGGCACGAGCATTGATTATGTCATAAATAGGAAAAGCTAATGGGTCCCAACTCGATTATTCAATTCTATGCGCAAAAGAATTAGCGTCCAAATTTTACGTGCGGAATGTAGTTTTTTCACTTTCCGGTGTCATAGAGACAGGAAATTTGGCATGAGCATTGATTATGTCATAAATAGGAAAAGCTAATGGGTCCCAACTCCATTATTCAATTCTATGCGCAAAAGAATTAGCGTCCAAATTTTACGTACAGAATCTAATTTTCTCACTTTCCGGTGTCATAGAAACGGGAAATTTGGCACGAGCATTGATTATGTCATAAATAGGAAAAGCTAATGGGTCCCAACTCGATTATTCAATTCTATGCGCAAAAGAATTAGCATCCAAATTTTACGTGCGGAATGTAATTTTCTCACTTTCCGGTGTCATAGAAACAGGAAATTTGGCACGAGCATTGATTATGTCATAAATAGGGAAAGCTAATGGGTCCCAACTCCATTATTCAATTCTATGCGCAAAAGAATTAGCGTCCAAATTTTACATACATAATCCAAATCTCTCACTTCCCAATGTCATAGAAACATGAAATTTGGCACAAGCATTGATTGTGTCATAAATATAAAAAGTTAATAGGTCCCAACTCGATTATTCAATTCTAAGCGCAAAAGAATTAGTGTCCGAATTTTATGTACGTAATCTAATTCTCTCACTTCCTGATGTCATTTTATATGAAGGAAACGTTGCATGGTTACCTCCACGTGGTGTTTCCTGGGTAACGCAGAGAACTATGCAAAATGGTGAACATATGTTTTTCCTCAGTATCTCTAAAGTAACCACGACTTCATAAGATTTTCCGTGTGAACACCAGATAAACACCAGTACCAAATTAACTCGGGCGAAGCCGGGTATATCAGCTAGTCTATCTATATATATAAAGACGAAAGCCCTCACTGACTCACTGACTCACTCACTGACTGACTGACTCGCCAAAAGTTCTCCAACTTCCCGATGTCGTAGAAACAAGAAATTTGGCACAAACATAGATTATCTCCAAAATAGGAAAAGTAATTATGTCCCAACTCGATTATTCAATTCTAGCGCAAAAGAATTGCCGTCGAAAATTTTACGTACATAATCTAAATCTGTCACTTCCCAATGCTATAGAAACTTAAAATTTGGCACGGGCATTGATTATGACATAAATAGGAAAAGTTAATGGGTCCCAACTCCATTATTCAATTCTATGCGCAAAAGAATTAGCGTCCAAATTTTACGTACGGAATCTAATTTTCTCACTTTCCGGTGTCATAGAAACGGGAAATTTGGCACGAGCATTGATTATGTCATAAATAGGAAATGCTAATGGGTCCCAATTCCATTATTCAATTCTAGCGCAAAAGAATTGACGTCGAAATTTTACGTGCGGAATGTAATTTTTTCACTTTCCGGTGTCATAGAAACGTGAAATTTGGCACGAGCATTGATTATGTCATAAATAGGAAAAGCTAATGGGTCCCAACTCCATTATTCAATTCTATGCGCAAAAGAATTAGCGTCCAAATTTTACGTACGGAATCTAATTTTCTCACTTTCCGGTGTTATAGAAACGGGAAATTTGGCACGAGCATTGATTATGTCATAAATAGGAAAAGCTAATGGGTCCCAACTCGATTATTCAATTCTATGCGCAAAAGAATTAGCGTCCAAATTTTACGTGCGGAATGTAATTTTTTCACTTTCCGGTGTCATAGAAACAGGAAATTTGGCACGAGCATTGATTATGTCATAAATAGGAAAAGCTAATGGGTCCCAACTCCATTATTCAATTCTATGCGCAAAAGAATTAGCGTCCAAATTTTACGTGCGGAATGTAATTTCTTCACTTTCCGGTGTCATAGAAACAGGAAATTTGGCACGAGCATTGATTATGTCATAAATAGTAAAAGCTAATGGGTCCCAACTCGATTATTCAATTCTATGCGCAAAAGAATTAGCATCCAAATTTTACGTGCGGAATGTAATTTTCTCACTTTCCGGTGTCATAGAAACAGGAAATTTGGCACGAGCATTGATTATGTCATAAATAGGGAAAGCTAATGGGTCCCAACTCCATTATACAATTCTATGCACAAAAGAATTAGCGTCCAAATTTTACATACATAATCCAAATCTCTCACTTCCCAATGTCATAGAAACATGAAATTTGGCACAAGCATTGATTGTGTCATAAATATAAAAAGTTAATAGGTCCCAACTCGATTATTCAATTCCATGCGCAAAAGAATTAGCGTCCAAATTTTACGTGCGGAATTTAATTTTCTCACTTGCCGGTGTCATAGAAACGGGAAATTTGGCATGAGCATTGATTATGTCATAAATAGGAAAAGCGGATGGGTCCCAACTCGATTATTCAATTCCAGCGCAAAAGAATTGGCGTCGAAATTTTACGTGCGGAATGTAATATTCTTACTTTCCAGTGTCATAGAAACGGGAAAATTGGCATGAGCATTGATTATGTCATAAATAGGAAACGCTAATGGGTCCCAACTCCATTATTCAATTCTATGCGCAAAAGAATTAGCGTCGAAATTTTACGTGCCGAATGTAATTTTCTCACTTTCCGGTGTCATAGAAATGGGAAATTTGGCACGAGCATTGATTATGTCATAAATAGGAAAAGTTAATAGGTCCCAATTCCATTATTCAATTCTAGCGCAAAAGAATTGGCATCGAAATTTTACGTGCGGAATGTAATTTTTTCACTTTCCGGTGTCATAGAAACGTGAAATTTGGCACGAGCATTGATTATGTCATAAATAGGAAAAGCTAATGGGTCCCAACTCCATTATTCAATTCTATGCGCAAAAGAATTAGCGTCCAAATTTTACGTACGGAATCTAATTTTCTCACTTTCCGGTGTCATAGAAATGGGAAATTTGGCACAAGCATTGATTATGTCATAAATAGGAAAAGCTAATGGGTCCCAACTCGATTATTCAATTCTATGCGCAAAAGAATTAGCGTCCAAATTTTACGTGCGGAATGTAATTTTTTCACTTTCCGGTGTCATAGAGACAGGAAATTTGGCATGAGCATTGATTATGTCATAAATAGGAAAAGCTAATGGGTCCCAACTCCATTATTCAATTCTATGCGCAAAAGAATTAGCGTCCAAATTTTACGTACAGAATCTAATTTTCTCACTTTCCGGTGTCATAGAAACGGGAAATTTGGCACGAGCATTGATTATGTCATAAATAGGAAAAGCTAATGGGTCCCAACTCGATTATTCAATTCTATGCGCAAAAGAATTAGCATCCAAATTTTACGTGCGGAATGTAATTTTCTCACTTTCCGGTGTCATAGAAACAGGAAATTTGGCACGAGCATTGATTATGTCATAAATAGGGAAAGCTAATGGGTCCCAACTCCATTATTCAATTCTATGCGCAAAAGAATTAGCGTCCAAATTTTACGTGCGGAATGTAATTTCTTCACTTTCCGGTGTCATAGAAACAGGAAATTTGGCACGAGCATTGATTATGTCATAAATAGGAAAAGCTAATGGGTCCCAACTCGATTATTCAATTCTATGCGCAAAAGAATTAGCGTCCAAATTTTACGTGCGGAATGTAATTTTCTCACTTTCCGGTGTCATAGAAACAGGAAATTTGGCACGAGCATTGATTATGTCATAAATAGGGAAAGCTAATGGGTCCCAACTCCATTATTCAATTCTATGCGCAAAAGAATTAGCGTCCAAATTTTACATACATAATCCAAATCTCTCACTTCCCAATGTCATAGAAACATGAAATTTGGCACAAGCATTGATTGTGTCATAAATATAAAAAGTTAATAGGTCCCAACTCGATTATTCAATTCTAAGCGCAAAAGAATTAGTGTCCGAATTTTATGTACGTAATCTAATTCTCTCACTTCCTGATGTCATTTTATATGAAGGAAACGTTGCATGGTTACCTCCACGTGGTGTTTCCTGGGTAACGCAGAGAACTATGCAAAATGGTGAACATATGTTTTTCCTCAGTATCTCTAAAGTAACCACGACTTCATAAGATTTTCCGTGTGAACACCAGATAAACACCAGTACCAAATTAACTCGGGCGAAGCCGGGTATATCAGCTAGTCTATCTATATATATAAAGACGAAAGCCCTCACTGACTCACTGACTCACTCACTGACTGACTGACTCGCCAAAAGTTCTCCAACTTCCCGATGTCGTAGAAACAAGAAATTTGGCACAAACATAGATTATCTCCAAAATAGGAAAAGTAATTATGTCCCAACTCGATTATTCAATTCTAGCGCAAAAGAATTGCCGTCGAAAATTTTACGTACATAATCTAAATCTGTCACTTCCCAATGCTATAGAAACTTAAAATTTGGCACGGGCATTGATTATGACATAAATAGGAAAAGTTAATGGGTCCCAACTCCATTATTCAATTCTATGCGCAAAAGAATTAGCGTCCAAATTTTACGTACGGAATCTAATTTTCTCACTTTCCGGTGTCATAGAAACGGGAAATTTGGCACGAGCATTGATTATGTCATAAATAGGAAATGCTAATGGGTCCCAATTCCATTATTCAATTCTAGCGCAAAAGAATTGACGTCGAAATTTTACGTGCGGAATGTAATTTTTTCACTTTCCGGTGTCATAGAAACGTGAAATTTGGCACGAGCATTGATTATGTCATAAATAGGAAAAGCTAATGGGTCCCAACTCCATTATTCAATTCTATGCGCAAAAGAATTAGCGTCCAAATTTTACGTACGGAATCTAATTTTCTCACTTTCCGGTGTTATAGAAACGGGAAATTTGGCACGAGCATTGATTATGTCATAAATAGGAAAAGCTAATGGGTCCCAACTCGATTATTCAATTCTATGCGCAAAAGAATTAGCGTCCAAATTTTACGTGCGGAATGTAATTTTTTCACTTTCCGGTGTCATAGAAACAGGAAATTTGGCACGAGCATTGATTATGTCATAAATAGGAAAAGCTAATGGGTCCCAACTCCATTATTCAATTCTATGCGCAAAAGAATTAGCGCCCAAATTTTACGTGCGGAATGTAATTTCTTCACTTTCCGGTGTCATAGAAACAGGAAATTTGGCACGAGCATTGATTATGTCATAAATAGTAAAAGCTAATGGGTCCCAACTCGATTATTCAATTCTATGCGCAAAAGAATTAGCATCCAAATTTTACGTGCGGAATGTAATTTTCTCACTTTCCGGTGTCATAGAAACAGGAAATTTGGCACGAGCATTGATTATGTCATAAATAGGGAAAGCTAATGGGTCCCAACTCCATTATTCAATTCTATGCGCAAAAGAATTAGCGTCCAAATTTTACATACATAATCCAAATCTCTCACTTCCCAATGTCATAGAAACATGAAATTTGGCACAAGCATTGATTGTGTCATAAATATAAAAAGTTAATAGGTCCCAACTCGATTATTCAATTCTAAGCGCAAAAGAATTAGTGTCCGAATTTTATGTACGTAATCTAATTCTCTCACTTCCTGATGTCATTTTATATGAAGGAAACGTTGCATGGTTACCTCCACGTGGTGTTTCCTGGGTAACGCAGAGAACTATGCAAAATGGTGAACATATGTTTTTCCTCAGTATCTCTAAAGTAACCACGACTTCATAAGATTTTCCGTGTGAACACCAGATAAACACCAGTACCAAATTAACTCGGGCGAAGCCGAGTATATCAGCTAGTCTATCTATATATATAAAGACGAAAGCCCTCACTGACTCACTGACTCACTCACTGACTGACTGACTCGCCAAAAGTTCTCCAACTTCCCGATGTCGTAGAAACAAGAAATTTGGCACAAACATAGATTATCTCCAAAATAGGAAAAGTAATTATGTCCCAACTCGATTATTCAATTCTAGCGCAAAAGAATTGCCGTCGAAAATTTTACGTACATAATCTAAATCTGTCACTTCCCAATGCTATAGAAACTTAAAATTTGGCACGGGCATTGATTATGACATAAATAGGAAAAGTTAATGGGTCCCAACTCCATTACTCAATTCTATGCGCAAAAGAATTAGCGTCCAAATTTTACGTACGGAATCTAATTTTCTCACTTTCCTGTGTCATAGAAACAGGAAATTTGGCACGAGCATTGATTATGTCATAAATAGGAAATGCTAATGGGTCCCAATTCCATTATTCAATTCTAGCGCAAAAGAATTGACGTCGAAATTTTACGTGCGGAATGTAATTTTTTCACTTTCCGGTGTCATAGAAACGTGAAATTTGGCACGAGCATTGATTATGTCATAAATAGGAAAAGCTAATGGGTCCCAACTCCATTATTCAATTCTATGCGCAAAAGAATTAGCGTCCAAATTTTACGTACGGAATCTAATTTTCTCACTTTCCGGTGTTATAGAAACGGGAAATTTGGCACGAGCATTGATTATGTCATAAATAGGAAAAGCTAATGGGTCCCAACTCGATTATTCAATTCTATGCACAAAAGAATTAGCGTCCAAATTTTACGTGCGGAATGTAATTTTTTCACTTTCCGGTGTCCTAGAAACAGGAAATTTGGCACGAGCATTGATTATGTCATAAATAGGAAAAGCTAATGGGTCCCAACTCCATTATTCAATTCTATGCGCAAAAGAATTAGTGTCCAAATTTTACGTACGGAATGTAATTTCTTCACTTTCCGGTGTCATAGAAACAGGAAATTTGGCACGAGCAGTGATTATGTCATAAATAGTAAAAGCTAATGGGTCCTAACTTGATTATTCAATTCTATGCGCAAATGAATTAGCGTCCAAATTTTACGTACGGAATCTAATTTTCTCACTTTCCGGTGTCATAGAAAGGTGAAATTTGGCACGAGCATTGATTATGTCATAAGTAGGAAAAGCTAATGGGTCCCAACTCGATTATTCAATTCCAGCGCAAAACAATTGGCGTCGAAATTTTATGTGCGGAATGTAATTTTTTCACTTTCCGGTGTCATAGAAATGGGAAATTTGGCACGAGCATTGATTATGTCATAAATAGGAAAAGCTAATGGGTCCCAACTCGATTATTCAATTCTATGCGCAAAAGAATTAGCGTCCAAATTTTACGTGCGGAATTTAATTTTCTCACTTGCCGTGTCATAGAAACGGGAAATTTGGCATGAGCATTGATTATGTCATAAATAGGAAAAGCGGATGGGTTCCAACTCGATTATTCAATTCCAGCGCAAAAGTATTGGCGTCGAAATTTTACGTGCGGAATGTAATTTTCTTACTTTCCAGTGTCATAGAAACGGGAAAATTGGCATGAGCATTGATTATGTCATAAATAGGAAACGCTAATGGGTCCCAACTCCATTATTCAATTCTATGCGCAAAAGAATTAGCGTCGAAATTTTACGTGCCGAATGTAATTTTCTCACTTTCCGGTGTCATAGAAACGGGAAATTTGGCACGAGCATTGATTATGTCATAAATAGGAAAAGCTAATGGGTCCCAACTCCATTATTCAATTCTATGCGCAAAAGAATTAGCGTCCAAATTTTACGTACGGAATCTAATTTTCTCACTTTCCGGTGTCATAGAAACGGGAAATTTAGCACGAGCATTGATTATGTCATAAATAGGAAAAGCTAATGGGTCCCAACTCGATTATTCAATTCTATGCGCAAAAGAATTAGCGTCCAAATTTTACGTGCGGAATGTAATTTTCTCATTTTCCGGTGTCATAGAAACGGGAAATTTAGCACGAGCATTGATTATGTCATAAATAGGGAAAGCTAATGGGTCCCAACTCCATTATTCAATTCTATGCGCAAAAGAATTAGCGTCCAAATTTTACATACATAATCCAAATCTCTCACTTCCCAATGTCATAGAAACATGAAATTTGGCACAAGCATTGATTGTGCAATAAATATGAAAAGTTAATAGGTCCCAACTCGATTATTCAATTCTAAGCGCAAAAGAATTAGTGTCCAAATTTTACGTACAGAATCTAATTTTTTCACTTTCCGGTGTCATAGAAACGGGAAATTTGGCACGAGCATTGATTATGTCATAAATAGGAAAAGCTAATGGGTCCCAACTCGATTATTCAATTCTATGCGCAAAAGAATTAGCGTCCAAATTTTACGTACAGAATGTAATTTTTTCACTTTCCGGTGTCCTAGAAACAGGAAATTTGGCACGAGCATTGATTATGTCATAAATAGGAAAAGCTAATGGGTCCCAACTCCATTATTCAATTCTATGCGCAAAAGAATTAGTGTCCAAATTTTACGTACGGAATGTAATTTATTCACTTTCCGGTGTCATAGAAACAGGAAATTTGGCACGAGCAGTGATTATGTCATAAATAGTAAAAGCTAATGGGTCCTAACTTGATTATTCAATTCTATGCGCAAATGAATTAGCGTCCAAATTTTACGTACGGAATCTAATTTTCTCACTTTCCGGTGTCATAGAAACGGGAAATTTAGCACGAGCATTGATTATGTCATAAATAGGAAAAGCTAATGGGTCCCAACTCGATTATTCAATTCTATGCGCAAAAGAATTAGCGTCCAAATTTTACGTGCGGAATGTAATTTTCTCACTTTCCGGTGTCATAGAAACAGGAAATTTGGCACGAGCATTGATTATGTCATAAATAGGGAAAGCTAATGGGTCCCAACTCCATTATTCAATTCTATGCGCAAAAGAATTAGCGTCCAAATCTTACGTACGGAATCTAATTTTCTCACTTTCCGGTGTCATAGAAACGTGAAATTTGGCACGAGCATTGATTATGTCATAAATAGGAAAAGTTCATAGGTCCCAACTCGATTATTCAATTCCAGCGCAAAACAATTGGCGTCGAAATTTTATGTGCGGAATGTAATTTTTTCACTTTCCGGTGTCATAGAAACGGGAAATTTGGCATGAGCATTGATTATGTCATAAATAGGAAAAGCTAATGGGTCCCAACTCGATTATTCAATTCTATGCGCAAAAGAATTAGCATCCAAATTTTACGTGCGGAATGTAATTTTCTCACTTGCCGGTGTCATAGAAACGGGAAATTTGGCATGAGCATTGATTATGTCATAAATAGGAAAAGCGAATGGGTCCCAACTCGATTATTCAATTCCAGCGCAAAAGAATTGGCGTCGAAATTTTTCATACATAATCCAAATCTCTCACTTCCCAATGTCATAGAAACATAAAATTTGGCACAAGCATTGATTGTGTCACAAATATGAAAAGTTAATAGGTCCCAACTCGATTATTCAATTCTAAGCGCAAAAGAATTAGTGTCCGAATTTTATGTACGTAATCTAAATCTCTCACTTCCTGATGTCATTTTATATGAAGGAAACGTCGCATGGTTACCTCCACGTGGTGTTTCCTGGGTAACGCAGAGAACTATGCAAAATGGTGAACATATGTTTTTCCTCAGTATCTCTAAAGTAACCACGACTTCATAAGATTTTCCGTGTGAACACCAGATAAACACCGGTACCAAATTAACTCGGCCGAAGCCGGGTATATCAGCTAGTCTATCTATATATATAAAGACGAAAGCCCTCACTGACTCACTGACTCACTCACTGACTGACTGACTCGCCAAAAGTTCTCCAACTTCCCGATGTCGTAGAAACAAGAAATTTGGCACAAACATAGATTATCTTCAAAATAGGAAAAGTAATTATGTCCCAACTCGATTATTCAATTCTAGCGCAAAAGAATTGCCGTCGAAATTTTACGTACATAATCTAAATCTGTCACTTCCCAATGCTATAGAAACTTAAAATTTGGCACGGGCATTGATTATGATGACATAAATAGGAATAGTTAATGGGTCCCAACTCCATTATTCAATTCTATGCGCAAAAGAATTAGCGTCCAAATTTTACGTACGGAATCTAATTTTCTCACTTTCCGGTGTCATAGAAACGGGAAATTTGGCACGAGCATTGATTATGTCATAAATAGGAAACGCTAATGGGTCCCAATTCCATTATTGAATTCTAGCGCAAAAGAATTGACGTCGAAATTTTACGTGCGGAATGTAATTTTTTCACTTTCCGGTGTCATAGAAACGTGAAATTTGGCACGAGCATTGATTATGTCATAAATAGGAAAAGCTAATGGGTCCCA
This sequence comes from Eleutherodactylus coqui, assembly GCF_035609145.1. Classification (NCBI taxonomy): domain Eukaryota; kingdom Metazoa; phylum Chordata; class Amphibia; order Anura; family Eleutherodactylidae; genus Eleutherodactylus; species Eleutherodactylus coqui. The sequence goes on from NC_089841.1 coordinate 73,193,409, forward strand.
ACTCCATTATTCAATTCTATGCGCAAAAGAATTAGCGTCCAAATTTTACGTACAGAATCTAATTTTCTCACTTTCCGGTGTCATAGAAACGGGAAATTTGGCACGAGCATTGATTATGTCATAAATAGGAAAAGCTAATGGGTCCCAACTCGATTATTCAATTCTATGCACAAAAGAATTAGCGTCCAAATTTTACGTGCGGAATGTAATTTTTTCACTTTCCGGTGTCCTAGAAACAGGAAATTTGGCACGAGCATTGATTATGTCATAAATAGGAAAAGCTAATGGGTCCCAACTCCATTATTCAATTCTATGCGCAAAAGAATTAGTGTCCAAATTTTACGTACGGAATGTAATTTCTTCACTTTCCGGTGTCATAGAAACAGGAAATTTGGCACGAGCAGTGATTATGTCATAAATAGTAAAAGCTAATGGGTCCTAACTTGATTATTCAATTCTATGCGCAAATGAATTAGCGTCCAAATTTTACGTACGGAATCTAATTTTCTCACTTTCCGGTGTCATAGAAAGGTGAAATTTGGCACGAGCATTGATTATGTCATAAGTAGGAAAAGCTAATGGGTCCCAACTCGATTATTCAATTCCAGCGCAAAACAATTGGCGTCGAAATTTTATGTGCGGAATGTAATTTTTTCACTTTCCGGTGTCATAGAAATGGGAAATTTGGCACGAGCATTGATTATGTCATAAATAGGAAAAGCTAATGGGTCCCAACTCGATTATTCAATTCTATGCGCAAAAGAATTAGCGTCCAAATTTTACGTGCGGAATTTAATTTTCTCACTTGCCGTGTCATAGAAACGGGAAATTTGGCATGAGCATTGATTATGTCATAAATAGGAAAAGCGGATGGGTTCCAACTCGATTATTCAATTCCAGCGCAAAAGAATTGGCGTCGAAATTTTACGTGCGGAATGTAATTTTCTTACTTTCCAGTGTCATAGAAACGGGAAAATTGGCATGAGCATTGATTATGTCATAAATAGGAAACGCTAATGGGTCCCAACTCCATTATTCAATTCTATGCGCAAAAGAATTAGCGTCGAAATTTTACGTGCCGAATGTAATTTTCTCACTTTCCGGTGTCATAGAAACGGGAAATTTGGCACGAGCATTGATTATGTCATAAATAGGAAAAGTTAATAGGTCCCAATTCCATTATTCAATTCTAGCGCAAAAGAATTGGCATCGAAATTTTACGTGCGGAATGTAATTTTTTCACTTTCCGGTGTCATAGAAACGTGAAATTTTGCACGAGCATTGATTATGTCATAAATAGGAAAAGCTAATGGGTCCCAACTCCATTATTCAATTCTATGCGCAAAAGAATTAGCGTCCAAATTTTACGTACGGAATCTAATTTTCTCACTTTCCGGTGTCATAGAAACGGGAAATTTAGCACGAGCATTGATTATGTCATAAATAGGAAAAGCTAATGGGTCCCAACTCGATTATTCAATTCTATGCGCAAAAGAATTAGCGTCCAAATTTTACGTGCGGAATGTAATTTTCTCACTTTCCGGTGTCATAGAAACAGGAAATTTGGCACGAGCATTGATTATGTCATAAATAGGGAAAGCTAATGGGTCCCAACTCCATTATTCAATTCTATGCGCAAAAGAATTAGCGTCCAAATTTTACATACATAATCCAAATCTCTCACTTCCCAATGTCATAGAAACATGAAATTTGGCACAAGCATTGATTGTGCAATAAATATGAAAAGTTAATAGGTCCCAACTCGATTATTCAATTCTAAGCGCAAAAGAATTAGTGTCCAAATTTTACGTACAGAATCTAATTTTTTCACTTTCCGGTGTCATAGAAACGGGAAATTTGGCACGAGCATTGATTATGTCATAAATAGGAAAAGCTAATGGGTCCCAACTCGATTATTCAATTCTATGCGCAAAAGAATTAGCGTCCAAATTTTACGTACAGAATGTAATTTTTTCACTTTCCGGTGTCCTAGAAACAGGAAATTTGGCACGAGCATTGATTATGTCATAAATAGGAAAAGCTAATGGGTCCCAACTCCATTATTCAATTCTATGCGCAAAAGAATTAGTGTCCAAATTTTACGTACGGAATGTAATTTATTCACTTTCCGGTGTCATAGAAACAGGAAATTTGGCACGAGCAGTGATTATGTCATAAATAGTAAAAGCTAATGGGTCCTAACTTGATTATTCAATTCTATGCGCAAATGAATTAGCGTCCAAATTTTACGTACGGAATCTAATTTTCTCACTTTCCGGTGTCATAGAAACGGGAAATTTAGCACGAGCATTGATTATGTCATAAATAGGAAAAGCTAATGGGTCCCAACTCGATTATTCAATTCTATGTGCAAAAGAATTAGCGTCCAAATTTTACGTGCGGAATGTAATTTTCTCACTTTCCGGTGTCATAGAAACAGGAAATTTGGCACGAGCATTGATTATGTCATAAATAGGGAAAGCTAATGGGTCCCAACTCCATTATTCAATTCTATGCGCAAAAGAATTAGCGTCCAAATCTTACGTACGGAATCTAATTTTCTCACTTTCCGGTGTCATAGAAACGTGAAATTTGGCACGAGCATTGATTATGTCATAAATAGGAAAAGTTCATAGGTCCCAACTCGATTATTCAATTCCAGCGCAAAACAATTGGCGTCGAAATTTTATGTGCGGAATGTAATTTTTTCACTTTCCGGTGTCATAGAAACGGGAAATTTGGCATGAGCATTGATTATGTCATAAATAGGAAAAGCTAATGGGTCCCAACTCGATTATTCAATTCTATGCGCAAAAGAATTAGCATCCAAATTTTACGTGCGGAATGTAATTTTCTCACTTGCCGGTGTCATAGAAACGGGAAATTTGGCATGAGCATTGATTATGTCATAAATAGGAAAAGCGAATGGGTCCCAACTCGATTATTCAATTCCAGCGCAAAAGAATTGGCGTCGAAATTTTTCATACATAATCCAAATCTCTCACTTCCCAATGTCATAGAAACATAAAATTTGGCACAAGCATTGATTGTGTCACAAATATGAAAAGTTAATAGGTCCCAACTCGATTATTCAATTCTAAGCGCAAAAGAATTAGTGTCCGAATTTTATGTACGTAATCTAAATCTCTCACTTCCTGATGTCATTTTATATGAAGGAAACGTCGCATGGTTACCTCCACGTGGTGTTTCCTGGGTAACGCAGAGAACTATGCAAAATGGTGAACATATGTTTTTCCTCAGTATCTCTAAAGTAACCACGACTTCATAAGATTTTCCGTGTGAACACCAGATAAACACCGGTACCAAATTAACTCGGGCGAAGCCGGGTATATCAGCTAGTCTATCTATATATATAAAGACGAAAGCCCTCACTGACTCACTGACTCACTCACTGACTGACTGACTCGCCAAAAGTTCTCCAACTTCCCGATGTCGTAGAAACAAGAAATTTGGCACAAACATAGATTATCTTCAAAATAGTAAAAGTAATTATGTCCCAACTCGATTATTCAATTCTAGCGCAAAAGAATTGCCGTCGAAATTTTACGTACATAATCTAAATCTGTCACTTCCCAATGCTATAGAAACTTAAAATTTGGCACGGGCATTGATTATGATGACATAAATAGGAATAGTTAATGGGTCACAACTCCATTATTCAATTCTATGCGCAAAAGAATTAGCGTCCAAATTTTACGTACGGAATCTAATTTTCTCACTTTCCGGTGTCATAGAAACGGGAAATTTGGCACGAGCATTGATTATGTCATAAATAGGAAACGCTAATGGGTCCCAATTCCATTATTGAATTCTAGCGCAAAAGAATTGACGTCGAAATTTTACGTGCGGAATGTAATTTTTTCACTTTCCGGTGTCATAGAAACGTGAAATTTGGCACGAGCATTGATTATGTCATAAATAGGAAAAGCTAATGGGTCCCAACTCCATTATTCAATTCTATGCGCAAAAGAATTAGCGTCCAAATTTTACGTACAGAATCTAATTTTCTCACTTTCCGGTGTCATAGAAACGGGAAATTTGGCACGAGCATTGATTATGTCATAAATAGGAAAAGCTAATGGGTCCCAACTCGATTATTCAATTCTATGCACAAAAGAATTAGCGTCCAAATTTTACGTGCGGAATGTAATTTTTTCACTTTCCGGTGTCCTAGAAACAGGAAATTTGGCACGAGCATTGATTATGTCATAAATAGGAAAAGCTAATGGGTCCCAACTCCATTATTCAATTCTATGCGCAAAAGAATTAGTGTCCAAATTTTACGTACGGAATGTAATTTATTCACTTTCCGGTGTCATAGAAACAGGAAATTTGGCACGAGCAGTGATTATGTCATAAATAGTAAAAGCTAATGGGTCCTAACTTGATTATTCAATTCTATGCGCAAATGAATTAGCGTCCAAATTTTACGTACGGAATCTAATTTTCTCACTTTCCGGTGTCATAGAAAGGTGAAATTTGGCATGAGCATTGATTATGTCATAAATAGGAAAAGCGGATGGGTCCCAACTCGATTATTCAATTCCAGCGCAAAAGAATTGGCGTTGAAATTTTACGTGCGGAATGTAATTTTCTTACTTTCCAGTGTCATAGAAACGGGAAAATTGGCATGAGCATTGATTATGTCATAAATAGGAAACGCTAATGGGTCCCAACTCCATTATTCAATTCTATGCGCAAAAGAATTAGCGTCGAAATTTTACGTGCGGAATGTAATTTTCTCACTTTCCGGTGTCATAGAAACAGGAAATTTAGCACGAGCATTGATTATGTCATAAATAGGAAAGGCTAATGGGTCCCAACTCGATTATTCAATTCTATGCGCAAAAGAATTAGCGTCCAAATTTTACGTGCGGAATGTAATTTTCTCACTTTCCGGTGTCATAGAAACAGGAAATTTGGCACGAGCATTGATTATGTCATAAATAGGGAAAGCTAATGGGTCCCAACTCCATTATTCAATTCTATGCGCAAAAGAATTAGCGTCCAAATTTTACATACATAATCCAAATCTCTCACTTCCCAATGTCATAGAAACATGAAATTTGGCACAAGCATTGATTGTGCAATAAATATGAAAAGTTAATAGGTCCCAACTCGATTATTCAATTCTAAGCGCAAAAGAATTAGTGTCCAAATTTCACGTACGGAATCCTAATTTTCTCACTTTCCGGTGTCATAGAAACGGGAAATTTGGCACGAGCATTGATTATGTCATAAATAGGAAAAGCTAATGGGTCCCAACTCGATTATTCAATTCTATGCGCAAAAGAATTAGCGTCCAAATTTTACGTGCGGAATGTAATTTTTTCACTTTCCGGTGTCCTAGAAACAGGAAATTTGGCACGAGCATTGATTATGTCATAAATAGGAAAAGCTAATGGGTCCCAACTCCATTATTCAATTCTATGCGCAAAAGAATTAGTGTCCAAATTTTACGTACGGAATGTAATTTATTCACTTTCCGGTGTCATAGAAACAGGAAATTTGGCACGAGCAGTGATTATGTCATAAATAGTAAAAGCTAATGGGTCCTAACTTGATTATTCAATTCTATGCGCAAATGAATTAGCGTCCAAATTTTACGTACGGAATCTAATTTTCTCACTTTCCGGTGTCATAGAAAGGTGAAATTTGGCACGAGCATTGATTATGTCATAAGTAGGAAAAGCTAATGGGTCCCAACTCGATTATTCAATTCCAGCGCAAAACAATTGGCGTCGAAATTTTATGTGCGGAATGTAATTTTTTCACTTTCCGGTGTCATAGAAACGGGAAATTTGGCACGAGCATTGATTATGTCATAAATAGGAAAAGCTAATGGGTCCCAACTCGATTATTCAATTCTATGCGCAAAAGAATTAGCGTCCAAATTTTACGTGCGGAATGTAATTTTCTCACTTACCGGTGTCATAGAAACGGGAAATTTGGCATGAGCATTGATTATGTCATAAATAGGAAAAGCGGATGGGTCCCAACTCGATTATTCAATTCCAGCGCAAAAGAATTGGCGTCGAAATTTTACGTGCGGAATGTAATTTTCTTACTTTCCAGTGTCATAGAAACGGGAAAATTGGCATGAGCATTGACTATGTCATAAATAGGAAACGCTAATGGGTCCCAACTCCATTATTCAATTCTATGCGCAAAAGAATTAGCGTCGAAATTTTACGTGCCGAATGTAATTTTCTCACTTTCCGGTGTCATAGAAACGGGAAATTTGGCACGAGCATTGATTATGTCATAAATAGGAAAAGTTAATAGGTCCCAATTCCATTATTCAATTCTAGCGCAAAAGAATTGGCATCGAAATTTTACGTGCGGAATGTAATTTTTTCACTTTCCGGTGTCATAGAAACGTGAAATTTGGCACGAGCATTATTTATGTCATAAATAGGAAAAGCTAATGGGTCCCAACTCGATTATTCAATTATATGCGCAAAAGAATTAGCATCCAAATTTTACGTACGGAATCTAATTTTCTCACTTTCCGGTGTCATAGAAACGGGAAATTTAGCACGAGCATTGATTATGTCATAAATAGGAAAAGCTAATGGGTCCCAACTCGATTATTCAATTCCATGCGCAAAACAATTAGCGTCCAAATTTTACGTGCGGAATGTAATTTTCTCACTTTCCGGTGTCATAGAAACAGGAAATTTGGCACGAGCATTGATTATGTCATAAATAGGGAAAGCTAATGGGTCCCAACTCCATTATTCAATTCTATGCGCAAAAGAATTAGCGTCCAAATTTTACATACATAATCCAAATCTCTCACTTCCCAATGTCATAGAAACATGAAATTTGGTACAAGCATTGATTGTGTCATGAATATATGAAAAGTTAATAGGTCCCAACTCGATTATTCAATTCTAAGCGCAAAAGAATTAGTGTCCAAATTTTACGTACAGAATCTAATTTTTTCACTTTCCGGTGTCATAGAAACGGGAAATTTGGCACGAGCATTGATTATGTCATAAATAGGAAAAGCTAATGGGTCCCAACTCGATTATTCAATTCTATGCGCAAAAGAATTAGCGTCCAAATTTTACGTGCGGAATTTAATTTTCTCACTTGCCGGTGTCATAGAAACGGGAAATTTGGCATGAGCATTGATTATGTCATAAATAGGAAAAGCGGATGGGTCCCAACTCGATTATTCAATTCCAGCGCAAAAGAATTGGCGTCGAAATTTTACATGCGGAATGTAATTTTCTTACTTTCCAGTGTCATAGAAACGGGAAAATTGGCATGAGCATTGATTATGTCATAAATAGGAAACGCTAATGGGTCTCAACTCCATTATTCAATTCTATGCGCAAAAGAATTAGCGTCGAAATTTTACGTGCCGAATGTAATTTTCTCACTTTCCGGTGTCATAGAAATGGGAAGTTTGGCACGAGCATTGATTATGTCATAAATAGGAAAAGTTAATAGGTCCCAATTCCATTATTCAATTCTAGCGCAAAAGAATTGGCATCGAACTTTTACGTGCGGAATGTAATTTTTTCACTTTCCGGTGTCATAGAAACGTGAAATTTGGCACGAGCATTGATTATGTCATAAATAGGAAAAGCTAATGGGTCCCAACTCCATTATTCAATTCTATGCGCAAAAGAATTAGCGTCCAAATTTTATGTACGGAATCTAATTTTCTCACTTTCCGGTGTCATAGAAATGGGAAATTTGGCACAAGCATTGATTATGTCATAAATAGGAAAAGCTAATGGGTCCCAACTCGATTATTCAATTCTATGCGCAAAAGAATTAGCGTCCAAATTTTACGTGCGGAATGTAATTTTTTCACTTTCCGGTGTCATAGAGACAGGAAATTTGGCATGAGCATTGATTATGTCATAAATAGTAAAAGCTAATGGGTCCCAACTCGATTATTCAATTATATGCGCAAAAGAATTAGCATCCAAATTTTACGTACGGAATCTAATTTTCTCACTTTCCGGTGTCATAGAAACGGGAAATTTGGCACGAGCATTGATTATGTCATAAATAGGAAAAGCTAATGGGTCCCAACTCGATTATTCAATTCTATGCGCAAAAGAATTAGCATCCAAATTTTACGTGCGGAATGTAATTTTCTCACTTTCCGGTGTCATAGAAACAGGAAATTTGGCACGAGCATTGATTATGTCATAAATAGGGAAAGCTAATGGGTCCCAACTCCATTATTCAATTCTATGCGCAAAAGAATTAGCGTCCAAATCTTACGTACGGAATCTAATTTTCTCACTTTCCGGTGTCATAGAAACGTGAAATTTGGCACGAGCATTGATTATGTCATAAATAGGAAAAGTTCATAGGTCCCAACTCGATTATTCAATTCCAGCGCAAAACAATTGGCGTCGAAATTTTATGTGCGGAATGTAATTTTTTCACTTTCCGGTGTCATAGAAACGGGAAATTTGGCACGAGCATTGATTATGTCATAAATAGGAAAAGCTAATGGGTCCCAACTCGATTATTCAATTCTATGCGCAAAAGAATTAGCGTCCAAATTTTACGTGCGGAATGTAATTTTCTCACTTACCGGTGTCATAGAAACGGGAAATTTGGCATGAGCATTGATTATGTCATAAATAGGAAAAGCGGATGGGTCCCAACTCGATTATTCAATTCCAGCGCAAAAGAATTGGCGTCGAAATTTTACGTGCGGAATGTAATTTTCTTACTTTCCAGTGTCATAGAAACGGGAAAATTGGCATGAGCATTGACTATGTCATAAATAGGAAACGCTAATGGGTCCCAACTCCATTATTCAATTCTATGCGCAAAAGAATTAGCGTCGAAATTTTACGTGCCGAATGTAATTTTCTCACTTTCCGGTGTCATAGAAACGGGAAATTTGGCACGAGCATTGATTATGTCATAAATAGGAAAAGTTAATAGGTCCCAATTCCATTATTCAATTCTAGCGCAAAAGAATTGGCATCGAAATTTTACGTGCGGAATGTAATTTTTTCACTTTCCGGTGTCATAGAAACGTGAAATTTGGCACGAGCATTATTTATGTCATAAATAGGAAAAGCTAATGGGTCCCAACTCGATTATTCAATTATATGCGCAAAAGAATTAGCATCCAAATTTTACGTACGGAATCTAATTTTCTCACTTTCCGGTGTCATAGAAACGGGAAATTTAGCACGAGCATTGATTATGTCATAAATAGGAAAAGCTAATGGGTCCCAACTCGATTATTCAATTCCATGCGCAAAACAATTAGCGTCCAAATTTTACGTGCGGAATGTAATTTTCTCACTTTCCGGTGTCATAGAAACAGGAAATTTGGCACGAGCATTGATTATGTCATAAATAGGGAAAGCTAATGGGTCCCAACTCCATTATTCAATTCTATGCGCAAAAGAATTAGCGTCCAAATTTTACATACATAATCCAAATCTCTCACTTCCCAATGTCATAGAAACATGAAATTTGGTACAAGCATTGATTGTGTCATGAATATATGAAAAGTTAATAGGTCCCAACTCGATTATTCAATTCTAAGCGCAAAAGAATTAGTGTCCAAATTTTACGTACAGAATCTAATTTTTTCACTTTCCGGTGTCATAGAAACGGGAAATTTGGCACGAGCATTGATTATGTCATAAATAGGAAAAGCTAATGGGTCCCAACTCGATTATTCAATTCTATGCGCAAAAGAATTAGCGTCCAAATTTTACGTGCGGAATTTAATTTTCTCACTTGCCGGTGTCATAGAAACGGGAAATTTGGCATGAGCATTGATTATGTCATAAATAGGAAAAGCGGATGGGTCCCAACTCGATTATTCAATTCCAGCGCAAAAGAATTGGCGTCGAAATTTTACATGCGGAATGTAATTTTCTTACTTTCCAGTGTCATAGAAACGGGAAAATTGGCATGAGCATTGATTATGTCATAAATAGGAAACGCTAATGGGTCTCAACTCCATTATTCAATTCTATGCGCAAAAGAATTAGCGTCGAAATTTTACGTGCCGAATGTAATTTTCTCACTTTCCGGTGTCATAGAAATGGGAAGTTTGGCACGAGCATTGATTATGTCATAAATAGGAAAAGTTAATAGGTCCCAATTCCATTATTCAATTCTAGCGCAAAAGAATTGGCATCGAACTTTTACGTGCGGAATGTAATTTTTTCACTTTCCGGTGTCATAGAAACGTGAAATTTGGCACGAGCATTGATTATGTCATAAATAGGAAAAGCTAATGGGTCCCAACTCCATTATTCAATTCTATGCGCAAAAGAATTAGCGTCCAAATTTTATGTACGGAATCTAATTTTCTCACTTTCCGGTGTCATAGAAATGGGAAATTTGGCACAAGCATTGATTATGTCATAAATAGGAAAAGCTAATGGGTCCCAACTCGATTATTCAATTCTATGCGCAAAAGAATTAGCGTCCAAATTTTACGTGCGGAATGTAATTTTTTCACTTTCCGGTGTCATAGAGACAGGAAATTTGGCATGAGCATTGATTATGTCATAAATAGTAAAAGCTAATGGGTCCCAACTCGATTATTCAATTATATGCGCAAAAGAATTAGCATCCAAATTTTACGTACGGAATCTAATTTTCTCACTTTCCGGTGTCATAGAAACGGGAAATTTGGCACGAGCATTGATTATGTCATAAATAGGAAAAGCTAATGGGTCCCAACTCGATTATTCAATTCTATGCGCAAAAGAATTAGCATCCAAATTTTACGTGCGGAATGTAATTTTCTCACTTTCCGGTGTCATAGAAACAGGAAATTTGGCACGAGCATTGATTATGTCATAAATAGGGAAAGCTAATGGGTCCCAACTCCATTATTCAATTCTATGCGCAAAAGAATTAGCGTCCAAATCTTACGTACGGAATCTAATTTTCTCACTTTCCGGTGTCATAGAAACGTGAAATTTGGCACGAGCATTGATTATGTCATAAATAGGAAAAGTTCATAGGTCCCAACTCGATTATTCAATTCCAGCGCAAAACAATTGGCGTCGAAATTTTATGTGCGGAATGTAATTTTTTCACTTTCCGGTGTCATAGAAACGGGAAATTTGGCATGAGCATTGATTATGTCATAAATAGGAAAAGCTAATGGGTCCCAACTCGATTATTCAATTCTATGCGCAAAAGAATTAGCATCCAAATTTTACGTGCGGAATGTAATTTTCTCACTTGCCGGTGTCATAGAAACGGGAAATTTGGCATGAGCATTGATTATGTCATAAATAGGAAAAGCGAATGGGTCCCAACTCGATTATTCAATTCCAGCGCAAAAGAATTGGCGTCGAAATTTTTCATACATAATCCAAATCTCTCACTTCCCAATGTCATAGAAACATAAAATTTGGCACAAGCATTGATTGTGTCACAAATATGAAAAGTTAATAGGTCCCAACTCGATTATTCAATTCTAAGCGCAAAAGAATTAGTGTCCGAATTTTATGTACGTAATCTAAATCTCTCACTTCCTGATGTCATTTTATATGAAGGAAACGTCGCATGGTTACCTCCACGTGGTGTTTCCTGGGTAACGCAGAGAACTATGCAAAATGGTGAACATATGTTTTTCCTCAGTATCTCTAAAGTAACCACGACTTCATAAGATTTTCCGTGTGAACACCAGATAAACACCGGTACCAAATTAACTCGGCCGAAGCCGGGTATATCAGCTAGTCTATCTATATATATAAAGACGAAAGCCCTCACTGACTCACTGACTCACTCACTGACTGACTGACTCGCCAAAAGTTCTCCAACTTCCCGATGTCGTAGAAACAAGAAATTTGGCACAAACATAGATTATCTTCAAAATAGGAAAAGTAATTATGTCCCAACTCGATTATTCAATTCTAGCGCAAAAGAATTGCCGTCGAAATTTTACGTACATAATCTAAATCTGTCACTTCCCAATGCTATAGAAACTTAAAATTTGGCACGGGCATTGATTATGATGACATAAATAGGAATAGTTAATGGGTCCCAACTCCATTATTCAATTCTATGCGCAAAAGAATTAGCGTCCAAATTTTACGTACGGAATCTAATTTTCTCACTTTCCGGTGTCATAGAAACGGGAAATTTGGCACGAGCATTGATTATGTCATAAATAGGAAACGCTAATGGGTCCCAATTCCATTATTGAATTCTAGCGCAAAAGAATTGACGTCGAAATTTTACGTGCGGAATGTAATTTTTTCACTTTCCGGTGTCATAGAAACGTGAAATTTGGCACGAGCATTGATTATGTCATAAATAGGAAAAGCTAATGGGTCCCAACTCCATTATTCAATTCTATGCGCAAAAGAATTAGCGTCCAAATTTTACGTACAGAATCTAATTTTCTCACTTTCCGGTGTCATAGAAACGGGAAATTTGGCACGAGCATTGATTATGTCATAAATAGGAAAAGCTAATGGGTCCCAACTCGATTATTCAATTCTATGCACAAAAGAATTAGCGTCCAAATTTTACGTGCGGAATGTAATTTTTTCACTTTCCGGTGTCCTAGAAACAGGAAATTTGGCACGAGCATTGATTATGTCATAAATAGGAAAAGCTAATGGGTCCCAACTCCATTATTCAATTCTATGCGCAAAAGAATTAGTGTCCAAATTTTACGTACGGAATGTAATTTATTCACTTTCCGGTGTCATAGAAACAGGAAATTTGGCACGAGCAGTGATTATGTCATAAATAGTAAAAGCTAATGGGTCCTAACTTGATTATTCAATTCTATGCGCAAATGAATTAGCGTCCAAATTTTACGTACGGAATCTAATTTTCTCACTTTCCGGTGTCATAGAAAGGTGAAATTTGGCATGAGCATTGATTATGTCATAAATAGGAAAAGCGGATGGGTCCCAACTCGATTATTCAATTCCAGCGCAAAAGAATTGGCGTTGAAATTTTACGTGCGGAATGTAATTTTCTTACTTTCCAGTGTCATAGAAACGGGAAAATTGGCATGAGCATTGATTATGTCATAAATAGGAAACGCTAATGGGTCCCAACTCCATTATTCAATTCTATGCGCAAAAGAATTAGCGTCGAAATTTTACGTGCCGAATGTAATTTTCTCACTTTCCGGTGTCATAGAAACAGGAAATTTAGCACGAGCATTGATTATGTCATAAATAGGAAAGGCTAATGGGTCCCAACTCGATTATTCAATTCTATGCGCAAAAGAATTAGCGTCCAAATTTTACGTGCGGAATGTAATTTTCTCACTTTCCGGTGTCATAGAAACAGGAAATTTGGCACGAGCATTGATTATGTCATAAATAGGGAAAGCTAATGGGTCCCAACTCCATTATTCAATTCTATGCGCAAAAGAATTAGCGTCCAAATTTTACATACATAATCCAAATCTCTCACTTCCCAATGTCATAGAAACATGAAATTTGGCACAAGCATTGATTGTGCAATAAATATGAAAAGTTAATAGGTCCCAACTCGATTATTCAATTCTAAGCGCAAAAGAATTAGTGTCCAAATTTCACGTACGGAATCCTAATTTTCTCACTTTCCGGTGTCATAGAAACGGGAAATTTGGCACGAGCATTGATTATGTCATAAATAGGAAAAGCTAATGGGTCCCAACTCGATTATTCAATTCTATGCGCAAAAGAATTAGCGTCCAAATTTTACGTGCGGAATGTAATTTTTTCACTTTCCGGTGTCCTAGAAACAGGAAATTTGGCACGAGCATTGATTATGTCATAAATAGGAAAAGCTAATGGGTCCCAACTCCATTATTCAATTCTATGCGCAAAAGAATTAGTGTCCAAATTTTACGTACGGAATGTAATTTATTCACTTTCCGGTGTCATAGAAACAGGAAATTTGGCACGAGCAGTGATTATGTCATAAATAGTAAAAGCTAATGGGTCCTAACTTGATTATTCAATTCTATGCGCAAATGAATTAGCGTCCAAATTTTACGTACGGAATCTAATTTTCTCACTTTCCGGTGTCATAGAAAGGTGAAATTTGGCACGAGCATTGATTATGTCATAAGTAGGAAAAGCTAATGGGTCCCAACTCGATTATTCAATTCCAGCGCAAAACAATTGGCGTCGAAATTTTATGTGCGGAATGTAATTTTTTCACTTTCCGGTGTCATAGAAACGGGAAATTTGGCACGAGCATTGATTATGTCATAAATAGGAAAAGCTAATGGGTCCCAACTCGATTATTCAATTCTATGCGCAAAAGAATTAGCGTCCAAATTTTACGTGCGGAATGTAATTTTCTCACTTACCGGTGTCATAGAAACGGGAAATTTGGCATGAGCATTGATTATGTCATAAATAGGAAAAGCGGATGGGTCCCAACTCGATTATTCAATTCCAGCGCAAAAGAATTGGCGTCGAAATTTTACGTGCGGAATGTAATTTTCTTACTTTCCAGTGTCATAGAAACGGGAAAATTGGCATGAGCATTGACTATGTCATAAATAGGAAACGCTAATGGGTCCCAACTCCATTATTCAATTCTATGCGCAAAAGAATTAGCGTCGAAATTTTACGTGCCGAATGTAATTTTCTCACTTTCCGGTGTCATAGAAACGGGAAATTTGGCACGAGCATTGATTATGTCATAAATAGGAAAAGTTAATAGGTCCCAATTCCATTATTCAATTCTAGCGCAAAAGAATTGGCATCGAAATTTTACGTGCGGAATGTAATTTTTTCACTTTCCGGTGTCATAGAAACGTGAAATTTGGCACGAGCATTATTTATGTCATAAATAGGAAAAGCTAATGGGTCCCAACTCGATTATTCAATTATATGCGCAAAAGAATTAGCATCCAAATTTTACGTACGGAATCTAATTTTCTCACTTTCCGGTGTCATAGAAACGGGAAATTTAGCACGAGCATTGATTATGTCATAAATAGGAAAAGCTAATGGGTCCCAACTCGATTATTCAATTCCATGCGCAAAACAATTAGCGTCCAAATTTTACGTGCGGAATGTAATTTTCTCACTTTCCGGTGTCATAGAAACAGGAAATTTGGCACGAGCATTGATTATGTCATAAATAGGGAAAGCTAATGGGTCCCAACTCCATTATTCAATTCTATGCGCAAAAGAATTAGCGTCCAAATTTTACATACATAATCCAAATCTCTCACTTCCCAATGTCATAGAAACATGAAATTTGGTACAAGCATTGATTGTGTCATGAATATATGAAAAGTTAATAGGTCCCAACTCGATTATTCAATTCTAAGCGCAAAAGAATTAGTGTCCAAATTTTACGTACAGAATCTAATTTTTTCACTTTCCGGTGTCATAGAAACGGGAAATTTGGCACGAGCATTGATTATGTCATAAATAGGAAAAGCTAATGGGTCCCAACTCGATTATTCAATTCTATGCGCAAAAGAATTAGCGTCCAAATTTTACGTGCGGAATTTAATTTTCTCACTTGCCGGTGTCATAGAAACGGGAAATTTGGCATGAGCATTGATTATGTCATAAATAGGAAAAGCGGATGGGTCCCAACTCGATTATTCAATTCCAGCGCAAAAGAATTGGCGTCGAAATTTTACATGCGGAATGTAATTTTCTTACTTTCCAGTGTCATAGAAACGGGAAAATTGGCATGAGCATTGATTATGTCATAAATAGGAAACGCTAATGGGTCTCAACTCCATTATTCAATTCTATGCGCAAAAGAATTAGCGTCGAAATTTTACGTGCCGAATGTAATTTTCTCACTTTCCGGTGTCATAGAAATGGGAAGTTTGGCACGAGCATTGATTATGTCATAAATAGGAAAAGTTAATAGGTCCCAATTCCATTATTCAATTCTAGCGCAAAAGAATTGGCATCGAACTTTTACGTGCGGAATGTAATTTTTTCACTTTCCGGTGTCATAGAAACGTGAAATTTGGCACGAGCATTGATTATGTCATAAATAGGAAAAGCTAATGGGTCCCAACTCCATTATTCAATTCTATGCGCAAAAGAATTAGCGTCCAAATTTTATGTACGGAATCTAATTTTCTCACTTTCCGGTGTCATAGAAATGGGAAATTTGGCACAAGCATTGATTATGTCATAAATAGGAAAAGCTAATGGGTCCCAACTCGATTATTCAATTCTATGCGCAAAAGAATTAGCGTCCAAATTTTACGTGCGGAATGTAATTTTTTCACTTTCCGGTGTCATAGAGACAGGAAATTTGGCATGAGCATTGATTATGTCATAAATAGTAAAAGCTAATGGGTCCCAACTCGATTATTCAATTATATGCGCAAAAGAATTAGCATCCAAATTTTACGTACGGAATCTAATTTTCTCACTTTCCGGTGTCATAGAAACGGGAAATTTGGCACGAGCATTGATTATGTCATAAATAGGAAAAGCTAATGGGTCCCAACTCGATTATTCAATTCTATGCGCAAAAGAATTAGCATCCAAATTTTACGTGCGGAATGTAATTTTCTCACTTTCCGGTGTCATAGAAACAGGAAATTTGGCACGAGCATTGATTATGTCATAAATAGGGAAAGCTAATGGGTCCCAACTCCATTATTCAATTCTATGCGCAAAAGAATTAGCGTCCAAATCTTACGTACGGAATCTAATTTTCTCACTTTCCGGTGTCATAGAAACGTGAAATTTGGCACGAGCATTGATTATGTCATAAATAGGAAAAGTTCATAGGTCCCAACTCGATTATTCAATTCCAGCGCAAAACAATTGGCGTCGAAATTTTATGTGCGGAATGTAATTTTTTCACTTTCCGGTGTCATAGAAACGGGAAATTTGGCATGAGCATTGATTATGTCATAAATAGGAAAAGCTAATGGGTCCCAACTCGATTATTCAATTCTATGCGCAAAAGAATTAGCATCCAAATTTTACGTGCGGAATGTAATTTTCTCACTTGCCGGTGTCATAGAAACGGGAAATTTGGCATGAGCATTGATTATGTCATAAATAGGAAAAGCGAATGGGTCCCAACTCGATTATTCAATTCCAGCGCAAAAGAATTGGCGTCGAAATTTTTCATACATAATCCAAATCTCTCACTTCCCAATGTCATAGAAACATAAAATTTGGCACAAGCATTGATTGTGTCACAAATATGAAAAGTTAATAGGTCCCAACTCGATTATTCAATTCTAAGCGCAAAAGAATTAGTGTCCGAATTTTATGTACGTAATCTAAATCTCTCACTTCCTGATGTCATTTTATATGAAGGAAACGTCGCATGGTTACCTCCACGTGGTGTTTCCTGGGTAACGCAGAGAACTATGCAAAATGGTGAACATATGTTTTTCCTCAGTATCTCTAAAGTAACCACGACTTCATAAGATTTTCCGTGTGAACACCAGATAAACACCGGTACCAAATTAACTCGGCCGAAGCCGGGTATATCAGCTAGTCTATCTATATATATAAAGACGAAAGCCCTCACTGACTCACTGACTCACTCACTGACTGACTGACTCGCCAAAAGTTCTCCAACTTCCCGATGTCGTAGAAACAAGAAATTTGGCACAAACATAGATTATCTTCAAAATAGGAAAAGTAATTATGTCCCAACTCGATTATTCAATTCTAGCGCAAAAGAATTGCCGTCGAAATTTTACGTACATAATCTAAATCTGTCACTTCCCAATGCTATAGAAACTTAAAATTTGGCACGGGCATTGATTATGATGACATAAATAGGAATAGTTAATGGGTCCCAACTCCATTATTCAATTCTATGCGCAAAAGAATTAGCGTCCAAATTTTACGTACGGAATCTAATTTTCTCACTTTCCGGTGTCATAGAAACGGGAAATTTGGCACGAGCATTGATTATGTCATAAATAGGAAACGCTAATGGGTCCCAATTCCATTATTGAATTCTAGCGCAAAAGAATTGACGTCGAAATTTTACGTGCGGAATGTAATTTTTTCACTTTCCGGTGTCATAGAAACGTGAAATTTGGCACGAGCATTGATTATGTCATAAATAGGAAAAGCTAATGGGTCCCAACTCCATTATTCAATTCTATGCGCAAAAGAATTAGCGTCCAAATTTTACGTACAGAATCTAATTTTCTCACTTTCCGGTGTCATAGAAACGGGAAATTTGGCACGAGCATTGATTATGTCATAAATAGGAAAAGCTAATGGGTCCCAACTCGATTATTCAATTCTATGCACAAAAGAATTAGCGTCCAAATTTTACGTGCGGAATGTAATTTTTTCACTTTCCGGTGTCCTAGAAACAGGAAATTTGGCACGAGCATTGATTATGTCATAAATAGGAAAAGCTAATGGGTCCCAACTCGATTATTCAATTCCAGCGCAAAACAATTGGCGTCGAAATTTTATGTGCGGAATGTAATTTTTTCACTTTCCGGTGTCATAGAAACGGGAAATTTGGCACGAGCATTGATTATGTCATAAATAGGAAAAGCTAATGGGTCCCAACTCGATTATTCAATTCTATGCGCAAAAGAATTAGCGTCCAAATTTTATGTGCGGAATTTAATTTTCTCACTTGCCGTGTCATAGAAACGGGAAATTTGGCATGAGCATTGATTATGTCATAAATAGGAAAAGCGGATGGGTTCCAACTCGATTATTCAATTCCAGCGCAAAAGAATTGGCGTCGAAATTTTACGTGCGGAATGTAATTTTCTTACTTTCCAGTGTCATAGAAACGGGAAAATTGGCATGAGCATTGATTATGTCATAAATAGGAAACGCTAATGGGTCCCAACTCCATTATTCAATTCTATGCGCAAAAGAATTAGCGTCGAAATTTTACGTGCCAAATGTAATTTTCTCACTTTCCGGTGTCAAAGCAAACGGGAAATTTGGCACGAGCATTGATTATGTCATAAATAGGAAAAGTTCATAGGTCCCAATTCCATTATTCAATTCTAGCGCAAAAGAATTGGCATCGAAATTTTACGTGCGGAATGTAATTTTTTCACTTTCCGGTGTCATAGAAACGGAAAATTTGGCACGAGCATTGATTATGTCATAAATAGGAAAAGCTAATGGGTCCCAACTCGATTATTCAATTCTATGCGCAAAAGAATTAGCGTCCAAATTTTACGTGCGGAATTTAATTTTCTCACTTGCCGGTGTCATAGAAACGGGAAATTTGGCATGAGCATTGATTATGTCATAAATAGGAAAAGCGGATGGGTCCCAACTCGATTATTCAATTCCAGCGCAAAAGAATTGGCGTTGAAATTTTACGTGCGGAATGTAATTTTCTTACTTTCCAGTGTCATAGAAACGGGAAAATTGGCATGAGCATTGATTATGTCATAAATAGGAAACGCTAATGGGTCCCAACTCCATTATTCAATTCTATGCGCAAAAGAATTAGCGTCGAAATTTTACGTGCCGAATGTAATTTTCTCACTTTCCGGTGTCATAGAAACAGGAAATTTAGCACGAGCATTGATTATGTCATAAATAGGAAAAGCTAATGGGTCCCAACTCGATTATTCAATTCTATGCGCAAAAGAATTAGCGTCCAAATTTTACGTGCGGAATGTAATTTTCTCACTTTCCGGTGTCATAGAAACAGGAAATTTGGCACGAGCATTGATTATGTCATAAATAGGAAAAGCTAATGGGTCCCAACTCCATTATTCAATTCTATGCGCAAAAGAATTAGCGTCCAAATTTTACGTACAGAATCTAATTTTCTCACTTTCCGGTGTCATAGAAACGGGAAATTTGGCACGAGCATTGATTATGTCATAAATAGGAAAAGCTAATGGGTCCCAACTCGATTATTCAATTCTATGCACAAAAGAATTAGCGTCCAAATTTTACGTGCGGAATGTAATTTTTTCACTTTCCGGTGTCCTAGAAACAGGAAATTTGGCACGAGCATTGATTATGTCATAAATAGGAAAAGCTAATGGGTCCCAACTCGATTATTCAATTCCAGCGCAAAACAATTGGCGTCGAAATTTTATGTGCGGAATGTAATTTTTTCACTTTCCGGTGTCATAGAAACGGGAAATTTGGCACGAGCATTGATTATGTCATAAATAGGAAAAGCTAATGGGTCCCAACTCGATTATTCAATTCTATGCGCAAAAGAATTAGCGTCCAAATTTTATGTGCGGAATTTAATTTTCTCACTTGCCGTGTCATAGAAACGGGAAATTTGGCATGAGCATTGATTATGTCATAAATAGGAAAAGCGGATGGGTTCCAACTCGATTATTCAATTCCAGCGCAAAAGAATTGGCGTCGAAATTTTACGTGCGGAATGTAATTTTCTTACTTTCCAGTGTCATAGAAACGGGAAAATTGGCATGAGCATTGATTATGTCATAAATAGGAAAAGCTAATGGGTCCCAACTCGATTATTCAATTCTATGCGCAAAAGAATTAGCATCCAAATTTTACGTGCGGAATGTAATTTTCTCACTTGCCGGTGTCATAGAAACGGGAAATTTGGCATGAGCATTGATTATGTCATAAATAGGAAAAGCGAATGGGTCCCAACTCGATTATTCAATTCCAGCGCAAAAGAATTGGCGTCGAAATTTTTCATACATAATCCAAATCTCTCACTTCCCAATGTCATAGAAACATAAAATTTGGCACAAGCATTGATTGTGTCACAAATATGAAAAGTTAATAGGTCCCAACTCGATTATTCAATTCTAAGCGCAAAAGAATTAGTGTCCGAATTTTATGTACGTAATCTAAATCTCTCACTTCCTGATGTCATTTTATATGAAGGAAACGTCGCATGGTTACCTCCACGTGGTGTTTCCTGGGTAACGCAGAGAACTATGCAAAATGGTGAACATATGTTTTTCCTCAGTATCTCTAAAGTAACCACGACTTCATAAGATTTTCCGTGTGAACACCAGATAAACACCGGTACCAAATTAACTCGGCCGAAGCCGGGTATATCAGCTAGTCTATCTATATATATAAAGACGAAAGCCCTCACTGACTCACTGACTCACTCACTGACTGACTGACTCGCCAAAAGTTCTCCAACTTCCCGATGTCGTAGAAACAAGAAATTTGGCACAAACATAGATTATCTTCAAAATAGGAAAAGTAATTATGTCCCAACTCGATTATTCAATTCTAGCGCAAAAGAATTGCCGTCGAAATTTTACGTACATAATCTAAATCTGTCACTTCCCAATGCTATAGAAACTTAAAATTTGGCACGGGCATTGATTATGATGACATAAATAGGAATAGTTAATGGGTCCCAACTCCATTATTCAATTCTATGCGCAAAAGAATTAGCGTCCAAATTTTACGTACGGAATCTAATTTTCTCACTTTCCGGTGTCATAGAAACGGGAAATTTGGCACGAGCATTGATTATGTCATAAATAGGAAACGCTAATGGGTCCCAATTCCATTATTGAATTCTAGCGCAAAAGAATTGACGTCGAAATTTTACGTGCGGAATGTAATTTTTTCACTTTCCGGTGTCATAGAAACGTGAAATTTGGCACGAGCATTGATTATGTCATAAATAGGAAAAGCTAATGGGTCCCAACTCCATTATTCAATTCTATGCGCAAAAGAATTAGCGTCCAAATTTTACGTACAGAATCTAATTTTCTCACTTTCCGGTGTCATAGAAACGGGAAATTTGGCACGAGCATTGATTATGTCATAAATAGGAAAAGCTAATGGGTCCCAACTCGATTATTCAATTCTATGCACAAAAGAATTAGCGTCCAAATTTTACGTGCGGAATGTAATTTTTTCACTTTCCGGTGTCCTAGAAACAGGAAATTTGGCACGAGCATTGATTATGTCATAAATAGGAAAAGCTAATGGGTCCCAACTCGATTATTCAATTCCAGCGCAAAACAATTGGCGTCGAAATTTTATGTGCGGAATGTAATTTTTTCACTTTCCGGTGTCATAGAAACGGGAAATTTGGCACGAGCATTGATTATGTCATAAATAGGAAAAGCTAATGGGTCCCAACTCGATTATTCAATTCTATGCGCAAAAGAATTAGCGTCCAAATTTTATGTGCGGAATTTAATTTTCTCACTTGCCGTGTCATAGAAACGGGAAATTTGGCATGAGCATTGATTATGTCATAAATAGGAAAAGCGGATGGGTTCCAACTCGATTATTCAATTCCAGCGCAAAAGAATTGGCGTCGAAATTTTACGTGCGGAATGTAATTTTCTTACTTTCCAGTGTCATAGAAACGGGAAAATTGGCATGAGCATTGATTATGTCATAAATAGGAAACGCTAATGGGTCCCAACTCCATTATTCAATTCTATGCGCAAAAGAATTAGCGTCGAAATTTTACGTGCCAAATGTAATTTTCTCACTTTCCGGTGTCAAAGCAAACGGGAAATTTGGCACGAGCATTGATTATGTCATAAATAGGAAAAGTTCATAGGTCCCAATTCCATTATTCAATTCTAGCGCAAAAGAATTGGCATCGAAATTTTACGTGCGGAATGTAATTTTTTCACTTTCCGGTGTCATAGAAACGGAAAATTTGGCACGAGCATTGATTATGTCATAAATAGGAAAAGCTAATGGGTCCCAACTCGATTATTCAATTCTATGCGCAAAAGAATTAGCGTCCAAATTTTACGTGCGGAATTTAATTTTCTCACTTGCCGGTGTCATAGAAACGGGAAATTTGGCATGAGCATTGATTATGTCATAAATAGGAAAAGCGGATGGGTCCCAACTCGATTATTCAATTCCAGCGCAAAAGAATTGGCGTTGAAATTTTACGTGCGGAATGTAATTTTCTTACTTTCCAGTGTCATAGAAACGGGAAAATTGGCATGAGCATTGATTATGTCATAAATAGGAAACGCTAATGGGTCCCAACTCCATTATTCAATTCTATGCGCAAAAGAATTAGCGTCGAAATTTTACGTGCCGAATGTAATTTTCTCACTTTCCGGTGTCATAGAAACAGGAAATTTAGCACGAGCATTGATTATGTCATAAATAGGAAAAGCTAATGGGTCCCAACTCGATTATTCAATTCTATGCGCAAAAGAATTAGCGTCCAAATTTTACGTGCGGAATGTAATTTTCTCACTTTCCGGTGTCATAGAAACAGGAAATTTGGCACGAGCATTGATTATGTCATAAATAGGGAAAGCTAATGGGTCCCAACTCCATTATTCAATTCTATGCGCAAAAGAATTAGCGTCCAAATTTTACATACATAATCCAAATCTCTCACTTCCCAATGTCATAGAAACATGAAATTTGGCACAAGCATTGATTGTGCAATAAATATGAAAAGTTAATAGGTCCCAACTCGATTATTCAATTCTAAGCGCAAAAGAATTAGTGTCCAAATTTTACGTACAGAATCTAATTTTTTCACTTTCCGGTGTCATAGAAACGGGAAATTTGGCACGAGCATTGATTATGTCATAAATAGGAAAAGCTAATGGGTCCCAACTCGATTATTCAATTCTATGCGCAAAAGAATTAGCGTCCAAATTTTACGTGCGGAATGTAATTTTTTCACTTTCCGGTGTCCTAGAAACAGGAAATTTGGCACGAGCATTGATTATGTCATAAATAGGAAAAGCTAATGGGTCCCAACTCCATTATTCAATTCTATGCGCAAAAGAATTAGTGTCCAAATTTTACGTACGGAATGTAATTTATTCACTTTCCGGTGTCATAGAAACAGGAAATTTGGCACGAGCAGTGATTATGTCATAAATAGTAAAAGCTAATGGGTCCTAACTTGATTATTCAATTCTATGCGCAAATGAATTAGCGTCCAAATTTTACGTACGGAATCTAATTTTCTCACTTTCCGGTGTCATAGAAACGGGAAATTTGGCACGAGCATTGATTATGTCATAAGTAGGAAAAGCTAATGGGTCCCAACTCGATTATTCAATTCCAGCGCAAAACAATTGGCGTCGAAATTTTATGTGCGGAATGTAATTTTTTCACTTTCCGGTGTCATAGAAACGGGAAATTTGGCACGAGCATTGATTATGTCATAAATAGGAAAAGCTAATGGGTCCCAACTCGATTATTCAATTCTATGCGCAAAAGAATTAGCGTCCAAATTTTACGTGCGGAATGTAATTTTCTCACTTGCCGGTGTCATAGAAACGGGAAATTTGGCATGAGCATTGATTATGTCATAAATAGGAAAAGCGGATGGGTCCCAACTCGATTATTCAATTCCAGCGCAAAAGAATTGGCGTCGAAATTTTACGTGCGGAATGTAATTTTCTTACTTTCCAGTGTCATAGAAACGGGAAAATTGGCATGAGCATTGATTATGTCATAAATAGGAAACGCTAATGGGTCCCAACTCCATTATTCAATTCTATGCGCAAAAGAATTAGCGTCGAAATTTTACGTGCCGAATGTAATTTTCTCACTTTCCGGTGTCATAGAAACGGCAAATTTGGCACGAGCATTGATTATGTCATAAATAGGAAAAGTTAATAGGTCCCAATTCCATTATTCAATTCTAGCGCAAAAGAATTGGCATCGAAATTTTACGTGCGGAATGTAATTTTTTCACTTTCCGGTGTCATAGAAACGTGAAATTTGGCACGAGCATTATTTATGTCATAAATAGGAAAAGCTAATGGGTCCCAACTCGATTATTCAATTATATGCGCAAAAGAATTAGCATCCAAATTTTACGTACGGAATCTAATTTTCTCACTTTCCGGTGTCATAGAAACGGGAAATTTAGCACGAGCATTGATTATGTCATAAATAGGAAAAGCTAATGGGTCCCAACTCGATTATTCAATTCCATGCGCAAAAGAATTAGCGTCCAAATTTTACGTGCGGAATGTAATTTTCTCACTTTCTGGTGTCATAGAAACAGGAAATTTGGCACGAGCATTGATTATGTCATAAATAGGGAAAGCTAATGGGTCCCAACTCCATTATTCAATTCTATGCGCAAAAGAATTAGCGTCCAAATTTTACATACATAATCCAAATCTCTCACTTCCCAATGTCATAGAAACATGAAATTTGGTACAAGCATTGATTGTGTCATAAATATGAAAAGTTAATAGGTCCCAACTCGATTATTCAATTCTAAGCGCAAAAGAATTAGTGTCCAAATTTTACGTACAGAATCTAATTTTTTCACTTTCCGGTGTCATAGAAACGGGAAATTTGGCACGAGCATTGATTATGTCATAAATAGGAAAAGCTAATGGGTCCCAACTCCATTATTCAATTCTATGCGCAAAAGAATTAGCGTCCAAATTTTACGTGCGGAATTTAATTTTCTCACTTGCCGGTGTCATAGAAACGGGAAATTTGGCATGAGCATTGATTATGTCATAAATAGGAAAAGCGGATGGGTCCCAACTCGATTATTCAATTCCAGCGCAAAAGAATTGGCGTTGAAATTTTACGTGCGGAATGTAATTTTCTTACTTTCCAGTGTCATAGAAACGGGAAAATTGGCATGAGCATTGATTATGTCATAAATAGGAAACGCTAATGGGTCCCAACTCCATTATTCAATTCTATGCGCAAAAGAATTAGCGTCGAAATTTTACGTGCCGAATGTAATTTTCTCACTTTCCGGTGTCATAGAAACAGGAAATTTAGCACGAGCATTGATTATGTCATAAATAGGAAAAGCTAATGGGTCCCAACTCGATTATTCAATTCTATGCGCAAAAGAATTAGCGTCCAAATTTTACGTGCGGAATGTAATTTTCTCACTTTCCGGTGTCATAGAAACAGGAAATTTGGCACGAGCATTGATTATGTCATAAATAGGGAAAGCTAATGGGTCCCAACTCCATTATTCAATTCTATGCGCAAAAGAATTAGCGTCCAAATTTTACATACATAATCCAAATCTCTCACTTCCCAATGTCATAGAAACATGAAATTTGGCACAAGCATTGATTGTGCAATAAATATGAAAAGTTAATAGGTCCCAACTCGATTATTCAATTCTAAGCGCAAAAGAATTAGTGTCCAAATTTTACGTACAGAATCTAATTTTTTCACTTTCCGGTGTCATAGAAACGGGAAATTTGGCACGAGCATTGATTATGTCATAAATAGGAAAAGCTAATGGGTCCCAACTCGATTATTCAATTCTATGCGCAAAAGAATTAGCGTCCAAATTTTACGTGCGGAATGTAATTTTTTCACTTTCCGGTGTCCTAGAAACAGGAAATTTGGCACGAGCATTGATTATGTCATAAATAGGAAAAGCTAATGGGTCCCAACTCCATTATTCAATTCTATGCGCAAAAGAATTAGTGTCCAAATTTTACGTACGGAATGTAATTTATTCACTTTCCGGTGTCATAGAAACAGGAAATTTGGCACGAGCAGTGATTATGTCATAAATAGTAAAAGCTAATGGGTCCTAACTTGATTATTCAATTCTATGCGCAAATGAATTAGCGTCCAAATTTTACGTACGGAATCTAATTTTCTCACTTTCCGGTGTCATAGAAACGGGAAATTTGGCACGAGCATTGATTATGTCATAAGTAGGAAAAGCTAATGGGTCCCAACTCGATTATTCAATTCCAGCGCAAAACAATTGGCGTCGAAATTTTATGTGCGGAATGTAATTTTTTCACTTTCCGGTGTCATAGAAACGGGAAATTTGGCACGAGCATTGATTATGTCATAAATAGGAAAAGCTAATGGGTCCCAACTCGATTATTCAATTCTATGCGCAAAAGAATTAGCGTCCAAATTTTACGTGCGGAATGTAATTTTCTCACTTGCCGGTGTCATAGAAACGGGAAATTTGGCATGAGCATTGATTATGTCATAAATAGGAAAAGCGGATGGGTCCCAACTCGATTATTCAATTCCAGCGCAAAAGAATTGGCGTCGAAATTTTACGTGCGGAATGTAATTTTCTTACTTTCCAGTGTCATAGAAACGGGAAAATTGGCATGAGCATTGATTATGTCATAAATAGGAAACGCTAATGGGTCCCAACTCCATTATTCAATTCTATGCGCAAAAGAATTAGCGTCGAAATTTTACGTGCCGAATGTAATTTTCTCACTTTCCGGTGTCATAGAAACGGCAAATTTGGCACGAGCATTGATTATGTCATAAATAGGAAAAGTTAATAGGTCCCAATTCCATTATTCAATTCTAGCGCAAAAGAATTGGCATCGAAATTTTACGTGCGGAATGTAATTTTTTCACTTTCCGGTGTCATAGAAACGTGAAATTTGGCACGAGCATTATTTATGTCATAAATAGGAAAAGCTAATGGGTCCCAACTCGATTATTCAATTATATGCGCAAAAGAATTAGCATCCAAATTTTACGTACGGAATCTAATTTTCTCACTTTCCGGTGTCATAGAAACGGGAAATTTAGCACGAGCATTGATTATGTCATAAATAGGAAAAGCTAATGGGTCCCAACTCGATTATTCAATTCCATGCGCAAAAGAATTAGCGTCCAAATTTTACGTGCGGAATGTAATTTTCTCACTTTCTGGTGTCATAGAAACAGGAAATTTGGCACGAGCATTGATTATGTCATAAATAGGGAAAGCTAATGGGTCCCAACTCCATTATTCAATTCTATGCGCAAAAGAATTAGCGTCCAAATTTTACATACATAATCCAAATCTCTCACTTCCCAATGTCATAGAAACATGAAATTTGGTACAAGCATTGATTGTGTCATAAATATGAAAAGTTAATAGGTCCCAACTCGATTATTCAATTCTAAGCGCAAAAGAATTAGTGTCCAAATTTTACGTACAGAATCTAATTTTTTCACTTTCCGGTGTCATAGAAACGGGAAATTTGGCACGAGCATTGATTATGTCATAAATAGGAAAAGCTAATGGGTCCCAACTCCATTATTCAATTCTATGCGCAAAAGAATTAGCGTCCAAATTTTACGTGCGGAATTTAATTTTCTCACTTGCCGGTGTCATAGAAACGGGAAATTTGGCATGAGCATTGATTATGTCATAAATAGGAAAAGCGGATGGGTCCCAACTCGATTATTCAATTCCAGCGCAAAAGAATTGGCGTTGAAATTTTACGTGCGGAATGTAATTTTCTTACTTTCCAGTGTCATAGAAACGGGAAAATTGGCATGAGCATTGATTATGTCATAAATAGGAAACGCTAATGGGTCCCAACTCCATTATTCAATTCTATGCGCAAAAGAATTAGCGTCGAAATTTTACGTGCCGAATGTAATTTTCTCACTTTCCGGTGTCATAGAAACAGGAAATTTAGCACGAGCATTGATTATGTCATAAATAGGAAAAGCTAATGGGTCCCAACTCGATTATTCAATTCTATGCGCAAAAGAATTAGCGTCCAAATTTTACGTGCGGAATGTAATTTTCTCACTTTCCGGTGTCATAGAAACAGGAAATTTGGCACGAGCATTGATTATGTCATAAATAGGGAAAGCTAATGGGTCCCAACTCCATTATTCAATTCTATGCGCAAAAGAATTAGCGTCCAAATTTTACATACATAATCCAAATCTCTCACTTCCCAATGTCATAGAAACATGAAATTTGGCACAAGCATTGATTGTGCAATAAATATGAAAAGTTAATAGGTCCCAACTCGATTATTCAATTCTAAGCGCAAAAGAATTAGTGTCCAAATTTTACGTACAGAATCTAATTTTTTCACTTTCCGGTGTCATAGAAACGGGAAATTTGGCACGAGCATTGATTATGTCATAAATAGGAAAAGCTAATGGGTCCCAACTCGATTATTCAATTCTATGCGCAAAAGAATTAGCGTCCAAATTTTACGTGCGGAATGTAATTTTTTCACTTTCCGGTGTCCTAGAAACAGGAAATTTGGCACGAGCATTGATTATGTCATAAATAGGAAAAGCTAATGGGTCCCAACTCCATTATTCAATTCTATGCGCAAAAGAATTAGTGTCCAAATTTTACGTACGGAATGTAATTTATTCACTTTCCGGTGTCATAGAAACAGGAAATTTGGCACGAGCAGTGATTATGTCATAAATAGTAAAAGCTAATGGGTCCTAACTTGATTATTCAATTCTATGCGCAAATGAATTAGCGTCCAAATTTTACGTACGGAATCTAATTTTCTCACTTTCCGGTGTCATAGAAACGGGAAATTTGGCACGAGCATTGATTATGTCATAAGTAGGAAAAGCTAATGGGTCCCAACTCGATTATTCAATTCCAGCGCAAAACAATTGGCGTCGAAATTTTATGTGCGGAATGTAATTTTTTCACTTTCCGGTGTCATAGAAACGGGAAATTTGGCACGAGCATTGATTATGTCATAAATAGGAAAAGCTAATGGGTCCCAACTCGATTATTCAATTCTATGCGCAAAAGAATTAGCGTCCAAATTTTACGTGCGGAATGTAATTTTCTCACTTGCCGGTGTCATAGAAACGGGAAATTTGGCATGAGCATTGATTATGTCATAAATAGGAAAAGCGGATGGGTCCCAACTCGATTATTCAATTCCAGCGCAAAAGAATTGGCGTCGAAATTTTACGTGCGGAATGTAATTTTCTTACTTTCCAGTGTCATAGAAACGGGAAAATTGGCATGAGCATTGATTATGTCATAAATAGGAAACGCTAATGGGTCCCAACTCCATTATTCAATTCTATGCGCAAAAGAATTAGCGTCGAAATTTTACGTGCCGAATGTAATTTTCTCACTTTCCGGTGTCATAGAAACGGCAAATTTGGCACGAGCATTGATTATGTCA
This sequence comes from Eleutherodactylus coqui, assembly GCF_035609145.1. Taxonomy (NCBI): domain Eukaryota; kingdom Metazoa; phylum Chordata; class Amphibia; order Anura; family Eleutherodactylidae; genus Eleutherodactylus; species Eleutherodactylus coqui. The sequence goes on from NC_089841.1 coordinate 73,223,179, forward strand.
TAAATAGGAAAAGTTAATAGGTCCCAATTCCATTATTCAATTCTAGCGCAAAAGAATTGGCATCGAAATTTTACGTGCGGAATGTAATTTTTTCACTTTCCGGTGTCATAGAAACGTGAAATTTGGCACGAGCATTATTTATGTCATAAATAGGAAAAGCTAATGGGTCCCAACTCGATTATTCAATTATATGCGCAAAAGAATTAGCATCCAAATTTTACGTACGGAATCTAATTTTCTCACTTTCCGGTGTCATAGAAACGGGAAATTTAGCACGAGCATTGATTATGTCATAAATAGGAAAAGCTAATGGGTCCCAACTCGATTATTCAATTCCATGCGCAAAAGAATTAGCGTCCAAATTTTACGTGCGGAATGTAATTTTCTCACTTTCTGGTGTCATAGAAACAGGAAATTTGGCACGAGCATTGATTATGTCATAAATAGGGAAAGCTAATGGGTCCCAACTCCATTATTCAATTCTATGCGCAAAAGAATTAGCGTCCAAATTTTACATACATAATCCAAATCTCTCACTTCCCAATGTCATAGAAACATGAAATTTGGTACAAGCATTGATTGTGTCATAAATATGAAAAGTTAATAGGTCCCAACTCGATTATTCAATTCTAAGCGCAAAAGAATTAGTGTCCAAATTTTACGTACAGAATCTAATTTTTTCACTTTCCGGTGTCATAGAAACGGGAAATTTGGCACGAGCATTGATTATGTCATAAATAGGAAAAGCTAATGGGTCCCAACTCCATTATTCAATTCTATGCGCAAAAGAATTAGCGTCCAAATTTTACGTGCGGAATTTAATTTTCTCACTTGCCGGTGTCATAGAAACGGGAAATTTGGCATGAGCATTGATTATGTCATAAATAGGAAAAGCGGATGGGTCCCAACTCGATTATTCAATTCCAGCGCAAAAGAATTGGCGTCGAAATTTTACATGCGGAATGTAATTTTCTTACTTTCCAGTGTCATAGAAACGGGAAAATTGGCATGAGCATTGATTATGTCATAAATAGGAAACGCTAATGGGTCTCAACTCCATTATTCAATTCTATGCGCAAAAGAATTAGCGTCGAAATTTTACGTGCCGAATGTAATTTTCTCACTTTACGGTGTCATAGAAATGGGAAGTTTGGCACGAGCATTGATTATGTCATAAATAGGAAAAGTTAATAGGTCCCAATTCCATTATTCAATTCTAGCGCAAAAGAATTGGCATCGAAATTTTACGTGCGGAATGTAATTTTTTCACTTTCCGGTGTCATAGAAACGTGAAATTTGGCACGAGCATTGATTATGTCATAAATAGGAAAAGCTAATGGGTCCCAACTCCATTATTCAATTCTATGCGCAAAAGAATTAGCGTCCAAATTTTATGTACGGAATCTAATTTTCTCACTTTCCGGTGTCATAGAAATGGGAAATTTGGCACAAGCATTGATTATGTCATAAATAGGAAAAGCTAATGGGTCCCAACTCGATTATTCAATTCTATGCGCAAAAGAATTAGCGTCCAAATTTTACGTGCGGAATGTAATTTTTTCACTTTCCGGTGTCATAGAGACAGGAAATTTGGCATGAGCATTGATTATGTCATAAATAGTAAAAGCTAATGGGTCCCAACTCGATTATTCAATTATATGCGCAAAAGAATTAGCATCCAAATTTTACGTACGGAATCTAATTTTCTCACTTTCCGGTGTCATAGAAACGGGAAATTTGGCACGAGCATTGATTATGTCATAAATAGGAAAAGCTAATGGGTCCCAACTCGATTATTCAATTCTATGCGCAAAAGAATTAGCATCCAAATTTTACGTGCGGAATGTAATTTTCTCACTTTCCGGTGTCATAGAAACAGGAAATTTGGCACGAGCATTGATTATGTCATAAATAGGGAAAGCTAATGGGTCCCAACTCCATTATTCAATTCTATGCGCAAAAGAATTAGCGTCCAAATTTTACATACATAATCCAAATCTCTCACTTCCCAATGTCATAGAAACATGAAATTTGGCACAAGCATTGATTGTGTCATAAATATGAAAAGTTAATAGGTCCCAACTCGATTATTCAATTCTAAGCGCAAAAGAATTAGTGTCCGAATTTTATGTACGTAATCTAATTCTCTCACTTCCTGATGTCATTTTATATGAAGGAAACGTTGCATGGTTACCTCCACGTGGTGTTCCCTGGGTAACGCAGAGAACTATGCAAAATGGTGAACATATGTTTTTCCTCAGTATCTCTAAAGTAACTACGACTTCATAAGATTTTCCGTGTGAACACCAGATAAACACCAGTACCAAATTAACTCGGGCGAAGCCGGGTATATCAGCTAGTCTATCTATATATATAAAGACGAAAGCCCTCACTGACTCACTGACTCACTGACTCACTCACTGACTGACTGACTCGCCAAAAGTTCTCTAACTTCCCGATGTCGTAGAAACAAGAAATTTGGCACAAACATAGATTATCTTCAAAATAGGAAAAGTAATTATGTCCCAACTCGATTATTCAATTCTAGCGCAAAAGAATTGCCGTCGAAATTTTACGTACATAATCTAAATCTGTCACTTCCCAATGCTATAGAAACTTAAAATTTGGCACGGGCATTGATTATGACATAAATAGGAAAAGTTAATGGGTCCCAACTCCATTATTCAATTCTATGCGCAAAAGAATTAGCGTCCAAATTTTACGTACGGAATCTAATTTACTCACTTTCCGGTGTCATAGAAACAGGAAATTTGGCACGAGCATTGATTATGTCATAAATAGGAAACGCTAATGGGTCCCAACTCCATTATTCAATTCTATGCGCAAAAGAATTAGCGTCCAAATTTTACGTACGGAATCTAATTTTCTCACTTTCCGGTGTCATAGAAACGGGAAATTTGGCACGAGCATTGATTATGTCATAAATAGGAAAAGCTAATGGGTCCCAACTCCATTATTCAATTCTATGCGCAAAAGAATTAGTGTCCAAATTTTACGTACAGAATCTAATTTACTCACTTTCCGGTGTCATAGAAACAGGAAATTTGGCACGAGCATTGATTATGTCATAAATAGGAAACGCTAATGGGTCCCAACTCCATTATTCAATTCTATGCGCAAAAGAATTAGCGTCCAAATTTTACGTACGGAATCTAATTTTCTCACTTTCCGGTGTCATAGAAACGGGAAATTTGGCACGAGCATTGATTATGTCATAAATAGGAAACGCTAATGGGTCCCAATTCCATTATTCAATTCTAGCGCAAAAGAATTGACGTCGAAATTTTACGTGCGGAATGTAATTTTTTCACTTTCCGGTGTCATAGAAACGTGAAATTTGGCACGAGCATTGATTATGTCATAAATAGGAAAAGCTAATGGGTCCCAACTCCATTATTCAATTCTATGCGCAAAAGAATTAGCGTCCAAATTTCACGTACGGAATCCTAATTTTCTCACTTTTCGGTGTTATAGAAACGGGAAATTTGGCACGAGCATTGATTATGTCATAAATAGGAAAAGCTAATGGGTCCCAACTCGATTATTCAATTCTATGCGCAAAAGAATTAGCGTCCAAATTTTACGTGCGGAATGTAATTTTTTCACTTTCCGGTGTCATAGAAACAGGAAATTTGGCACGAGCATTGATTATGTCATAAATAGGAAAAGCTAATGGGTCCCAACTCCATTATTCAATTCTATGTGCAAAAGAATTAGTGTCCAAATTTTACGTACGGAATGTAATTTCTTCACTTTCCGGTGTCATAGAAACAGGAAATTTGGCACAAGCATTGATTATGTCATAAATAGTAAAAGCTAATGGGTCCTAACTTGATTATTTAATTCTATGCGCAAAAGAATTAGCGTCCAAATTTTACGTACGGAATGTAATTTCTTCACTTTCCGGTGTCATAGAAACAGGAAATTTGGCACGAGCATTGATTATGTCATAAATAGTAAAAGCTAATGGGTCCCAACTTGATTATTCAATTCTATGCGCAAAAGAATTAGCGTCCAAATCTTAGGTACGGAATCTAATTTTCTCACTTTCCGGTGTCATAGAAAGGTGAAATTTGGCACGAGCATTGATTATGTCATAAATAGGAAAAGTTCATAGGTCCCAACTCGATTATTCAATTCCAGCGCAAAACAATTGGCGTCGAAATTTTATGTGCGGAATGTAATTTTTTCACTTTCCGGTGTCATAGAAACGGGAAATTTGGCATGAGCATTGATTATGTCATAAATAGGAAAAGCTAATGGGTCCCAACTCGATTATTCAATTCTATGCACAAAAGAATTAGCGTCCAAATTTTACGTGCGGAATGTAATTTTCTCACTTGCCGGTGTCATAGAAACGGGAAATTTGGCATGAGCATTGATTATGTCATAAATAGGAAAAGCTAATGGGTCCCAACTCGATTATTCAATTCCAGCGCAAAAGAATTGGCGTCGAAATTTTACATACATAATCCAAATCTCTCACTTCCCAATGTCATAGAAACGGGAAATTTGGCACAAGCATTGATTGTGTCACAAATATGAAAAGTTAATAGGTCCCAACTCGATTATTCAATTCTAAGCGCAAAAGAATTAGCGTCCAAATTTTACGTACAGAATCTAATTTTTTCACTTTCCGGTGTCATAGAAACGGGAAATTTGGCACGAGCATTGATTATGTCATAAATAGGAAAAGCTAATGGGTCCCAACTCGATTATTCAATTATATGCGCAAAAGAATTAGCATCCAAATTTTACGTACGGAATCTAATTTTCTCACTTTCCGGTGTCATAGAAACGGGAAATTTAGCACGAGCATTGATTATGTCATAAATAGGAAAAGCTAATGGGTCCCAACTCGATTATTCAATTCTATGCGCAAAAGAATTAGCGTCCAAATTTTACGTGCGGAATGTAATTTTCTCACTTTCCGGTGTCATAGAAACAGGAAATTTGGCACGAGCATTGATTATGTCATAAATAGGGAAAGCTAATGGGTCCCAACTCCATTTTTCAATTCTATGCGCAAAAGAATTAGCGTCCAAATTTTACATACATAATCCAAATCTCTCACTTCCCAATGTCATAGAAACATGAAATTTGGCACAAGCATTGATTGTGTCATAAATATGAAAAGTTAATAGGTCCCAACTCGATTATTCAATTCTAAGCGCAAAAGAATTAGTGTCCAAATTTTACGTACAGAATCTAATTTTTTCACTTTCCGGTGTCATAGAAACGGGAAATTTGGCACGAGCATTGATTATGTCATAAATAGGAAAAGCTAATGGGTCCCAACTCGATTATTCAATTCTATGCGCAAAAGAATTAGCGTCCAAATTTTACGTGCGGAATTTAATTTTCTCACTTGCCGGTGTCATAGAAACGGGAAATTTGGCATGAGCATTGATTATGTCATAAATAGGAAAAGCGGATGGGTCCCAACTCGATTATTCAATTCCAGCGCAAAAGAATTGGCGTCGAAATTTTACGTGCGGAATGTAATTTTCTTACTTTCCAGTGTCATAGAAACGGGAAAATTGGCATGAGCATTGATTATGTCATAAATAGGAAACGCTAATGGGTCTCAACTCCATTATTCAATTCTATGCGCCAAAGAATTAGCGTCGAAATTTTACGTGCCGAATGTAATTTTCTCACTTTCTGGTGTCATAGAAGAGGGAAGTTTGGCACGAGCATTGATTATGTCATAAATAGGAAAAGTTAATAGGTCCCAATTCCATTATTCAATTCTAGCGCAAAAGAATTGGCATCGAAATTTTACGTGCGGAATGTAATTTTTTCACTTTCCGGTGTCATAGAAACGTGAAATTTGGCACGAGCATTGATTATGTCATAAATAGGAAAAGCTAATGGGTCCCAACTCGATTATTCAATTCTATGCGCAAAAGAATTAGCGTCCAAATTTTACGTGCGGAATGTAATTTTTTCACTTTCCGGTGTCATAGAGACAGGAAATTTGGCATGAGCATTGATTATGTCATAAATAGTAAAAGCTAATGGGTCCCAACTCGATTATTCAATTATATGCGCAAAAGAATTAGCATCCAAATTTTACGTACGGAATCTAATTTTCTCACTTTCCGGTGTCATAGAAACGGGAAATTTGGCACGAGCATTGATTATGTCATAAATAGGAAACGCTAATGGGTCCCAACTCGATTATTCAATTCTATGCGCAAAAGAATTAGCATCCAAATTTTACGTGCGGAATGTAATTTTCTCACTTTCCGGTGTCATAGAAACAGGAAATTTGGCACGAGCATTGATTATGTCATAAATAGGGAAAGCTAATGGGTCCCAACTCGATTATTCAATTCTAAGCGCAAAAGAATTAGTGTCCGAATTTTATGTACGTAATCTAATTCTCTCACTTCCTGATGTCATTTTATATGAAGGAAACGTTGCATGGTTACCTCCACGTGGTGTTTCCTGGGTAACGCAGAGAACTATGCAAAATGGTGAACATATGTTTTTCCTCAGTATCTCTAAAGTAACCACGACTTCATAAGATTTTCCGTGTGAACACCAGATAAACACCAGTACCAAATTAACTCGGGCGAAGTCGGGTATATCAGCTAGTCTATCTATATATATAAAGACGAAAGCCCTCACTGACTCACTGACTCACTCACTGACTGACTGACTCGCCAAAAGTTCTCTAACTTCCCGATGTCGTAGAAACAAGAAATTTGGCACAAACATAGATTATCTTCAAAATAGGAAAAGTAATTATGTCCCAACTCGATTATTCAATTCTAGCGCAAAAGAATTGCCGTCGAAATTTTACGTACATAATATAAATCTGTCACTTCCCAATGCTATAGAAACTTAAAATTTGGCACGGGCATTGATTATGACATAAATAGGAAAAGTTAATGGGTCCCAACTCCATTATTCAATTCTATGCGCAAAAGAATTAGCATCCAAATTTTACGTACGGAATCTAATTTTCTCACTTTCCGGTGTCATAGAAACGGGAAATTTAGCACGAGCATTGATTATGTCATAAATAGGAAAAGCTAATGGGTCCCAACTCGATTATTCAATTCTATGCGCAAAAGAATTAGCGTCCAAATTTTACGTGCGGAATGTAATTTTCTCACTTTCCGGTGTCATAGAAACAGGAAATTTGGCACGAGCATTGATTATGTCATAAATAGGGAAAGCTAATGGGTCCCAACTCCATTTTTCAATTCTATGCGCAAAAGAATTAGCGTCCAAATTTTACATACATAATCCAAATCTCTCACTTCCCAATGTCATAGAAACATGAAATTTGGCACAAGCATTGATTGTGTCATAAATATGAAAAGTTAATAGGTCCCAACTCGATTATTCAATTCTAAGCGCAAAAGAATTAGTGTCCAAATTTTACGTACAGAATCTAATTTTTTCACTTTCCGGTGTCATAGAAACGGGAAATTTGGCACGAGCATTGATTATGTCATAAATAGGAAAAGCTAATGGGTCCCAACTCGATTATTCAATTCTATGCGCAAAAGAATTAGCGTCCAAATTTTACGTGCGGAATTTAATTTTCTCACTTGCCGGTGTCATAGAAACGGGAAATTTGGCATGAGCATTGATTATGTCATAAATAGGAAAAGCGGATGGGTCCCAACTCGATTATTCAATTCCAGCGCAAAAGAATTGGCGTCGAAATTTTACGTGCGGAATGTAATTTTCTTACTTTCCAGTGTCATAGAAACGGGAAAATTGGCATGAGCATTGATTATGTCATAAATAGGAAACGCTAATGGGTCTCAACTCCATTATTCAATTCTATGCGCCAAAGAATTAGCGTCGAAATTTTACGTGCCGAATGTAATTTTCTCACTTTCTGGTGTCATAGAAGAGGGAAGTTTGGCACGAGCATTGATTATGTCATAAATAGGAAAAGTTAATAGGTCCCAATTCCATTATTCAATTCTAGCGCAAAAGAATTGGCATCGAAATTTTACGTGCGGAATGTAATTTTTTCACTTTCCGGTGTCATAGAAACGTGAAATTTGGCACGAGCATTGATTATGTCATAAATAGGAAAAGCTAATGGGTCCCAACTCGATTATTCAATTCTATGCGCAAAAGAATTAGCGTCCAAATTTTACGTGCGGAATGTAATTTTTTCACTTTCCGGTGTCATAGAGACAGGAAATTTGGCATGAGCATTGATTATGTCATAAATAGTAAAAGCTAATGGGTCCCAACTCGATTATTCAATTATATGCGCAAAAGAATTAGCATCCAAATTTTACGTACGGAATCTAATTTTCTCACTTTCCGGTGTCATAGAAACGGGAAATTTGGCACGAGCATTGATTATGTCATAAATAGGAAACGCTAATGGGTCCCAACTCGATTATTCAATTCTATGCGCAAAAGAATTAGCATCCAAATTTTACGTGCGGAATGTAATTTTCTCACTTTCCGGTGTCATAGAAACAGGAAATTTGGCACGAGCATTGATTATGTCATAAATAGGGAAAGCTAATGGGTCCCAACTCGATTATTCAATTCTAAGCGCAAAAGAATTAGTGTCCGAATTTTATGTACGTAATCTAATTCTCTCACTTCCTGATGTCATTTTATATGAAGGAAACGTTGCATGGTTACCTCCACGTGGTGTTTCCTGGGTAACGCAGAGAACTATGCAAAATGGTGAACATATGTTTTTCCTCAGTATCTCTAAAGTAACCACGACTTCATAAGATTTTCCGTGTGAACACCAGATAAACACCAGTACCAAATTAACTCGGGCGAAGTCGGGTATATCAGCTAGTCTATCTATATATATAAAGACGAAAGCCCTCACTGACTCACTGACTCACTCACTGACTGACTGACTCGCCAAAAGTTCTCTAACTTCCCGATGTCGTAGAAACAAGAAATTTGGCACAAACATAGATTATCTTCAAAATAGGAAAAGTAATTATGTCCCAACTCGATTATTCAATTCTAGCGCAAAAGAATTGCCGTCGAAATTTTACGTACATAATATAAATCTGTCACTTCCCAATGCTATAGAAACTTAAAATTTGGCACGGGCATTGATTATGACATAAATAGGAAAAGTTAATGGGTCCCAACTCCATTATTCAATTCTATGCGCAAAAGAATTAGCGTCCAAATTTTACGTACGGAATCTAATTTTCTCACTTTCCGGTGTCATAGAAACGTGAAATTTGGCACGAGCATTGATTATGTCATAAATAGGAAAAGCTAATGGGTCCCAACTCCATTATTCAATTCTATGCGCAAAAGAATTAGTGTCCAAATTTTACGTACAGAATCTAATTTACTCACTTTCCGGTGTCATAGAAACAGGAAATTTGGCACGAGCATTGATTATGTCATAAATAGGAAACGCTAATGGGTCCCAACTCCATTATTCAATTCTATGCGCAAAAGAATTAGCGTCCAAATTTTACGTACGGAATCTAATTTTCTCACTTTCCGGTGTCATAGAAACGGGAAATTTGGCACGAGCATTGATTATGTCATAAATAGGAAACGCTAATGGGTCCCAATTCCATTATTCAATTCTAGCGCAAAAGAATTGACGTCGAAATTTTACGTGCGGAATGTAATTTTTTCACTTTCCGGTGTCATAGAAACGTGAAATTTGGCACGAGCATTGATTATGTCATAAATAGGAAAAGCTAATGGGTCCCAACTCCATTATTCAATTCTATGCGCAAAAGAATTAGCGTCCAAATTTCACGTACGGAATCCTAATTTTCTCACTTTCCGGTGTTATAGAAACGGGAAATTTGGCACGAGCATTGATTATGTCATAAATAGGAAAAGCTAATGGGTCCCAACTCGATTATTCAATTCTATGCGCAAAAGAATTAGCGTCCAAATTTTACGTGCGGAATGTAATTTTTTCACTTTCCGGTGTCATAGAAACAGGAAATTTGGCACGAGCATTGATTATGTCATAAATAGGAAAAGCTAATGGGTCCCAACTCCATTATTCAATTCTATGCGCAAAAGAATTAGTGTCCAAATTTTACGTACGGAATGTAATTTCTTCACTTTCCGGTGTCATAGAAACAGGAAATTTGGCACGAGCATTGATTATGTCATAAATAGTAAAAGCTAATGGGTCCCAACTTGATTATTCAATTCTATGCGCAAAAGAATTAGCGTCCAAATCTTAGGTACGAAATCTAATTTTCTCACTTTCCGGTGTCATAGAAAGGTGAAATTTGGCACGAGCATTGATTATGTCATAAATAGGAAAAGTTCATAGGTCCCAACTCGATTATTCAATTCCAGCGCAAAACAATTGGCGTCGAAAATTTATGTGCGGAATGTAATTTTTTCACTTTTCGGTGTCATAGAAACGGGAAATTTGGCACGAGCATTGATTATGTCATAAATAGTAAAAGCTAATGGGTCCTAACTTGATTATTTAATTCTATGCGCAAAAGAATTAGCGTCCAAATTTTACGTACGGAATGTAATTTCTTCACTTTCCGGTGTCATAGAAACAGGAAATTTGGCACGAGCATTGATTATGTCATAAATAGTAAAAGCTAATGGGTCCCAACTTGATTATTCAATTCTATGCGCAAAAGAATTAGCGTCCAAATCTTAGGTACGGAATCTAATTTTCTCACTTTCCGGTGTCATAGAAAGGTGAAATTTGGCACGAGCATTGATTATGTCATAAATAGGAAAAGTTCATAGGTCCCAACTCGATTATTCAATTCCAGCGCAAAACAATTGGCGTCGAGATTTTATGTGCGGAATGTAATTTTTTCACTTTCCGGTGTCATAGAAACGGGAAATTTGGCATGAGCATTGATTATGTCATAAATAGGAAAAGCTAATGGGTCCCAACTCGATTATTCAATTCTATGCGCAAAAGAATTAGCGTCCAAATTTTACGTGCGGAATGTAATTTTCTCACTTGCCGGTGTCATAGAAACGGGAAATTTGGCATGAGCATTGATTATGTCATAAATAGGAAAAGCGAATGGGTCCCAACTCGATTATTCAATTCCAGCGCAAAAGAATTGGCGTCGAAATTTTACATACATAATCCAAATCTCTCACTTCCCAATGTCATAGAAACGGGAAATTTGGCACAAGCATTGATTGTGTCACAAATATGAAAAGTTAATAGGTCCCAACTCGATTATTCAATTCTAAGCGCAAAAGAATTAGTGTCCGAATTTTATGTACGTAATCTAATTCTCTCACTTCCTGATGTCATTTTATATGAAGGAAACGTCGCATGGTTACCTCCACGTGGTGTTTCCTGGGTAACGCAGAGAACTATGCAAAATGGTGAACATATGTTTTTCCTCAGTATCTCTAAAGTAACCACGACTTCATAAGATTTTCCGTGTGAACACCAGATAAACACCAGTACCAAATTAACTCGGGCGAAGCCGGGTATATCAGCTAGTCTATATATATAGAAAGACGAAAGCCCTCACTGACTCACTCACTGACTGACTGACTCGCCAAAAGTTCTCCAACTTCCCGATGTCGTAGAAACAAGAAATTTGGCACAAACATAGATTATCTTCAAAATAGGAAAAGTAATTATGTCCCAACTCGATTATTCAATTCTAGCGCAAAAGAATTGCCGTCGAAATTTTATGTACATAATCTAAATCTGTCACTTCCCAATGCTATAGAAACTTAAAATTTGGCACGGGCATTGATTATGATGACATAAATAGGAATAGTTAATAGGTCCCAACTCCATTATTCAATTCTATGCGCAAAAGAATTAGCGTCCAAATTTTACGTACGGAATCTAATTTTCTCACTTTCCGGTGTCATAGAAACGGGAAATTTAGCACGAGCATTGATTATGTCATAAATAGGAAAAGCTAATGGGTCCCAACTCGATTATTCAATTCTATGCGCAAAAGAATTAGCGTCCAAATTTTACGTGCGGAATGTAATTTTTTCACTTTCCGGTGTCATAGAGACAGGAAATTTGGCATGAGCATTGATTATGTCATAAATAGTAAAAGCTAATGGGTCCCAACTCGATTATTCAATTATATGCGCAAAAGAATTAGCATCCAAATTTTACGTACGGAATCTAATTTTCTCACTTTCCGGTGTCATAGAAACGGGAAATTTGGCACGAGCATTGATTATGTCATAAATAGGAAACGCTAATGGGTCCCAACTCGATTATTCAATTCTATGCGCAAAAGAATTAGCATCCAAATTTTACGTGCGGAATGTAATTTTCTCACTTTCCGGTGTCATAGAAACAGGAAATTTGGCACGAGCATTGATTATGTCATAAATAGGGAAAGCTAATGGGTCCCAACTCGATTATTCAATTCTAAGCGCAAAAGAATTAGTGTCCGAATTTTATGTACGTAATCTAATTCTCTCACTTCCTGATGTCATTTTATATGAAGGAAACGTTGCATGGTTACCTCCACGTGGTGTTTCCTGGGTAACGCAGAGAACTATGCAAAATGGTGAACATATGTTTTTCCTCAGTATCTCTAAAGTAACCACGACTTCATAAGATTTTCCGTGTGAACACCAGATAAACACCAGTACCAAATTAACTCGGGCGAAGTCGGGTATATCAGCTAGTCTATCTATATATATAAAGACGAAAGCCCTCACTGACTCACTGACTCACTCACTGACTGACTGACTCGCCAAAAGTTCTCTAACTTCCCGATGTCGTAGAAACAAGAAATTTGGCACAAACATAGATTATCTTCAAAATAGGAAAAGTAATTATGTCCCAACTCGATTATTCAATTCTAGCGCAAAAGAATTGCCGTCGAAATTTTACGTACATAATATAAATCTGTCACTTCCCAATGCTATAGAAACTTAAAATTTGGCACGGGCATTGATTATGACATAAATAGGAAAAGTTAATGGGTCCCAACTCCATTATTCAATTCTATGCGCAAAAGAATTAGCGTCCAAATTTTACGTACGGAATCTAATTTTCTCACTTTCCGGTGTCATAGAAACGTGAAATTTGGCACGAGCATTGATTATGTCATAAATAGGAAAAGCTAATGGGTCCCAACTCCATTATTCAATTCTATGCGCAAAAGAATTAGTGTCCAAATTTTACGTACAGAATCTAATTTACTCACTTTCCGGTGTCATAGAAACAGGAAATTTGGCACGAGCATTGATTATGTCATAAATAGGAAACGCTAATGGGTCCCAACTCCATTATTCAATTCTATGCGCAAAAGAATTAGCGTCCAAATTTTACGTACGGAATCTAATTTTCTCACTTTCCGGTGTCATAGAAACGGGAAATTTGGCACGAGCATTGATTATGTCATAAATAGGAAACGCTAATGGGTCCCAATTCCATTATTCAATTCTAGCGCAAAAGAATTGACGTCGAAATTTTACGTGCGGAATGTAATTTTTTCACTTTCCGGTGTCATAGAAACGTGAAATTTGGCACGAGCATTGATTATGTCATAAATAGGAAAAGCTAATGGGTCCCAACTCCATTATTCAATTCTATGCGCAAAAGAATTAGCGTCCAAATTTCACGTACGGAATCCTAATTTTCTCACTTTCCGGTGTTATAGAAACGGGAAATTTGGCACGAGCATTGATTATGTCATAAATAGGAAAAGCTAATGGGTCCCAACTCGATTATTCAATTCTATGCGCAAAAGAATTAGCGTCCAAATTTTACGTGCGGAATGTAATTTTTTCACTTTCCGGTGTCATAGAAACAGGAAATTTGGCACGAGCATTGATTATGTCATAAATAGGAAAAGCTAATGGGTCCCAACTCCATTATTCAATTCTATGCGCAAAAGAATTAGTGTCCAAATTTTACGTACGGAATGTAATTTCTTCACTTTCCGGTGTCATAGAAACAGGAAATTTGGCACGAGCATTGATTATGTCATAAATAGTAAAAGCTAATGGGTCCCAACTTGATTATTCAATTCTATGCGCAAAAGAATTAGCGTCCAAATCTTAGGTACGAAATCTAATTTTCTCACTTTCCGGTGTCATAGAAAGGTGAAATTTGGCACGAGCATTGATTATGTCATAAATAGGAAAAGTTCATAGGTCCCAACTCGATTATTCAATTCCAGCGCAAAACAATTGGCGTCGAAAATTTATGTGCGGAATGTAATTTTTTCACTTTTCGGTGTCATAGAAACGGGAAATTTGGCACGAGCATTGATTATGTCATAAATAGTAAAAGCTAATGGGTCCTAACTTGATTATTTAATTCTATGCGCAAAAGAATTAGCGTCCAAATTTTACGTACGGAATGTAATTTCTTCACTTTCCGGTGTCATAGAAACAGGAAATTTGGCACGAGCATTGATTATGTCATAAATAGTAAAAGCTAATGGGTCCCAACTTGATTATTCAATTCTATGCGCAAAAGAATTAGCGTCCAAATCTTAGGTACGGAATCTAATTTTCTCACTTTCCGGTGTCATAGAAAGGTGAAATTTGGCACGAGCATTGATTATGTCATAAATAGGAAAAGTTCATAGGTCCCAACTCGATTATTCAATTCCAGCGCAAAACAATTGGCGTCGAGATTTTATGTGCGGAATGTAATTTTTTCACTTTCCGGTGTCATAGAAACGGGAAATTTGGCATGAGCATTGATTATGTCATAAATAGGAAAAGCTAATGGGTCCCAACTCGATTATTCAATTCTATGCGCAAAAGAATTAGCGTCCAAATTTTACGTGCGGAATGTAATTTTCTCACTTGCCGGTGTCATAGAAACGGGAAATTTGGCATGAGCATTGATTATGTCATAAATAGGAAAAGCGAATGGGTCCCAACTCGATTATTCAATTCCAGCGCAAAAGAATTGGCGTCGAAATTTTACATACATAATCCAAATCTCTCACTTCCCAATGTCATAGAAACGGGAAATTTGGCACAAGCATTGATTGTGTCACAAATATGAAAAGTTAATAGGTCCCAACTCGATTATTCAATTCTAAGCGCAAAAGAATTAGTGTCCGAATTTTATGTACGTAATCTAATTCTCTCACTTCCTGATGTCATTTTATATGAAGGAAACGTCGCATGGTTACCTCCACGTGGTGTTTCCTGGGTAACGCAGAGAACTATGCAAAATGGTGAACATATGTTTTTCCTCAGTATCTCTAAAGTAACCACGACTTCATAAGATTTTCCGTGTGAACACCAGATAAACACCAGTACCAAATTAACTCGGGCGAAGCCGGGTATATCAGCTAGTCTATATATATAGAAAGACGAAAGCCCTCACTGACTCACTCACTGACTGACTGACTCGCCAAAAGTTCTCCAACTTCCCGATGTCGTAGAAACAAGAAATTTGGCACAAACATAGATTATCTTCAAAATAGGAAAAGTAATTATGTCCCAACTCGATTATTCAATTCTAGCGCAAAAGAATTGCCGTCGAAATTTTATGTACATAATCTAAATCTGTCACTTCCCAATGCTATAGAAACTTAAAATTTGGCACGGGCATTGATTATGATGACATAAATAGGAATAGTTAATAGGTCCCAACTCCATTATTCAATTCTATGCGCAAAAGAATTAGCGTCCAAATTTTACGTACGGAATCTAATTTTCTCACTTTCCGGTGTCATAGAAACGGGAAATTTAGCACGAGCATTGATTATGTCATAAATAGGAAAAGCTAATGGGTCCCAACTCGATTATTCAATTCTATGCGCAAAATAATTAGCGTCCAAATTTTACGTGCGGAATGTAATTTTTTCACTTTCCGGTGTCATAGAAACAGGAAATTTGGCACGAGCATTGATTATGTCATAAATAGGAAAAGCTAATGGGTCCCAACTCCATTATTCAATTCTATGCGCAAAAGAATTAGTGTCCAAATTTTAGGTGCGGAATGTAATTTCTTCACTTTCCGGTGTCATAGAAACAGGAAATTTGGCACAAGCATTGATTATGTCATAAATAGTAAAAGCTAATGGGTCCTAACTTGATTATTCAGTTCTATGCGCAAAAGAATTAGCGTCCAAATTTTACGTACGGAATCTAATTTTCTCACTTTCCGGTGTCATAGAAAGGTGAAATTTGGCACGAGCATTGATTATGTCATAAGTAGGAAAAGCTAATGGGTCCCAACTCGATTATTCAATTCTATGCGCAAAACAATTGGCGTCGAAATTTTATGTGCGGAATGTAATTTTTTCACTTTCCGGTGTCATAGAAACGGGAAATTTGGCACGAGCATTGATTATGTCATAAATAGGAAAAGCTAATGGGTCCCAACTCCATTATTCAATTCTATGCGCAAAAGAATTAGCGTCCAAATTTTACGTG
Source organism: Eleutherodactylus coqui (assembly GCF_035609145.1). Taxonomy (NCBI): domain Eukaryota; kingdom Metazoa; phylum Chordata; class Amphibia; order Anura; family Eleutherodactylidae; genus Eleutherodactylus; species Eleutherodactylus coqui. The sequence goes on from NC_089841.1 coordinate 73,239,535, forward strand.
CGGAATGTAATTTTCTCACTTGCCGGTGTCATAGAAACGGGAAATTTGGCATGAGCATTGATTATGTCATAAATAGGAAAAGCGGATGGGTCCCAACTCGATTATTCAATTCCAGCGCAAAAGAATTGGCGTCGAAATTTTACTTGCGGAATGTAATTTTCTCACTTTCTAGTGTCATAGAAACGGGAAAATTGGCACGAGCATTGATTATGTCATAAATAGGAAACGCTAATGGGTCCCAACTCCATTATTCAATTCTATGCGCAAAAGAATTAGCGTCGAAATTTTACGTGCCGAATGTAATTTTCTCACTTTCCGGTGTCATAGAAACGGGAAATTTGGCACGAGCATTGATTATGTCATAAATAGGAAAAGTTAATAGGTCCCAATTCCATTATTCAATTCCAGCGCAAAAGAATTGGCGTCGAAATTTTACGTGCGGAATGTAATTTTTTCACTTTCCGGTGTCATAGAAACGTGAAATTTGGCACGAGCATTGAATATGTCATAAATAGGAAAAGTTAATAGGTCCCAACTCCATTATTCAATTCTATGCGCAAAAGAATTAGCGTCCAAATTTTACGTGCGGAATCTAATTTTCTCACTTTCCGGTGTCATAGAAACGGGAAATTTGGCACAAGCATTGATTATGTCATAAATAGGAAAAGCTAATGGGTCCCAACTCAATTATTCAATTCTATGCGCAAAATAATTAGCGTCCAAATTTTACGTGCGGAATGTAATTTTTTCACTTTCCGGTGTCATAGAGACAGGAAATTTGGCACGAGCATTGATTATGTCATAAATAGTAAAAGCTAATGGGTCCCAACTCGATTATTCAATTATATGCGCCAAAGAATTAGCATACAAATTTTACGTACGGAATCTAATTCTCTCACTTTCCGGTGTCATAGAAACAGGAAATTTGGCACGAGCATTGATTATGTCATAAATAGGGAAAGCTAATGGGTCCCAACTCCATTATTCAATTCTATGCGCAAAAGAATTAGCGTCCAAATTTTACATACATAATCCAAATCTCTCACTTCCCAATGTCATAGAAACATGAAATTTGGCACAAGCATTGATTGTGTCATAAATATGAAAAGTTAATAGGTCCCAACTCGATTATTCAATTCTAAGCGCAAAAGAATTAGTGTCCGAATTTTATGTACGTAATCTAATTCTCTCACTTCCTGATGTCATTTTATATGAAGGAAACGTCGCATGGTTACCTCCACGTGGTGTTTCCTGGGTAACGCAGAGAACTATGCAAAATGGTGAACATATGTTTTTCCTCAGTATCTCTAAAGTAACCAAGACTTCATAAGATTTTCCGTGTGAACACCAGATAAACACCAGTACCAAATTAACTCGGGCGAAGCCGGGTATATCAGCTAGTCTATCTATATATATAAAGACGAAAGCCCTCACTGACTCACTGACTCACTCACTGACTGACTGACTCGCCAAAAGTTCTCCAACTTCCCGATGTCGTAGAAACAAGAAATTTGGCACAAACATAGATTATCTTCAAAATAGGAAAAGTAATTATGTCCCAACTCGATTATTCAATTCTAGCGCAAAAGAATTGCCGTCGAAATTTTACGTACATAATATAAATCTGTCACTTCCCAATGCTATAGAAACTTATAATTTGGCACGAGCATTGATTATGACATAAATAGGTAAAGTTAATGGGTCCCAACTCCATTATTCAATTCTATGCGCAAAAGAATTAGCGTCCAAATTTTACGTACGGAATCTAATTTACTCACTTTCCGGTGTCATAGAAACAGGAAATTTGGCACGAGCATTGATTATGTCATAAATAGGAAACGCTAATGGGTCCCAACTCCATTATTCAATTCTATGCGCAAAAGAATTAGCGTCGAAATTTTACGTGCGGAATGTAATTTTCTCACTTTCCGGTGTCATAGAAATGGGAAATTTGGCACGAGCATTGATTATGTCATAAATAGGAAAAGTTAATAGGTCCCAATTCCATTATTCAATTCTAGCGCAAAAGAATTGACGTCGAAATTTTACGTGCGGAATGTAATTTTTTCACTTTCCGGTGTCATAGAAACGAGAAATTTGGCACGAGCATTGATTATGTCATAAATAGGAAAAGCTAATGGGTCCCAACTCCATTATTCAATTCTATGCACAAAAGAATTAGCGTCCAAATTTTACGTGCGGAATGTAATTTCTTCACTATCCGGTGTCATAGAAACGGGAAATTTGGCACGAGCATTGATTATGTCATAAATAGGCAAAGCTAATGGGTCCCAACTCCATTATTCAATTCTATGCGCAAAAGAATTAGTGTCCAAATTTTACGTACGGAATGTAATTTCTTCACTTTCCGGTGTCATAGAAACGGGAAATTTGGCACGAGCATTGATTATGTCATAAATAGGAAAAGCTAATGGGTCCCAACTCGATTATTCAATTCTATGCGCAAAAGAATTAGCGTCCAAATTTTACATACATAATCCAAATCTCTCACTTCCCAATGTCATAGAAATATGAAATTTGGCACAAGCATTGATTGTGTCATAAATATGAAAAGTTAATAGGTCCCAACTCGTTTATTCAATTCTAAGCGTAAAAGAATTAGTGTCCGAATTTTATGTACGTAATCTAATTCTCTCACTTCCTGATGTCATTTTATATGAAGGAAACGTCGCATGGTTACCTCCACGTGGTGTTTCCTGGGTAACGCAGAGAGCTATGCAAAATGGTGAACATATGTTTTTCCTCAGTATCTCTAAAGTAACCAAGACTTCATAAGATTTTCCGTGTGAACACCAGATAAACACCAGTACCAAATTAACTCGGGCGAAGCCGGGTATATCAGCTAGTCTATCTATATATATAAAGACGAAAGCCCTCACTGACTCACTGACTCACTCACTGACTGACTGACTCGCCAAAAGTTCTCCAACTTCCCGATGTCGTAGAAACAAGAAATTTGGCACAAACATAGATTATCTTCAAAATAGGAAAAGTAGTTATGTCCCAACTCGATTATTCAATTCTAGCGCAAAAGAATTGCCGTCGAAATTTTACGTACATAATATAAATCTGTCACTTTCCAATGCTATAGAAACTTATAATTTGGCACGGGCATTGATTATGACATAAATAGGTAAAGTTAATGGGTCCCAACTCCATTATTCAATTCTATGCGCAAAAGAATTAGCGTCCAAATTTTACGTACGGAATCTAATTTACTCACTTTCCGGTGTCATAGAAACAGGAAATTTGGCACGAGCATTGATTATGTCATAAATAGGAAATGCTAATGGGTCCCAACTCCATTATTCAATTCTATGCGCAAAAGAATTAGCGTCGAAATTTTACGTGCGGAATGTAATTTTCTCACTTTCCGGTGTCATAGAAATGGGAAATTTGGCACGAGCATTAATTATGTCATAAATAGGAAAAGTTAATAGGTCCCAATTCCATTATTCAATTCTAGCGCAAAAGAATTGACGTCAAAATTTTACGTGCGGAATGTAATTTTTTCACTTTCCGGTGTCATAGAAACGAGAAATTTGGCACGAGCATTGATTATGTCATAAATAGGAAAAGCTAATGGGTCCCAACTCCATTATTCAATTCTATGCACAAAAGAATTAGCGTCCAAATTTTACGTGCGGAATGTAATTTTTTCACTTTCCGGTGTCATAGAAACAGGAAATTTGGCACGAGCATTGATTATGTCATAAATAGGCAAAGCTAATGGGTCCCAACTCCATTATTCAATTCTATGCGCAAAAGAATTAGTGTCCAAATTTTATGTACGGAATGTAATTTCTTCACTTTCCGGTGTCATAGAAACAGGAAATTTGGCACGAGCATTGATTATGTCATAAATAGTAAAAGCTAATGGGTTCTAACTCGATTATTTAATTCTATGCGCAAAAGAATTAGCGTCCAAATTTTACGTACGGAATGTAATTTCTTCACTTTCCGGTGTCATAGAAACAGGAAATTTGGCACGAGCATTGATTATGTCATAAATAGTAAAAGCTAATGGGTCCTAACTTGATTATTCAATTCTATGCGCAAAAGAATTAGCGTCCAAATTTTACGTACGGAATCTAATTTTCTCACTTTCCGGTGTCATAGAAAGGTGAAATTTGGCACGAGCATTGATTATGTCATAAATAGGAAAAGTTCATATGTCTCAACTCGATTATTCAATTCCAGCGCAAAACAATTGGCGTCGAAATTTTATGTGCGGAATGTAATTTTTTCACTTTCCCGTGTCATAGAAACGGGAAATTTGGCACAAGCATTGATTTTGTCATAAATAGGAAAAGCTAATAGGTCCCAACTCGATTATTCAATTCTAGCGCAAAAGAATTGCCGTTGAAATTTTACGTGCGGAATGTAATTTTTTCACTTTCCAGTGTCATAGAAACGGGAAATTTGTCACGAGCATTGATTATGTCATAAATAGGAAACGCTAATGGGTCCCAACTCGATTATTTAATTCTATGCGCAAAAGAATTAGCGTCCAAATTTTACGTGTGGAATGTAATTTTCTCACTTTCCAGTGTCATAGAAACAGGAAATTTAGCACGAGCATTAATTATGTCATAAATAGGAAAAGCTAATGGGTCCCAACTCCATTATTCAATTCTATGCGCAAAAGAATTAGCGTCCAAATTTTACGTGTGGAATGTAATTTTCTCACTTTTCGGTGTCATAGAAACGGGAAATTTGGCACGAGCATTGAATATGTCATAAATAGGAAAAGCTAATGGGTCCCAACTCGATTATTCAATTCTAAGCGCAAAAGAATTAGTGTCCAAATTTTACGTATGTAATCTAATTCTCTCACTTCCTGATGTCATTTTATATAAAGGAAGCGTTGCATGGTTACCTCCCGTGGTATTTCTTGGGTATCGCAGAGAACTATGCAAAATGGTGAACATATTTTTTTCCTCAGTATCTCTAAAGTAACCACGACTTCATAAGCTTTTCCGTGTGAACACCAGATAAACACCAGTACCAAATTAACTCGGGCGAAGTCGGGTATATCAGCTAGTCTTTAATAAGTTTTTCTTTAATGGTGCAAACCCAGTCATGGAGTTTAATAACGCGATTTATTCATACTCATGCACAAATTGTAAAAGCTTGCATGTAATAATTAATAACATTCAACAGGAAATCCAACCATACAAAACGTCCAACATGCAGAATACTGCTCCATTTTTTTCAGTGGGAGTGTCAGAGTTCAAGCACTCAACAATCTCCGACATTCCCATTGAAAAGAATGGAACAGCCACTTCATTCATGCAGGGACCTTCAGGACCCTTGTTCTCAGAACCGTTGGGGGAACCCCAACCAATCAGAAAGTAACCCCTATACTGTTGATAAGGGCCAGCTTTCTGTCATGGCACAACCCCTGTAAGTAAAATTTAAAAATGTTTTATTTTAACCAGTTCCACTGTGACTAAATTGAGTATATTATTTAGGTCTCGGGATGTTGCAGATGTAAACGTGGGGCTGTCCTTTAACCCGAATGTCATCAATATGGAAAATAAAAACTGCAAAATGAACAACAAGGAGACCGTCTGCATTTTTGCTACATTTTGTTTTAAGATCATCATTAAATCCGGGACAAATAAACAAGAAACTTTTGGTGAGTCTGAGCAGTGGTGTAATAATTGTAGTCACAGGAGGTGTAACTGCACACATACCCAGAAAGGGGAGCAGAGCCCACCACACGGCCATCCACAATCCAGTCTGGCTGTAAACAGGGGAGGTATCCACATCACATCTTGTGGGTGGACAGTTACGCCCGTCAGGCAGGCACAGACAGCACTCGGCACTTCTAGTGCGATGCCGTGGTTGCACTTTCTACAAAGCGGTGACACTGTTACGATAGAAACTTCCAGGGCAGGCTCCGGTGCAGGCGTTTTGGTCAAGGTGGGGATTGGGAGGCAGAGGAAGTGTATTATTCAATAACGTCTATAAGTAAGGTGACTGTTAGAGTTGGGGATGGGGTGGACTTAAAGGGGTTGTCCCGCGGCAGCAAGTGGGTCTATACACTTCTGTATGGCCATAATAATGCACTTTGTAATATACATTGTGCATTAATTATGAGCCATACAGAAGTTATAAAAAGTTTTATACTTACCTGCTCCGTTGCTGGCGTCCTCGTCTCCATGGTGCCGACTAATTTTCGCCCTCCGATGGCCAAATTAGCCGCGCTTGCGCAGTCCGGGTCTTCTGCAGTCTTCTATGGAGCCGCTCGTGCAGAATGCAGGCTCCGTGTAGCTCCGCCCCGTCACGTGCCGATTCCAGCCAATCAGGAGGCTGGAATCGGCAATGGACCGCACAGAAGAGCTGCGGTCCACGGAGACAGAGGATCCCGGCGGCCATCTTCAGCGGTAAGTATTGAAGTCACCGGAGCGCGGGGATTAAGGTAAGCGCTCCGGTAAGCTTTCTTTACCTCCCTGCATCGGGGTTGTCTCGCGCTGACCGGGGGGGGGGGTTGAAAAAAAAAAAAAACAGTTTCGGCGCGGGACAACCCCTTTGAGTTGGTCAGAGGGCCGTATTACTTTAGTTACATTAGTCAGAGAACACAAGAACAAAGCTCAATTTATAAGTCTTGCAAGTGATGCAATTTTAACATATTTATAATTATGTCTACAGACCTGGAGTACAAGATTACACTGGATTCACACAGATTTCTATCCCGGAGTCTTTTCACTGATACAAATGGACGGACTGTACAAGGCGTTATCAGACAAAGTGGAGAATGTGCAAACCATAACTTCTATATGGTGGCAAGTAATAGCTTGTTGACACTATATTGTTAAACCTAGAAATCTATATATATAAAATTGAATGTATGAGTGCGTGCCTGTCTGCGTGTCTGTCTGTCTGTTTGTTTGTCCTTTATGCGCTACTACACCATTCATCCGATCGCCATGAAACTTTGGGAAGTTGTTGAGTACACTCCTGGGAAGATTATAGGCATAGTACATTTATGGTACGATAAATGGCGCGCGTGCGTGCGTCGTCGACAGTTACAACCCCCCCCCCCCCACGTAGATCGTTCGATTTCCATCACTGCCATTAATTCTCTCACTTCCAGATGTTGTGGAAACATGAAATTTGGCACGAGCATTGATTATGTCATAAATAGGAAATGCTAATGGGTCCCAACTCGATTATTCAATTCTATGCGCAAAAGAATTAGCTTCCAAATTTTACGTACGGAATGTAATTTTCTCACATAGAAACATTAAATTTGGCACGGGCATTGAATATGTCATAAATAGGAAATGCTAATGGGTCCCAACTCGATTATTCAATTCTATGCGCAAAAGAATTAGCGTCCAAATTTTACGTACGGAATGTAATTTTCTCACATAGAAACATTAAATTTGGCACGAGCATTGATTATGTCATAAATAGGAAGCGCTAATGGGTCCCAACTCCATTATTCAATTCTATGCGCAAAAGAATTAGCGTCCAAATTTTACGTACGGAATCTAATTTTCTCACTTTCCGGTGTCATAGAAACGGGAAATTTGGCACGAGCATTGATTATGTCATAAATAGGAAAAGCTAATGGGTCCCAACTCGATTATTCAATTCTAAGCGCAAAACAATTAGCGTCCAATTTTTACGTACGGAATCTAATTCTCTCACTTCCTGATACATATAAATGAATGTATGTCTGTCTGTCTGTCTGTCTGTCCTTTATGCATTACTACACCATTCATCCAATTGCCATGAGACTTTGGGAAGTTGCTGAGTACACTCCTGGGAAGATTATAGGCATAGTACAACTATCCTACGATAGGTGGCGCGCGTGCGAGCATCGTCGACAGTTATGCCCCCCCAGACAAAGATCGTTTGATTTCCATCTCAAGCACGAAAGCAAAAGGCATTACGAGCAACGGGATGCGTGTTCAACCAGAAAATGATGCATCCGCCGAACGTTTCGCAAGACAATTGCTGGATATTGAGAATGCTGAGGTAAAATGAAAGCTGTGCTGTGATTGGTGGCTATTTCTTATACTGCTGAGGTTGCATGAAAGCTGTGCTGCGATTCGTTGTTATATATTATACCACTGAGGTAACATGAAAGCTGCGCTGTGATTGGTTGCTATATATAATACCGCAGAGGTAACATGAAAGCTGCGCTGTGATTGGTTGCTATTTTTTATATTGCTGAGGCAGAATAAAAGTTGTGCTGTGATTGGTTGTTATTTCTCTTACTGCTGAGGTAACATGAAAGCTGCGCTGTGATTGGTTGTTATATATTATACCACTGAGGTAACATGAAAGCTGCGCTGTGATTGGTTGTTATCTAGATATATAAAAACAAATGAATGTATGTCTGTCTGTCTTCGCAGCAACGCGCGACGGGTAAGCTAGTATGCTATAAAATCTGTGGGAACCTGGCAGCATTTAATCGATTCCTCTGCATAGCCATCAGGGCTCAGTCACACGAGCGTTTTTTGCCCGATTTGCAGATGCGCTTGCGATCCGCATCTATATATACCCAATGCTTTGCAATGGGATTGGTCACATGTCCGTTTTTTATGCGGATCTGCCGAAAATTATATGACACAACGATTCGCAGAACGCATGTAACTGCGTTCTGCGCAAATCGGTGTTCTTGTATGTGCGCTCAATGGGGCCGGCGGCAGTAGCGCCGACCCCATTGAGAACATATACTAAAGATCGTTCTCCCGTTGAATTCAATGGAGCTGGCAATACAGCCGCCTCCATTAAAAGCAATGGGCTGCCGGCAATTGCTGTAATAATTTTCAGGGAAGGGCTTCAAATACAAACATTGAAATCAATGGCCTGTCCATGCAATGTATATACATGCATGTATAAGGGCAGAAAGGAGGTAACTTTAAGGCTGCTTTCGCACAGGACGTAAATGCTGCCAAATTTGCGCAGCCAAATTTGCAGTGGTAATTCCACAGCATTTACAATACAAGCCATCTGGAGGAGATTTCAAAAATCCCCTTTACAGGGAGTGGAAAATTTTCGTATCGAATGCAGTGTTTTTAAAAATTATTCCAGATTCTAAATTCGCAGCAAGCCTATTTATGCTGCAGGTTTAGGACAGCTTCACACGGATATAAACGCAAAAACACACGCGGTAACACACCTTTTTGTGGAAGGAAGGTCGAGGTATCGTGCACATATCTGCACATTTTAAAGTATTTTCTGCACTGCGGGGACCGATCACACAGGACACACATGCGCTGTGATTTAAAAGGCCATGCAGTTTTAATTAGTTCCTTTTGTGTTGCTCCCCACTAAATTGCGCAGTTCATTGTGCAAGTCATGTCAATCGGGTGCGTATTTGCGTACCCCCTCATAGACTTCTATAGGGACCTTTGGTGTGCAAATGAGCATAAAAATAGAGCGTTTTTTTTTGAGCAAGCAAAAATGAATGATGAGATGGAACCCATTGAAGCTGCCCTCTCTGAAGCCTCTGAGCTGCCCTTATGCTGCAGATTTTAATCCTTGAAATACAAGGGTTAAATCCCACTGAAGCTCAGCAACAAAAACCGCTGTAAAATCCGCACCACTTAGTTGTGCATTTGACGACTCCATGGTGGCTCCATTAGAAGTCTCCATTGTAGATTCCACTGATTTTGATGCTATTAAGATGTCAGAGACCGTGGTGGAATCCGATGGACAATGAGGTCAATGAGGTTTTGCCTTCCTCTGGATCAACATTGCAGAAAATAGGCAGAACCGGGTGGTTGGACGTATGTCTTGTTATCGGCTTTAGAAGCTTTGTTTCTATGTTAGATCCGGTCACAGCATTATGGCTTCCCTTACAACACAGATGTGACTACAGCCTTACACGTCAATGAATAACCCCACTGATTTCTTATATTTTATTGTAGGAGAAGCCTGATTTTTTAAACTCTGTCAATGTGTCGGTTGAGTTTAATTTTAAGGATCCAGAGGATGGTCCTGTTCTGAGCCAAGAGATTCCAAACATTGTGAATGCCCATGTAAGTACCTGTCCAGTACTAATACATACATGCAGATGTCGTAGGGTTACGTTTGGCTCAGTGTGCTATGGGTTGTTCGTGCCAAGAACACAACCCCTGTTCATACCCTATTATAGGGCATATGAACATCGTAGAGCAGGATTTCCCGCACAATCATTTTAAGTGTGTTTTAGCATTAACCATAAGCGGCCATGTTACTACAAAGTCAATTTCCAACTTATGTCATTAAACTTACATCCTATGAATGGCACGGGCTCAGAAGCTGAGCCTGTACTACCTGCAGTGGGAGCCGATAGCTGGGCTCCTTCTGAAACAGTGGGGATCGTTGATAACAGCGATCCCCCTGCTAGGTCATTACATGCTACAATTTATATGGATCACAGCATTTAAAGGGTTCGCTGTGACATCATAGGAGGACTGATGGGTTGCTATGGGAGCAGAATGCCAGACAATGACATCCAGATCTGCCATGGCCTATTATCGCTAATAATACTTACAGTAATCATAGCAATCATAACTTCACAGGTTCAAGTCTCCTACCAGGGCACAAAAGATGTAAAAAAAATAGTAATTAAAAGAAAAATAATTAAAAAATAGTAATAGAATAAAATACACACTTTCTACTCTTTGTTATAAAAAAATAAAAACACACATTTGGTATTATCACATCCATAACGACTTGTACAATAAATTGAACACACTATTTATACTGCATGGCAGGATAAGAAAAAGAACCAAAATGCTTATTTTGTTCATTTCACCACCCCAAAAATGCAATAAATGTGAGAAAAAAGACTCATGTTACCCCAAATGGCACCAAGAAAAACTACAGCTTGTCACATAAAAAACAAGCCCTCATAAAGCTCTATTCATGGAAAATTAAAGAGGTTATGGGGCTTTGAATGTAGCGATGTAAAAAAAAAAAAAATTCTTTTAAAAAAACTGTTTTATTGTGCAAAAGTGGAAGAGCCTAAAAAAAATATATACATATATATATAATTTTGGTAATGTCGCAATCATACCAACCCACAGAAAAAAATTGCATGTCATTTATGCAGCATGATTGATGCTGATGTGTTTTTTCTCCATGCCCTACAAAAAAATGTAATAAAGATTTTATAATACATTTCATGTACCCCCAAAATGGTACTAATAAAATCCACAGCTTGCCAAATAAAAACAAGTCCACACAAGGCCATGTCGACAGAAAAATAAAAAAAAGTTATGGCTTTTGAAATGTAGAGATGAAAAATTCCCCTAAAAATCGTTGCATTCTTCTGGCCAAAATAGGCCCTGTCCTTAAGGGGTTAAAACCAGCAGGAGAATGGTCAAGGTGGTGGGGAGCATTGTCAAACTGGGGTACATTGGGGCCATAAAAGGAATTTTTGTGGGCTCTGTTCACATCTCTGTCTGAAGCTTCTGTGAGGAAATGACATCCTAAATGCTGGAACTAATAGTATTGTGTTATGTTCTTCCAGTATTTATGATGGAATGTCCCTACAAAACCTCCAGACAGAGGAGAACAAGTGACAGACACCATGACGGAAGCCATACGGAACTCATTGCCGTCAATGGGGCCTGTTAGGCTCCATTGATGTTTGTCATATAACAGATCCGGAACTTTGTTATTTTCGGTTTTCTGTTCTTATGTTAGAACACAAAAATGGAAATTTTGACAGAAGTGTGAACAGAGTCTCTCACAAATGGAATAAAATACTGTGTTTATAATACAGGCGTGTACTATACATATATATAATGGCATATGTACTAATATATATACACATACATTGGAATTACACACTATATTTACACGTTATACACAGATATGCACATTGCACACATCTGCATATATGTCCATATATACACAAATCATACATATTACACACGTATATTACACCCATTACACCCATGCATACACATTATGGACATATACTATATACACATACATGGTATACTAAAATACTGTACATGTTATACACACTGACTGCCAGGACTAACCAAATACCTTCTAGGGCGGAAAGTCCCATAACTATCTCACTTTTCAAATCTCCCATTATAAATGACGCATGACTCAGAGATGGGGTATAAGTGGGGTGAATACAGCTTTTATTACATCCATTAACCATAATAAGAATAGTCCTTGCCTATAAACATGACATCAAACAGTCTTGTATATAACTTGTGTGCTTGTGATGCAGCTGCCCTATTCTGCTATTGTGGCGGCCCGGTACCGACCTTGGGCTATGGAAGATGGTGGGGTAGAAGACATACTATGTCACGGGTGGCTCTACCATCTTCTCCTGTCAAAGTGTAGTCATCCCAGCCACACACAGGACTCTTAAATAACAGCTTTGTAGAGAACATTTTAGTACCTGTTTGTCTTCGTGACGCCAGTGCCCCTTCCAAGTGGTCAAAGTAAATAACTGGTCCATAGTCAAAGAAATAGATTTCAAACCGGAGGCACATGGTTTTCTCTTTACTTGAAAAATTCAATTGTAAGGTTGCATTACATGGCAATTCACAGTCTTAGACATTAGCAGGAGAGTACTCTTACTTCTTATTCTCCCCTCTACAAGTTTGTATCCAAAAGTCACTCTTCACCTTTTTGTCCATCCACAGTCTAAGTTATCTGTCGTTTGCTGAGGTATTCCCCGTTCAATTCTCCGCTCAATTCACACTCCACGAATCTAGGTACTCAGTCTCTCTCACATGTATTTGTTACTGGGATAGATGAATGGAAGAACCATGTACTCCAGGAAAACAGGATCTGCTCCCCACACTCTCCAGAGGAGGGCACTCCAGTACCGCAGGAGTGAGCCCGCGACTTGGCACGGGAAAGCTCCAGATCTCCTGTCTCCTCACATGGTTTCCTTTCTCCATCACATCTCCTCTCCACTCGCGTACTGGAGCAACTCTCTGCTCTGCACCTCTCCAACAGCTCCCTCTTTCCGACTACCGCTCACTCTTAACTCCTCCCCCTAGCACCTGACTCATTCCACACAGGTTACACCCACAGCGGGTTAGGAAGGACAGGAAACTTAACCAGACTAGACCGAATAACTCTACAGCAAACTCACTGGACAATTAGCCCCACCTAACACTCCAATGCTCAACATTATCCCATCTGATCAGTTTTGGAACGCCAAATTCACACCTTTACAGCCTGCCATAATCTGTCGCACTTATTAATAGTACAAATGTTACTTGGATCGGCACATAAGATGCCTCTCTTAGGAAATATGCCCCAGTGACTATAGTTGTATCATGAGCAATTTTAGAAATGTATTACTATAAGGGCGGCTTCACATCGGCACTATGAACAAGGATTTTTTTGTGCTTGTATCAGCATATTTCACTGTACTTTTTCTGCCCCAGCAGGGCATGTTCATTTGCATGCCGCAAACAAATGCACCGATAGAAATGGCTAAGGAGTTCCAGATGTGTTGTTTTTCCAGCAAAACTATGCTGTGTTTCACGCATCTCCTTGCATACACACGTGCATTTGCACAACACCCATTGACTTCTATGGTGACCTTTGGTGCGCAATAACGCAGAAAGAAAGAGCATGTCCTATCTTTTTTTTCTTGCATGGTCAAAATGCACCTATAAATATCATTGAAATCAATGGGCTCTATTCATTGCACATTCTGCGCACACATTTTGCGCACGCAAATACACACGCAACTATGCCTGTGTGAATCCGCCCTAAAAGTGCCTGTATGAGTAAGGCTCGCTGTCCACGGCTGAGGTGGAATATTGTTAGTGATATTCCGCTGCAGGGGAGCAGGGGGGAGAACTGACAGGTCTCTGTGGTGAGCCTATGTAATAGATAGGCTCACTGTGGAAAATTGCAACATGCCGCTATTTGAATCCCTCAAGTGGAAAATCGCTATTATTCTCCGCTCGTGGACGTCGGGCTGCACTTTCCATAGTTCTCCCATGGAAAGTGTTCACTGCATTACTCAAGGCTGGATTATCGCCGTGGATAACATAATGACTACTCACCCGTGGACAGGAGGCCTAAAGGTTGCGCAGACATGCGAGAAATATATTAGGATAGATAGATATAACATATATACAATAGATATGAGAAAGATATATAAATAAATAGATACATATATACGAGATAGATAGACAGACAGATAGATACACACACCTGTATATATACACACATATGCACACACACACACATATACAAATACCCCGGGGCCCGGACCACTTCTCCATTTGGTAGCAACAGGACAGGCAGATGCAGCAGTCTCCATCCAGCAGGAGGCAGGGGCAGCACATGATGACATCATCACTGTGCTCAAGTCACTGCCAGCCCGTGTGACTGCCTCCCTCCTGCTCTTCTCAGCTTCCTCTCAGGCTGGCCGCACTGTCTGCCCCGTGATCGGTGCGGTGCTGCAGACAGAGCAGCTAGCCGGTAATGCACTGAATGTGTATATGTATATGGCGGAGGGTGGCCATTCTTCAAGTCGCCCTTGACTGAAATGTATGCCAGCTGCATGTTGGCATAATTTATATTAAGTGCAAAAAACTCAGGGGAGGCCATGCCCCCTAATACCAAGCTCAACCTAATTAAAAAAAATTACCATGGTCAGCATAAACTCTCAAAAGGTCACAATTTTTAGCATTTGCACCAAAATTTAAAATTTTTGAGGCCACAATTTTGACACAAGTCAGCTATTAAATGAGTGAGCACTGTAGGGCATCAGTAATTTCATATCCAAATAAAAAATATATATTATTTTTAATTTCTCATATTGCTGTTTCTTAGTATAAGAGTTTAGTAAGTGGTTCAGGAGGTTTTTACTGTAATATCGGCAATGACTTTTCATGCAGTATGTGCTCTTTTCCAGATCCCCTTCACCATGGATTGTGGAGCGGAGAAGAGGTGTATGGCCGACCTCGTGCTGGCTGCGCAATTAATGATGGGCGACAAAAGGTGACATCTTGTGCTGTACAGTTTTGTGTATGTCTGACCTACAGAGAAAACCATCTAAATTGATAAATTCATGGGAGGCCTTAAGAACTCCATATACAATAGCCAACAGTTGTCCAAACCGGCCGGCGGGACCAGATGACCCTTTTTATGTGCATGGGGGATTCTCAACTTTCACGTGGCAGACAATATCAGGGAAGAAGGGTGGCACAATGGGTCTGAATGCCTGATCCTTCTGTCCCACCTGGAGATAAGCTGCCACAGGCGCTGTCCTGCCATTGAGGTGCCATCGCCTCATGTTAAACAAATGAACGCTGGATTGGACTGAATGTTCATGAGTTTGCGGTAGTCGGGGAAATAGCTTTCAGCTAAATGAGCATTCGGTCACTTCTATGGGGCCCTTGGTGCACAAATGCACACAAAATAGAGTATGTTCTATTTCTTTGCATGCACAAAAAAAGGTAAGCTGAATGAATGCATTGAAATCAATGGGTTCTATTCTATTGCGCACGCAAATTTTGAATCCGTTAATTTGCTTGTGTGACGTAGCCTTTACTGATCAAGTCTCTGCTGTGGGTCATAGAGGGGAGTTCTGAGTAGGGTACCCCTCACTATGATGTACATATGAGCAGGGGACACCATCTTCACACCTTTACGTCAGGGTCAGTTGTTGTACAGGATCCAAAAACGTGTTGTGGATCCTAAAAATAAAACCACATTACAAGAAAAGCTAGAAATGTGTGTAGTTGTATGCAGCAGTCAGCAGTGCAGATCACTGGTGCTCATTTGCCACATAAGTAGAGACCGGTATCAGACACGCACAATGGATGGGGGCCCTTTTTTACACATTATATTGGTACAGGAGCTGAGGTAGAAATTATGCCTCTTGACGTCCATGTTTGAGAATATGGAAAGTACATATAAAGGCGGGTTTTCTGTCCTGACTTTCGGATGACATCAGCATCTTCATCTGCTTCATATTTTCTATTCTTTTCTAGTTTCAACCAGACCGTTGTAAAATATAACAAGGACAAGTTCAACGTTACTGTGACATTAAGGAACAAGTGGGACAGCGCGTACAACCCAACTGTAACGATGAAATACTCCCCCAACATTATACTGGCTGGAATAGAGGTAAGCTGTAATGTTTCACAAGGGAAATGTATCCATATACACGGAACTGCCACTTTACTAGAGACCGGCTCCTCCCTGGTTGAAGCTTCCCAGTATGGTAACTAGACCCGTGAGCCCGCAGTGCAGCATGACATCAAGTGGATCAATGTCAGTGTGAATCCACATTAGATGGAAAATCCAGCAATCAGATCGTCTTCCAACAAGATCTGGTCATCGGTGATAGACTAGCGGCGGCCAGAAATCCAGCCACTGCCAACACTATAGGGTTTTCTTGTGCAGAGGTGGGAAGAGTATACTGAGAATGGTGTGATCAAGGACAACCAGCGAAAGGGGATCTTGTGGATGGAAATAAGTCTTCAATGAAAGGGGTCAGAGGAGGATGTCAAGAATCGTTCTGATGAACAGGTGGTGCACAAACAAGGAAATTGCAGCCAAATACAAACGCTGGTGTTCCTACTAATGTGATAGAATGCTCTATTCTTCATTGCGTAGCCGGAATAGGAGGCAACCAGTTCCAGTGTCATCACTGTTTAAGGGCTCAGTCACACAAGCATAAATATGCAGCGTATTGCCTGCATAAGGGCTTAAATGGATCAACGTATGCGCAAATACACTCACTGCAACGGAGCGTATTTGCGCATGAACAGGTTATACGTTTTCGGCGATGTGGCATATTTTTACTTTTCCAACCCTGCGCTATCGCACACTCAAAGTAAAAGAGCAGAAAGATACGGCAGGACCAATTTTTTCTCACTCGTAGGGATTGTGCATGAGAAACACGCTCCTGAGTGCGAATCCATTGAAATCAATGGTTTTGCTTTGTTTAGTTTTGCAGGTGTGATTTTCATCTGCCCAAAAACCTCTGCTTCATTTAGACGAACGAGTTTTTTCCACGCAAAATATTCGCGTGAGAAAAAAATAGGACCTACTATTCGCGTACCGAAATACGCATGTGCCTGTGTAAATGGATAGGTAAGACTCTATTTGACAGAGCAGCGCAAAAGTTAGATTACTGAGCAGTGAGAAAACATCACCTCCTCTGAAGAATCCAGATCTCTGTTGCATCATGCTGATGTGAGGTCAGTATTTGGCACAAGCAGCATGAATTGATGAACCCCTTCTGTGCAAAAGCTCTCTCATTTAACCATAGTCTCTTTTCTTTATCATAGGATAAGCCAAAAGTGAGCTGTGAGTCAGATACAGATTTTACATGTAAAGTTGGATACCCCTTCTTGAAAAGGGAGGAATCGGTAGGTTAAAGTCTATTGTAATCTATTGTGCATACAAGCAAATCCATCAATGTAATCACTGATTGGTGAAAAGGTGGAGGAAATGACGGAGTTCAGAATACACGTATACTTGTGTAGCATAAATGACAGTGTTAGGTTGCGCTGCTGAGACCTGTAGTTCTATGAGGTTCCAGGAACACAACTTCTCAGCTGTGGGATAATTGAGCTGGCTGTGTGTGCAGTTCTCCAGCCAGCCAATACTCACTGGTCTGCTGCACATATATACTAGCCCCTCTGCTGAAGGATGCTGCTTTCCCAACACCTTGCTGTTTGCTCCATGCACGGTGTTTATGTATACTGGTGTGAACAGTGTCGTGTTCAGTGTGTCTGTGCAGGTGGCCAGACATGAGTTTTGAATAGTCCTGTTCTGTGTTGTCTGTGAACAGTGTTGTGTTCATTGGGTCTGTGCAGGTGGCTAGACTAGGTGTATGAACAGTTCTGTTCTGTCTTGCATGCAAATCCCTGCCGTGTTGGTGTGAGCTGCAACCTGTCCTGCTGTGGATTGTTTATCATCTAGAGTGAGATAGGTCCCTAGGTTCCTGTGTGGGGCCGTCCCTGTCAGGACTGTTACCTCGCTTGCAGGCAGGTTTCTCGTGAAAGTTGTCTTGTTAGACTAGGGACCCATGAGACAACGAAGACCTTTGAAGGGGGCTCGTGGCTTAAGTGACTTGTCCAATTCACAAACGAATACCTCATACTTTTGTTGCTATTCCATCTGGTTATGCGTGTGGGTATGCAAGGTGAGTGTTTTGGCCATTTGTCAGTCCTAGTGTTATGTCTGCCCATGAATCCAGTATGCAGTTCTTCCTTTGGTGCTCCAGCCACAGCATCCTGTTTGGATGCGATAACATCTTGCATCCGTGCTGAGGCGTGGTGCGCCCAGCAGACGTAACAGACATACTTTAGCATCACCTACAGTAATTAAATGTATCCTTCATGTATTATAAAGACGTTTGCCAAAAGAAGGCACTTTTCTATTTCTAGCCCATAGGAAGCAGTGGGGTACCTCACAGACACAAGGACTGTACACTGTCGTCAAAAAATGTTTCTGGCCTCTCTGACAAAATGATGTTTTCCTACTTTGTAGATCACATTCACAGTAACTTTTCAATTCAACATCTCCCATCTCCTGGATACGGTGTCTATACTTATTAATGCAGTAAGGTAAGATATCAGTAATGAGTGTTAAAAGGTGGAGTGAAGAAGTGGAGGAAGAAAAGGACAAGGAAAGCTGAGGAAGTGTAGCAGTTCAGGCACTAAGCTGGAGCCTCAGTTGTAGCAGCTGTAGAAGTGGAGAGTAGTCAGATGGAAAGCCAGGAGTAAGCAACAGGTAATCACAGTATGCAATACAAGGGATGAGGCGGGTAACATAGTCAGGGGAGTTAGTATCAGGAGTCTCGTAGTAATAGCAGGCAGAAGGGAAGCTGGATCAAACGCTGTGGAGCAGAATAATCTCACACCGAGTGAGTGGCAGGGCTAGGCTTTTATAGGAAGTCCAATTAACAGGTAGGATGGAGCCAAAACAGAGACTAGATCAGGGTTACAGGAACAAGGCTGAGTTTCTGAAAGGAAACTGTCCAAGGGCTGGATAGCTCAGTAAGAAGGGCTACCGCTTTAAGTGGAGAAGGTTCCTGATTTGAGCCCTGACAGGAAGGGACAGACAAGGATAAATATCACAGAACTGCATTCAATTTCCAAGCACTGTGTGCTCTATTTATGTGCTTTTTAATGCACCTCATCACCCATCATAATGACGGGATGCATTAAAAAACTCTGTCCAACACTGTGCAATGCATTCAAAATGCTGCAATTTCGATTGTGGCATTTTGTGAACGCACGTGTGAGAGCGGCCTAATAGTGTTTTGTTATGCATCCTATTGCACCCAGTACTACCTGCATTTTTATCGGATCAGCCTTAGTTTATACAGTCTTTAACATAAAGAGGTATATATCTGTACACACACACAGTCCAGCACTGCATGTGGTGGAAACCCTGACCACTCATGGTGGCCATTGGCCAATGCAGGTGGGCAGGGTTTGCCATGTTTGACTAACTGAATTATGTGTCCTTAGCCTTACTTGACAGTTTAACTGATACATCTAATAGAGTTCATTGGAGCAAAGTAAGCAAACTAACATCAAGACCATGGAGATTAATGGAGCCTCTTGTTGTCTTCCAGTGACAGTGATGAGAAGAACCTCAATGATAACAGAAAAAACATTATATTTCCTGTAAAATACGAGTCTTGGCTGACATTTACTGGGTATATATTGAATGATTTTTATCACAGAAGATAGATATTCTATCTATCTAATATCTATCTATCTAATATTTGTCTATCGCATATCTATCTCATATCTCTCTATATCTCATATCTCATGTCTGTCTATCTATCTATCTATCTATCTCATGTCTGTATATCTATCTATCTCATGTCTGTCTATCTATCTCATGTCTGTCTATCTATCTCATATCTATCTATCTATCAATCTATCTATCTATCTATCTATCTCATATCTATCTATCTATCTATCTATCTATCTATCTATCTATCTATCTATCTATCTATCTATCTATCTATCTATCAATCTATCTCATATCTATCTATTAGAGATGAGCGAGCACCGAAATGCTTGGGTGCTCGTTACTCGAGACGAAATTTTCGCGATGCTCGACGGTTCGTTTCGAGTAACGAACCCCATTGAAGTCAATGGGCGACTCGAGCATTTTTGTATATCGCCGATGCTCACTAAGGTTTTCATTTGTGAAAATCTGGGCAATTCAAGAAAATGATGGGAACGACACAGCAACGGATAGGGCAGGCAAGGGGCTTCATGTTGGGCTGCATCTCAAGTTCCCAGGTCCCACTATTAAGCCACAATAGCGGCAAGAGTGGGCCCACCTCCCAACAATTTTTACTTCTGAAAAACCCTCATTAGCAATGCATACCTTAGCTAAGCACCACACTACCTCCAACAAAGCACAATCACTGCCTGGATGACACTCAGCTGCCACTTCTCCTGGGTTATATGCTGCCCAACCCCCCCCCCCCCCCGCACGACCCAGTGTCCACAGCGCACACCAAAGTGTCCCTGCGCAGCCTTCAGCTGCCCTCATGCCACACTACCCTCATGTCTATTTATAAGTGCGTCTGCCATGAGGAGGAACCGCAGGCACACACTGCAGAGGGTTGGCATGGCCAGGCAGCAACCCTCTTTAAAAGGGGCGGGGCGATAGCCAACAATGCTGTACAGAAGCAATGAGAAATCCAATCCTGTGCCACCTCCATCAGGAGCTGCACACGTGGGCATAGCAATGGGGAACCTATGTGCCACACACTATTCATTCTGTCAAGGTGTCTGCATGCCCCAGTCAGACCAGGGCTTTTTATAAATAGTCACAGGCAGGTACAATTCCGCAATGGGAATTCCGTGTGCACCCACAGCATGAGTGGCTCCCTGGAACCCACCGGCTGTACATAAATGTATCCCATTGCAGTGCCCTGGACAGCAGAGCTAACGTCAGATTAAATGCAGGTGGGCTTCGGCCCACACTGCATGCCCCAGTCAGACTGGGGTTCTTTAGAAGTGGACACATGCAGTTACAACTCCGTGTGGACCGACAGCATGGGTGGCTCCCTGGAACCCACCGGCGGTACATAAATATATCCCAATGCAGTGCCCAGCACAGCTGAGGTAATGTCAGGTTTAATGCAGGTGGGCTTCGGCCCACACTGCATGCCCCAGTCAGACTGGGGTTCTTTAGAAGTGGACACATGCAGTTACAACTCCGTGTGGACCGACAGCATGGATGGCTCCCTGGAACCCACCGGCGGTACATAAATATATCCCATCGCAGTGCCCAGCACAGCTGAGGTAACGTCATGTTTAATGCAGGTGGGCTTCGGCCCACACTGCATGCCCCAGTCAGACTGGGGTTCTTTAGAAGTGAACACATGCAGTTACAACTCCGTGTGGACCGACAGCATGGGTGGCTCCCTGGAACCCACCGGCGGTACATAAATATATCCCATTGCAGTGCCCAGCACAGCTGAGGTACTGTCATGTTCAATGCAGGTGGGCTTCGGCCCACACTGCATGCCCCAGTCAGACTGGGGTTCTTTAGAAGTGGACACATGCAGTTACAACTCCGTGTGGACCGACAGCATGGGTGGCTCCCTGGAACTCACCGGCGGTACATAAATATATCCCACTGCAGTGCCCAGCACAGCTGAGGTAATGTCAGGTTTAATGCAGGTGGGCTAAAAATTACTAGGATTACACTGTAGGCGAGGGCCCCAAAAAATTGGTGTACCAACAGTACTAATGTACCTCAGAAAAATTGCCAATGCCCAACCAAGAGGGCAGGTGAAACCCATTAATCGCTTTGGTTACTGTGGCTTAATTTGTAACTAGGCCTGTAGGCAGCCCAGTTAAAATAAAAATTGGTTCAGGTGCAAGTTTCAACGCTTTAATGAGAATTGATACGTATAAACATTGTTTACAAAAGTTATATGACTGAGCCTTGTGGGCCAAAGAAAAATTGCCCGTTCGGCGTGATTACGTGAGGTTTCAGGAGGAGGAGCAGGAGGAGGAGGATGAATATAATACACAGATTGATGAAGCTAAAAGGTCCCCGTTTTTTATGGTGATAGAGAACGATGCTTCCATCCGCGGGTGCAGCCTACGTATTGTTTAGGTATTGCTGCTGTCCGCTGGTGGAGAAGAGAAGTCTGGGGAAATCCAGGCTTTGTTCATCTTCATGAGTGTAAGCCTGTCGGCACTGTCGGTTGACAGGCGGGTACGCTTATCCGTGATGATTCCCCCAGCCGCACTAAACACCCTCTCTGACAAGACGCTAGCCGCAGGACAAGCAAGCACCTCCAGGGCATAGAGCGCGAGTTCAGGCCACGTGTCCAGCTTCGACACCCAGTAGTTGTAGGGGGCAGAGGCGTCACGGAGGACGGTCGTGCGATCGGCTACGTACTCCCTCGCCATCCTTTTACAGTGCTCCCGCCGACTCAGCCTTGACTGGGGAGCGATGACACAGTCTTGCTGGGGAGCCAGAAAGCTGTCAAAGGCCTTGGAGAGTGTTCCCCTGCCTGTGCTGTACATGCTGCCTGATCTCCGCGCCTCCCCTGCTACCTGGCCCTCGGAACTGCGCCTTCTGCCACTAGCGCTGTCGGATGGGAATTTTACCATCAGTTTGTCCGCCAGGGTCCTGTGGTATAGCATCACTCTCGAACCCCTTTCCTCTTCGGGTATGAGAGTGGAAAGGTTCTCCTTATACCGTGGGTCGAGCAGTGTGTACACCCAGTAATCCGTAGTGGCCAGAATGCGTGTAACGCGAGGGTCACGAGAAAGGAATCCTAACATGAAGTCAGCCATGTGTGCCAGGGTACCTGTACGCAACACATGGCTGTCCTCACTAGGAAGATCACTTTCAGGATCCTCCTCCTCCTCCTTCTCCTCCTCCTCCTCAGGCCATACACGCTGAAAGGATGACAGGCAAGCAGCATGGGTACCCTCAGCAGTGGTCCAAGCTGTCTCTTCCCCCTCCTCCTCCTCAATGCGCTGAGATATAGACATGAGGGTGCTCTGACTATCCAGCGACATACTGTCTTCCCCCGCCTATGTTTCCGAGCGCAAAGCGTCTGCCTTTATGCTTTGCAGGGAACTTCTCAAGAGGCATAGCAGAGGAATGGTGACGCTAATGATTGCAGCATCCCCACTCACCATCTGGGTAGACTCCTCAAAGTTTCCAAGGACCTGGCAGATGTCTGCCAACCAGGCCCACTCTTCTGTAAAGAATTGAGGAGGCTGACTCCCACTTCCCTGCCCATGTTGGAGTTGGTATTCCACTATAGCTCTACGCTGCTCATAGAGCCTGGCCAACATGTGGAGCGTAGAGTTCCACCGTGTGGGCACATCGCACAGCAGTCGGTGCACTGGCAGATTAAACCGATGTTGCAGGGTTTGCAGGGTGGCAGCGTCCGTGTTGGACTTGCGGAAATGTGCGCTGAGGCGGTGCACCTTTCCGAGCAGGTCTGACAAGCGTGAGTAGCTTTTCAGAAAGTGCTGAACTACCAAATTAAAGACGTGGGCCAGGCATTGCACGTGCGTGAGGCTGCCGAGCTGCAGAGCCGCCACCAGGTTACGGCCGTTGTCACACACGACCATGCCCGGTTGGAGGCTCAGCGGCGCAAGCCAACGGTCGGTCTGCTCTGTCAGACCCTGCAGCAGTTCGTGGGCCATGTGCCTCTTCTCTCCTAAGCTGAGTAGTTTCAGCATGGCCTGCTGACGCTTGGCCACCGCTGTGCTGCCACGCCGCGCGACACCGACTGCTGGCGACGTGCTGCTGCTGACACATCTTGATTGCGAGACAGAGGTTGCGTAGGAGGAGGAAGAGGGTGGTTTAGTGGAGGCCGCAGATACCAGCACTGAGCTGGGGCCCGCAATTCTGGGGGTGGGTAGGACGTGAGCGGTCCCAGGCTCTGACTTGGTCCCAGCCTCCACGAAATTCACCCAATGTGCCGTCAGGGAGATATAGTGGCCCTGCCCGCCTGTGCTTGTCCACGTGTCCGTTGTTAAGTGGACCTTGGCAGTAACCGCGTTGGTGAGGGCGCGTACAATGTTGCGGGAGACGTGGTCGTGCAGGGCTGGGACGGCACATCGGGGAAAGTAGTGGCGACTGGGAACTGAGTAGCGCGGGGCCGCCGCCGCAATCATGTTTTTGAAAGCCTCCGTTTCCACAAGCCTATACGGCAGCATCTCCAGGCTGATCAATTTGGCTATGTGCACGTTTACCGCTTGAGCGTGCGGGTGTGTGGCGGCGTACTTGCGCTTGCGCTCAAATACTTGCGCTAGCGACGGCTGGACGGTGCGCTGAGAGACATTGGTGGATGGGGCCGAGGACAGCGGAGGTGAGGGTGTGGGTGCAGGCCGGGAGACGGTCATGCCTGTGTCCTGAGAGGGGGGTTGGATCTCAGTGGCAGGTTGGGGCACAGGGGGAGAGGCAGTGGTGCAAACCGGAGGCGGTGAACGGCCTTCGTCCCACCTTGTGGGGTGCTTGGCCATCATATGTCTGCGCATGCTGGTGGTGGCTCCCCGGCTGATCTTGGCGCAACAAACCTTGAACACAACAGTTCGTCGGTCGTCTGCACTCTCAGTGAAAAACTGCCAGACCTTTGAGCACCTCGGCCTCTGCAGGGTGGCATGGCGCGAGGGGGCGCTTTGGGAAACAGTTGGTGGATTATTCGGTCTGGCCCTGCCTCTACCCCTGGCCACCGCACTGCCTCTTCCAACCTGCCCTGCTGCTGCACTTGCCTCCCCCTCTGAAGACCTGTCCTCAGTAGGCTTAGCAAACCAGGTGGGGTCAGTCACCTCATCGTCCTGCTGCTCTTCCTCCGAATCCTCTGTGCGCTCCTCCCTCGGACTTACTGCAATTACTACTACCTGAGTAATAGACAACTGTGTCTCATCGTCGTCGTCCTCCTCACCCACTGAAAGCTATTGAGACAGTTGCCGGAAGTCCCCAGCCTCATCCCCCGGACCCTGGGAACTTTCCAAAGGTTGGGCATCGGTCACGACAAACTCCTCCGGTGGTATAGGAACCATTGCTGCCCATTCTGGGTAGGGGCCCGAGAACAGTTCCTGGGAGTCTGCCTGCTCCTCAGAATGTGTCATTGTAATGGAGTGAGGAGGCTGGGAGGAAGGAGGAGCAGCAGCCAGAGGATTCAGAGTTGCAGCAGTGGACTGCGTAGAACTCTGGGTGGTCGATAGATTGCTGGATGCACTTTCTGCCATCCACGACAGGACCTGCTCACACTACTCATTTTCTAATAAAGGTCTACCGCGTGGACCCATTAATTGTGAGATTAATCTGGGGACACCAGAAACGTGCCTCTCTCCTAATCCCGCTACAGTTGGCTGCGATACACCTGGATCAGGAGCTCGGCCTGTGCCCACACCCTGACTTGGGCCTCCGCGTCCTCGCCCGTGTCCACGTCCTCTAGGCCTACCTCTACCCCTCAGCATGGTGTATTACCAGTAGTGCAGAAACAGAACGCTGTAATTAAATGTGCCGCTTATTGGCCTGTGGTTGGAGGCTGACTTCGCTTACGGAACGCACAGCAGAGCCAGGAAAGAATTTTGCGCACGCCTGTAGTGAGACATAGGTGCGTATGACTGAGCTAGTGGAATTCACAGCGCAGAAGCAGTCAAGTGTCCAAAGGCCACTAGTAGGCCTTAAGTATTTTGCTTCTATTTTTTAAAAGGCTGAGCTGGGACAGCAGACAGATACTGTAGGCAGCATATATATATATACTGTTTCCCTCTGGACGGGATGACGGCGGTGATGTAACGGGCAACGCAGAGCCAGGAAACAATTTTGCGCACGCCTGTAGTGATACGTAGGTGCGTATGACTCAGCTAGTGGAATTCACAGCGCTGAAGCAGTCAAGTGGCCAAACGCCACTAGTAGGCCTTAAGTATTTTGCTTCTATTTTTTGAAAGGCTGAGCTGAGACAGCAGACAGACACTGTAGGCAGCGTATATATGTATACTGTTTCCCTCTGGACGGGATGACGGCGGTGATGTAACGGGCAACGCAGAGCCAGCAAACAATTTTGCGCAAGCCTGCTGTAACACTTAGCTGCGTATTAATTAGGACTACTACCCCCAGCAGACACGCAGTACACTGAAGACGGTCACAGGCAGCCCAAATATAGTATTTTTCCCAAATTTGTTTGAAAAAGCCCACTGCCTATATAGACAGTATATCTCTTTCACCTTTCCCACTGTCCCTGCCTCACCAGTACTGGCCCTATACTATGTAAAATTACTGCAGACTGTTTCCCTCCGGCGGGAATGACGGCGGTGATGTAACGGGCAACGCAGTGCCAGGAAAGAATTTTGCGCAAGCCTGCTGTAACACTTAGCTGCGTATTAATTAGGACTACTACCCCCAGCAGACACGCAGTACACTGAGGACGGTCACAGGCAGCCCAAATATAGTTTTTTTCCCAAATTTGTTTGAAAAAGCCCACTGCCAATATAGACAGTATATCTCTTTCACCTTTCCCACTGTCCCTGCCTCACCAGTACTGGCCCTATACTATGTAAAATTACTGCAGACTGTTTCCCTCTGGACGGGATGACGGCGGTGATGTAACGGGCAACGCAGAGCCAGGAAACAATTTTGCGCAAGCCTGCTGTAACACTTAGCTGCGTATTAATTAGGACTACTACCCCCAGCAGACACGCAGTACACTGAGGACGGTCACAGGCAGCCCAAATATAGTTTTTTTCCCAAATTTGTTTGAAAAAGCCCACTGCCTATATAGACAGTATATCTCTTTCACCTTTCCCACTGTCCCTGCCTCACCAGTACTGGCCCTATACTATGTAAAATTACTGCAGACTGTTTCCCTCTGGACAGGATGACGGAGGGGATGTATCGGGCAACGCAGAGCCAGGAAACAATTTTGCGCAAGCCTGCTGTAACACTTAGCTGTGTATTAATTAGGACTACTACCCCCAGCAGACACACAGTACACTGAGGACGGTCACAGGCAGCCCAAATATAGTTTTTTTCCCAAATTTGTTTGAAAAAGCCCACTGCCTATATAGACAGTATATCTCTTTCACCTTTCCCACTGTCCCTGCCTTACCAGTACTGGCCCTATACTATGTAAAATTACTGCAGACTGTTTCCCTCTGGACGGGATGACGGCGGTGATGTAACGGGCAACGCAGAGCCAGGAAACAATTTTGCGCAAGCCTGCTGTAACACTTAGCTGCATATTAATTAGGACTACTACCCCCAGCAGACACGCAGTACACTGAGGACGGTCACAGGCAGCTCAAATATAGTTTTTTTCCCAAATTTGTTTGAAAAAGCCCACTGCCTATATAGACAGTATATCTCTTTCACCTTTCCCACTGTCCCTGCCTCACCAGTACTGGCCCTATACTATGTACAATGACTGAAGACTGAGGACGCAATGCTCTGCACGCCCGATATACAAAAAAAAAAAAAATGTGCAATACTGCTAAAAGCAGCCTCAACAGTACTGCACACGGTCAGATGTGGCCCTAAGAAGCACCGTTGGGGTTCTTCAAGCCTAAGATAACTCCTAACGCTCTCCTTATAGCAGTAGCAGCAGCATCAGCAGCACTTTCCCTGATCTATGTCAGAATGCATCTGTGGCGAGCCGCGGGAGGGGCCGATTTTTATACTCGGGTGACACCTGATCTCCCCAGCCACTCACTGCAGGGGGGTGGTATAGGGCTGGAACGTCACAGGAGGAAGTTGTAATGCCTTCCCTGTCTTTCTATTGGGCAGAAAAGCGCGCTAATGTCTCAGAGATGAAAGTGAAAGTAACTCGAACATCGCGTGGTGCTCGCCTCGAGTAACGAGCATCTCGAACACCCTAATACTCGAACGAGTATCAAGCTCGGACGAGTACGTTCGCTCATCTCTACTATCTATCTATCTATCTCTCTGATATCTATCTATCTCATATCTCTATCTATCTATCTCATATCTCTCTATATCTCATATCTCATGTCTATCTATCTATCTATCTATCTATCTATCTATCTATCTATCTATCTCATTATCTGTCTCATATCTCTCTATCTCATATCTCATGTCTGTCTATCTATCTATCTCATTATCTATCTCATATCTCTCTATCTATCTCATATCTCTCCATATCTCATATCTCTCATCTGTCTATCTATCTATCTACTATCTATCTATCTATCTATCTATCTATCTATCTATCTATCTATATCATATCTCATGTCTATATGCTTTTATTTGTAATTGTAGTTTTTTAGTTGCTGCAATGGTCCGAAACAAATGCAGAACTTTGATGTTATTTTACTAAGTATATACATAATCAACGTTGTTTAGTTTAATTACTTTACAATCCATAGGTCATCCTTGACCATTTCCCCAGCACTGTATCACATAGTATGCTATTGGACATGATGGTTGTATAACTTTGGATGTATTTGCCTTTTTGTTGTCTTGTTTGAAGTTCTAAGAAAGAATTCCATATCAGTATTCCCGCCAATGACTCCATCCCCGCTGTCATTAATTCCATGGATGCGATTGGACCAGAAATTAATCTAAACTACGTGGTAAGATTAATTTCAGCATGCAGGGTTATTTGCATAAACGAAAACTCTTCTACTAATATTATAAATCTCTCTGAGCATTTAAAAAAGTTTCTTTGACTTATTAAAGTAACTTTGTATTTTAGTCTGAAATGTCAAAGTGGTGAAGCAATGAAATAAAATATCCAACTTCTATTTATTCAGTTAAAACCAGCAATAAAATGCGTTTCGGGGTGATCCCACTCATCACTCATGCTGGGGGTACATTACTTGATTCGGTAGAGGGAAGATATGTGGTCGCCGTCATTGCATCATAACTCTTTATTAAACAGTAAGGCTTTACCCAATTCTTCTAAAAGGTCAGAGGCTCTAAATACATAAAACATTGCGGAACTAATATTAATCAAGTTTCTGTATCCAGCGCCTCAGGTTGGACTTTCACTGGGCGCTATTCCGCGATACGCAGTAAACAGTCCAAAATTAGTCTTTCTGTTGTTCTCTCCCTCTGAAGGGAGCAGCACAGTCACCACCAGTCACCGATCCAAGATGTTCGGCTAGCCCAAGGCCAATGTTCGGCTAGCCCAAGGCCAGGGAGGCTGGAAGTGAGGCTTCGATGATGAAGAGGGAGTGCGGCAGGAAAACAAAGACAGTTCTCTCGCACGAGATCTCTCAGATTGTAGGGGCCGAAAGCTGCTCTTTACTGTTCAGAATGTAGAATATGGAAAAAAGAAAGATGGAGCATCCCAAATGAAAGAATGTAGTGCTATATCCTCTGCCCAGTTTTTTAACCTTCATTGGTACATACTTTACTGTTCAAAGACTACGCAATAATGCCCCAATACGAAGCTGCGCCAACACTCACTTCCTCTGGACCTCCAGCGCTACAGCTCCTGCTCCTGTCCAGCCTCCCTCGGCCTATCATAACTCCTCCTAGAAAAGAAACCGAGTGACTGCAGTATCACCACTAACCACCAGATGGCACCACATTATCATACATATATTCTTATGAACATAACTTTCCAAAGTGTTCTGTCAAGCATTCACATACGTGCCCCACTTCACAGGACAGTAACTTGTAGCTAATAGTATGAAGGGTCTCATCTGGTGACCCCTTCTTACTTCCATACGTCCTCAGATGTTGAGATATCTCCCTTGTACATCACATTACCTTGTGTGACACCTCACTGCTCTATCTGTGATACGTGACACTTTCTATTCTCTTACAGGTGAAGAAGAATGACTACATCCCGATGCCCATAGTGATATTTCGTCTTTCATTCCACTATAAAACTCCAGATGGCAACGTCCTCCTGTACTTGACCAACCTGTCCCATTCTGACGTAAGATGATTAATACTGACTGATTGATGTCACTCATCATGTGTGCGCCACAGATAATGGACATATCCTTGCCTACTGCTCTTATCTATAGGGGAAATCCAGTTTATAGGTAGATCACTGTCATCGTTACTACTGTATGCTTCTAGGAAATAGAAAGCTTATTGCCAAGAAGTTCCCATATTCAATGTGTCACCAACACTCTAGCAGTGTTCACATCATGGTATAGAGAGTTGTTGCTCAATCCACTAAACACCCTGAGGGTGGACAGCCACTGGCGTTTTTCTCTATCTTGCGCTGCGAGAGCAAGTGAAAACACTCGCCTCGCAGCGCAAGGAAAACGCTGGAACATCGCCAGTGTTTACAGCGGGGCCAGCGGCAGCAGCGCTGGCCCCATTGAAAACATAGGGAGAATACCACGGACCTCTGCCATAGCTGTCACAGCAGTGACAGCTGTGGCAGGAGTTTCCTTCAGCACTATCTGTCATTGGCTGAGCGCTCAGCCAATAGCTAAGCACTAGCTGCTATTGGCTGAGCACTCAGCTAATCAGCACAGCCCTTTCAGGAGGCGGGGATTTTTAAATCCCTGTCTGCTGAAAGTACTGGACAGCAGTGTCGGGGAGCCAGCCGGAGGACGCGCCTGAGCGGTGGAGAGGTAAGTAATTTTTTTTAAATTTTTTTACCACTTATTGATGCTTTTAATATATATTTCAAGCCCTTCCCCGAAAATCATACTGCAGGGCTTGTCAGAAACCAGTGCTTTCAATGGGCTCGACAGCAGTGCAGATCCCATTGAAAGCAATGGGATAGCATGCTGCACTTCTGCCACAGCTGTCACAGCTGTAGCAGAGGATTCTTTCATCCCCGCGGTCCCCAAGGGGGTGAAGGGAACTCCTGCCACAGCTGTCACTGCGATGTCACTGGCGATGTTCCAGCGATTTTCCAGCGTTTTTCTTGCGCTGCGAGGCGAGTGTTTTCACTTGCTCTCGCAGTTCAAGATAGAAAAAACGCCAGTGGGTGTGCTCCCTGAGGGCATATTCACATACAACAGAATTAATGTAGATTTTCCATGCAGACCCATTTTCCAAATCTCGTCCAAACGCTGTGTAAGAAATCCACACAGAACCTGCGTGTTAATTGATATGCAGTGCGGAATTAAAATCCACAATTTAACTTCCGCATCGCATATCAATTGCAGCCCAATTAGTCCCCAATTTTGTGGGGATTGTGTGCGCATTTGCGCACTCCCATAGACTCCTAGTGTTTTAGGTGTGCGAATACGCACAAAAATAGTGCATGTCGCATATGTGAGTGCAGACGTGGTTGTGTGAATAAGCCCGAAGTTAATTAGTTCAATATTTTTGCAGGTAAATAGAGCATGCTGTGTATTTTTTTTGGCATGAATGAATTGCTCATGCAAAATACCCTCATATGAATGAACCCATTGAAATCAAAAACGTTTGTGTGAATCTGGCCTTATACTCCTAAATTGAAATCTGAGAGCATGTTCAGACAGGGCAGATTTGCTGCGGAAGATCCAATACCAATAAATAAGGAGGTATTGGTTAATAACAACTGCAACGTGCGCCCAAGTAATGGAGCTGCAGAAGCGGTTTGAATAAACGCTCAGCAAGGTCTTACAACAAGGAGGCAAAATTCAGTTATAAGATATATTACCAAGTTTATTAACCCCTCCCAATCCACTGTCTGACCTCTGAAGACATTATGATTTAAGGCTGTACAGCTCCGATGTTGGAAGACATCCATCAGGGTTCTCTTACTGTATACTGCCAGCCTCTCTGCTGTCGGAGCCTATCCAATGTGTCACCTCATGCAGTACTGGCTTTAGCCAGCAGATAGCGCCGTTGTATAACAGCTGAAAAAAAATAAGCCCCCTAGGAAAACCAGGATACAAATTGGATTGGAAAGAGTTACATCCAATATTCCAATAAAGTCCCTACCACAAAAAAGAATGGCTTGTCTATAATGTTACAGAAATATTGCCTTTCTCATTTTAGAACGTGAACTGTGACATTGATAAACTGTTGGATCCTCTCCGTATAAGTGCAGGAAGAATATATCATTTGGAAACATTTACCGAAAGTCTAAAAGATACAATATTGGTAAGTATAAATGGATCCTTTTTGTATACAGTTGGTCACTATATGGTAGCATTGTATGATACTACTGCTAGTACTGAACAGTATATTATTTTCAGAGTGTATGGCAGTACACTGTATAAGATTGTTGTTAAAGGGAATCTGTCGGCAGATAACATGTTATAGAGTAGGAGGAGCTGAGCAGATTGTATATAGTTTTATGGGGAACTTGTATTTTTTTTATTTATATCTCTGCTCCTTCTGAGCTGAACAGTCCAATGGGCGGAGCTATCAGTGATTGACAGCTGTATATGACTCTACATACAGAAGTAGCTGTCAATCATCGATAGGGCTGCCCCTTGGCGTACTGCTATCCTATCAGGGCATATTTCCCACGCAGGGAGAACAATGCATTGCGTACTGCTGCGGTCCGAGAAATCCCCATACACTTATGTTAGTATGTATGCACATGTAATATGTGCCAAGATAGAACACGTTATTTATTTGCACATGCATTTCGCACACTGTGTGTGAGAGGCACTATTGAAAGTAATGTAAAGTTTATGACCTCGTATTATGCGCGCAGAACCTGAAGACATTATACGCAGTATAAAACGCTTGTGTGAGACAGCCCTTAGTCTAATGTCTATGGGCAGTGGCAAGTGTTGTTTAGCCAATCTATGACACTTTTATTTGGGTACCATACTGTATAACACTTGTCTTCAGGCACTGTATAGTACTGTTATTTGTGTACTGTAACTGTTATGTCTGCACCAGACGTGCTGGACAAGCACTTGCAGACATACACAATAATTGCTCACAGTGCGGCGGCAAAAACAAACTGATAAATAATAAATGGGAAGTCTTTCCCTAAATACATAACGAACGAGGGAGAGGGCCCTGCCTGACACGGCAGACTGATTGCGTCGATAGGAGCGGGCCTGCACTCGTTCCTGGGACCTAAGTAACCCTACTTGGCCAAACTGATAAAGGACAAAACAAAATAAAACATAGCACTTCGCTTTAGAAGAATAAGCCGCAGCACACAGAGCCGTCCGAAGTAAGGAACTGTGGACACCACGCTGTCCACGGGAGCCACTAACTGCCAGCTCAGACAGAGAAAAAATGACAATTTACAGCACCTTGGCTTCCTCTCTATCCCAGCTAAATAGCCAGCTAATCATCCACAAATGTGAGCACATTGCTTCACACCAACTAAGCTAGAAGGTGCAGAACAATGCCTAAAACCCGCGCCGGACTCCGTCAACTGGCAGCGATCCCAGCACTGCTGCAACCGTAACACAGTACACTACTCTACCAAAAGTATTTGCACCCCCCTTCCCGATCAGTAGTCACAAGTCCTAAACCATGCTACATAAGATGCAGACCCTTGGAGGTGTCAGACATAGTTTGTGATGGAACTGCACACTATTGGATATACAGGTTATGCCGCTGCACACAAGCCATCCATCATGAAGTGCAATTCATTGACTCGTCTACAGTGGTGCAAGGAACATCATCATTGGACAGTTGAGGAATGGAAGAACATCCTGTAGAGTGATGAATCACACTACTCCATCTTCACATTAGATTGATGTGGAGGAGTCTAGGGAATGCCTTTTACCTGAGTGTGTTGCTCTAACAGTTAAGTACAGCAGAGGTTCTGTTACGGTCTGGTGTGTTTTACGTGGCATGGTCTCGGTCCGTTGGTTGTCGTGGCAAAAACCATGACCACGGAGATGTACCCTGACATTCTAGACAATACTGTGCTGATGCCAACGTGGCAATACTCTGGGAATGGTCAGCAATACTTCCAACAAGACAATGGGCCTCGTCACACATCCAACACTGTCTTACATTGGATTGAAGATATGGAGGTCTCACGATTGTGCGGTCTGCATAGAGTCCTGACCTGAACCCTAGTGAACATCTCTGGGATGTACTGGAATGTCAGATCAGCATCATCTTCTATGAGAGAACTCGCCAGACGTTTGTAGGATGAATTAGCGGAAATACCGACTGAAGTGTGTGAAGCATTAGAGCGTATGCCATGCTGGGGTAAAATGAGAGAGAAAATTTCAACTCTATTTTTCGCAATTTGTTTGAATGCTGTTCCTCATATGGTATAATTATTATGTTACCTTTATTTTACAGTTTATTATGAGGTAACATAACACAACAGCACTTTTATAGAGGATTTATCATGTTTTGACACTTTTGTATAATATAAATATTTTTCTTTTTACAAAAAAATGTTTTGTGTGGCGTCACATTCAAGGGCCATTTTTATTTTTCAGTCTACAGAGCTGTACGAGGGCTTGTCTTTGTGGGACAGCTTGTAGTTTTTATTAGTACTATTTTGAGACATATACAACTTTTTAATTATCTTTTATTCTTATTTCGGGGAAGTGAGATGATTAGAAAACTGCTATTTCGGCTTTTTTTTTCTTTCACGGGATTTAAGCCGGCCTTATACGTCGGGATTCCTATTGCAGAATCCACGATCAGCGTCCACGTGGAGGATCTGCAGCAAATCACATGCATTGAAAGGAATGTAAAATCGTTTTTTTGCTCACACTTGCGGATGCGTATTATGCGAGATAAGAAAAAACTGCAGCATTCTCTATTTTGCTGTGGACTCCGCACGGGTGGCCTCTATTAAAGTCAATGGAGGTCGTCCGACCCGCAGCCTATATGCTGCTAAGTGACAGCACAGGAAATACAAACAGTAAAAAAAAAAGTACTGAGCATGACTGATGGTGAGCCGCTGTGGTAATCTGCAATACAGAAATCACAGAGACGCCAGCTGGGCTCGCAGACAGAATCCTTTGCTGGGCTCCCGCATGCAGAATCCGGCTTGCACGTGCGAAGCTGGCCTTACTGTGCACAATGTAAACACTGTGATATTCTATAGTACAAGGTGTTATGGATGTGGTAATACCAATTATGTGTAGGTTTATTTTGTTCGCTTTCATTTTTTCAATATTAACCCAGCCACAGGACGTAAGGTTACATCATGGCAGGTTGGGACAGTAAGTCCTCATCAATTTGCTCCTTTTCTGGAGAAAACCCCATATGTGACAATCGGAGAGCAAATATGCCCTGTGAGAGATGTGGGGGTGAAAACATGAACAAAAATTTATATCACTATCCCCTTTGACAGAGAGATATTCAGTAGAATCATATATCTTCTCTATTGTGGGCTAGCCCCCCTCCTCTGCTCTGCACACACTGCCTGAAAACTGACAGCTGTAAATTCAGTATTCCTGACTAAGCCTAAGGGCGCCCACCCACTGGCGTTTGCGATTTTCGTGCGTGAAAAACGCAGCGTTTTCCGCGCGTTTTTGGCACGTTTTTCGCGGCTTTTTCGCGGCATTTTCGTGGCTTTTCGCGCCTTTTCCGTTAATTTCCATTGACATTCATGGGTGCATTAAGAGAAAAATAAGGACACATATGCAACTGACAGTTCCTATGTTAAAAATTGCAACGGACCGAAAAAAAAAAACGCCAGTGGACAGGAGCACATTCAATTCTAATCGCTCTTGAGAAAAAACGCAAAACGCAAAGGAAAAAAAATCGCCAGTGGGTGGGCGCCCTTATGCTTTTGATGTAATTTTAAAGCTGAGCAACTTACCTTTTGAAAATGATCCCACATGTATGTTGGTAGCCATAATAGAACCAGAGCTACAAACGTTTAAAGTAGAACAAGCTCTGTTAGTCCAAAACTGCCAGGATGTTAAAAAATCATATTGCCATTGCCTTTTCTATTAAAACCCTCAAAGATGTAAGGAGCTAAAAAAACGGTGCCCAGAGAGGAATTTGCATAGCTTTGCTGTGGGCATGGCACCTTATGGGTGCAAAAAGCCTAGTCTGCTGCAAAAACCTGACAGACTCATAAGTCAATGGGATCTGTCCTGTATAAATGGAACTCCTAATGCCAGCGTGATCAGAGCCGAATGAAACAATTACTGCATATAAAGTCACATAAATAACAAGGTGATTTATACAACAGGACTGCAAAAGGGACAGCTGCCCGGCGTTCTACTGCACCGTGGAGCCATCGGACATTACTCATATCAATATCTCTATGCGAGTATGGAAAGCTACATTTATAAAGGTAATAGGATCATTTCTTATGATTTTCCTGCACAATGGATTCAAGCAGTTTTCCATCATTATATTATATATTCTTCACCATTTTGAAAATATCTACTTGTTGTCAGTGACTGGAAATATCTTTCTTTACACCCGACTCCTGAATCCCTTAGGAATAAGATATCTATAGAGGAGCGTCAGACCTCACACATACCAGATTAGGAGATAGTCTAGATGTTCTCTATTCATTAGTTTGTTCATATTCATTAATCATACATTTTAGGTGCTCTACAACACAGATGAGTTTATATGGTTTCTATGTTCATGAGAATCAGAGCACATGGTGGAGTTGGAAGGGACCTCCAGGGTCAACTGAGCAGGGGGTTGGATCTGATGACCCTGGAGGTCCCTTCCAACTCTACCATTCTAGGATTCTCATGAACATAGACACTATATAAACTCAGCTGTGTTGTAGAGGACCTAAAATGAATGATTAATGAATATGAACATATTTTTCTTAATTTATACAAACAGATCCAAAAAATTCTGTATAAAGTAATCTGACATGATATGTTTATAGGGGTCAGAGCTCCATTTTTCTAATGCAGAGACACAATTTCCCTTCTTCTCTTCACACAATCATACAGTTACTTAATAAGATTTTAGTAAGAAGGGTATTGTTTCTCCTTAAGGAGAGCACCTAGAAGGTGTGTGGAGACTTATTAGGCCATCCATGCACCTCTGGGAAATATCCTAATTGGAATTGGAAGATGTAACATTATCTCTACAGCGCCACCTATTGGAATGCAGCATTCCTGCAAGTCAATCTCAGACTTATTAGACAAGCCTTATAACAATGGCTGGGAATTGTGAACCAAAGCCAGAATCTTGTCCAGAAGGAAAAGATAACAATATACAGACATCTCTTTTGGGGTGATTACACCTCATCAGTGTGAAGCAGGGTTCTGGCTTAAGTAGTGAGAAGCCTATAGATGTGGGTCAGGAAGGATATCATTTCTCCTTATGGAGAACACCTAGAATAAGATTAATTAATAAGATTTTGGCTGCCACTAGAGGAAACTTGCTGAACATGGATGTATACAGTTCCCTTGAACTCAGTAACAAATCTCTTTCTGGTAAAAGTTCCTAAACTCCTTCCAGTGACGGCTCCAGGCAGCCAAAATTAATATTTTAAAGGGAGTCTACCAGCAAAATGATGCCCACCAGATGCCAGTGCTTGGTAGGGCACTTAGACATAGCTTGACTCATACAAGGGTGAATTACAAACTAATACCTCCAGCGTTACCACCATTTTATTAATGAACAGATCGAAGCAAAAGCGACATGAATTATAGCCTGAAGTCTCCTGTGCGCAAAATTGCTGTTACCATGGCATGTAATACATTTACGCCATGTTTGAACCCAAGTATAAAAATCCAGCTTGGACAAATTGAGGAGTTTGCTTCCTGATCCATGACTTTACATCATCCTAACCCAATTTTTGAAAAAGCCCAGTTCTAATCACTCAGATAAAGAAACGTATACGTTAGTAGAGTAAGGACACCTACATAACATCGTTCATAGCCATTCCCTTAAATACATAAAAAGTTACACACATGGCCGCATTACTTTTTAATTCATCCTCGTACCTTTGTTGGCCTTTATAACATTTTCATAATGGAAAAAAATAAGTTTTTTCCGTATGGAAATTGACTGGCAAGTGCCCCGAGGGTGGTCTCCATTTCGCAAGGGCTCTGGTTCTAGTTTCATAGTCCCTCACAGTGCCTTCTCCTTTTCTCAGCACCACAATCACCAGTCTTTTATCGTGTCATGACTCTCTGCATTAAAACCTTGCTTATGCTCAGGTTGGCGCTTGCACAGTATGCTGCCTGCTGGTGACAGCGGGCTCACGCATGTACACTGCATGGTGGCTTGATGGAAATAAATGGTGCGAAATTTCAATGCATTCTGGCATTGTCAATTGGAAAAGAAAGTAGTGGTGTGCGGGACTACAAAGCGAGAATCGCAGCGCTTGCCAGAAATAAGACCGCCTTCAGGGCACTTGCCAGCTAATTTGCATATGGAATGAAACACATTTTCTCCATTATGAGAATAATATGAATTGGAAAAAAAGGTGTGCATCAGCCTGTATCTAAGCACACTGATAAGCACTGGCAGTCGTTTGGTAGGTATATTTTTGGTCACAGACTCCCTTTAACTCTATGGCTGTGTGAAGAGAATTGGGAGGTCTGTGTCGGAAGAATGGAGTTCCAACCACCAGATGGATTATGAATTTGCATACTAGGACTTGGGAAATCATTCCCATCTTGGCGGGTGTTGAGTCCTGTACATTGACGTACATATCGAGTAATGAGCAAAGAGAAATATTGTAACCTGCAGCTGTGAAATAACATTGATGTCTGCCCTGCAGGCCAGTATACACAGCCTGAACCTTGTGGTAAGTGCTGTACTGAAAAGCGACAATTCTACCATAGTCCTGAACCCCGAGAGTGAAAATTATGAGGTGAGTCCAATTTTCAACACAATTCACACATTTGGAACATCTAAACAATCCAGCCGGACCTTCCCTATTAACATTATGTGCACAAGTATCTGGCTTCTTCCATAGTTATAAAGCATTCACATGCATAGTGATAGCCACCCAGCACTTCCAGGCTCAGTCACCAAGGACTTCCCATTGTTTAGCTGCTCTTTGGTTCGATACACATATGTACTGAGCTGATTACTGTAGGAAGCAGACAGCTCCATTCACACTCCAAGTTTGGTATTACAGGCAAAGTTCCCATTCACTTCCATAGGAACTTTGCCTGCAATACCAAATGGGGCCATTACAGTGGGAATGGTGCTGTCTGATTCCTGCAGAAATTAGCTCAGTGCACAAGTGCATTGGCTCAGCCAACAGCCGCATGGTGGTGGTCCTGGGCAACTGACCTGGACTGATCTACTACTGATGGACTATACTACGGATAGGTTATAAGTAATTTACAACTGGACGACCCCTTTAAATTACATCAAGTCCTAAATATACAAGTCAAGTCAGGATGTGAAAACCAGTTAGAAACGGGACAGATGCTTTCTGGAGAAGTACAGTAGACCTATCGTCATTTTACAAAGTCACGGCTAAATCTTGCATTTTCTCGCCCATTAAGATGGCCGGGTGCTTCCTCCCCCTCCCTTTTCCGGCTGATCACGGCAATAGAAGCTCCCATAGAAGCCTATGGGAGCTGCCGGCAAAGAGAGGAGGAGGGAGATGGGAGGGAGTTTAGCAGCGGCCAAGAAATTCCCGCAGTAAAAACAAAACCACTGAACTCCTATTGAGATCAGTGGTTTTGTTTTGTCCTGTTATATGTCCGTGATTATCATGGATATACAAAGGGAGAAATTCACGCTCATGTGTTTAAGCCTTTAGGCCGGCTTTACACAAGTGCATGTGTATTTGCTTGATGTTGTTTTTTTGCAAACGCATCGCATTTATTTTGCTGGCTTTTGCACATGCAAGAAATGCATATTTGTGTGCGCAAAAAAAATATGCACCGATGTTTCCAGCCATTAAAATGGATAATTAGTCTAATGAGTTCAAGATGTATTCTTTTCCTGCGCAATTACGCAGCATATCACACATTTCCTAGCATATTCTGCATGTTAGTGCATCCCCATTGACTTCTATGGGGACTTTTACTGCGCAAATGCACAAGAAAATTAAGTATTCTGCCCCAGCAGCTAGAATGCAGTGACCTCACGGGGCGCCATACTGTGCTACAGACTGTCTACAAGTCTGTCATTAGGACCAGTAGGGAATCCATCATTGATGTACCCATCGATCCTCAGACCAGCATTTTTCAATGCTCCGAACAAAACATTCTGAAGGATATAGAGGTGGCGGATACATGAAGGGCTGCAGTAGTGAAAATCTACATTTGAAGTATAAATGATCTCGGCTTTTATATTAACCTAAATGGAGTTCTGATTAATGATTCACTTACATTGCAGACAATGGTGAAACTGTCCAAGGAGCTGGAGCATGGCAGGGTGCCAATCTGGGTGATTCCACTGAGTATAATTATTGGACTTCTCATACTCGCCCTCATCATATTTGCAATGTGGAAAGTAAGTACATATACTGTATACATTATTATAGTGACTGGCTCACTTGTACAAAGCCGCTTACTTTACATGGTGACATGCCACAAATTTGCAGTAAAATTTGCACTCATGATGAGAAATGTGGACGACACATAGCTAAGGCCACATTTATTAGGAAGGATGGGTGAAATTTCCACAAATGTTGGCACAAATGTACATCAGCTTACAGATTACTTTCTAATATACAAATGTTGCAAAATTTAACACAATGCTTATAATTTGCTGTAATAAGTAAATTTCCCAGAGGAGCATGGATGGCCTTATAAGTCTAAGAATCCTAGAATGGTAGAGTTGGAAGGGACCTCCAGCTTCTGTTTGAACACTTCCATTGAAGTCTCCTACACCTACGAGATGCTCTCGCTAAACAATACCCTTCCTTATCCACATCATAAGCCTCTCACCCAACAAGCAACCTACTGCATAATGATGAGGGCTAGAGATGAGCGAACGTACTCGTCTGAGCTTGATACTCGTTCGAGTATTAGCGTGTTCGAGATGCTCGTTACTCGTGACGAGTACCACGCGATGTTCGAGTTACTTTCACTTTCATCTCTGAGACGTTAGCGCGCTTTTATGGCCAATAGAAAGACAGGGAAGGCATTACAACTTCCCCCTGCGACGTTCAAGCCCTATACCACCCCCCTGCAGTGAGTGGCTGGCGAGATCAGGTGTCACCCGAGTATATAAATTGGCCCCTCCCACGGCTCGCCACAGATGCATTCTGACATAGCTCAGGGAAAGTGCTGCTGATGCCGGAGCTGCTATAGGGAGAGCGTTAGGAGTGATTTTAGGCTTCAAGAACCCCAACGGTCCTTCTTAGGGCCACATCTGACCGTGTGCAGTACTGTTGAGGCTGCTTTTAGCAGTGTTGCACATTTTTTTTTTTGTATATCGGCCGTGCAGAGCATTGCGTCCTCAGTCTGCAGTCATTGTACATAATATAGGGCCAGTAGTGGTGAGGCAGGGACAGTGAAAAAGGTGAAAGAGTGGGCTTTTTCCAAAAAATTTGGGAAAAAAAAATCTATTTGGGCTGCCTGTGACCGTTCTCAGTGTACTGCATCTCTGCTGGGGGTAGTAGTCCTAATTAATACGCAGCCAGCTAAGTGTTACAGCAGGCTTGCGCAAAATTCTTTCCTGGCTCTGCATTGCCCGTTACATCACCGCTGTCATCCTGTCCAGAGGGAAACAGTCTGCAGCAATTTTACATAGTATAGGGCCAGTAGTGCTGAGGCAGGGACAGTGAAAAAGGTGAAAGAGATATACTGTCTATATAGGCAGTGGGCTTTTTCCAAAAAATTTGGGAAAAAAAAATCTATTTGGGCTGCCTGTGACCGTTCTCAGTGTACTGCATCTCTGCTGGGGGTAGTAGTCCTAATTAATACGCAGCCAGCTAAGTGTTACAGCAGGCTTGCGCAAAATTCTTTCCTGGCTCTGCATTGCCCGTTACATCACCGCTGTCATCCTGTCCAGAGGGAAACAGTCTGCAGCAATTTTACATAGTATAGGGCCAGTAGTGCTGAGGCAGGGACAGTGAAAAAGGTGAAAGAGATATACTGTCTATATAGGCAGTGGGCTTTTTCCCAAAAATTTGGGGAAAAAAATCTATTTGGGCTGCCTGTGACCGTCCTCAGTGTACTGCGTCTCTGCTGGGGGTAGTAGTCCTAATTAATACGCAGCCAGCTAAGTGTTACAGCAGGCTTGTGCAAAATTCTTTCCTTGCTCTGTGTTGCCCGTTACATCACCGCTGTCATCCTGTCCAGAGGGAAACAGTCTGCAGTAATTTTACATAGTATAGGGACAGTAGTGCTGAGGCAGGGACATTGAAAAAGGTGAAAGAGATATACTGTCTATATAGGCAGTGGGCTTTTTCCAAAAAATTTGGGAAAAAAAAAATCTATTTGGGCTCCCTGTGAACAGTCCTCAGTGTACTGCGTCTCTATTGGGGGTAGTAGTCCTAATTAATACGCAGCCAGCTAAGTGTTACAGCAGGCTTGCGCAAAATTCTTTCCTTGCTCTGCTGTGCGTTCCGTAAGCGAAGTCAGCCTCCAACCACAGGCCAATAAGCGGCACATTTAATTACAGCGTTCTGTTTCTGCACTACTGGTAATACACCATGCTGAGGGGTAGGGGTAGGCCTAGAGGACGTGGACGCGGGCGAGGACACGGAGGCCCAAGTCAGGGTGTGGGCACAGGCCGAGCTCCTGATCCAGGTGTATCGCAGCCGACTGCTGCGGGATTAGGAGAGAGGCACCTTTCTGGCTTCCCCACATTCATCTCACAATTAATGGGTCCATGCAGTAGACCTTTATTAGAAAATGAGCAGTGTGAGCAGGTCCTGTCGTGGATGGCAGAAAGTGCATCCAGCAATCTATCGACCACCCAGACTTCTACGCCGTCCACTGCTGCAACTCTGAATCCTCTGGCTGCTGCTCCTCCTTCCTCCCAGCCTCCTCACTCCATTACAATGACAAATTCTGAGGAGCAGGCAGACTCCCAGGAACTGCTCTCGGGCCCCTGCCCAGAATGGGCAGCAATGGTTCCTCTCCCACCGGAGAAGTTTGTCGTGACCGATGCCCAAGCTTTGGAAAGTTCCCGGGGTCCGGGGGATGAGGCTGGGGACTTCCGGCAACTGTCTCAAGAGCTTTCAGTGGGTGAGGAGGACGATGATGATGAGACACAGTTGTCTATCACTCAGGTAGTAGTAATTGGAGTAAGTGCGAGGGAGGAGCGCACAGAGGATTCGGAGGAAGAGCAGCAGGACGATGAGGTGACTGACCCCACCTGCTTTGCTAAGCCTACTGAGGACAGGTCTTCAGAGGGGGAGGCAAGCGCAGCAGCAGGGCAGGTTGGAAGAGCCAGTGCGGTGGCCAGGGGTAGAGGCAGGGCCAGACTGAATAATCCACCAACTGTTCCCAAAGTGCCCCCTCGTGCCATGCCACCCTGCAGAGGTCGAGGTGCTCAAAGGTCGGGCAGTATTTCACTGAGAGTGCAGCCGACCGACGAACAGTGGTGTGCAACCTTTGTCGCGCCAAGATCAGCCGGGGAGCCACCACCACCAGCCTCACCACCACCAGCATGCGCAGACATATGATGGCCAAGCATCCCACAAGGTGGGACGAAGGCCGTTCACCGCCTCCGGTTTGCACCACTGCCTCTCCCCCTGTGCCCCAACCTGCCACTGAGATCCAACCCCCCCCCCTCAGGACACAGGCACTACCGTCTCCTGGCCTGCACCCACACCCTCACCTCCGCTGTCCTCGGCCCCATCCACCAATGTCTCTAAGCGCACCATCCAGCCGTAGCTAGCGCAAGTGTTTGAGCGCAAGCGCAAGTATGCCGCCACGCACCCGCACGCTCAAGCGTTAAACGTGCACATTGCCAAATTGATCAGCCTGGAGATGCTGCCGTATAGGCTTGTGAAAACGGAGGCTTTCAAAAGCATGATGGCGGCAGCGGCCCCGTGCTACTCAGTTTCCAGTCGCCACTACTTTTCCCGATGTGCCGTCCCAGCCCTGCACGACCACGTCTCCCGCAACATTGTACGCGCCCTCACCAACGCGGTTACTGCCAAGGTCCACTTAACAACGGACACATGGACAAGCACAGGCGGGCAGGGCCACTATATCTCCCTGACGGCACATTGGGTGAATTTAGTGGAGGCTGGGACCGCTCATGTCCTACCCACCCCCAGAATTGCGGGCCCCAGCTCGGTGGTGGTATCTGCGACGGTGTATGCTTCCTCCACTAAACCACCCTCCTCCTCCTCCTACGCAACCTCTGTCTCGCAATCAAGATGTGTCAGCAGCAGCACGTCGCCAGCAGTCGGTGTTGCGTGGCAGCACAGCGGTGGGCAAGCGTCAGCAGGCCGCGCTGAAACTACTCAGCTTAGGAGAGAAGAGGCACACGGCCCACGAACTGCTGCAGGGTCTGACAGAGCATACCGACCGCTGGCTTGCGGCGCTGAGCCTCCAACCGGGCATGGTCGTGTGTGACAACGGCCGTAACCTGGTGG
This sequence comes from Eleutherodactylus coqui, assembly GCF_035609145.1. Classification (NCBI taxonomy): domain Eukaryota; kingdom Metazoa; phylum Chordata; class Amphibia; order Anura; family Eleutherodactylidae; genus Eleutherodactylus; species Eleutherodactylus coqui. The sequence continues at coordinate 73,283,762 of NC_089841.1, forward strand.
CGGCTCTGCAGCTCGGCAGCCTCATGCACGTGCCATGCCTGGCCCACGTCTTTAATTTGGTGGTTCAGCGCTTTCTGAAAAGCTACCCACGCTTGTCAGACCTGCTTGGAAAGGTGCGCCGGCTCTGCGCACATTTCCGCAAGTCCCACACGGACGCTGCCACCCTGCGCACCCTGCAACATCGATTTAATCTGGCAGTGCACCGACTGCTATGCGATGTGCCCACATGGTGGAACTCTACGCTCCACATGTTGGCCAGGCTCTATGAGCAGCGTAGAGCTATAGTGGAACACCAACTCCAACATGGACGGCGCAGTGGGAGTCAGCCTCCTCAATTCTTTACAGAAGAGTGGGCCTGGTTGGCAGACATCTGCCAGGTCCTTGGAAAGTTTGAGGAGTCTACCCAGATGGTGAGCGGCGATGCTGCAATCATTAGCGTCACCATTCCTCTGCTATGCCTCTTGAGAAGTTCCCTGCAAAGCATAAAGGCAGACGCTTTGCGCTCGGAAACGGAGGCGGCGGAAGACAGTATGTCGCTGGATAGTCAGAGCACCCTCCTGTCTATATCTCAGCGCGTTGAGGAGGAGGGGGAGGAGCATGAGGAGGAGGGGGAAGAGACAGCTTGGCCCACTGCTGAGGGTACCCATGCTGCTTGCCTGTCATCCTTTCAGCGTGTATGGCCTGAGGAGGAGGAGGAGGATCCTGAAAGTGATCTTCCTAGTGAGGACAGCCATGTGTTGCGTACAGGTACCCTGGCACACATGGCTGACTTCATGTTAGGATGCCTTTCTCGTGACCCTCGCGTTACACGAATTCTGGCCACTCCGGATTACTGGGTGTACACACTGCTCGACCCACGGTATAAGGAGAAGCTTTCCACTCTCATACCCGAAGAGGAAAGGGGTTCGAGAGTGATGCTATACCACAGGACCCTGGCAGACAAACTGATGGTAAAATTCCCATCCGACAGCGCTAGTGGCAGAAGGCGCATTTCCGAGGGCCAGGTAGCAGGGGAGGCGCAGAGATCAGGCAGCATGTACAGCACAGGCAGGGAACACTCTCTAAGACCTTTGACAGCTTTATGTCTCCCCAGCAAGACTGTGTCACCGCTCCCCAGTCAAGGCTGAGTCGGCGGGAGCACTGTAAAAGGATGGTGAGGGAGTACGTAGCCGATCGCACGACCGTCCTCCGTGACGCCTCTGCCCCCTACAACTACTGGGTGTCGAAGCTGGACACGTGGCCTGAACTCGCGCTGTATACCCTGGAGGTGCTTGCTTGTCCTGCGGCTAGCGTCTTGTCAGAGAGGGTGTTTAGTGCGGCTGGGGGAATCATCACGGATAAGCGTACCCGCCTGTCAACCGACAGTGCCGACAGGCTTACACTCATAAATATGAACAAAGCCTGGATTTCCCCAGACTTCTCTTCTCCACCAGCGGACAGCAGCGATACCTAAGCAATACGTAGGCTGCACCCGCGGATGGAAGCATCGTTCTCTATCACCATCAAAAACGGGGACATTTTAGCTTCATCAATCTGTGTATTATATTCATCCTCCTCCTCCTGCTCCTCCTCCTGAAACCTGACGTAATCACGCCGAACGGGCAATTTTTCTTAGGCCCACAAGGCTCAGTCATATAATTTTTGTAAACAATTTTTATACGTTTCAATGCTCATTAAAGCGTTGAAACTTGCACCTGAACCAATTTTTATTTTAACTGGGCTGCCTCCAGGCCTAGTTACAAATTAAGCCACATTAACCAAAGCGATTAATGGGTTTCACCTGCCCTCTTGGTTGGGCATGGGCAATTTTTCTGAGGTACATTAGTACTGTTGGTACACCAATTTTTTGGGGCCCTCGCCTACAGTGTAATCCAATTAATTTTTACCCACCTGCATTAAAGCTGACGTTACATCAGCTGTGCTGGGCACTGCAATGGGATATATTTATGTACTGCTGGTGGCTTCCTGGCACCCACCCATGCTGTCGGTCCACATGGACTTCCCATTAGGGTGATGTAACTGCCTGTGTATACTTATAAAAAACTCGAGCCTGACTGGGGCATGCAGTTTGGGCCGAAGCCCACCTGTATTTAATCAGACGTTAGCTCTGCTGTCCAGGGCACTGCAATGGGATATATTTTTGTACCGCCAGTGGGTTCCAGGGAGCCACCCATGGTATCGGTCCACACGGACTTTACATTAGGGAGTTGTACCTGCCTGTGACTATGTATTAAAAACCCCGGTCTTACTGGGGCATGCAGTGTGGGCCCAAGCCCACCTGCATTAAACAGGACATTACCTCAGCTGTGCTGGACACTGCAATGGGATATATTTATGTACCGCCGGTGGGTTCCAGGGAGCCACCCATGCTGTCGGTCCACACGGAGTTGTAACTCCATGTGTCCACTTCTAAAGAACCCCAGTCTGACTGGGGCATGCAGTGTGGGCCGAAGCCCACCTGCATTAAACATGACATTACCTCAGATGTGCTGGGCACTGCAATGGGATATATTTATGTACCGCCAGTGGCTTCCTGGCACCCACCCATGCTGTCGGTCCACAGGGACTTCACAATAGGGAGTTGTACCTGCCTGTGTCTATGAATTAAAAACCCCGGTCAGGTTGGGGCATGCAATGTGGGCCGAAGCCCACCTGCATTTAATCTGACGTTAGCTCTGCTGTCCAAGGCACTGCAATGGGATACATTTATGTACAGCCGGTGGGTTCCAGGGAGCCACCCATGCTGTGGGTGCACACGGAATTCCCATTGCGGAGTTGTACCTGCCTGTGACTATTTATAAAAAACCGCGGTCTGACTGGGGCATGCAGACACCTTGACAGAATGAATAGTGTGTGGCACATAGGTTCCCCATTGCTATGCCCACGTGTGCAGCTCCTGATGGAGGTGGCACAGGATTGGATTTCTCATTGCTTCTGTACAGCATTGTGGGCTATCGCCCCGCCCCTTTTAAAGAGGGTCGCTGCCTAGCCGTGCCAACCCTCTGCAGTGTGTGCCTGCGGTTCCTCCTCATGGCAGACGCACTTATAAATAGACATGAGGGTGGTGTGGCATGAGGGCAGCTGAAGGCTGCGCAGGGACAATTTGGTGTGCGCTGTGGACACTGGGTCGTGCAGGGGGGGGGGGGTTGGGCAGCATGTAACCCAGGAGAAGTGGCAGCGGAGTGTCATGCAGGCAGTGATTGTGCTTTGTTGGAGGTAGTGTGGTGCTTAGCTAAGGTATGTATTGCTAATGAGAGCTTTTTAGAAGTAAAAATTGTGGGGAGGGGGGCCCACTCTTGCCGCTATTGTGGCTTAATAGTGGGACCTGGGAACTTGAGATGCAGCCCAACATGTAGCCCCTCGCCTGCTGTATCCGTTTCTGTGTCGTTCCCATCACTTTCTTGAATTGCCCAGATTTTCACAAATGGAAACCTTAGCGAGCATCGGCGAAATATAAAAATGCTCGAGTCGCCCATTGACTTCAATGGGGTTCGTTACTCGAAACGAACCCTCAGCATCGCAAAATTTTCGTCCCGAGTAACGAGCACCCGAGCATTTTGGTGCTCGCTCATCTCTAATGAGGGCCAAAACCCCTGAAACAGTCTGTCTGTACACGGTTATCCTTTTCTTCTGGAGAAAACTCTGGCTTTGGCTTTTATTCCCAGTCATTGTTATAAGGCCTGTTAAAAGGTCTGACATTGACTTGCCGGAATTCTACCTAATAGGTGATCCTGCAGTAGAATCTTCCCCTTTACCTGGCCGGTGGCCCCCGCGTACCTGTATGGATCTGTACAGTGGATATGCAGCCGGAGCACATGCGCAGTACAGATTATGCGTGTCATCACTAGGGGATGATGCAGATCTCGCAACCTTTACGCAATAATAATTGCGGAAGGGTCATAGGTCGGACAGCTTCTATTGACTACAATAGAAGCCATCCGCACAGGAGCCGCATAGAATCGCAGCACTCATGGGCAGAAAATCGTGTTTTGCCATAGCATGCTATGAGCGGCATTTGCTTCGGAATCTGAAGGCGGACATCCGCTCCAGATTCCGCAATGCAAATCTGCCCGTGTGCAGGCAGCCAAACCCATCCGGACCTAATCTGTCCTTTAAAACAGGGATTGCTAGAGGGGGAGTTTTGGCTTGTTCCTGGGTGGTAATTGACAGCAGCTATGGTCAGTGGTGCAGAACAAGGTGACTGAAGTGTTATAAGTAGCAAGTGATGGCTGACACGTGATGGCAAAGGGTCTCTGTTGTAGTCCCCACCACTCAATATACGCACCCTAAAGAGTATATGGATCAGTTCACTTATTAACCCTTTCCAATCCACCGTCTGACGTCTGAAGACATTATGATTTAAGGCTGTACAGCTCCGATGTTGGAAGACGTCCATTGGGGTTCTCTTACTGTATATTGCCAGCCTCTCTGCTGTCAGAGCCTATCTAATGTGTCACCTTATGCAGTACTGGCTTTAGCCAGCAGATAGCAGCATTGTATAATGGCAGAAAAAGAGTAAGCCCCCTAGGAAAACCAGGATACAAATTGCATTGGAAAGGGTTAAACTTTTCAGAATGTAATATACAAATTGCATGTTACAGTTAAAAACTGGACATTCGGTATTAAATATGCATTCTTTTATGCAGGTAATTACAAATCAATGACAAATTACTAAAAATGTTTGCAATTTGTTCATTTTTTTCCAGCTCGGCTTCTTCAAAAGACCTCTGAAAAAGAAGATGGAGGATTGAGGAGCCAAAATCCTCAACTCCCAATCTGATAATACTTGAATCTTGTCTCAGGGTTATTAACAGTGACACAGAGGATGTTATAAAATAATCCCTAAAATTTCTCTTTAGATCTTAATTTTTAGTCTTGTAAATATAGGTTTGCTAAACATGTTACAAATGTAGCTATTGTGAACATGACTGACGGATTGCATGTATTGCCAGCCCAGTCATCAGCCCCTCCTGTTGGGATTCTTTGTGCTGGCACCATTTTCCTGCTTATTCAGACCTTCTTCAGTAAGTAAAATGGGCAGCTGAAAAGGGTCTCAATAGGAGGCCACGATAGGTGGGGTCGCGCCATGTACCCCTCCACCAGTGATCATTTGTACTCTAGGATTGAGCTGCGGGACTGTCCTTCAGACACATCATGTTTCGTACCAACGTTAATTCTGAACCATACAAGAGTATTCCTCATGGCACCACTGCCTGGCCTAAAGATTTTCTATAATTCCTCCATTAGTTTCTTCTGCTGGCAGTGGTAGTTTTGTATCGGCTTAAATACTGGTCTGTGTGGCTACCAATTTAATTACATGGTGCTTCGTGGAAGAAGTGGTCACCAGAAACAACATCATCTACAAAATAGACTCACTTTCCATGTTACACAGATTTGTGTTACATAGTTGCCAACAGTCTCAGAAAACGACAACAAAGGGGCAGAATTTGTGCATATTTATCAAAAAGTGGGCAGTTTGTGGGGGTTCTTGGTTGTTTTGGGGTAGCCCTTTTAGTGGAGCTTGAATTGGGTTGTGCCAAGATGCACAACCCCTTAGAGGATGCAGGGTGACCAGCTGATCTCCACGAGTCTCACCCCTTACAAAATAAGCCGTGGCCAGCCTGACATTTACCCCGTGGCAGCTATCAACAGAAAAAAGTGCAGGAGGCAGAAGGATTGTAAGTTATATAATATCTGTATTGTCGTGGTGGTGCAACGCAGAGTTCAGAGTACAAGGTGGATACCGGACATATGAACAAATACGTTTTTATTGTAACTAATAATGTCAACGAAATATATATATATATATATATATATAAAAGAATATATGCGAGGATAATAAACAGTTGGTAAATGTTAACGTTTCGTCCTACAGTCCTGACTATTGCTAGCTGACTATTGCAAAACTTAGTGCACATGTTCTGCAATTTACAGTGAATGAACACAGTTACGATATCGTTCTTCATACAATGAGCTCTATCATGTGTCTGCAAGGAAAACTAACTCCGAGGTGGCAATTTGCCGCACACAGTCTGTATTTAACAAAGAAACCATAGGAGGACTTTGCACCAAAAAGCATCTGTTTGCTTTCTGCGGACAAAGTTCCAGAAAAGCTCAGTTCTATCATATATCTAACATGATATGTCTCTATCTAGCAGGCCTGCTCACTATCTGATGCTGTTTATTCATGTGCACACACTTCGTTTTTATTGAGGACCGTCCATGCTTATTTTTCTAAAGCAAAGGCTTTCTAACTAATTTTCCTGGTTCTGGAAAATTCTGGTTCAACACAGTCGCAGCACACTGTAGCACTCTCTCAAGGCTTTGTTCATGACTCTGTTGCAGAATGTCGGGGTCCACACTCAATTTTGCAGTGACAGCTTCCTGGATACAGGGGCAGCTCAGACACTGAACGTAGGAATTAGATGAGCAAGTACTTATCATTTAACTCACATATGTGACAATCATCATGCAAATATGCTTTGTGAGATGGGTGATATTATGAACGAAAATTCATGTAACCCCTCCCCCTCTGGAGAAAAGGAGATATATAGGAGAATCACAGATCTTCTCTGCTGTTGGCTGGCCTCTACCTACTTCTTTTCTCTGCACACACTAACTAAAAAATTACAACTATAAATTCACTATTACCGACTTCCCTTCAAACGTCTGTAGCTCCGGTTCTGTAAGGGCTACAGACACGAGTTTAATATCATTTTAAAGCCAAGAACCGTAGCTTTAAAATGACACAAGCAAATTGGTAGCTCTGACGTGACTGAAGCTGCAGGCATTTAAAGTTGGACGAGTTCTGTTTATCCAAAAACTGTAATGCCCTTTTCTGCAAAACCAACAGAGCTCGTCCTAAACTGTAGGGGGTTTAATTTGTAAAGCAGCAATGAAAGCTGAGCTTCGATTGTTTGCTATGGACAGCAAAGACAGTTTTGCTTTTAGGGCTCGGTCACATGAGCGTTTTTTGGTCCGATCTGCAGACGCGCTTGCGATCTGCAGATCTATAGACCCAATGCATCCCAATGGGATCGGTCACATGTCTGCTTTTAATGCGGATGTGCGATAAATTATAGGACACAACGATTCGCAGAATGCGCCTATCTGCGTTCTGCGCATCGTTGTGTTCTATAAATGCGCTCAATGGGGCCGGCGGCAGTAGCGCCGACCCCATTGAGAACATATACTTAAAGATCATTCTCCTCTGCCACAGCTGTAACAGCTGTGGCAGAGAAGAACGATGTTCGCCCATTGAATTCAATGGAGCCGGCAATACAGCCGGCTCCATTGAAAGCAATGGGCTGCCGGCAAGCGCTGGATAAATTTTCGGGGAAGGGCTTAAAATATAAGCCCTTCCCTAAAAAACATCCTGAAAATGTGTAAAAATAAAAAAAAAGTATACTCACCTTTTTCTTGCAGCCGGAGTTCAGCCGTTTCCGGCCGGCAGTTCTCCTGAACTGCTCTGTGTAGTATTCAGCAGGCGGGGATTTAAAATCCCCGTCTGCTGAATGGGCTGCCTCTGATTGGTCACAGCCCTCACCAATCAGAGGCAGCTCTTACTCACCCATTCATGAATTCATGAATGAGTGAGTGAGTGCTGCCTCTGATTGGCTGAGCGCAGGGACTAATTAGAGGCAACTCCCAGCTATTGAATGACAACGGGCAGCACTGGGCCGTTTCGCCGAAAACGCTGCTAGCTGCAGATTTTTCGGCGAATCGCCGGCCCCGGTCACGCGATTTGCGGAAGTGCATCTGTTATACGATCCGCAAATTGCGCAAAAAAAGCCCGTGTGACCGAGGCCTTAGACCGTTTTGATGAGACCTGTCTATTATGTTCTCTCTTTTTACATACTAAATGGTACTATGATGATGATGTATGTATTTGTAAGCAGTAGGAATTTAGATGCATTTTACCATACCAGTCTACTACACTGTACAAATGTGTATTTTCCTTATGACTTTGTACAATAAGGGGAGTGAAAAAACAGGGCTGTCATTCATGCAGCCTTTGAGGAACCTGTCCTAGAATATACTGTAACCCAGTAGGACCAAGTGCTGTAAATACAGTATAGAGTGTGCTGTAAATTAAGGAATAAAATACATATATATTCAAAAAATGACCCACCAGCCACACCTACCTAAACCATCACCATAGCTGTCCTCCCACTTACCATGTGATATTTTAATACTGGTGCTTTCTTATGTGACATATAGTAGGGGACTTTGCAACTCCTTAAGCATCGGGATCTAGGTATGACTGCTACCTCTGTACCCCCTATTGCTATACGTTGGGTAACAAGTTCATGTTTTCATTTTAATGAAATTTTTGTTTCTTATCAGATATTGTGTACATTTTGTAATTTTTAGCACTTTATTACATACTTTTGAGTTCTCTTAGATTTTATATATACAAACGAGGTTGACTCTAATTAACTCTGAATCAACCAAAGATTTTTCGTGTACTATACATGTATAACAAATGCAGATAAAAAAATGTTAGCATTTTATTGGTGTCTTTGTTTCATGACTTCTCTGTAGTCATAAGCTAAGAAAAAACATAAATAGGGCAATTTACAATGGGACAATCCATTATGTTGTCATTTAAAATGTTCTGAAGGTTCCACAACTCAACTCATATGCTATGAAGAAATTCTGCATGGATCTGGCCACGCTCTAGTAAAAAAAATAGGCAGTGGAAATAAGTAGTATATCTGTCCCCAAGCTGTCAGCATGGCAATCCTCCAGGCGCTCACACAGGCCTGGCATGATGTTTTGCCATCAACGTTGGACCATGTAATGCACCCCCCAGGGCAAGTGCATTATCATTTAGTACTGGACACAATGGGAGCAACATTTCCCTTTTTTGCTTCACTGATAGGCTGTCTGAGCTGTCAATTGTCTCAGCCAGCCTATCAGTGTGTCTTTGGGGGGGGTATTTTGGCTTCTCTGTGAAGAGGATGCTGGTGATATATCTATACAGGTCTTTGGTAGGCGCCTGGTAGTTTTAGGCTTTTGCTGCGCTTTAGCTTTCCTGTGTATGACTTTCTGTTACTGACTATTCTCTTTTTTGGACGCTGACTTCGAACTTGGTTTTTGGTTATTCTTTTGACCTTTCTCTTTGACACTGCATTTTTTGTATGTTTCCACTCATTTCACCTGAAGTCCTGTGATCCCATATAACATCCAGTGACTTTTAGGGAATCTAATTAGGCTCCTGTTGTGGGGTTGCCCTTTTCAGGGTGGGTGCTCCACATCCCGAGCTATTCCAGTTAGGGTGGATCCAGTGATATGTCCCAGACTCCTCTTCCGAACATTTCTTTATCTCTGGCACTTTCTAGTACCTTTAGTACCCTCCTGTCTCTAGAGTTCGTACGTCTGTTGGTCTGTCCTTTGTACAATCACTACAACATGGCTAAACAGACATAACAATTTCATTTACTCCACATTGAAAAGCCAAGGGTTCGTTCCATTGATTGATGCCCACAGCACACCCTCAGCACAGAGATACACATCAGATTTTAATGCCCACTTAAGAATATACTCATACTCAATCTGCATATGCAGTATGTTGCCCCCTTGGTAGTATGTATGACAGTATTAAGATGTAAACATCCATTTTACGGTCATAATGATTTAATGCAATACTGATCACAATTGTAAATATTTTTTAACCTTCCAATTGAAGTCATTATTATAATCTATGTTTTTAATTTATTCAACCTATCAGCATATATTGTTACTCATAGCCTATTTTTATACTTCTGCTTTAAATATCATAGATAAACACTTCAAAGGGGAAGTTCACCTTTTTTTGCCCTTGCCATATTATATAACATGTCTTAAATGGGTTGTCTCACCAAATGAAGTTATCCCTTATGTAGAGGACAGGGAATAATTATATGTTTGGTAGGCATCTGACCACGGGGACCCCCACCAATCCAATTTCAGGCAACAGAGGGCCTGAAAGTCCCCCAATGAATAGAGTTGCGGTCGAGCATGCATACCGCTGCTCCAATAATTTCAGTGGGACTGCAGGAAATAGCTGAGTTTAAGCAGTTGACTATCACTGCTAGTCCAATTGAAATGAATGAAGTGGTAGTACGCACACATGACCATCATTCCATTCATTCAGGGGCAATCAGGGACCCCATTTTCATGATTGAAGGTTGGTCCCAATTGTTAGAGCATCATAGATCAAATACCTATCCCTTATCCTGTGAGTAGGGGATAAGTTCTTTTTGTGGTACAACCCCTTTAAAGTGACCCTCTGGTTTCGGGTAAAAATTCTATTCCATATTGGAAGGGGAGAGGGTATATAACCTGCAGTTGCTCTTCTCTACTGTCCCACCTATCCACCGGCTCTGAGTCCCATTTTTGTCTGTCCAAGAAGGCCTCTGCAATTTTCCCACTAGCTACCACACACTGTACACTGCTCTCTGATTGGCCAGCACTGATCACATGTGCAGTTCTGGCCAATCAGAAAACATACATAGTGCATTAGTAGTCTAATACTACCAATGCACTGTGGAGACTATGTAGTCTGAAGATTGCACCAGCCATCTTGGATGACTGAAAACAGGACCGGGACTAGCAGAACTGTGGGCCTGCAAGTAATATACCAACCTCCCTCTCTGGCCCCAGGACTGAATTTTGACCCAAAACATGAGGGTCACTTTAACTGTAAAATGCTGTTTATTGGTGCGTTCACACACTGCAGAAATGATGCACATTTGTTGCAAAATTTCCACAATGGAACCACAGATAAGACTTACAGTTCAGCAGTTTTGTCCTCTATGTGGGAACAGCATTTACATTAACCCCACTCATTTTAATAGCAAATGTCTCTGCTGAAGTTTTTCTGCAGAGTTTTTACTATGGCAAAACCGCAATATTTCCGCAATGTGTGAGCGCGCCCTATAGGTCACATGAATAATAAAATGTACATATTGTCTGAAAATCTAGTTTAAGGATATCACTTAATGCTCTATAATGTTAATTATAATATTTTATTTTGCACCCCCTACTGGTCTGCACAGTAATTTTTCCCCTGTGGTGATATTGTATCTACTGAAAACCACTCAGTAATGTGAAAATATTATTGTAAAAGTAGAATAAAGAATTTTTTTCACTCTTAACTTACATGTCCTTTCATTACTTTTATGTCCGTTTTATCTACTAAAGCTCAGAATACACCAATCAGCTGCAATATTATAACCACTTGCCAAAAATTGTCTGGATTCCTCTTGTGCCACCTAAACAGTTCTGACCCATTGGAACGTGGGCTCCACAAGACCTCCGAAGGGTTCCTGTGGTATCTGGCACCGAAATGCTAGCATCAGATTCTTTAAGTCCTGTAACTGGTGAGATGCGGCCTCCATGGATCTGACTTGTATTTCTAGCAAATCCCATAGATGCTGGATTTGACTAAGTTCTGGGAAATTTGGAGCCAAGTCATCACCTTGAACTCTTTGTCATGTTCCTCAGACCATTCCTGAACATTTCCTGCAGTGTGGCGGGGTGCCTTGTTCTACTGAAAGCTGCCACAACCATTAGGGAATACCATGAAGGGGGTACTTAGTGCAATGTTTAGGTAGGTGGTGCTTGGCATAGTAATATCCACATCACTGTCAGGATTCAAGGTTTCCCTGCAGATTATTGTCCAGAACATCACACTGCCTCAGCTGGCTAGCCTTTCTGGTGACATGTCTTCCCCAATTAAATGATGCTCAACCACCCTGTTGTCCATATGATGTAACGGAGAACATAATGCATTAGATCAGACCTCCTTCGGTCTACTTCTGATGCTCACTTTCCCATTGTTGGCACTTTTAGTGGTGGACAGGGCTCAGCACGAGCTCTTTGACTGGTCTACAACTACACCGCCCCATATACAGCAAGCTGTGATGTCCGGTGTATTCTGACCCCTTTCTATCACAGCCAGCAGGAACTTTTTCAGCAATCTGTACTACAATTGCCCTTCTGTGGAATTGGACCAGATGGACAGCTTTCATTACTCACATGCATCAATGAGTCTTGGGTGCCCGTGACTTGGTTTACAATGCCCTAGTTGTTCTTGGACCCCTTTTGCAAGGTGCAACACTAACCACTGTATATTAGGAACACAAGCCCTGCTGTTCTGGAGACCCAATCATCTAGTCATTACAATTTGTAGTCCAATAGGCGTATAGCTGCAGGGACCTTAGCACCGCAGGGGTTTAATAGTTAAGCTGGGGGAAAGTTACTATGGAGCTCCATTTTGGCCCCGCCTCCTTTTGCGATTTAGGGCAGATACCTTCTGGCTGGCTAGGGAGGATTCCGTACAAGCCCTTATACGACAGTGTCAACACAAAAATAAAAAAAATTAGGCTTTTGAAAAGTGGAGATAAAAAATCCCCCAATAATCATTGTGTCCTTGGGGGTCCTGCACACTTGCGTTTTTCTTTCACGCTTTTTTCATGCGATTGTCAATGGGACTTTGTAATGTTAAGAACGCAACACACAAAAATTGCAAAGCATGAACTTGCGATGCATTTTTAACATTAGAAAGTCCCATTGACAATCACGTGAAAAAAACGCACAAGAAAAACGCAAGTGTGCAGAAGCCCTAATGCCCAAAATATGCCATGTCCTTAAGGGGTATTCCCATCCCTGGTATTCATGGCACATCCACAATTTATGGCATATCCACTAGTCCCAAATGTAGGTCCCAAATATTAAAGGGGTTTTCCAGGCAGTGCTCGTTGTGAAAGCCGGGAAGCCCCAAGGTCGGAGCAGAAGCCACTGCTTAAACCCCTGTGAACTGGCCACCACTTGTAATTGCAGGCGCAGCTCTCACTGAAATCAGTGGCGGAGCTGACAGTGGGCCTGGAAGCCCCCTTATACCTTACCTAAGCCAATTGACAAACTCAGACTGCATTATTACAGTTAGCCATCAGAGGGAGCTCCAGTCACTGCTATCAATAGAAAGCAATGAATCCTTTACAACTCTGTGGGGACTTTGCCACAAAAGGAAAAATAGTTTTCAAAGGGACCTTAAAAGATATCGCATGACGCTTGTACGCCGTGTGATGGGCATGCGAGTGAGATGTGATGTGTCCCATTGAAATCAGTAGGAAACACTTGCAATCCTATCGCACTTTTGAAGATCGCAATTTCACAGAAGCAATGCGATTTTTAATCAAAAGTGTTTTGCATGACTGTGAAAATCGCATCTTAGCAAGCGCGATATCGGGCGATTTTCATGTGCGAGTTCTGTCCAATAGCGGGATAATAACACATTGATTTCAATCTGTTTATTCACACGGGTGATTTTTCTCACGCAGCGATGCTGCAAGATTGAAAAAAAATGCTGCAGGTCCTATTTTTGGGCAATTCCTCGCCAGAAAAAAAAATCCCATTGCCCTGGCATACCATGTGAGTGCAATCCAACTTTTATTATTGAAAACTATCAAAAGCATTTGCAATTTTTTCACAAGTTTGTAAACTGCAGAAAACGATTCAAGGCAAGAATTCTTTTTAAGCAAAAATGCATCGTGCTCGCATCCAGAATCACAATATTACAAGCGGAATGTTGGACCATATTTTTCGGATCGCACTTGCCCATGTGAACGCACCCTAAAGCAGGAGCAAGAAAAAATTCCATTATCTTATAAAAGCAGAACATCCGCTGACTGATGTCCATGCAGAAATGCTTCTGTCCAACCCAATTATACATCATAGTCTCTCGGCACGCCTGACATGATTGAGTTGTCTGTAGGACTCCACATCCTGCGGAGAGCTTCTCCTATGCATTAGATTTGTATGTAGATGTTTTATAAGCAATTAGATCAGACATTGTTTTGCTGAAAGGCTTTAAGAATGTAGATTGATAAAAGTCCAGACTTAAATGGAGAAGAAGAGTTCATCTAAGGACCACAAATACATGATATCAAGTTATGTCTCTGATTGCATGTACTCATATGTTAATTAAGCAGAAAATGCACTCAGCCTATATGGCCTCAGGGGCACAGTGCAAAGAATGTCACAAGCTACTCTTTCCACAGCCAGACTTCCCTCAGCCCAGACTACCTACCGTAGTGGTCACTTGTGGTAACTCACTATCTGCTCATCCAAGCACACCAGACAACCTTCCTCAGGCCCTGCATCATAACTCCTGTCTCCTGGCCTCCAACCCACTGCCAACTATTCAGCGGCCAAGCTTCTCCAGTCCACTTGTAAGTGTTGGCCCCAGGATGATATGAGTAGTGATGCAGCTAGCTCATCACCTTCTTCTGGGTAACACCATCCTGGGAGTTCGGATGTATAGCTGTTGGATAGCTCGCATATCCCTACTGGGGTTGCACGCCAGACTGGCCTGTTGCAGTGACTTCTACAGTAGATAGTGAGCCTGCTCCAAGTGGTAGGACAGTAGTAGAGGATGACTATCTCCCACAGGTGTCATGGGAGCTTGAGCTCATATTTCTGGCTGGGGAGTGGCAGTTACTGGGCAACACTGACAAGAAGTCCATAGACTCATTGGTGCATAGCAGAACCTGCAGGAGAAGAGGGGATCAATCTCTCCCCTGACTGGCCAGAGAAGAGTGGAGCGTGAGCGAGCAGGAGGGGAGGGAGTCTCCCTACTGTTTGATCAGGAAGACCACTGAGGATTGCACGGTAGAGAAGTGCACTGTGCCCCAAAAGATAGTAATATGGGCCATGAAGATGCAGTAGATTGTGGGAAAACAGGGATTCTTCCTCCCACATCAGTGAGTCAGGCTGTTACATTGTATTAATGTAACAAGTGTGGAATATGACGCCAGTTTTGGAGAGGCCTTACAGCAGTTCAGTTAAACAAACAATGCTTTTGTATGAATGTACGATAAAGAATAATATGGAAATGATGTATAAGCGGGATAGAATGCAAACAGTTTACTAACAGTAGATCAATGCTATAACTCGGTCCCTACCCTATGAATAGGGTGTCCTTAAAGGGGTTGTCCCGCGAAAGCAAGTGGGGTTATACACTTCTGTATGGCCATATTAATGCACTTTGTAATGTACATTGTGCATTAATTATGAGCCATACAGAAGTTATCAAAAGTTATTCACTTACCTGTTCCGTTGCTGGCGTCCTCGTCTCCATGGTTGCCGTCTAATTTTCGCCGTCTAATGGCCAAATTAGACGCGCTTGCGCAGTCCGGGTCTTCTTCGTTTCTCAATGGGGCTCCGTGTAGCTCCGTGTAGCTCCGCCCCGTCACGTGCCGATTCCAGCCAATCAGGAGGCTGGAATCGGCAATGGACCGCACAGAAGCCCTGCGGTCCACCGAGGGAGAAGATGCCGGCGGCCATCTTCAGCAGGTAAGTAAGAAGTCACGGGAGCGCGGGGATTCAGGTAAGCGCTGTCCGGTGTTCTTTTTTAACCCCTGCATCGGGGTTGTCTCGCGCCGAACGGGGGGGGGGGGTTGAAAAAAAAAAAAACCCGTTTCGGCGCGGGACAACCCCTTTAATATTGTGCACACAATATGGAATTATCAGTCAATAAATGAATTACCCTGGGCCGGGGGTAAATAGCTCCAAAGATGCTGTTTGAAAAGAGGAGTCTCCTCTGAAGTTGCTTAGTCTAGCAGGAACTTCAGTTAACCCCTTAGTGACCAAGCCTGTTTGCGCTTTAATGACCAGGCCAAATTTTGCAAATCTGACATGTGTCACTTTAACATGGAAAAACACCAGAAAGGTTTTGCATATCCAAGCGATTCTGACATTGTTTTTTCGCCACATGTTGTACTTCATTTAGGCGGAAAAAATAGACCGATAGAATTTGTGTTTATTTATTAAAAGCGCCAAAATTGGGAAAATTTTGAAAAAATCGTCATTTTTTCACATTTCCAACTGCAAAATCTTAAATATGTGCAAACATAATATAGAAACTTTTGCCAAGATTTATATTTCCACCCGTTTACTTTATTTTGGGCGCACATTGGAAAAACTTTCGTTTTTTTTTTTAACCATTTAGGAGACGTACAAATTTAACATTACTTTTTAGCATTTTGAGGAACACTTTGTTTTCCTACACCAAGCCAAGATTGGAAAGGCTCATGAGTGTCAGAATAATAGATACCCCCACAAATGACCCCATTTCAAAAACTACACCCTAAGGGCGCCCACCCACTGGCGTTTTTTTTTTGCGATTTTGCGCGATCGCGATTTTAACATTACAAGTCCCATAGACCCCTGCAGAAAAAAAATGCTGCGAATTTCGCAGGGAAAAAAAAACGCCAGTGGGTGGGCGCCCTTAGTGTATTCACTGAGGGGTGTTCTGAGTATTTTGACCCCACATTTTTTTTTCAAGAATTAATTCAATTTAGAGGAGAAAAAGTAAAATTTCATATTTTTGCAAATCTATCATTTCAAAGACATATTTTTTTCCTATAGTTTACATGAAAATGAGGATTTACACCCCAAAATGGATACCCCTGTTTCTCCCGTGTTCAGAAATATACCCATTGTGGCCCTAATATTATATCTGAGTCCACAACGGGGCCCAAAACGAAAGGAGTAGTCAGTGTCTTTCAGAACAGAAATTTTGCTTGAAGTCCTTTTAGACCCCATAGCACACATGTAGAGTTCTTGAGCGCCCAAAACCATAGAAAACACCCACAAATGACCCCATTTTGAAAACTAGACCCCTTAAGGAATTTATCTAGGGGTGTACTGCATATTTTGACCCCACAGTTTTTGAATGAATTTAAGCCAAGCAAAAGGAAAAAATTAGGATTTTCATTTTTTTGGCAATTCTGTCATTTTAAAAACAGCTTTTTTTGTACAGCACACATATGAAGGAAGACTTGCACCCCAAAATGGATACCCCTATTTGTGCTGTTTTCAGAAATATACCCATTGTGGCCCTAATCTCATGTCCGCATGCACAACGGGGCGCAAAATGAAAGGAGTAATCAGTGGCTTTCAGAACATAGATTTTGCTTGAAGTCCTTTTAGGCCCCATTGCCCACTTGTAGAGTTCTTGAGCGCCCAAAACAATGGAGAACCCCCACAAATTACGCCATTTTGAAAACTAGACCCCTTAACGAATTTATCTAGGGGTGTACTGTGTATTTTAACCCTACAATTATTTTTGAATAGATCTAAGCAAAGCAGTAAGAAAAAATTACGATTTTCATTTTTTGGGCTATTGCGTCAATTTAAAAACAGTTTTTTTTGTACAGCACATGTATAAATGACGACTTTCACCCCAAAACGGATACCCCTGTTTGTCCCGTGTTCAGAAACATACCCATTGTGGCCCTAATCTACTTACAGGACACATGGCTAGGCCTACAATGAAAGGAATACTCGTCGGATTTCAGGGTACAACTGAATAAATTCCAGGCCCCATTGCCCACTTATTGAGCCATTGAGCGGCCAAAACTATAAAGAACCCCCCCAAATGACCCCATTTTGAAAACTAGACCCCTTAACAGATTCATCTAGGTGTATTGCGTATTTTGACCCCACAGTATTTTAATGAATCTAAGCAAAGCAGAAGGAAAAAGTTACAATTTTCAATTTTTTTGGCAATTTTTTCAATTTAAAAACAGTTTTTTTGTACAGCATACATAGGAATGAAGACATTCACCCCAAAATGGATACCCCCGTTTGTCCCGAGTTCAGAAACATACCCATTGTGGCCCTAATTTACTTACAGGACCCATGGCAAGGCCTATAAAGGAGGGAACACCCGTTGGATTTCAGGGCACAACTGAATAAATCCCAGGCCCCATTGCTTATTTGTACGGAATAAAAATTGACTCCCTAAAATCCCCCCCCCCCTCCGCGCCCTTTTTGGCGTTCGCAAATCTTAGATAAAAGTAATAATGTGAACTGTGTGGAATTTCCGAAGACAGGGGTAATTACGGAGGCTGGTTGGAATGGGCCCATGGGGCAATAAAACCGGTATCCCCCCTCCTCTCATGCTTTTTGGGGGTCATTTCTTGACCTCAGTAGCGGGTATGGGGTGTAAAAAGTGGCGTTCCGTGAGTCTCTGTAAGCTTGATGAGGTGCGGCGGTCTCACATAGAAGGCGCTCAACAAGCTGCTCCTGGAACTGCAGGAAGGCGAGCGTTCCCGGGGCTTCTTGTAAAATACGTATCACAGGTAGCAGTCTGAATAGCGCCGGGCTCACGCAGCCGTAGGTGGAATCCGCTTGCGGAGGCCTGCAGTGGATCTCATCTGTGAGCCCGGCTGTGACCCTGCGTACGGCCACGTAATGTACTGCACATAACTGCCTACTCACACAGGCGGTCATGCACAGTACCTTTTTTTTGTTTGTATTTCCCGCACCGTCGCTTAGCGATGACCCGGGTACCCGCAGCCCGTACACAATGTAGTTGCGTATGGGCAGCGGGTATATCCGCGACCATGGAGCACAATGGGCTCTATGTTGCGGATATCCACGGTAAAATAGAACCTGCTGCGTTCTCTTTTCTGCGAGTGGATTACACAATTCCAACCCGCTAATGTGAGTGGAATTGTGTAATCCAATGCGATTCATCTGCGTATTACTGCGGATCAGACGCATGCGGAATCCGTAATTCCTATCCGGTCATGTGAGACTGACCTAAGGTAGATTGCTACCTTTTTATCACGTGACTGGGGACCGCTCAATCAGGCCACCGGTCACTGCTCCAGGCTCTCGGCGATCGTTGGTCGCTGGGAGCAAGGAGATTTTAAGTTTCCTGGGCTCCCCGACTCCTGCGCATGTGTCCGGTGTTTTGCCGGCGGTCGCATGTGCAGAATCCGGGTAAGTTCACGGATGAGGATCGCGTCGGGGTGCAAATACGGAGACCTCCGGTAAAAAGTTTCATCTCCTCTCTCGTTCGCACCATTGGATAGCGCCGATCGCAATGCTGGGGTGGGGGGGTCCCCGCAGCCCGGGATGACAGCTCCATGCTGTCGGCTATCTGCGGACACCGACAGCATGGAGCTGTCACGTCCACAGCCCGAGGGGCTTTATTCTCTGAAGGACGCATGTTTTTACGTCCTCAGAGAATAAAGCCCACTTCGGGAGGACGTAAAAAGGCTATGGCCCGGTCGTTAAGGGGTTAAACAAATGACTAAATCCGCTAACTGAAATATGCATTTATTCTCCACTTTTTTAATCGCTTTCTTGAGAATATTTCTGCTATATCCTCATTGCTGAAGTCTATTACAAATATCCTTACTATGAAATATAAAGTCTCGTTCATTAGAACAGATCCTTTTGGCCCTTGTTATTTCCCCCATAGGGATTGCGGATGGGCGCTAGAGGCAGGATAGGTAGGATTTAATTACTGGCCGTAGACTTTCGATACATATTAATCTCAATTTGCATTTATTTATTATAAAGAGTTCCGTAGTCTCACTGCTCTTACAGTAAAGAACCCTTTTCTATGTCGGTGTAGAAACCTTCTTTCCTCTAGACATAGAGGGCACCCCCTTGTTACAGTCCTGGGTATAAACAGATGATGGGAGAGATCTCTGTATTGTCCCCTGATATATTTATACATAGTTATTAGGTCGCCCCTCAGACGTCTGTTTTCTATACTAAATAACCCCAATTTTGATAACCTCTCTGGGTATTGTAGCCCGCCCATTCCGTTTATTACTTTTGTTGCCCGCCTTTGCATCCGCTCAAGCTCTGGTGCTGGATTTATTCATTGAGCTGTTCTGGTTTGGATATGTTGATATCTTGCTGCTTTCTGCACAAGCTGAATACATGCAGGCAGCCTATCATTAATATATATATATATATATATATATATATATATATATATATATATATATATATATATATATATATTTTTATTTTTTTTTGACGTGGGAAAGGGCACCAAATAGGAACCTCTGCACAGGGTGCCATCTAACCCAAGACTGGCACTGGTGTGGAGTATGAGGCCTTAAAATGATCATATGTGCAACAAGATTCATTCTAAGGATCTAAGTTGCTGCTAGAGACCCCCTACACCTTCCTAATACTGATTTCAGGACACTGGAAACTGGAAACTGCAATGTGGGATTAATCGCTGCCAAAAGCACTTTATAGGAGATACCCAGGAATTGCTGCCAACACAAAAAACTAACATAAAGGCAGCAGCCTTGTAAGAACCTCGTATCACTCTGCCTTTAATATTTGCAAATTGGCAATATTTCTCGATCTTCTGAGCAGCCATATGATAACTAATTGAACAAATGAAACATTTTCTGTCAATTCCTAGAAAGTGTTAATTTTTAATGAGGCACTTCCATATGCATAATGTATCGCATACTCATCCTTCTGGGCCGTCCGGCAGATGTTAAGTCCTGGATCTGTGAACGCTGCTCTGCGCAGATTCCACTTCTATACACAAATCTGTTAGTAGTTTGGTTTTGCCCCAACGACAGAGAAAGGATTTTTTGACCTTTTCTGTAGTAAAGTGCGGTAAAGGTTTCGACTATATTGACTTCCTATGAGATTAACTCTACATGCGCCAGTGGCTGAGATACAGAGAATATAATCATTATTTCTATAGTAGATAAATACAGATTGACTGTAATAGATGGACATGTTATGTGAAACTATGATAGGTCAGTTCTAGTCCTTTGTCACTAGGTGGCAGTAACGCAACTGGTCTTCTCTTTTAACTTCATATTTAGGCTATATGCATACGAACGATTTAAAAATTACGCCTGAGGTTGTCAACTTGTATCACACAGCGCATGGGCACCCCGTCCATGCGCTGTATGATGTGCGAGACACTGCATGTTTGCACGCACTACGCTTGTCCAAAAATCAGACAAATACAGGACATACTGCAAAGCCAACATGAATACACCCAACCGAATTAATGGGGTCTATTTCTGTCTGATTTTGGGACTGAAAATGAGATGGAGAAATCATTCGTGTTTGTGACCTTACTTTATAAATAAATAAAATCTTGTTATTCCGCGGCGCTTTCAGGTAATTTATTTATTACCCCACCCAGCCCGCTGGGTACTTATTTTACCGACCTCGGAAGGATGGAAGGCTGAGTCAACCTTGAGCCGGCTACCTGACCCATGCGGGGATGGAACCCGCAACCTTCAGGTCATGAGCGAGAGCATTAAATGCATTAAAGTGATTGTACCAGAATTTAAAGTTATCCCCTATCCACAGTATAGGGATTAGTTGCTGATCAGTGGGGACCCCCTTTCTTGGGATCAGTCTTGAGACCCTCACTGATCAGCAAGTTATCCCCTAACCTGTGCATAGGGAATAACTTCAAATTCTGGTACAGCCCCTTTACCCGTGGCATGTATGCTGCAGATATTCTACTGTAGGTTACACACAATGAGTTTTGTGCTGTGGAGCCATCGCAGATTTTGCTGATGAAGATGTGCCAAATTTATTTAGAGTATAGTGAGCCCCGAAGATGAATGCAGCCACGCAAAATGGCTTTTTACCATCTACTGTAACAGTCTGCCACAGCCGGTCGCACTCAGGGCGGGCACCAGCATACACTCATGTATTACCGGCCTAAGAGCAGACTCATACAGACGTCTTTGCGTGTAGTGTGCGCTATTTGGTTGGACTCACGTACGTAATACGTAGAGAATAGAATCCACTGATTTCAATGGCTTCATTCCTATCTTTTGTTTTTGCGTACGTGAAAAGGATGCAGCGTGCTCTATTTTAATGCGCATTTGGAAGGACCCGCGTGAGTTTCATACGTCCGTGTGAGTCCGGCCTAAGCCTCCAAAATACAATTTACTATTAAGAGTCCCGAAAATTCGCCACTCAGGGGTTTCACGATGTAGATATTTCCTGTTTCTCCTCACTCGTCCCATGAAGTGGCCGCAGCGACAAATGTAAATTCCCATGTGTGTTACGGGAAGACTCACGGGACCGGAATGTTCTTCCGAAAGCAATGACTGTGACATTAGGAGGCCGACGTCCCCTCCTTGTGAGGGTCTACTGATCACCGAGGATGAGGTCAGGGAAAGACATGTGAGAGGACTCTGCAAACCTGCCGAGGTCGTGTAGCCGAGGGGAATATCGCACCTAACTTCAGTTACCATGAGGGCTCCTGCACACAGGCGTATGCGTTTTTGCGCACAACTCAGTGCAGCCTATTTGCGCTATGACTAAGGTTTTTTTTTTGCACACATATATTGGCATAATTTAATGTACTTTTTGCGCACGCCGGGTATGTTAATTTGTGCGCAACAGACGAACACGCGCCAATTCAAATGGCTATTTAGCCTAATAAAGTCCAGATTTGTTCGCTTTTCACTAAATTGCGCAACATATTACGCATCTATGCGCCATTTCTGCACCTCTCATAGACTTCTATGGGGACACTTGGTCGCAAATGTGCACAAAAATAATTTCTTGTGCGCACAAAAAAGAGAAGTGAGAACGAACCTAAATTTTGCGCACACAAATATGCACATAAATCTGCCTGTGTGAAGCCGCCCTTACTGTACTTTTTGTGCTCACGTGTGTTTTTGCGCACGAGCACACCCACGCCTTAACTTTAGTCTAATTAGTATCAGATATCTTCTTGTTCCCGCTGTATTGTGCAGTGCATTGCATACTCCCGTTGCGTATTGCGTGCGCATTTGTGCACCCCACATAGACTTCCATGGGCACCTTTGGTGTGCAAATGCGCATAAAAGGAAAACTTGTTGCATTTTTTTCTGCGCACACGAAATGCATGCGCAAAAATAGTAAATGTAAACTAACCCAATTAAAGGCGGCCTGAGGGAAGTTTTATCAGTAATGCACAAATGACGCAAACTGAACTAGATTTTTGAAAATGGCGCATATGCCGTGGAATATTTGACGCACATGACGAGGCCTTTTACTCCCTGTACACCAACGGACGGCTGCTAATCTTGTCTACCAAATATGGCTCATTTGTCACTTTTAAAAACTGTGAAACTACGCAGATATTGGTGTGGAAGTATAGCGGCCATGAGGAGGAGGAGAGAAAGAAGTCTCATTCATCTAGTTACTTGTCAGATTTGCGCCACATGCACTATTTTGATGATTTTGGTGGAATTACGTAATCCCCCCATTACGTCCCCGCTCTAGCTGGCCAGCGTTTATTTGCTGCTATCCCAGAAACTATCACAAGGGGGCAGATTTCTTCATTGCTTGGGTCTTAAAGCGCGTATAACATAAAAGTGAATACTAAATATTAACTAATTCATAACCAGTGTTCAATAAACTAATAACCGTAAAACATTGGGCATTTCACACACAGTGAGGTCTCGTTCACACGACTGTATACGTTTTTACACTTGGCCAATCTCCGCTAAAAATTGTGTGAGTGAGGCATTATTCACATGACCGTATATATGTTAATTTAGGCACGTAAAGCATTGGATTACAATGTATTCACTCAGACGGGCAATTTTTAGCTGTATAAAAAAATCGTGCTGGGAGTAATAGGACATTGGCAACCGAAATCGGCAACCAATTTTATATGGCACATGAAAAGATAGGTCTTGTCCTATCTTTGGCTGAGATACACTGGAGGCCCCCATGGACTTCTATGGGAGCTGAAAAAAAGGGAGGGGGAGGGAGTTTAGCTGCATCCGGTGCTGGGAAATGAAGACAGCTGCCGCTATTTAAGTTTTACTGGCCATCATACACTACTGCAGTTTGTGTATTTATGGAGCATTGTATGTGACTTCCCATTGGCTGCAGAAGTCAGGTGAGAGATCTGAAAGACTTGAGATCATAGAGAGCCTGCATTGACCGACGAGAGAGCTGCCAAAAGAGTAAGGAGTTGGCTTGGGGAGCCATGGAGGACGTGTCCTGGGTAATCTGTGCCTGTTAGAGAGGGACAGTTGCACAAGAAAGGAGCCTGTGTTTGAGAAGCGCAGATCCATAACACCGCAGAACCGAGAGAACAAGGCTGCAGGGACTACAGCTAGAGAGACTGCTACAAAGGAGTCACGTCTTACCGCAGCTCTGCGAATTAGGGAACCGCCAACAGACGTCCAAAGACGCATCACCTACATTATGGGACCGAACATGCAAAAGATATGTAAGTGAGGTAGGTCCTCAGGAAAAGGCCCGACGTGTGCACATGAGTAGTGACTAAAACACAGATCTGCCAGTTAAAATACGCAAGCCCAAGCCAACACCAGAGGTGCACATGTCCATCTGCCAGTTGCGGACAAGTTACTGAACAACACTTGCATTACTTTTGGATTGTGTGCAGACAACCACCATTTTTAAACATTGAGTGGTACTACCATGTTTTCTCCAGTTGAAGCTTGTTGCTGATCTTCATGAGTTATAACAGATTGTTAGCATACCCCACTCATGTTAGAGGTAAGCATATTCTTAGAGTCAGTGAGGTTGTCTAACGTTTCTTATAACTGCATATTGCTTATCTATTAAGAGAAGCTTCTTCTGACAACGTAAAGGGGGTTTTGAGTCAAATACTATTGATGACCTGTCATGACCCCGACTGATCAGCTCTGGGGGCGCATGCTGTCAGCGCCACAATAACAAAGGTCAGTGCTAGAGATGAGCGAGCATACTCGCTAAGGGCAATTGCTCGATCGAGCATTGCCCTTAGCGAGTACCTGCCCGCTCGGAAGAAAAGGTTCGGCTGCCGGCGGTGGGCAGGGAGCAGCGGGGGAGAGCTGGGAGGAACAGAGGGGAGATCTCTCTCTCGCTCTCTCCCCCCCATTCCCATCTGCTCATGGCCTCAACTCACCTCTCACCTGCGCCGGCACCCGAACCTTTGCTCCCGAGCGGAGAGATGCTCGCTAAGGACAATGCTCGATCGAGTAATTGCCCTTAGCGAGTATGCTCGCTCATCTCAAGTCAGTGCGGAAGCTTCCGTGACGACATTCTATGTAGTGGCCGGCGCTGGTAACTGCAGGTGCAGATCTCATGAAAATCAAAATTTGGACAACTACATGGCAGGTTGGCGCAGAGACTTCCGCTCTAAATTCACACAGGTCGGAGCGTCTCTCCCCACCAGTTTAACAACATCCGGAACTTTAATAACCTTCCAAGTTTTCTCTCGCCCCTCCCTGTCACCATACAGGTGTATATGTGGCCAAGCCTCTTCCCCCACCGCAATATACGTGTTTGCTCCAGACTCTTTTCCTCAAAAAGCAAGATTTGCGCTTCAGTTTGGGCCGCATGTACACCAGTGATATCGCTCCGAGAAACCTGATCCAATATTGCATTTGTAAATCTGCAATCTTTTCTGCGATTATATCGCTGTCCGTGCTTTTTTTAGGGAAGCGAAAAATCTCTTGTTCTTCGACCAGGTAACATTAAAATTCCACTTATATGTGAGTGGGATGCGGTTTTCTTTTCCTCCCATTGGAGATATTCGGCCAATAGTACGACAGTGCGAGTGATGAATGCTCATGTGAATTAACCCATTGAAATCAGTAGGGTTGCTTTCCTCTACGAATTCCGTTTATATCGCAATAAATCGGAACTCGCACAGGAAAATCATTTGCGTGTATACACCCTAAGGGCTCCTTCACACGGGCGTATGAGCAGTTGTGCACGCCTCAGCGCGATGGATTTGTGCCACGAACTAAGCTTTTTGCATGTGTATTGGCGTATTTTACTGTAGTTTTTCCACGCGCAATGCATGTTTTTTCACGCACAGGACACGACCATGCCCCAATTTAGTTCCAGATGTGTTCTTTTTCCCGCTGACTTGCGCATCTCCTTGTGTATTGTGTGCTTATTTGCGAACCCCCCCATGAACGGCAAGTGCGCACAAAAGTAAAGCATACTGCATTCTTTTTCACGTGTGCGCAAAGGAAGGAAATGAGAACTAACCCATTGAAACCAATGGGTTCTATTTTCTGCATATTGTATATTTAAGCACGCAAAAACATGGGCAAATACGCTGATGTGAAGGAGCCCTTGGGCTAATTTCACACAAACAAGTGTGATATCGGGCCGTGAAACTTGGCCCGATATCGCGCTCGCCAACGTGCGATTCCCCCAGGGCTTAGGATCGCAGAGTGTAACCCATTGTTTTCAATCGGAAACCTTTGGGTGCGCCTCGCACGCCGTTTGATGCTTTGCCAGCAACATTAAAAAAAAAACAATGGACGATGCGTTCCTAGAAAGAGCGCCCAAAGATAGGACATGACGCAATTTTTTCCTGCGCCACGATGCGGTAAAAAAGATTGCTTATGTGTATGACCCCATTCAAAATAATGGAGTTCATATTTGTGCGTCTCACAACGCACAAATCTTGCACGATTTTCACGGTGTTGTGCAGCGGCTTTTCGTGGCCCTTGGTGGCAGCGCTGCTGTCTGGCATGGTCATGTGACTGAGTCATGGGCGGAGCTTGCCTGTGGCGTTTTCTCTCGTCCTTCTTCCTGTAGTGCTAATTAATCCTTCATTTTGACTCAGTGGCCGTTAGTGTTGCAGCAGTCCTGGTGGGTTCCCGCTGCGCCCTGGCGTGCCAAGGCAGCCTGGTTGGTAATCGCTGCGCTGGCGACTGGCATACATTATATCAGGAACCTCCAGCAGCTCCTGGCTGGTGCAGGTCTCCAATTGGCGCTCAGCGGTACCGCCAAATGAGAATTGGCCTGCCCCTCTTAATACATTTGTCTCTCCGAGACACAGTTTACTTAGGGCTTATTCACACAGATACATTTGCGCAGTGTATTACATGTGCAAAGTATGCAGTGAATAGAACCCATCGATGTCAATGGGCTTGTTTACGTGAAAGTAGTTTGCGCCCGCATTTCGTTCACACAAAAAAAATACGCAGCATGTTAATTAAACTTCATTGCCCATTGACGACAATGGGAGCATGCTTGCATGTGCAAATACACAAGGCATGCGCGCCAAAAAATACACACGCGCAATTCCCATTGTACAAATACCCAGTAATTACGCTGCCTGTGTGTATATGGCCTCAGACCAGCGTATAAATAAATAAGCGCCATTGTGATACGACTGGACACTACAATGCGCCTGGAGAGGTAAGGAAGGAAAGGAAACCTAACAGGATACCAGAAGACGTCTGGAAGAAAGCGAGAGCTGAACCTGAACATATCATTGTCTTGTAGGAGCAGGAAGCGCAGAATAACGTGTAATGTGACCGTCGTGCGCACAATATTCACTATGCCGGCCGGCCTGGCACGACTCATGATAGTACCATTTCTGAGTGGGTACACACCGACTCCTGTGCCAACCTGACTGCAGGAGCGCTGCTGTGGAGGCTGACTGCTGACTTGGTGGATCCATTGTGAAATCTCTAGCTCCACCCCAGCCACTCATTGCTGCCTTTTGCCTATAAGACCTCCAGCTCCTTAGGAAGGCGGACGAGTAACTTGGCCGCTGCCACCAGGAGAAGTGCTGGAACAGGTTCGGCTCTGCTTTACCATGGACAGAAGAAATTACATTTCTTTGCTGCTGATCATCCAAGGTAAGGAATGTCCTTCGTCGGCTGCTGAAGTCTATGGAGAGCTCATGTGCTGGAAGTTTACAATGTCCCTACAAGTTGGATACAGTTGCAGATGTAGCAGGTGTAGGTTTGCCACATGTAGCAGAGTTGAGTTAGTCACTTGGCACAGTTGGTTTATTTTATTGGCAGTATTTTCAGGGATTTACATAGGACTGCAGGTAAAACTAGTAAATTATTACAGAGCGATTCTGTTACCACTAACGAAGCCGCCATCAGGGCTACTTTAGATGGGCGTGTTTGTGCGCGCAAAATCTGCACACGGAAAACACAGAGATTTCATTGAGTTCGTTCTCATAAGCACGTTTTGTGCGCGCAGATTGAGGCGTAAAAAATATAGGACCTGCTCTATTTTTCTGCACTTTGCGCAGCGAAA
Organism: Eleutherodactylus coqui; assembly: GCF_035609145.1. Taxonomy (NCBI): domain Eukaryota; kingdom Metazoa; phylum Chordata; class Amphibia; order Anura; family Eleutherodactylidae; genus Eleutherodactylus; species Eleutherodactylus coqui. The sequence continues at coordinate 73,311,590 of NC_089841.1, forward strand.
CTGTCATAGAAATGTATGGAAGGAGCGAAATTACGCAAGAAGCGTGTGACAGCTGGACGTTATTTAGGCTTTAATAGCCAATCAATTTCATGGAAAGGGAGTGTTACACGCATGTGAACAGGCCCTGCGTGCGCAAAAAGTACAGTAATAAGCGCTGGCATGCGCAAAACCCTGATTACCTGGCTGTTCGGACATCACTCATGCACAATCATGCTGCGCTGCGCCGAGCGTATTTGGACTAAAGCTCATCTTACGCAATGTTGCACGCATCTCCTTATGTATTGCACGCGCATTTGCACATCTCCCATTGACTTCTATGGGGACCTTCGGTGCGCAAATATGCAGAAATATAGAAAATGTTCTATTTTTTCGTGCAATTGAAATGCGCGCACAAAATACGGAAATATGAACAAAGCCATTGAAATCAAGGCGTTCTATTCTCTGTATATTATGTGTGCAAATCTTGCACGCCATATGTCTGTGTGAGTCTGCCCTTAATGTTGTAAGCGGATTGCGCACTGCCTCATGTTAAGGATCGCCAATAAGGACCTCACATAAGAATACCGTACAATTACGTATTTTGAGTGTGATAGCGCCAACATACTCCGTAGCGCTGTTCAAGGACTGCCCTGGCTTCCATCATTGTGTTTGTATTGTAGACTGCTCGTAGTGTTCTTGTCTTTATTGTATCTGTACCCAAGTGTGGATGTAGCAGAGCTGAATTTGTATTGAAATGCGAGAGATGTGAAATGTGCCACACTCGGCTCTGCTACATCTGTGCAGTAATGTTAGCAGGTCGTTGCTGATGGGAGTGACTATAATGTGCGGGCCGGACAGTAGACAGAACATTCTTATCATTGGGTCGGTGTGATGGGAGGTCAGCAGGGGCTTTGATGTTCAATTTGTCCTTAGACTATTATCTAGAAGACTTCTGATATTAGTCCCTGTCTTCATTCTTAAACCATCTGGCGTCCATCAAAGCAGTGGAGCGTCTGATGACCTCTTGTAAGAGTGAAAGTTATATGGAAGCTGTTTCTTCCAAAGTAACAATGAATGTCATTCACAGATGCTGATGGCACGTCGCCACCTAGTGGCCAGCTAACAATAAAAAAATACTTAGTGTTCCCTAAATTAGCATGAAATTACCATATATCACATTTCTGCACTAGCAGCCGAATCTGGTGTGTAGAGGTGTTTGCCCACAAGCAGAGGCGTAAATTGAAGCTCCTGGGTCCCAATGCGAAATCTGTAACAGTGCCCCTCACTATAGTGCTTTATTCATAGGACTAGGCTCCCTGTATGGAGAAGAGAGGCCTAATGGGCCCCCTAAGGCTCATGGGCCCTGGTGCAATCGCATCCCCTGCATCCTCTATAGTTAGGCCCCTGCCCACAACTCATTAGGCTGTGAAAGTGGAGTGAAACACAGGCGCGGTTTACTGTTTGGCACGGTCACATCTCTGTACTACATGGACCCGGCAGAGAAATATACTTGGACTTCTAGGACTTTGTTTAAGGGCAGTCTCACACCTGCATTGGGGATTCCGCTTTCGTGCTCCGCTCAGGAAGCAGAAAAAGGGAATTCCCCGCGCCCGAATGTCTTCGTCTCAGAACAGAACCAAAAAGCCCTGAACAGACCCCATTGATTCTATTGGGGCCCATTCTGTTTCTGCTCGGCTACCCAACTTTTGTATAGAAGAAAAAGCTGCGCAAGATTTGTTCGTTGCTATCCTCAATGCAGGTGAGCATTGCTGTCACTTCAGTCTCTACCGGGCAACAGCGCCATACATTGTATAGTGGCTGTGCCTGGCATTGCAGTTCAGTCCCATTCAGAGTGCATTAGATGTCAGTCAATCAGTGGATGATGTAGGAGGAATTTCCTAGTAAAGTGATGTGTGACAGTCTACTTTTGCAGGAAGAGATGTCATGTCTATGTGGCGCTGCTTATCTTCTATTTGAATCTCAAGAACCTAAGAAAGTGAGTTGTAACAGCAGCCATACTGGTGGTCATGTGTAGCTAATGAATATCTGAATGGAACGTTCTCAGTTTGCCACACTGTACATTTGTTGGTGGGCATTAGATTTTAGGGAGAGAGCTCTTTGGCGCGCACGGGGTCTGACAGCTGTGCGGACGTCAAAGCGAGGGACAATCTTGTTTTATTGTCCCCCTAGAAGCCCATTTGATCACAGTTTCCCATTCAAAAGCAGCTAAAATCAACACAGCTGGTGACCCCACTGCATGGGAGTACGGGGGGTGTCCGAGTCTATGATCCAGAAGTTCACGTCCCTGGAATCCGACTCGTAGTCTCTTATACAGAAGGGATTTCTCCACTATAAGGATTTTCCTATGATGACAATATTTGCAAGTGTAAAATATACGTGCGCAATGCGCCAAGAAAACAACCACTAATGTCAAAGGGTTCGTTCCCAGGAATGATAGGACCTGCTCTATCTTTCTGCATATTGCACAGCCAAACCCCTATAGAAGTCTATGGGAGGTGCGCCAATATGCATGCAAATGTGAAATACGCTGTGCAATTCTGTGAAAAACAGAACACATCTGGACCTCAATAGCCCTTTAAATCAGGATGGGTTGTGTGAACAGGCCCTGCGTGCACAAAATGTACAGTACTTAGTGCTAATAGGTGCGCAAATCAATCTCATTCACTGCGCAATTACGTTGCACTGAGGCATACGGTTGTCTGAATGAGCCCTCAGTTATAGTACATCACTACATTGTGTCTCCACTTACAGACTGGTAGGGGTCCAACTGTTGCTAGAAGGAAGGTGCTGCTCTCCATTTGTCCCGGTGCGGAGGGCTGGAACGTTGTTCTAGGGAATCGGCCATGTTTGTTGGACAACAAATATATGTAATACATATGTCCGTCTCTTAATAATATCTGTATAAACGCCAGAAGAGATAAGCAGCACTACATAGACACTGCTTATCTCTTCCTGCAGGAATAGTCGGTCGCAGATGACTTTTGTGGGAGGTTCCATATCCTGTGCCAACCACTGATTGACATGCACCAATGGGTATTATTGTATCTTGATGCCAGCAGGAAGTTCTGGTGGAGACAAGAGTAACTGCCCGGTGACGCCCCCTGCACCACATTGGCTGGAAAATATGGGTTGGCTGCAGGTCATGCAAGGCCAACCCATCTTTTGGCTTCCAGGTTGTTAACTGTGCTCCCCGGCCCACTGCTCCCATCTCCTGTGCTTTTGTCCCCGGCGCTGCGCTCCCCACATCTGCTGTAGGCTCCCCGGCCCTGTGCTCCCAGGTGGTGTGGGCAACTTACCGCTGCTGTGCTCCCCGCTCGTGCTGTATTGTTCCCGGCACAGTGCTCCCCGCTTCTGCAGTTTACTCACCTGAAGTTCGCCACTGCAGCTCCTCATCTCCGCTGCCAGGCAACTTGAAAACTGCCGTCCCGGGTCCTCTCCCCGGTTCAAGCCACTGCAGGGTGTTCGACAGCCCTTGCCGCTACTGAATCTCATCCCTGCTGACACTCTCCCCTTGGCAGCAGATCCACGGCAATACTAGATGTCTTGTTGCTTAGTGTGCATTTACTGTTGCCTGCCGTGGAGGGTTAGGGTCAGTGTACAGTAGGAGTCTGGCTTTGTTAGTGAGAGGCCTGTGACGTCACAGGCCTTTCACTTGCAAAGCTAGACTCCTACTGTACACTGATGAAGGGCAATAACCCTGAAACAGCTGTATGTACATGGAGTCTGGCTTTGCTTTTAATTCCCGATCATTGTAACAAAGCTTGTATAAAAAGTCTGACTTTGGCTTGAAGGAATGCTGCCTTTCAATAGGTGGCACTGTGAAGGATTTATTCCATCTCCCTTCTTTGCATATTACCCAGAGGAGCGTGCGTGGCCATTTGAGTCTCCTTACTTAGTTTATAGTATAGTTGCTCTCCCTAAGGAGAAAATATAGCGTTTCTGACCCCTGTTTCTGTGGTAAGTAAGTCCTGTTCTGTGTGCCCTGTATTCAGTACATCATCTCTGAGTCCTGTCAGGGATAGTCAGCCCCGAGGTTCCAGCGTGGGGCCGTTCTTATCAGGACGCCAACCCTGCTTTTAGGAAGGGGTCTTCCCATCTTCCTGATTAGCTAAAGGCAAGATTACCTATCTAAGATTACCTTGCAACTGGGGTCAGCTGACAGCCACACCAGGTCTGCTCCAAAAGCCAGGCTCATTGGTTAGCACAGTGGGTCCACTTTCACTATCCGTAACAATAATACACATCTCAGCTACTGCAGGACATCATTATACACAAAACAGCTGCTGCAGAACATCACAATACACATCTCAGATGCTGCACGCTTGCTTTATAAAATGCTATTTTGGCATGCAGTACATGTGACACGCTCTCTTTTTCAGTGGTCACTGCTGAGCAACTCTAGAAAAAAAGTGGAGATGACTTCAGTCCATAGGTTTAGCATATGGGGCTCCTGGGAGCTGATTCATTCCCTTTAAGCTGGCCATAAACATTAGATGTACAGGTGTATGGGCCAAATCTGATGATTTCGTTCTTGAGAAGATAAGCCATTTGAAGCGTTTATGTGTGTGGGGGCAGGGAGAGACAGCCGCCCACAGGTACCTTTTTGTACATGGCCAACCTCGCTCTTCAGAGGAGGTTCTGCAGTGAGTACTATAAGAGATCCTGTATACCCTACTATACATTATAAAGAATATTAGAAGTTCCGTCAAAAGTTTGTAATCTGCGCTTAGCCTGCGCTATTTATTATACTGGTGTCTTCCTATGCGGCAGAGGGACGTTTGTGTCCCCCCAGGTACTTCTGCTACCTCTGTTCTATGTTCGTGTTTTGCAGATCTAATCTCAGCTCAGATAAATTTCTGACTTTCAGGAGTTTTGGTACCTTTACTGAAGAAATGACTCATGAGATAATTTCAGGGAGAAGTTCTTTAAATTCAAGACAAGAATGTGCATGTTTCTGGAGAACCGAGGCTCTGCTAATATTTGTGGTATACTGTGCACTGCGCGTCTAAGTGGGTCTCTTATGGAGAAGTATGGACAATTAGTAATCATTCAGCTGCGTCCAACTGACCTCATCAATTTAGTTCTACTGGGAAGGACTGGGCTTGTGCTTCCCGATCACCAAAAATGGAAACCTTAGGAAGGTGTGGTGATATGTTGTCGTCAAGACGCCAACGTTTTTTTCACTGATTCTAGCAATGGCTCGAATTTCTAAAAACACATCGCTATTGTTTTTAAGCGACCCTGATGTACACTGTGCATAACAAGGATTGGTAGTCTAGGACTCTACGTGCTGCTCTGACTGGTCACCACTGTTCATGTGGACAACATCGGCCAATCAAGGCAGGTGTAGTGTCTTAGACTACCGATGCATAATAATACACAGCGTGCAGCAGGTCGTCAGAGAAGTGGTGTGGCCATCTTTGTCTTACCAGGCCCAAAGGTTCGCTAGAATCATATGGACAGTTACTTCTAATAAATGGGTTCATAACTGAGAACCAAACATGGACTGTACGTTACCAGAGCAGCAAAGTTGAAATGCTTGGGGTCGCGGGTGAAGAGATCAAACCTCACGTCTTTGATCAGTCTGCCTACGTTATTTACTTCCCTTTGCTTAGAAAGCTGCAATATATTCTACAGGACTATACAGAAATTTTCATCCATTGGGGATGTCACAATCTAGTACAGACATAGCAAAGTTTAACTTGACTGCGATAACTTTCTGTAACAAGCTATTTTTTTTGTTTTGTTTTGTACTTCCCGTGCCGTCGCTTAGCGATGAGTCGGCTGCCCGCAGCCCATACGCAATGTTGACATCATTGGAGGCCGTCTGTGTGGATTTTGCAGGTAAATTGGGCATGCTGTGATTTTTCTTCAGCTCGCAGGAAACGCAGGTTGTATCCACGAGTATGAAGGAAAAAATCAAACAGGCATGCCTTTCAATGCCCGTGTTTCACCGCGGATCGTCTGCGCGGAGAAGGATCATGGAATCTGCAATACAAATCCGGTTGTGTGAGCCTGGCCTTAACTAGAGAAACATTGAAAAAAGATACAAATTCTGCGCAGATGTCATCTTTGGTTGAATTTCAACCCAAGCATTGTAAAGGTGATGGGTCGGACCACCAGAGGACTATAGACACTGCTGCAGCGCCATGATGTAAGTGAGGCCAGCTCGGCTCAGTATGCACCTCTGCGTTATACGCAGGCCTGCGATAGGGGGACAGTTATTAAAACTGTTCGTTTAATGGGCAGTAGTATGTAAATAGGGCCGGGTTCACCGTAAAAATCGCATTGGTTTACTGGTGTGTGCAACTGCATATCCCTGTGTATTGTCCCATTTTTGCTTGTGTATGCGTGCGCATTTACAGCATATTTTACGCATGCTGTCCTGCATTACCTTCCTGGTCTCTTCTTTTCTTAAACTTCTCTCTCCGGTCTCTTACCAACATGCATAAAAACCGCTGCACATACACAATGTAATTGCGCATGCTCTTACACGCTTAATACACAGTAAAATAGAACATGCTGCTTTCTTTTTTATGTGCGTAACAAACGCAATCAATATACAGAAGTGTGAGTGGAACAATTAAAATTAATGTACTTTCATTGGTTCTATTGACTGTGTATTATGTGTGCGTACATTGTGCGTGTAATACGCAATGCAAACACACTTGTGTGAGCCCGGCCGAATGCTGATGATGTGCGACCGCAGTGACTTCAGGACTGAGAGAAAACGGAAATGAGTTGAGGATAGACCTGTGATGAAGTAGTCTTGTGATTTTAGATGTTTACGGTAGAAGAGATGCGACCCCCTATGGATGGAAAGGTCTTGGCTATGTGTGACGAAGTTGATTATCGCCAACGGCCATTGAAGCTAGCAGGTAAATTACTGCGACCTGGACTGAGTCATGGATAAAGTAACAAACAAATTTAATTTTGATTAGTCGGTTATGCCGTGTGATGGTACCAGTATAACGCTCTAATCAAACAGCAAATGTCTCTCTGTTCAGCACCCTGCAGCCACACATTCCTGCGTAATCATTTCCCCTCCAGTGGAGTGTAGACCCTCACTTCCGTTAATGTTTTGCAAAAATGTGTGCCTCCTCCGCCTTATCACCGCCGCGCCATATTACAATTACCCTGGATTTTACACATACAGAAATGGCATAGGACGGTCATCTATGTTGTTTCTATAAGTCTATAACTGATGACCACAGACAGCCGGATCAGAGGTGGCCAAGCTCAATTCTTGAGATAGGTGTGTGTCATAGACTGGTAGAGTTGGAAGGGACCTCCAGGATCATCGGGTCCAACCCCCTGCTCAATGCTGTCCTATAGGTAGGACCTGCATCTATCAGACATTTATGGTGGGTCCTACCATAAAAGTCTGAAATGGGAATACCCCTTTAAAGAGTATTCCCATCCCTGTTTAAAAATTCTCCGACCTACCATATTATTGTCCATAGAGGGCAGTATTCTGGCAACAGGTGAGGTAATAAAGGTATTCTGCTTTCTTTTCTGGAACAATGGTCGAAAAGTGCTCAGACAGTGACAACCATTCTTCTGAATGAGAAAGATGCTCGGAGAAGTTGTCACTTCCCTTCCCCCACTCTAAAGCTCGTCCAACCTGAGGCATTATGGGACTGATAATATATATATTTTTTAGTGTTACATTTACACCATAAGTCCTGGGATTGCTCTTCAAGTAGTAAAACTATGTATGGTATGGATTTGTTTTTCCGTAAGAGGATGAGTGCTTGTTATCCAGCATAGCTGAGCAAGTAGCAACACAGCCGAACCCTGGTGGATACCTGCCTGCAAGGAAAGGAGGATACATATATTATGTACACAGCCAGCCACTCATTAGCTCGCCGTAGTGCCGAGTAGATGTCCATGCTTGTCTGCCTCGTCTCCCGGGAAATGATTACGCAGGAATGTGTGGCTGCAGGGTGCGGGGTTAAATGGGGAAATTTTGACAAACCGTTCCACTTTGCTGCTGTGTCATATTTTTGGTTGGGCGCTGTAAGCCGCCTGCCATGCTGTTTTGTGTCTCGTAATCCTCCCTTTATTCTCCTAAATGTCTGTTTATAAAAGGAGCCATTCAGTCTGAGGGCCATCACTACTATGTAGCTGCCCGGATACATGACCCCTGTGTGCAAACAGGATCCATTCACAGTGCTGTAGAGAAGTTCTCGAGGATGCGACTGTATCATAGTGAGGACTCAGACTTACAAATTCTCTGGAGCAGCAAAAAAGTAGCAAATTCTGTTGCATAATATTTTGCTCAAAATTTTGCGAGTTTTTGCACTTTTATGCAAGTACGCTACTTTGCCAATAAGTGAGTGTGGCTTAACGGGAGGGGTGTGAACTTCTACAGTTCCACATATTTACCATCAAAGTGAAGTGAATCTCCACCAGCTCTGGTCTGCTATAAGACATGCCTCACTGAACCAATTCTATCACAACAGTTACCATTTTCGAGCGATGTGTTGCGAGGCATGCAGACTTTCCTTAGCACTAAGTTGCAGTTGCATACTGCCAGACCTTCACAAGGGCAGTCGACAAACTTTTTACACTGTTACAGTTCAGATCGTGATTCAGGCTTAGCATAGCCTGACTTCTTCCGTCTCCTGCTCTCTGGTGCTTCTACTGAGAGCAGGAGATGGGGCGGAGTTAGGTTGTGCTTTGAACCTACAGCATTGTCATAAAGAATGTTTGTCCTCAGCCGGACCGAGTTTGGGGGATAGGGAAAGCTGTGGACTGCAAGTGGCTCAGAGTCGCACTATTACTTTGAGGGGCATTAATACTTTGAGGGGGCCAGAGTTTACTATTAGTTTGAGGGGGCACATAGGGGCATTCATACTTTGAGATACCATAAAGGGGCATTATTAGTTTGGAAGGACACAGAGTGGCACGATTTGAGAGATACAGAGCGATACTATTACTTTGGCGGAACATAGAGGAGCATTATTAATTTGAGGGGGCAGAGAGTTGCACTATAGCAAGGATGTGCATTATTATCTTGAGAGGCACAAAGTAGCACTATTACTTTATGGGGAACAGAGGGGTGGAGTTAGGCATATGGCTTAAAGGGGTTTACTATTGATGACCTTTCTTCAGGATAGGTCATTAATAGAGATGAGCGAACGTACTCGGTAAGGGCGATTTCGCAATCGAGCACCGCGATTTTCGAGTACTTCACTACTTGCGTGAAAAGTACTCGGGTGCGCTGTGGGGCGTGGCATGGTGGATCGGGGGGTAGCAGCGGGGAACAGGGGGGAGCACTCTCTCTCTCCCTCTCCCCCCCACTCCCCACTGCAACCCCCCGCTCACCCACAGCGCCCCCGAGTACTTTTCACCTGAGTAGTGAAGTACTCGAAAATCGCGGTGCTCGATTGCGAAATCGCCCTTACCGAGTACGTTCGCTCATCTCTAGTCATTAATAGTTGATCAGCTTGGGTCGATTGCTCGAGACCCTGGCCAATCAACTGATTGTGCGCCCGCTGACAGTGCCGCAATTACATAGAGGTCAAGGAGGAAGTCTCTGTTCCGACCTCTGTGTAGTGGCCAGCGCTTGTAACTGCAAGTGCAGTTCTCATTGAAATCAACATGAGCTGTGCCTGCAGTTACAAGCACCGGCCTCTACACTGAGGTCGGAGCAGAGACTTCCACTGCTTCCGCTCCGATGCCTGTGTAATTGCGGCACTGTCAGCTGGCGCACAATTAGCTGATCATAAGTCATCAATAGTATTCTCCCCGGAAAACCCCTTTAATGAAAAATGTGATATAGTACGATTAGAGATGAGCGAGCATACTCGCTAAGGACAATTACTCGATTGAGCATTGTCCTTAGCGAGTATCTCCCCGCTCGGAAAAAAAGGTTCAGCTTCTGGCGCGGGTGAGAGGTTAGTTGCGGAGTGAGCGGAAGGGGGGGGGGGGGGGGGAGAGGGAGAGAGAGATCTCCCCTCTGTTCCTCCCCGCTCTCCCCCGCCGCTCCCCGCCCGCCGCCGAATCTTTTCTTCCGAGCGGTCAGGTACTCGCTAAGGGCAATGCTCGATCGAGTAATTGCCCTTAGCGAGTATGCTCGCTCATCTCTAATTACGATGCAGGAGTTGGTAGGTTCTGCATAAGAAGTGCTAAATTTATTACCAGGTATGTACATCTTACTCCAGTGCAGTTAATATCTAGACAAATGTAAGAAACACCTACATTGATAAATCACAGCCCCATTTTACAGTATTCACTACTAGGAAAGAATGGCATACTGTAAGTCGAGCATGGATATCAGTTATGCATTCTGTCCACGATGAAAAATACAAGTGGTGTAATGCACTAATATAGTTTGCTCCTTGAAAACACTGTATTTTATCAGTTCTCTATTATTCAGTTAGTCAGCGACACAATGCACCACATTCCACAGTCCTGTGAATTGGGTGATAAACGTCAGTAAATGGAATTCCCCTTTTGTTACAGCTCACTCAGAATGAGTTCAAGGCCAATATTTCATTTCCTTGCAAGTTCTAAGTTGTACAAAACAGAAGAAGGGACTCACCTTAATGTGCTAATATGGCCACATAAAGTAATAGCAGAGATGCACCAAAAATTGCACCAGAATCAAAGCATGCGCCTTAATCTGCGACAAAATTTGGTGCGGTGAAACTGAGCATGCTTACTGGACGTTAATTGATTGACTGATACAAGAGCATAGAAAGGTCAATTTTGCTGAATAGTAAATGTGAGTGGGGACTGTGAGAAAGGCCAGTTTGTGCAGGACAGAGGCTTAAGGAGCTGCCTACAGTGCTGCCTGCAACAGAGAGGAGCAAGATTGACTAGTGCTAACAGAAAGACAGGAAGAGAAGTGCTCCCAACCCCGGACAATGCAACAGAATCACTTGGGTCCGTGTAAACAGTGACTCCTGTACATCAAACCGTAAGTGGGGCCAGCCTCAGCTGAGTCTATAGGTATGCACACCAATAGGGACAGGCATAGTTAGCCAGCAGGCCTGTTGTACCAAGCACTCCTGCCACCATGAGAGCGACTGAATTGTGAGAGACAAGGCAATTGGCGCACTTGAGGGAGAGTTGAAAGCTGCTTATTTTCAAAGGGAAAAGGGAAAACAATAGTATAGCGTTTCACCCAGAGAGACTGTGTTATGTTTTTAACTCTGCAAATAAGGAGGATGGAACAATACCTCTGCAGCACTACCTATTGAAAGGGAGCACATTCCTTTAAATCAATGTCAGACCTTTTAAGCAAATATTTAAAACAATGAATGGGAATTGAAAACCAAGCCAAAATCCATAAACAGACAGCTGTTTCGGGGTGTTTGACCCTCATTAGTGTGCAGTAGGATCCTGGCTTGGCTAGTGAGAGCTTGGGATGTGGGAGGGGTAACATCTCTCCTTAAGGAGAGCACCTAGAAGGTGTGTGAAGACACCTAGGAGGTGAGTGAGGAGACTTATAAGGACATGTTTGCTCTTCTGGGAAATATTTCCCAGAGGAGATGCATGGCCTTAAAAGTCTCCTCCCTCACCTCCTAGGTGTCTCCACACACCTTTAGCTTTGCATTCCTGTTAAACTGAATGTAAGTATTGCTTAGAAGGTATTACTGTTATAGCTGATAGTACATTGTGTTTAGATGGTCACAGGTTAAAGTTCAGATGCTCACTAATTACTCCATTGTTATTTCTGTGTTCTTAAATAAATATTGCATAGTTTGATTCCTCCATCTGCTGCATCCTATCCCGAATCGTGCATTGCCATACTTTAGCCCACGACAGGATTAATAGAGAACACAGAAATCTATAGTATTCTTTCATATGCTTCAACTGTGTGACATTGCATAACGCTTTTCACTAACAAGAGTGAAATGTGCAGTTTGCTTATATCTCTTTCACATGTAGTGTCTCCTCCTCCTTGATGTACACAGACCACATCGGGTTAGGGAGATCAAATATTAACCCCTTCATGACGCGGCCCTTTTTTTTTTCCATTTTCATTTTTTCCTCCCCCCTTAAAAAAAATCATAACTCCTTTATTTATCCATTGACGTCGCTGTATGAGGGCTTGTTTTTTGTGGGACGACTTATATTTTTCAACAGTACTATTTAATGTACCATATAATGTACTGAGAAACTTTTAAAAAATTCTAAGTAAAGTAAAATGAAAAAAAAACGACATTCCGCCATTTTTCAGTGCGTCTTGTTTCTACGGCGCACAAACTGCAACAAAAACGACATGATATCTTTATTCTATGGGTTAGTACGATTACTACGATACCAAACTTGTATAGTTTTTTTTTTTACTATACTACACTTTACTTTAAAATCCCCCTGGGGGACTACAATATGTGATACTTTGATCGCTCCTGCAGTATGACGTAATGCTATAGCATTACGTCATACTGCATTCTGACAGGCAGCCTATCAACCCACCCCATGGGGATGGCTTGATAGGCAGCCCTGGGGCCTTTCAGAAGGCCCCCAGCTGCCATGACAACTGGACGGCTCCCCCGATCTCACCGCAGAGGGGCCGTACGGGACGCATATTAGCACTTTCTGCTTAGGTTAAGCAGCGCTGCTGATTAGAGCCACCTGATTGGCTCTTCGGCACCACGTGACTACACAGCGTGCACGCGCATTGCCTTCAGCAGCCGTGCACTACACACTACAGTTAAGCAAACGTGCACTACACACTAACCCTAAACCTAACCCTAAACCTAACCCTAAACCCTAAAACTAACCCTACACCTAACCCTAAACCTATCCCTAAACCCTAACCCCGTGCTGCTTAAGTGTAGTGTGTAGTGCACGTCTGCTTAACTGTAGTGTGTAGTGCACACGGCTGCTGAAGGCAATCCGCGTGCACGCTGTGTAGTCACGTGGTGCCGAAGAGCCAATCAGGTGGTGGCTCTAATCAGCAGCGCTGCTTAACCTAAGCAGAAAGTGCTAATATGCGTACGAGACCCCAGAACATCGCTCGGAGGCTTTAAATGCCGCTGTCAGAATTGACAGCGGCATTTAAAGGGTTAATAGCCGCGCTCGGCCGTTCGCGGCTATTGCCCGCAGGTGTCAGCTGTAGTAAACAGCTGACGCCCGCGCTGTATGCAGAGAGGTCACCCTGTAAATGTATGTCCTGGAGCGGGAAGGGGTTAAAAAGAGAACTAAAAGAGAAAAAGTAATAAACCAGCCATCATATCCACCTTCTGTATTGTGCTGTCATATACTGCATGTATTGTCCTACAAATAGTTGTTCAGCAGGTATGCCGGTCATTAGATCCCGCCAATTGATACGGGCTAGAGGGTGCAGAAGTAACTCGAGTGGGAAGTCTAACTCAGGCCTAGTCACGGTGGAGGCTACTCTGCATAAAACGATGGCCCTTGCAATAGACGGATTACACAAAGATGCTTGGTGATAGCAACTTGCATAATTTCAATGTGACGCCAGTGCCTTTGAATGCGATTTGACAATAAAATAAACAGTCCCAAGCCCGTTAATGAAACCGAAGGCACACAGTTTACTTGCAGCTTGGAAAATAGATCACAGTTCAACGCAGACTTCTATACACAGTTCTTTTCCAAATTCTTAATGGGGGACAGCAATAAGGTAGCTAGGCTAAGGTATCCAGCGGCTAGACTTAGATTATTTGTAGAGGAATGAAGGGTGCCACACAGGCTCATCTGTGGACACCTGACCTTGGGCTTTACAGGGACAGTCTAGACAATTGTGGTGACTGACTTTCTTCCCGCTGTGACGCTGACCCTCCATGGCTATAATTCCTTCAGGGCAAGGTTGCAGACGTCTGGTGACGATTCACTCCGATTGCTGTCCTCCTCTCCTGTTGATTCTTCACTCACACCCAGGACTTATGTTCTTCTATATTATTATATGCTTTAATAGAAGAACATAAGCTACTATAATGGGTTAAATCCCTATAGCAGATAGATCGCGAAAGCAACCACTTTTGTAACCCGTACAAGTGATGATAAAGTTCATTGAAAAAAACTTGACACGCATTATGCGTCCCAAGGGGAGACGCGATGACGTCACCACACCTTCCCATGTAGCGGAGTCTCCGCCTAGTAGTCTTCAGAGTACAGCGTGCACCGCCAATACACATGGACAAGTGAGTTATATGTTTGAATGCTATGTATAAATAGTCTGTCTTTTTATGTTTTATTTGAGCTTGAAAAAGGCGACGGAAGGTCGCGGAAACGCGTTGCTCAGCCTATTTAGTGTATTGTAATAAATTGATTATAATATAATCAATTTGAATATTGTGCCTGTTTCCCACGAGCGCAAGCATTTGTTTTCTTTTCCTTTGCCTAAACTTTAATGATTAGTTTAAAAAAAGATGTATTCATTATAAGTTTAAACAAAAGGTATTAAAAGTAAAATAAAAAACACCCTTTTCCCATATTTGTAATAAAGAGATTTTTAAAAAGCCAAAACATATTTGGTACCGCTGCATCTGTAAAAGTTCAATCAAAGTAATGCATAACTTATCAAAACACAAAGTCAGAACTGCACTTTTTGCTCACCCCGTCTGCAAGAAAAATGTAGTAAAAAGCAATCAAAATGTTGTCTGGAATACAAAATGGTAGCAATGGTAACTACAGGATGTCCCGCAAAAAATGAGCCCTAACACAACTATGTCCATGGAAAAATGAAAAAGTTATGGCTGTCAGAAAATAATTACATTTTTTTACCACAGATTTTGATTTCTTTGAGAGGAATGCAGCAAAAAAAATTATATATAAATTTGGTATTGTTGCAATCGTACTAACTCACAGATGAGTGTGTACACCATAAAAAGAAGACCACCCCCCCCCCCCCAAGATGGCGGACTTGCATTTTTTTTCCATTTCATTCCACTCAAAAAAATTAAACCGTTTTTCAGTGCATTATATGGTACCTTTTAAAAAGTACAACTTGTCCCGCAAAAAAACAAGCCAGACAGCTGCGTCGATGAAAAAATAAGAGTTATAAGTTTTTGGAAAGTGGGGAAGAAAAAACGAGGTGCCCATACACCTTCAACAATGGTCAGAAAACGATTGGATAGCTACTTCCACCACTCCCCCCTACACAGGAATGTTTAACTCTGCGAAATGTTCCTGTTTTTAGAGACGTAAGCCACAGCTGGACAGTTCTGGCAGTGGCTTATCTCCCGGGGAATAAAGGGACTGAATGTTGGATGTCAGGGGAATATTGAGCCACCCCATACACATTAGAGAGCTGTTCGGTCCTGCAATTAACAGGACGTTCGGACAGCTAAACTCGAATGTGTGCTGGGCCTTAAGTGTGTGAAGTGTTTAAGAAGCTACATCTCAGGGACTCTACATACAGTGTTTCTCCAAAAATAAGACACTGTCTTATATTAATTTCTGCCCCAAAAGAGGCACGGTGTCTTATTTTCAGGGGTGTCTTATACTTACCTAGCCGACATCGTCCCGGTGCCTCGCGCTGGGCTCTGGTGCTGCGACAGGCTGCTGTGTCCTCCGCGCCAATAGCATTCTCTTCCTGGTAACGAGGCTTTGAATACCCCACCTCCAGCAAGCGAGTGCTGGGATTGGATCACGGGTGCTGTGGCTCAGCGAATCAGAGCCAGCGCTCAATAAACCAATCACAGCCATTCAGTGATGTCATTCACTGAATGGCTGTGAATGATCGAGCACCGGCTCTGATTGGCTAAGCCTGTGGCTCGTGATACAATCACAGCACTCACTTGCTGGAGGTGGGGTATTACCAGGAATAGAATGCTGTAGGCATAAAGTACATGGCAGGCAGTCACAGCGCCGGAGACCATCGTGAGGCACCGAGATGCCGTCGGCTAGGTGACTATTGCAGTATTTTTTCTTTATTATCTAGTGTAGCTAGGGCTTATTTTGAGGGGAGGGGTTATGTTTCAAGCACCCCCCCCCCCCCCTCCAAAAAAAATAAAAAATAAAAAAAATCAAGGTAGGGCATATTTTTGGGGTAGGTCTTATTTTTGAGTAAACACAGTAGGTGGCAATATATGATTTACTCGTGAAATTCCTCCTAGGATAAGTAAATGAATGATAATTTGTAAGAACCGATACAATTCAGAAGTTTTTAAAGTGACTACAAGATAGTTCTAGGAAACAATCAGAGAAAACCATGGAGCTTCTTTAAGCCGTGCGGACACGTGATATCGGCTTTGTTAATTAGTAACAGAATACTTTCACTGCCGGCTTTTCCCACATTGCAGGGAGACGCTTCTTTACGTTCAGGGCTGTTTCCCATTAGAGGCTGATAAGATCTTCATTTGTGGGTTTGTGGCCCCTACAATTGTTAATCAAATGTTTTGCACGGTCCCACTAATGATAGTAGACACATCGCTGTGCACCGTAGAGCAGCAATGACGAATAGCGAAGATATATACGTAGTTGTTTTAAAAGTTAAAATAATTCTGCCCGTTTTCTACAAACATGTTACAGTTTTTTTGCAGATGTCACACTTCAGTTTATCACTGTTTTTCAAGAGCGCAGGCTTCACACATACGTATCTTCACTGTACATTGCACGCGCAATATGCAGAGAATAGAACCCATTTATGTCACTGGGTTTGTTCTCATTATCTTTTTTTGCTGGCAAAAAAATAGTACCTTCTCTATCTTTCTGCAGATTTGCGCACAAAAAGGGCCCCATTGAAGTCTATGGGAGGTGTGCAAATGTACAATAAGGTGCGCAATTCCATGATAAAGAGAACATATCTGGACCTCATTAGGCCAAAAACGCTTTTTCAATCTGGACAGGGGGTGTCATTCACCAAAATAAACAGGCTGTCAGGACTCAAACCAAAGAGCTCCTGTGCTCCAGGTGGTAGCTCTACCTGCTGAGCTATTCTGCTTACTGGACATTGTCTGAGCACGCTGTCTGCCCTTGCTGGCTGTGACTCGATACTCCAATAGACTGAACAGACTGAACTAGATGGACACTGTCTTCATTCAGCCTAAAATACTATGTTACTGCATGAATTTATTTTCCTTAGGCCGGCTGCACAAGGCCGTGACGGGCTCCGCCGCAGAATTCCGCGGCGGAGCCCGTCACGGCGCCCCCCAGAGACCCCAAACTTACCTGCGGATCCAACGTCCTCGCTCCCCCATGACGCCTCGGTGTGACGCGCCGCAGCGTCATGTGACACGCCGGCCACGTCACATGACACGCCCATCGCGTCACATGATGCGGACGGCCGTGTCATATGACGCGGCGGCGGTAGGCGGGGAAGCAGTTTCATGCTATCTTCCGCTGTGCTACAGCGGAAGATAGCGTGAATGGACGGCTTCCATTGACTGCAATGGAAGCCGTCCGCGCGTACACCCGCTGCAAATAGAGCATGCCGCGGGTGAGGTTGGGTGATTTCACGGTGCGGAATTCTGCGGTGGAATTCCGCACCGTGAGCCCTGAGCTATTAGGCTCAATAGAACCTAATGGCTGCGGGCAACGTAGCGGATTTCCGCCGCGAATTACGCGGCGGAAATCCGTCCGTGGGAAGGAGGCCTTAGTTTTTGGTTATATAAATTGTTTTGACATAGATAGGTAGATAAGAGGTAGTTAGATATGAGATGGGTAGATATTAGGGAGGTAGATATGAGATAGATAGATTTAGTTGAGGTTTTGCTTCGGAACAGATGACATCTCTTGACTAAGAACAAAAAGAGGAAGGTTTTGACATTCTTGGTTAATATATCTCACTAACCACTGATTTATGGAAATATTCATTTGTTGTACGCATCATAGATAATAATGCAGAATTCTTTTGATGTTATTCAAAATAGAAGCAGCATTATTATAGCAGATCTGACAGCTAAATCTGATGTCCTATGCAGTGTAGAAGAAATAGGGCCTAATAGCAAATACTTAAATATAGGCCCTTGTTATGGTGTCTGCCTTTGCCGGCCAGGACAGGAGGGCCTTTTATTTGCTTCCAAACCTTTAATATGAGTCTTGAGGCAATTCTCCATGTTCTTGTTTGCTAACAATGTGGTTAGGAGGAAGGTCTTACATATGTTCTCGCTACCCAGCAGCAAAAGCTATAGTGCAGTTACTCCTGGGGCTCCCTCTTTCCAAGGGCCCTCATAGCAATCGCATGGTCTGCCTCGGCACTGCTGTATCTTGTCTCCACCACAAGTATGGGTGGAGACCTGGTGAAGGACAGTATCTGCCCTGTTTACGCCCACAAGCTCCTGATTGGGTAGGGATGGAGCAAGCTTCAGGAGCTGGCTAAGGAGCAGCATGACCGGGCACAGCGGAATGGAGGCAGGCTGATGCTGGACTTGCCCCACCTGTATCCGGGAGATGACAAGGTAGGGCGCCACAGAAGAGAGAGTGGCACTGCACAGCACCGGAGCACAGTGGCGGGGACACTAAAAGTGCAGGAGCGTCGATTGCACCAGGCACAGAACTTGGGTGAGTGACAAGAGGCGGGAGGGTAACGGCTGGCAGAGGGCCCTCAGGAGCGGCACCTCCACCGAATAACAGCCTGACACTTACATGCTGTTTGCGGGGGCCCAAAATGGCAGGTAGGGGTAATACATGCGACAATGTTGATAATATAATGCAATATCGGAAAAGGAGCGATCCAGCCACAGCAGCGGTGTCACAGTCAGGGGAGATGGTCGGTCAGACACTCACAGCTCCGGCCTCTGACCTACAGTGTCAAGAACACGGATGGCAGCCCATCGGGTAAAGTGTCAGCCTCCAACAGCCAATCGTCAACTGTGGGCGTCACCTGGCTGTCAAGCCGGCTAACCCTTATCTCCACCTATACTTGTGGTGGAGACAAGATACAACAGTACTGTCTGCCTCTATGGTATATACACCTCTGGTCCTATGTAAGGGCAGCATATTACTGAGATAGCTCGGCTTTCCTATCAGCCCAAACATCACAAAAAATATTGTGCCATTTGAGCAAAAGGATCTACTGTACTAAAGAATGTAGAGGACTGGCGTAATCACTGGCATCCTGGGCACAAGCCTTGGACCTCTGTCCTGGTGCTCTGAATCCCAGGGTGAAAACCACTCTTAACTGTATGGTTGAAACCTGTGGTAGAGAAGGAAGCCATTGTCTCGCTGTCCTACCATTCTCCATCTTGTAGACTATGGACCACTTCAGACTCGCGCTCTACAGAAAGCTGGGACAACAGTTAGATGGGGGCGTAACTATAATGCGTTAGATATGGTCACACCTGGGTACTTGAGCCTTAGGGGGCCCATAAGGTCTCGGTTCTGCATATAGTTAGACCATGCTATAGTTGGGGGTCTTGTTATAGATTTTGCATTAGAGTCCAGCAGCTACAAGTTATGCCTCTATGGAAAGGATGTCAGCATCCTGGTCTAGGTGATGTCATTCTGTCACTATATTGTACCCACCTACACCAGGCAGCAACTGTGCAGCTGGTAGGTGAGTATTCACATAGCACACCACGCATTGACATTGTGCAGCGTCCTGTAGGCTGACCCTGGACACATGGCATACGCTGAGGAGCTGGGAGGGCAAGATGTTGGCTTGTCACGGCAGCACTTACCACGCTCCCTCCTGAAGAGACGCACAAGGCCAGGGCAGTGCTGGGCCTCTTCTAGACACCCCCGGCATGGGGATGCCCAATAAACAGTAGGACAGGTGATGAGGTTGTCACGTGTGACGCCATCATTCCGGTATCCACCGGCATGAACATCGACGGGAAAATGATTGAGCCACAGACAGTGATTGAGTACCTCAGCACCCCGAGAATGGTCAGGGCCTGGAACAACGTTACTCAACATAACTTCAGAAATACACAAGGCACAATTTGGGGGCAATGGCAGTGCAGAAAAATTAATAGACATGACCAGTAGTACCTCCATACGGTGATCCATATTTCAGATCACTTGTGCGTGACAGACAACATGGGTGTACCCCTATGCAGTGACCCAGACTTCAGATGGCCACAAAGGAAAATCTAGACTTAGATAGTACCTCTGCACTGGACCTTGATAAGCGCTCACTCACATTTGCTCTCGCTCAGCTTGGCTGGGCCTCACTCTTTCCTCCTCATATGCACATCCAAGCTGGGAAACCTCTCCTCCTCTTACATGCTTCACTACATGAGAGCTAAAGGTGTCCCCATGTAGCTGGACCTCTTGACTACGACTCCAGAAGACATGGACCTTTTCCTGCTCACAAACACTCACTTTTATAGCCTCATTCATACCATGTGACAGGACCTTAATTGATACATTTACAGACAGTCAGCTCATACTTTGCAGACATTAACCCAACACATGCTGCAGTTCTGCAATACACATAACACAATGACAAGACAGCTATGCACAGAGCATTCACATAAGACATACATGAATGACATTTATGGAGGGGGCCAGGAAAGCATGTACTGGGCCATTACAGGCCCCCCTACTTAAAAATAAGCCAATGCCGGTCCCTCCAAAACAGATTTTATGAATCCGGAGTCAGGTCATCTTCAGTTTGTGATTTCCAATTCACCCGAGAATCCCCTGCACAGTCATGTAGCGTGCAAGGCGAAACCTGTAAACACAACTCCTACCCCTGGTTACCTAATGTGAAGGATTAACCCATTCCCAATGTACTGAGACTAAAAGAACTGTAATTTATGTGTATGGCTTTTTGTTTATGACAGCATGCATCAAACATGACTTGCAAGTACATTAAGAAATTCTACTAGGCTGAACAGAATTCAGGGACACTAGTATTGCTATGGAGCACATTTATAACTCTTCTCTCCAAAGACTAAAGAAACTGAGACAAGTGGAATGACCATCACTTTCTCTATTAAAGATGAAACACACTGCGACCACCACAAAAATTAGAAAGGGCGACTCGCAGGATAAACAAGAGACGAGTGGAATGAACATCACTCTCCCTGAAAAATGTAGAACAAGGTGAAAGGAAGGCCTTGCCACCTGGGATTGACCAGGCGGACAGCTAGCACTGAGACGTGACATGGGGAACACAAGAAACCTCTAGTCATACACATAAATCACACATACCATGCACACGGTGCCATTTCTAAGCTAAACATTGCTAAATTTGCATATTACATTTATAGGAAAATATATTACTTGAAGTTAGTCATGAGCAAGCAAAACCAACACTAAGCACTATATTAAGCTTCCTCCTGCACAATACTTGAACATTGCAAAACATTTCAAAATTTTTCAATATGAAAAACACATTTTTGCCATGTAAGGGTGACTACTAGAGATGAGCGAGCGTACTCGGAAAAGCACTACTCGCTCGAGTAATGTGCTTTATCCGAGTATCGCTGTGCTCGGGTCTGAAGATTCGGGTGCCGCTGCGGCTGACAGGTGAGTCGCAGCTGGGAGCAGGGGAGAGCGGGCGGGAGAGAGGGAGAGAAAGATCTTACCTCCGTTCCTACCCGCTCTCCCCTGCAGCTCCCCGCTCCGTGCCGGCACCCGAATCTTCAGGGACGAGCACAGCGATACTCGGATAAAGCAAATTACTCGAGCGAGTAGTGCTTTTCCGAGTACGCTCGCTCATGTCTAGTGACTACCCAATACAGTTTTTTTTCCCTGTGAAATTCACAGCATTTTTTTTTTCTGCAGGGGTCTATGGGACTTGTAATGTTAAGATCGCGATCGCGGAAAATCGCAATTTACCGCGAAATCGCGATTTTGCGCGATCGAGATTTTAACATTAAAAGTCCCATAGACCCCTGCAGAAAAAAAAATGCTGCGAATTTCGCAGGGAAAAAAAACAGTAGTGGGTAGTCACCCTTACTATGAAAAGGGCTAAACTCTGAAGTCCTTTTTCTAAAGGGGCTTAACTGTGAAAAGAAAAAAATCACAGTGTATCTTATGCAGAGTCTATTTAAGATCTCTGGCATACATAGATCTCATTCTCTTTCTCTGGACCAGCCCATGGGAGAGAATGTGCTTTCCCATGAATGAACTCCCAGGGAGGCCAATGACGAGGGACTATAGGGGTCCTGAACACAGTATCTCGAAGTCCAGGGTGGTGTAGCAGCACCGACTGGCTGAGGTCCTTCTAAATCCACCGGACGGGTGTGTGGAGGGTGCAACTCTCTCCACAGGTGGAAATGTTCCCAAGCGCTGAAGTACACTTGTACCCTAGGGTCCTCAAAATCCCGTATGTAGGGATGCAACCCTGGGGGTATAACAGCGCGGGCCTCCCTGTTGGCCCAATGGATCACAATCCGGGGGAGAGGTGGCTCCTCTCCCACTTAGCGCAGCAGCCATGGTACAGGTCTTGCTCGCAGCATGTCCACGAACAGGACTGCAGGCAGAACCACAGGCATGCTTGTCTGGTTTACAGTTCTCCAGGGCCTAACCAGCTGGAGGGGTCCCAGGTGGAGCCACCATTTCTTTTTGATCGTGGCAAAGGTGGCACCGGTGGGGCATTTGCAGGGTCTGATTCCTGCAGATCCTCCAGATCACCCCAATAAAACTGCATGCGGGATGGAAGGTAGCCGTCTGTTACACCGGTAATCTCACAATCAGAGGGAACCGCTGGAGGATACATCTCTACTCCAAGAGGTCCGCCAAAGTTCTGCTTTATGGAGTCTGCAGCGGCAGATAACTCCTCCGTTTGGGGGTTGCTGAAAGTCCTCCCCCCCCCCCCAGGTTTGCTCATGGCCAGGGCGCAATCCTTTTGGCGCCAACGGCCTAGCCCTATCACATGACGTAATTTAGCTGTAAATTCTGTCCCTAAATCCATGGCAAAATCTGCACCATTTTAGCATTACAATGAAGGCTATGGAAATCAGCGCCATAGTTCATAGTAATTCAATACTGTGGGAAAAAAGGAATTTACATGTCGATTTTTAACTCGATTTCTGTGCAAAATCCTCAAGGAAACTGTGTTGGATGGCTGCACGTGAATTTACACCATTAACTAGGGCTTAATCCGTAAGAAAATCCACAGCAGGACTCCGAGGGCTCCTTCACACTGGCGATCGCGGTATCTCCGCGACAAAATCCCATTTTTGTTTTGGGGATTTTTGAGTGTCAGCGATGCTTCTTCCTAAAAATAATCTTGCATTACATCGCTGCCACCCGCCATTTTCTCGTGCGATAGACAATAGGAGTTTTGTAATGTTAAAAACGCTTTGCACAAACATTGCAAGTTCGTGTGGTGCAATAAATCAGAAGCTCCATAGGAAAACATGGGCGATTAAAAAAAAACATGCAGAAAGATAGGCCAGGCAGCGATTTTCAAATCTTGCAACATTGCAGGACCGAAAACAGCGAAGATGGGAATGAAGCCATTGAAACGAGTGGGTTTCATAATTTTGCGTTTTCTAGCACTCTCGCATCGCTCAAAAATGGCACGATTTTCTTGCAAGTGTGAAGACAGCCTGAGACTCAGCTTTGGATTAAGTATCATATCCATGTTGGATCAGTAGAGTAGAACCCCATAAGGCCATGCTGATAAACAACATTCACCTGAAAGGTATTGCATATGGTATATGGGAAACTCCTTTGCTTGCCCTAAATTTCAGGACAGCACCTCCTATTGTAGCATCGGGCTGCTTAATTAAGGCTAACCAGGGTGACATCTACTGTTTGTAGAGATTTTATCCCTTATATGAGATAATTAATTAACGGGGTTGTCCTGTACTTTTACTATTGATGCCCTATCCTAAGGACCAATGGTTGATCAGTGAGTGACCGTCACTCGGAATCCTGGTGATCAGCTGATGCCTGGCGGTGCGGACAGCGCTGGAAGCAGATGGCCTGTCAGCATTGCCAGTGCTAGCTTCATTTCTGTAAACTATTCATGTAATTTAGCTGCCATCTATATGTAATTCTGCCATACATACTGTATTACTGCCGGCACATGTAATGGGATATATCAGTATCAGGAAATGCTGAGAGGAAGTCCAGCCGCTATTAATACATATCACAGATATAGGCTGATCTCATCTTCATGTTTAGAGTATAGACTTCCTTCTGAAGGACATGATATAGAGCTTTATAATATATTTGCTGCTTTTATACTCTTGGTAAGAGGTTCATTGTGCAGTAAAGCCAGAATAACGTACTGAAATGACCCTCTTTATATACTCTGTATATACCGGCCTTATATACTCTTTATGAAGAAAAGATATACTAATCTCAAATCAAAATACTAAAAATACGCTTTGAAGTTTTCTTTTTTCAAAATACCTAAACTTTCCTAATTTAGGGTTGAGGAAAATGAATGTGACATTATATTTTGTTTTGTAGGCCTAACTTTGGTTTTATATATACACTAACTTCAAATAAAGTGCTTGTCCTGATCTCATAACTGGATACCCAAATATTTGCGATATGCAGTCTTTATGATTGGAGTAATTCACCATTTCTGGGCAGAAAATGTCACTGCACCACACATGTAGCAAACATTTTCAGAAGAGTTTTTACAGTTACGTGGCAACCTGGATTGTGACCTAAAATTACGGGGAAAAAAACAGAACACTTAAGGTACATTTACACACAACGATGATCGCTCAAAATTCGCTCAAAAGCCATCATTTGAGCAATAATCGTTGCTTGTAAATGTGTGCCCATCGCGCACTTACCGCACACTTGTCATCCATCGCTGAGTTTAGCTCTGCTTAAAATCCATCGTCCTTGATAAGATGGACCGCACGCTAAGTTCTCCACGGGCAGCACTGATAACATTCTTTTAGCAGCTGTCCCACTGGAGAACAATTGTGAAGTATTTAGAGAACAGACCACCCGCTGTTCTCTAAATACATACAAATCAAGCTACATAGCTTCTAGTGGGAGGAATTACCCATTAGTAGCTAATGCAAAATGATCGCTCAAAACTGTCAGTTTCTGACAAATTTTGAGTGATCATCTTTGTGTGTAAATGGGGCTTAAATTGCATTTTTATTTTAATATATACATATCATATTCACCTATTTTACTATATATACTTTTGTTTCTTTAATGATTTCACTCATGTAACCTTGTGGATCTAAATAAAGGTACATATATTTAACTCACATGGGCTCCATCTCAGAGCGAAGAGCTAACTCAAAGCTTTCAATGTCATTTTCGTTTCTTTCATGATGAAATGATTAAGAAATACCTATTTTTAAGTCGGTAAGATTTTCACTGTTGACCAATTTCGTTCACTTTTTGTTTGCTGTTCATTGTATACAGGCATAAAAATCTTTGTTGGCTCGTTTACTTATCATTCGGTTTAACCAGCACTCGTTCAGCCCCTCTCAGTCACATATACAGCGGATGTGAAAGACTGAATGATTCTTATTTGAACAAGCAAACGATATATCTGCCTGTATAAACAGGCCGCAGCAGCGAACGAGCTACATCATTTGCTCGTTCGCCTGTTCAAACGATAAATCGGCTTGTCTAAAAGGGCCCTAACTTGGTAAATGCATTGTATTACCTACAGTATTTTGTATTGATCCAACGTTACAAGCAGTGAAATACTCCAGAGCCGCATTTACAATTCTGCAGCATTAGGATAAAGACAGACAAGCGTTTTTTTGCGCACCCTATGAACACAAAAAAAAGCGCATCTGACAGAACCATTGGTTCCCTATGAAGTGTTCAGATGTCCGTCTGCAAAACGTAGGACATCTGTGCAGCAGCAAGGTCCATGCTACGTGTAAAATATCCCTGTGGGAGTCCCCTCATCACTGATTACTGTGACAGCACTGTCACAGTGTTCAGTGAGAAGGGGACTCCCCGTGGGGATGAAGGAATCCCCTGCCACAGCTGTCACAGCTGTGGCAGAGGATCACAATCTCCTCCCATTGCTTTCAATGGGGCCGGTGCTGCATCTGATTGGCTGAGCACTGTGACCAATCATAGGCAGCGCTCAGCTGTCATTCAATGAATGGCTGAGTGCTCAGCCAATCACATAAGCACTTTCTAGAGTCAAGGATTTTTAAATCCCTGGCCACCAGAAAGTGCTTCAGAGCAGTGCCAGCATGGAAGAGAGAACACGTGCCGAAGCGTCAACAGCAGCGGAAGGTGATGTCTATATTTTTTATTTTTTACACCAGCTAGGGATGCTTTTCAGGGCTTATATTTCAAGCCCTTTGCTGAAAATCACTGCGGGGGTTGCCTGCATCACATTGCTTTAAATGGCCGGCTGCAGTAGCGCTAGCCCCATTGAAAGCAATGGGCATAGAGCTTCAGGCAGGCACATTTTTTACATGCGTGAAGCAGTGTTTTTTTGCACACATAGGTGCAGAAACAAAAGCGCTTGTCTGACTGAGCCCTTATACACAGGCCAATAAATCATTCAGATTTTCGCATCCAGCAAGAATCTTAACAATTGTCGGTCTGTGTAAATGTATGCGTAGACTGAATACTGAAGATAATTTGCACTCTTACAATTTGTTGTTCAGTTGCTGCATATGCAAAAACTGAATGACGAACGGCCTGTGTAAACAGGCAGTCTGTAATCTATAAACGACTGCCTGTTTACCGTATATGGAAGTGGTCCAGAACAATCCCGAGGCCGCTCCGCCCCCATTCATGAGCGATGACTGTTCCTGTGTAAAAGCATAAGAATGATCCTCACTGGGATGGCCTGTTGGGCTGCTGCACCCAACAGGTCTTCCCATGTAAAAGAGCTCGTAGAGCTGAAACCTCCCAACATTCCAAGTCGTTTTATCGTGTGCACAGAGCTTTCTCTTGTCATATGCATTAGGTCTCATTCATGGACTATATAACACATTTTTGCATGGAACCATAACGTAGCTCCCATAGGGGAGTAGGCGCACAATTAAAGCAAGGGTATATAATGCAAGGACTGAAGATGCTATTGATGTACACAGTATACATACGTAACGGGACTGTTAGTACAAAGAGTTTATTGTGTAGCGCAGAGACTTACTGGATTCTGCAGAGACCGGCGGGCCGGTAATGTTACACAGATTCTAAAGTCTGTGTCCCGGCTTGTATTACCGAAGTATTCAATGTTACAGCGTTCTGAGACCTGTGCGCTATTTGACCTGCCCGCACTATTGTATCCTGTAAGCCGACTGTAGTGCTTGTGCTGTTGATGCCTGTATGCTGTACTACTTAGTGTTCATACTGGTAATTCATGTATGCTACTTAAAGGGGTGGTCTCGCGAAACCAAGTGGGGTTATACACTTCCGTATGGCCATATTAATGCACTTTGTAATATACATTGTGCATTAAATATGAGCCATACAGAAGTTATTCCACTTACCTGCTCCGTTGCTAGCGTCCTCGTCTCCATGGTTCCGTCTAAATTCGCTGGCAGCTTGCTTTTTTAGACGCGCTTGCGCAGTCCGGTCTTCTCCATTCAGCACGAGCCGCTTCAGTGTGCTCCCCGCTACAGCTCTTCTGCGCATGCGCAGACGAGCTGTCACTGCTCGGGAGCGCGCTGAAGCGGCCATTCTGCACCATCCTCTGTTAGAGGAAGGTGCAGAAACTGGAGCTGCCCAGCGGAGAAGACCAGCCCAGCCCAGCAGCCCCGAGAAGCCTCCCAGGTAAGTGATGGGTCGGGGGGGGCTGCCGCTGCGCCGGGCTGCGCCGGGGGGGGGCTGCCGCTGCGCCGGGGGAGCTAGCGCTAGGCCGGGGGGGCTGTCGCTGCGATGGGGGGGGCTGTCGCTAGGCCGGGGGGGCTGTCGCTAGGCCGGGGGAGCTGTCGCTAGGCCGGGGGGGCTGTCGCTAGGCCGGGGGGGGCTGTCGCTAGGCCGGGGGGGCTGTCGCTGCGATGGGGGGGGCTGTCGCTAGGCCGGGGGGGGCTGTCGCTAGGCCGGGGGGGCTGTCGCTGCGATGGGGGGGGCTGTCGCTAGGCCGGGGGGGCTGTCGCTGCGCCGGGGGAGCTAGCGCTAGGCCGGGGGGGCTGTCGCTGCGATGGGGGGGGGCTGTCGCTAGGCCGGGGGGGCTGTCGCTGCGCCGGGGGAACTAGCGCTGGGGAGCCGGGGGCTAGCGCCGGTTACCTGCTGTCTGGTCGGCGGCTGCGGGGCGTCTGGTCGGCGGCTGCGATGCGTCCGGTTGCCATGGAGACACAGCTGGCGGCGTCTCGGGAGCGCGCACGTCGGGCTGCAGCGAGCGACTGGGAAAGAGCCGGCGGCCATCTTGAGGAAACTTTTATAACTTGCTGAAACGCTGGAACGGTAAGTACGAACCAGCTAGAAATGTAATTTACAGGGGGGCTTAGTAATGTGTGTTTAATGGGGGGGACTGGGCAAAAAAAAAAATTAACTGCTTCCTCGAGACATCTCCTTTAAGGCAACCCTCCAGTTTCGGGACAACATTCTGTCCCAAGACCGGAGGAGGAGGGGTATATTACCTGCAGTTGTTCCTCTCAGCCGGCCCACAAATCTGTCACTAGCAGGTCCCATTTTTGTCCATCCCTGATGGCTGATGCAATCTTCAGACTACCTAATCCCCACAGTGCGTTGGTAGTGTTGGACCACGAATGCGATGTACCTGCTCATTGTTTGGCCAGAGTTTATCATGTGATCAGCACTGGCCAATCAAATAGCAGTGCACAGCGTGCATTAGGTAGTTGGAAAATTTCTGCAGCCATCTTGGATGTCCAAAAACAGGGCCCGAAATAAGCAGATTGCAGGGTCAGCAGGAATAAACAACTGCAGGTAATGTATCCCTCTTCCCATATTGTTCCATAACAGAATTTTGTCCCAAAATCATTGGGTTACTTTAAAAAGGTTGTTCAGTTGTAAACTTTTAATGGCCTATCCTTAATGGCCGATCTGCCGCCTGTGACCTGCCCATTGGTCAGCGGTTTGTTTGGCCTTTGTGCTCATGCATTGTTCTTATTTCAGCAGGAAGCAGACAGCTCCAGTCTCACTGCTGTGGCCAGGCTTGGTAGTGCAGGTCAAGTTCCTATTCACTTTATTGCCTGTAATACCAAGCCTGGCCACTGCAGTGGGAACAGAGCTGTCTGCTTCCTACAAAAATCAGCTCAGTGCCTGAAAGCAAAGCCAAAGTGTACAGCTGATCAGCAAGGGTCCCTTGTGGTGGACCTTTGCAGATCTACTATTGATGGCCTATCCTAAGGCTAGGCCATCAATAATGTATAACCCCTTTGAATTGAGTGAACTGCTATTCAGCTGGCAAATAAAGATTGTTCTAACTTGCTGGAATGTATGCCTCATCTCTTACCACTTCTGCATTGTGGGTCCCTACCGCAAAATCCCTAGTTTTTGACTGGGCGCTGTTATTTCAGCACTCTGTTCCATTATTTGGGCAGTCTATGGTTTACCATACTGAGGGCAACAATAGAAGGCGCTGCACAGGGAACCATTAAACCAAAGACTGGCCCACATAAGTAAAAATAGTGCAACATGATCACTCGCTATATCAGTTGTCAGCCATTTTTCACCTACCTGCAGAAGTGTGAACATGTCTTGTGGTTCTACCACATTGTTTTTAGCACAATTTTGTAAAAACATGAACCACAATGTGTGACAATTTTTGCAACTGAAGATTCTGCAAACTCAACTCCTGACCTCGTGTTTTACCAGCTCTTCTATTCCTATAATTGAATTTAGCCGGAGCTCCATCCAATCATAAATGGCTGCAATTCGCTCATTACTCCCTGTGCCGCACCTACAGCATGTAGAAACGTATGTTTTGAATATCCTTGTTTCTAAGGATTTATTACTTCACTGGAAAAAATGACACAAAGTTATGGAAAGCCGAGCAAAGAAGTAAAAGTGCACTCTTAGTTATCAAATGTGGCGCGATCTGCTGGCGTAAAAGGAACGTTTACAAAATAGACAGAGAGCAATGCTTCCAGCAGATAATTCACTGTACATACGGAGTCCGATGGAGCACACCATCATTGTTTCCTAAACCAGCAATATATGGAGGTGGAGTTAGAGGGCTTGTATATCAAAAGAGAGGTGTAATACGGGCATGAGCACTACAAGCCCTCTGTGCATTGAAAGTACAATTCTCACCATGCTGTAACTGCTGTACAGACATGCTGGGTATAGTAGTTCCCCAACAGCTACCATTACAATCAAAATGTATTCAACTTGCATAGCAAATTAGGTTTATTTGATAAATTTACAAACTTTCAGCTGTTTGCCAAAAATAATCACCAAGAACAACTTCGGTGCTATTATTTGAGTACTATTAACGCTCAGGGAGTAGCGCTAATTGCCAGTCTGCACCTGTGTTTGCAGGTTCAGCCCAGCAATTGTCAAGGGAACACAAGCACTAGCGTGGGCCACTAGCGCTTAAGTAATAGCGGCCTTTAAATGGCTTAACACAAGTATAACATGACTACTGCAGTCTCAGGGTGCGTTCACACGAGCGCATAAACGGCACGTTTTTGCGCCCAATCGTATAAACGTGACCATCTGAGGCATTGGTTTCCAACGTATTCTTTCGCACGGGCGATTTTACGGCGCGTAAAAACGGCAACCCGAAAAAAAACGGAACATATGCGACCGAAATACGCGCCAACGCATATTCGATGGCCGAAAAGATAGTTTGCAAAGTAGGAAAAACGATAATACGCTTTCTAGCTCTGGTCATGATCGCCGAAAAACGTTCTTTCTGGCGATTAAACGCTGCGCACGTGCGAACGTAAATACGCCTACGCTCGTGTGACCGTGCCCTCAGAATGATTCAACCCCATGAATAGAATTCTTCATAAGAGCACACCTTTGCAAAACAGGTGTTGTTTCAAGCACACCTGATGCAACTAATGAAGGCATTCATTAGTTGTATCAGGTGTACTCGAGATAAAGCACATCAAATACTGTGTTGAATGTGATGTTGAATTGCATGTTAGAAATATGTCCAAGGCAAGAGAGTGGTCCAAAAAGTTGACGTCATTATCTTACACAAACATGGAAAAGAATACAAAAGCATAACAAAGGCACTGAATGTTCCGAGAGATACACTTGGAAGCAGTTTGCAAGTTCGAAGTTAAAGGAACACTGACTACACTATCTGGATGTGACAGAAAGAGGAAATTATTACTGGCTGCCATCAGATTCCAGAGGAGGCAGGTGGTCAAAAAAAAAGACAATTGACATCAAAGTACCTGCAGCAAGATTTGGTGACAGCAGGCAGTGAGGTTTCGATTTGAACAGTAAGGATTTATTTACATGGGCGAAAAAATTCTGTATATACGGTCGTGTGAACAAGGCCTTACCTTGCTGGTGCATGAGCGCAGTTCTGTGAGGGACCTTTCACACAGGACGGAATATTCCGCAATAGCGTTGCAGAAGATGCCGTCCCTGAATTCTTCACCAAAATCTGAGCGACTAACTGCGAATTGTGATGCAGAATTGGCAGCAGGATTCTGTTATTTTCAGAGCTCTTCTATAGGGTAATTAGCTAATTTAAGTAATCACCAGTAGAGAGGTAAAGCAATATTTAAGAGCAGCGCTCAGGGTGAATAGTGAAATAAAAGTGAATGAAAGGGACTTACCGAGGCTTGCGATTTGGCCTGGATAAAGTGGACCGCCAGTCAAGGTGAGTATGGTGAGTTCATTGCATAAATTGGCCACCGATATTGGACCATATAGTGTCATTGGGCGTTCCAGAAAGAATGTTACACTCACGGACCCCTATTATAAAAAATGTCAGAAGTCTGGTGAGTGACATGCATGATAAAGGGGCCCCAGCTCAGCCCCGAAACACGTTGCATTTTATCTGTTTTCCTTGCATATTGGTGCGTCTTCATCTGCGTGTATGTGGAGAAAATATACCCCTTTGGTGGAAGACCTGTAAAACTTCCCACTTCTTTTCTGCTATTTGTCGTTTAAGGGAGGTCTCAAGGACAGGGACCTCCCATGGAAGTCTCTCCTAACATCTGCACTTCGTATTGATTCCTATGGGTAGAGGATAGATAATTTTTCCTGATTTGTTCCACCAGTAGAGAGGATCATCTGACAAGCATGAGAAGCTCTAACTGTTTTGTTGTCTGCCATCCAAAGACAGGTGGCACTATCATTATAGGCCCCTGTGTCTGTTGGAAGCACTTTCAGATGCTTGGATGAAGGGCATTTGGTCTCACTGTGCGCATTACATGTTCTGGTTTTGACACCCTCCCACCGTCTCCACCGTTTGCAGTGGTGTCATGAGCAATGAAACTGGACTGCTACGGAGTGGAACCAGGTTGTCTTCAGCGATGAATCCAGGTTTAGTTTATAGGCACTAATGATGGCCGTGTTCGTGTCTGGAGACCTCTGGGTTAGCGCCTCAATCCTGCCTTTGCTGTGGAGCGGCGCACTGCCCCCTGCTGGTGTGATGGTCTGGGGGTCCATCACATACGACAGTCTGTCACTCCTAGTAGTGGAACGGGAGACAATGACAGCTCAGCGATATGTTCAGGACATCCTGCAGCCACATGTGTTCCTCTCATGGCGGCTTCCAGCAGGATAATGCTCGGCTGCACACACAAGGGGGTCACAGGAATGTCTCCATAACATTGCCACACTTCCGTGGCTGACCAGTTGTCAGATTTATTGCCAATAGAACATGTATGGGACTATCTGGTCAGTTTTCCACAATAAATTCTCCTTTTGCTCTGATTTTGTTATCACTTATATCAATGTTACAATCACACAGAGAAAGTTTAATTCTATTCCAACAACTTCTAGGGGAGGGATTGTTTCTGACAGGGAGTGCACATGCACCCACACATGTAATTGAATTTGAACTTAAGGCCCATGTACGATATGATGACAAACTTCCACCGCACTGAATGCACTTGGGTAAATATTCCCGCAGTATTATTAATCATGTTTATTCTTTTATTGTTCTTGATTCCTAAGATTATGACTCATGGCACATCAGACGTAAGTCCCTCTGTGAGATACAATACACAGCAGGCGGCACAGGAAGTTGAGCGTATGATTGCTAGTTATGCATTAACCTATGCTCAGACATGAATCAGGAATAACGAAGAAGCAGCTCACTTCTCTTCTGCTCTCCTTGTGGTCCTATAAGGGACACGGTGGGAGATTTGTATATTCATCAATCGATTACTACATAGGCTGTGGCTTGGCCTGACTCATTACCAGACTACCGCATTAACGCAGCATGGGTTAGCGCTGCTACGTCTGTAGAGATGTGGACTCTAGGACTGTCAATATAAGCACAACTTAAAGGCCAAGAGTGTTCGTCCAATTGGTGGGCTGTGTAAAAGGGATAATGCCGATTAAAAGTGTAAAAGGGGTCATGCCGATGAACGAATGAACGCCCATTTGTTGGCTGATTGCTGCTTTTTTAGCAAGTATAAAAATGCTCATGGTTGGCTGAGTGAATGGGGAGCAGTGGAGCCGGCTCTATGAGGGGTGAAGGATTGTAATAACGATTGTTGGTTTCCCTTCCAGCTATTTTTGGCCTGTATGAAACAAATAAATTGATCTGTTCTTGTTGCATCGAGTTAAGAATCGGCCAGTCTAAAAGGACCCTAAATATAGTTACTCCTTATTTTACGCTATTCCTCTATTGGGTCTATCGTTATAGTATGAAACCTGGGGGCATCCAAAAATTGCACTAAACCCCACCGGCCATGGTCTGGCTGCCCCAGTAACTCATGCGACATTAAACTAAGTTATGCAAACTAAGTTATGGTGTTGTTTGGGAAGGTGACAGGGAGCCAAGGGATGTATTTTTTTTTGTACTTACCCACTTCCCGTTCCAGCATTGTCTGTTGGGAAGTCCATGCATGGATGGTCCAAAAATCGGACTCTTTTCAAAAAGAGTGCTGTGTGCGCTCTTTCTAGACTTTAATAGGAGAGCGTGTGCACAATGGTCTGAAAACAGTCAGATTGAGTCAGTGTGACAGGTTACCTTTAGGATATGTTCACATGGTTTCTTTTAATGTGTATTACGCCCCAAAATACGCATCAAAATACACTTTCAATACGTGTCCCATTGATTTAAAATGGGAAACCATGTCCCCGTCTTAACAGCGCTTCTTTGCCTGATGTGTATTTAAATTCCGCCACGCAAAAAAAAATGTGATGTAACTCCATTTTTCGTTTTCCGCATCTGTTTTTCCATAAAAATCAATGAGACTTCAAAATACGCATCAAATGCAAAAACCACACCAAAAAATTGAGTTGGGCTAGTTGAACACAAGCGATTGCGATTTTGCTATGTGAAAATCGTGCCTTTGCCCCCGCGATTTTTGAGCGTCTGTGTTTTTTTAGAATAATCTCTCATTGCTGCCGCCCGCGATAAGAATCGAAAAATTGTTTAATCGCAGAACTCAATAGGACTTTGTAATGTTAAAATCGCATCGCAACGCACGTTTGTTTCATTGCGCTGCGATAAAAAGAAAGCTCCATAGGGAAACATTGGAGATTTAAAAAAAAAAAAAAGAGCATGCCGCAATTTTTTTGTTTTCTCAACATCACATCAGTGAAAACATCACAAATAGGATGGAACCATTGAAAATCATTGGTTTCATATTCAGCTTTTTTACTGATTCTCGCATCAGGTGAAATTCGCAGCAGAATCCAACCTGTCAGCCGTCTTCTAATCTGTGCTGCGGATGTGCCGGCCCGCACACATACACAGTACAGATTATGGCACGCCATCGCTAGGCGAATATGCAGATTCTGCAACCTTTCCGCAGTGATGATTGCAGAAGGGTCGCAGGGCGGACGGATTACATTGACTTCAATGGAAGCTGTCCGCATGGAAGCCACACAGAATCGCACCATGCTACGATTTCTCCTCTGTGAGCGGAAAATCGCTATTTATTTCCGCTCATGTAGAGAAAATCGCGTTTTGCCATAGCATGCTATGGGCGGTATTTCTGCGGGAAAAAGAACACATCTTGAACTCATAAGGCTTAAATAGTCATCAAAATCACGGTGCAGGTGTTTCCCGCACCCATGTGAAATGTCCCAGCGAACCGCAAAAACACAGTAATATGTGCAAAAACACACGCCAAAGTGTGTCGTTCACAGTGCAAATATGTTGCGCTTACGCAAGCATTTTTTCACATACACATGTGTGAATTCGCTCTTGTGTGCATATTTTTCACACACATATAATATGTAATACATAGCAAAGACGCATGTACATGTGCATTTAGGGCTTAGTCAGACGAGCGTTTTTTGCCGCGATTTGCGCATGCGCATGCGTCCGGCGATTTTTTAAAACCATTGCTTCGCAATGGTATCGGACACATGAGCGCTTTTTATGCGCTCGTCCGAAA
The DNA here is from genome assembly GCF_035609145.1 of Eleutherodactylus coqui. NCBI lineage: Eukaryota > Metazoa > Chordata > Amphibia > Anura > Eleutherodactylidae > Eleutherodactylus > Eleutherodactylus coqui. The sequence goes on from NC_089841.1 coordinate 73,346,773, forward strand.
AATTATAGAACAAAAAATCGCAGATCGCACCTATCTGCGATCTGCGATTCCTGTTCGCTTCTGTATATGCGCTCAATGGGGCCGGCGGCAGCAGCGCCGACCCCATTGAGAACATATAGAAGACAAATCATTCTTCTCTGCCACAGCTGTAACAGCTGTGCCAGAGAAGAACGATGTTTGCCCATTGAAAGCAATGGGCTGCCGGCGTGCGCGGGGTTAATTGTCGGGAAGGGGTTAAATATATAAACCCTTCCCTGCAATTCATGCTAAAATGTGTTAAAATAAAAAAAAAAATTGTATACTCACCTTTCTGCTGCAGCCGGAGTCCAGCCGCGGCCGCTGTCAGTTCTCCTGAACTGCTTCTCGGCACTATTCAGCCGGCGGGGCTTTAAAATCCCCGCCTGCTGAATGATCTGCTCTGATTGGTCACAGCCTGACCAATCAGAGGCCGGTTTCACTCACACACCCATTCATGAATTCATGAATGGGTGAGTGACTGCTGCCTCTCAGCGCTGAGCCAATCAGGGGCAGGTCTGACTCACATCCATTCATGAATTCATGAATGGGTGTGAGTGAGGCATGCCTCTGATTGGCTCAGCGCTGAGCCAATCAGGGGGCAGGTCTGACTCACACCCCCTTCACACCCACTGCAGGACGGCTGCCCGGAGCTGCAGGCAGAAGGTGAGAATGCAATTTTTTTTTATTTTAACACATTTTAGGATGGATTGCAGGTAAGGGCTTATATATTTAAGCCCTTACCGACAATTCATCCCGGGCTCGCCCGCAGCGCATTGCTTTCAATGGAGACGGCTGTATTGCCGTCTCCATTGAATGCAATGCGCTGGACAGCTCCGGCCCGTTTCTAATGAAACGCGGCTAGGAGCAGATTTTCGGGCGATTTGCGGGCGACTTGCGCGCACCGGTCACGCGATTTGCGGATGCGCATCCGTCATGCGATCCGCAAATCGCGGCAAAAAACGCCCGTCTGACTAAGGCCTTAGGCCTCCTTCCCACGAGCGTGACGGGGTCCGCCGCGTAATATTACGCAGTGAAGCCCGTCACGGCGCCCCCCAGAGCCCCTATACTTACCTGCGGGAGATAGCGTGAAATCGCTTCCCCGCCCACCACCGCCGCGTCACCGCCCGTCACCGCCCACCACCGCCGCGTCACCGAGCGTGTCACGTGACGCGGCCGGCCGTGTCACGTGACGCGGCCGGCCGCGTCATTTGGCGTCAGATGACGCGCGGCGGTGGGCGGGAAAGCGTTTTTTCACGCTATCTCCCGCTGGTTACAGCGGGAGATAGCGTGAACGGACGGCTTCCATTGACTGCAATGGAAGCCGTCAGTGCGTACAGCCCGTCCTCACCCGCAGAAAATAGAGCATGCTGCGGGTGAGGACGGGAGAAATCGCGGTGCGTAATTCCGCGCTGGAATTACGCATCGTGAGCATTGTGCTATTAGGTTCAATAGAACCTAATAGCTGCGGGCAACGCAGCGGATTTTCGCCGCGAATTACGCGGCGGAAATCCGTTCGTGGGAAGGAGGCCTTACTGTGTATGTTATATCCCCATAGCCTTTATTGGTGCGTATCGGCTTTTAGCATTGTGTATTACACGCATGAAAATATGCATGTAATATGCAGTGGCAATACGCCCATGTGAGTGAGCCCTAAGGGTACATCCATACAGGGATGGATACACTGAGGTTTTTCTGCAATGGATTAGTGTGGAACATCTGTAGCATATTACAGTGCAGCTTCCTAAGGTACGAGAATGCCTTATACCTTATCTATGAGATCCATTTTTGTGATCTTTTTCTGGATATTTTTTGTGACTTTTTACAACAAAAAATCACTGCAGAAAGATGTTAGGTGTGGCATAATAGGAAATGAATAAGTGTGCCACAAACATTGTGGTTTTTGGGCCTTTTTTGCAATTGCAGCAGGCTGTAAGTTTAGCCTTTTTTTCGGCCATTTTCTCTTTAAGACATGAAAAACACGAGAAAAAAGGGCATTAAAAAAGTGAATGTGAATAAAGAAACGTCACCACAAAAATGGCTCAAAAGAAAAGCAGGTTATAAAAATGGTGTTTTTTTTTACATTAGTTTTTTTTTTTAAAAGAGGACATCTGTCTGGGTTCTTGCAGCTACTAAACCAGCATTACAGCAGACTCTGGAGGACAGCTACACATACCTCCCCACTGCTCAGGCTGCCTCATGAGTCCTGAAATCAGCCTCTGAACCACCGTGCACCATATATAAGTGACACTAGAGCGGTCCAATGGGCAGTCAATTGCTAGATAGTAGTTCTGGGCTTTCTGCATTAACCAATCATCAACCTATTTTCTTGACTCCTCATTGGTAACTCCCAGTCATGTCATACTCGAACCATCATTCAAAAACCAGAAGGAGGGGTTGACAATCACTTAATGCTGAAAACCCAGGACTGCTAACTAGCGTTATACATACACTACACAGCGGTTTTATATGCTAATTTCAGGGTTCCTGAGGCAGGCTGAGCAGTGAGGGAGGTATGTATATCCTATTCTCCATGTCAGCACTCCTGCTGCGCCACTTCTTTAGTCGTTGAAAGATGTCCTTGGCACAGCCCTATAGGGATTTTCTTTGTGGGAAGAGTTTTATGGTACATATAATATGTTGTCTAACTTTTATTAGATTTTGGGAGGTACAGATGAAAAAAATCCATAGAAATTCCACCAATGCTTTTTTGGAGGTACCTCCTCCCACTGTCATTTACTTACACACTGCAGTAGTTATTGATTGTTACATACAGGGGATTAAACTTCCAGGATCTGAGGTTTCTCTACTCCTGACTATTAGAGCAGGATCCTGGCCGTCAGTAGTCAGCTGAGCCACCACCTTAAAAAGATGTTTGTGCAGGCAGCCCATTAGTGATCGCTGTAAAAAGGTGTATTGGTGATCACTAAGCAGTTAAAAAAAGCTATAAGAAAGTGTATGGAGGAAGCCGTATGGACCTGAGCATTGTGTTGTATGTACCATTGTAGTGATCTGCCATTAGTAATGTTCTTGGGGGCTGTCAGACTCTTTCCCAAAGTCTGTTGTCAAGTGGAATGGAATGAAGTGGGACTTTTCTGTCCTTTCCACTACGTTAAGCAATGACTGAAGAATCCGGCAGAGTTCCAGATTTCCACTAAGAATTTGTTAGAATTTCCTAGAAATAGAAAATTGGGTCATGTACGGAAGATTATTATACTGTATTATTTCATACATATATTTAGAGTTGTCTAGTATTGACTTCTGTAATTCTATCTATCTATCTATCTATCTATCTATCTATCTATCTATCTATCTATCTATCTATCTATCTATCTATCTCATATCTATCTATCTCATATCTATCTATCTATCTATCTATCTATCTATCTATCTATCTATCTATCTATCTATCTATCTATCTATCTATCTATCTATCTATCTATCTATCTATCTATCTATCTATCTCATATCTATCTATCTATGTCCTATGTAGGCCAGGAAAGTGGTGTGAATATCCTAGAATTTGTAGTTTAATCATCTGCTGATGGGAAAGTCTTGCATCACGTTGACGTTGACTAACATCCTGTCTCTTGACCTCTCTATTATGATATTTACTGTAGATTCTTGTTACGTAATCCATTCATCGAGGTATCTGTATTTAGTCTGGACATGGATGCCGTCAGCATGTAGTAGTAATACAGTGCAGACATAAAGCTTATTGTGAGTCATTCATTCTAGGTGGCTCTCTATCCTGGGTGTGTAGTCCTGGTATAAGTCACTGAGATAATACTACAATGAGTATGGCCAGTATGGATAACATATGGTGGAGCTGAAAATGCAGTGCATTTGGAAAGTCTTCAGACCCTTCACTTTTTTACATTTTGTTGTGTTGCAGTCTTGTGCAAATTTAAAATGTTTATGGCCCCCTGCACACCGGTGGAAATTTCGGGGCGAGATTTTCTGCAAAATTTCCGCCCATGCCCACCTGCATAGGATTGCATTACAAAACGCAATACTATGCAGACGGCCGCGATTTGTCCGCGTGAAAATACACACGGAAAATAAATCACGGCATGTTCTATTTCTGTGCGGGTATCGCAGAGGCCCGCGCAGAAATGTCACTCCCGGTGCCCCGGCTCTGCTCTGCGCTGCGCATGCGTCGGTTGTCTGGCAGCTGGCACATCAAGAAGCCGGAGCTGCAGGACCAGGTGAGAGCTGCACTTGTCTCTGCAGGGACACGGGTCGGATCCCGCTGCGAGAATTCTAAGTTTTCCCCATCATTCTACACTCATAATGACAAAATAAAAACAGAATGTTAGAAATCTTTTACATTATTTAAAAATTAATATTTTGCATTGACATAAGTATTCACACCCTAGAATCACAGAATTATAGAGTTGGAAGGGACCTCCAGGGTCATTGGGTCCAACCCCCTGCTCATTGCAGGATTTACTAAATCATCCCAGATGTCTGTCCATCCTTTGTTTGAACAATTCCATTGAGGCCTCGTTCACACAAGTGTTGCTTTAGTGCATTAGGGGCTCATGAAAAGAGCGCTTCTATAAGAACCAAATAGTTTCCTATAGAAGCGTTCACATGAAGGAATTTTAGACGCGCTAAATACTTGCACCTTCAAAAGATAGATTATGCGTGGCTACAATGCCCACAGCTAAGGTCCAGGCTACGAGAAAAGATATGACCTGATCTATCTTTGGTGGGAGCTGCACAGGAGTTTCCATAGACTCCTATGGGAGCAGAAGTCTATGGAAACTTCTGTGCAGAAAAAGAAGATGTCTGCCTACCGAGAGAATACCCCACTGCTTACAGCAGGACATTTAAAACCTGCTACCCCGAAGCACATTTGAAATGTTCCGCTTTAAACTTCTGTTAGTCCCCGCTGGGATGAGGGGACTCCCCAAGCGTTCCCTTAATCCCCGCGGGGACTAAGAGGAATTTGCAATGGGACATTTAAAATGTGCTTCTGGGCATCATGTTTTAAATGTCCAGCTGTAAGAAGCGGGTTATTCCTCCAGCCCCACTGCTGGGCGATTCCCCAGCAGCAGGGGGCAGTAGGGGACTCCCTCTACCTCTCTCCCCAAGGGATTTCCCTATAGCAGGAAGATAGAGGGAAGTGGGGCTACAGGGCTTCCCCGAGAGGAGTGGCGAGGCTAGAGGGATCCACCCTCTAGTGCTGCCCCTCTATATTTGCTACAGGGAATCTCTGTGAGAAGCCCTATAGCTCTGCCCCCTCTCTCTAGCCCTGCCCCCACTCTCTGTACTATGGGGATATCCCTCGGGGATCTCCAGAGCAGGGAGAGAGAGAGCGGGTCTATGAGTTAATCCCCCATAGCAGGGAGAGAATGCAGGGCTATGGGGGGATTAATTATGGATTTTTCTACTACAGTATTTATCATTACATAGATTTTTCGGGCTTACTGATCTGTTTTTGCTCTACAAACATATGAAAACCCTGCTTTTTCTTGGATGTGTTTCATGTTCCGTTTTAAGGTATTAGTAAAACAAGCAGTAAATTATAAACCAGCAAATATGTAAATGCAGCATTCGGCATCAGAACTGTTGCTTCTTTGCTTCTGAATGTATTATTAGTTCCAGGATGTGGGATCGGAGGTATGTTGCCTCAGATCGATATGTGGTTTCGTCTTTCAGAGTGTTCAAAGGAAGATAACTCTTTTTCTGGTGTGTTTACATTTGCTGAAAGGAAAGCTCCATATTTGGAAAAAAATAGTTAGAGTACCTGCACTTTTTTCAAAAAATGTACAGAATAGGCGATTCTAAGCATTTTTTGCAATAGGTTTTATCAGCCTATTCTGTAGATTCTTCTTACAAAACCTCCCTTCTGCTATGCAGCTGGGTGTAGATGGATCTGAGAAATCCATCTTCACCCCACTGCATAACAGACATAACAGTAGAGGGCGCTCCATCCAGTTGTGTCTGCATCTGTTCTCTATAGAACAGCTGCAGACACAACTGTTCCCATATTACAGTTTATTAATAAGTGTCTGTATTATATATAATTTATGTTTAATAGCCCTGTGCCCCCTATGTACCATCACCTCTGGTGTTTTACTGCTTTCCCTGCTAATATACTGCCATACCCCGCGGCGCGCTGTGAAGGAAAGAAGCTCTTCAGTTCTACAGATGGCTTCTCTCTTCACAGCACTCGCTCTTTGCTTGACCCAATGCACTAACTGGGCCTCTCAGTGCATCAGATGTACGCTACTATATGTCACAACCCCATGCACTGAGCCCTTGACAGTGCTATTGGGTCCAGCAGGAAATGAGCACTGTGAAGGGAGTAGCCATCTGCAGTATAGAAAGGCTTCTCCCCTTCACCACTTATTAATAAATTGTAATATGGGAACAGTTACGTCTGCAGCTGTTTTATAGAGAACAGGTGCAGTGCAGTCACATTTGGATGGAGCGCCCTTTACGGTTATACAGCTAGGTGAAGATGGATTTCTCAGCCCCGTCTTCACCTAGCAGCATAGCAGAAGAGGGGTTTTGTAAGAAAAATGTACAGTATAGGCTGATAAAACCTATTGTAAAAATTCTTGGAATCACCTATTCTGTACATTTAAAAAAAAATGCAGGTACTCCTTAAGGCGACTGTGTTAGTTCCTGTCACTCTGTGCTAACAGAAGTTGTGTCAATGCTGTCTACAGTAAATGAAATGTTTCACTAAATACAGTGGGTAGTAAGCATAAACTCTTACAGGCGGGTCAGGCCTTAAGGGTGTGCGACCTGTGTATTTGTTTGAGGCGTGTACAAACCTCAATGATACATAAGACTTGTGATCGCCATAGATCTTAAAGGGGTTGTCCGGGAATGTTTACTATTTATGAACTGTTCTCACTATAGGTCATCGATGGTTTGTTGTGGGGAATTTGCCACTGGGAATCCCCGCAATCAGCTGATCACCGGGCCTTTGTCAGTATGGACAGATCTGGAAGCAGATAGTCTGTCTGTAGTGCAGCGGCCTGGTTTGGTACTGCAGAAAAAGTTGCCATTGAATTCAAAGGGTGTTGTGCCTGTAGTACCAACCTGGGCCTCTGCAATACAGACAGTTCTATCTGCTTCTAACGCTGTCCGCACTGACAGCTGGTCCAATGAAGTAGACCACCATCGATCAACTATTGATGACCTAACATGAGAATAGGTCATCAACAGTAAAAATTCCTGTACAACCCCTTTAATTACATCGCACTGTTACTGTTAGTTTATGTATTTGTTATGTTATTTGGTGACAATGATAGTATTGTGTAACATTGCTACTTAAAGGCATTGTGCGAAGTTTAACACTTACTGTTTATCCACAGGATAGGGTATAACTGTCTGATCAGTGGGGTCCAACTGCTGAGACCTCTGCCGATCACGAGAACAGAGTTCTCGTATGACCTTGCTTAAATGGGACTGACAAAGATTGCTGAGCACTATATTCCACAATCTCCATCAATTTTATGGAGATGAATAGGGGGTGCCGCATGCAAGCTCGACTGCCGCTCCATACATATGAGGTCATACAAGACCCGTGTTCTCAAGATTGGTGGGGTACCAGCGGTCAGGCCTCCACTGAGTAAACATGTATTCCCTGTAATTCACATGTATTTGTGGATAGAAGATTAGTTTCATACTTGGCACAACCCCTTTAAGCACTCTACAAAATATTACTTTTTGCTGTATAGCATTGTTATTTAGGCAATTTTGTTGTGGAGCCTCCTGACTTATTGTTTATGACCGGTCATCTTTTAATTCTTTATGCCTTCTGCTACCTCTCTTTAAAAGTTATCTCCATATTTGCCCTATTTCAGGTGCCTTTTTGAAATTTTGCAGTCCATACAATATTGGACTCTCAGGCAATAAAATATTCTCTGGACCACCGGGTGTACAATTCGGTTACGCAGTACAACAGTTTAGCAATCAAGATGGAAACTGGTAAGCTTTAAACCATACCTCTAATGTAGAGAACTATTTCATTCTATTGATTTTATGTAAGCACAGTGCTAGGTGGGGTTCACTTACTAACTATGTAGTATTTGTTATTAAATTGGGCTAGGGAATTACATTTTACTGGCTTACTAACCATAGAAATGAATTGTAAAAGTGAATACTGGCCCATGCTGTTTGTCTGTCTGCATGTCCCTGAGACAAACAGCCTAAAAGAAATATTAATAATGTTCTAGTCCTCAGGGGTGGGGCCTAGCCAGAAGTGGAACTTAGTGTTTCTGATCTCCTAAGTGGAGGAGGGCTACTTCTGGAGACAGGGTTTGTGAGAGTTAGGAGGGGTGAAATGGCTCCTGGGACATATAAAGCAAAAGTCTTTATACAGGATAGGGCAAACTACAGATTTACATGTGTCCTTGGGTTTTTTACATTTATAGGCCCCTGTGCCAGCTTAGATATTGTATATTTCATAGTTTTGATTACAATGTGAGATGGAAGAAGATACGACAGAAAATCAAAGAGAGAGGGAGATTAAGGTAGGTAACCTGAAAACTGGAAACTTAACTTTAAAGGGATTGCTCACAAAAACAAACCCTACTCCACCAATACATGTATCACTTACTCTACCATTCATTTCAATGGCCACCATGTAATATTACATTTCACCTTATGTGTCTTGGAACCTGAATAACAGCTGATTGAAGTTCTGACTCTCTTTAAAAATTAGATTTCTTTTTTAGCCATCTTTGAGTAAATCTTGGATTTAGTATTCAGGATATCCTATTAAGTCGGTCATAACCCATCACAATTGACTCACTTGGTCAAACTGTGTAAACGAATATGGCTCATTTCTGAAAACTGGAGAGAAAGCAAAGTGGAAGTGCTCTTCATAGGAGAAGACATGACATCAGGATGTACTATGGGAAGAAGGCAAGCTGGTGGAGGCAGTGTGATGCTCTGGGTAATGTTCTGCTGGGAAACCTTGGGTTCTGGCAATAACATGGATGTGACATCTACCACTTACCTAACATTCTACAGACCATGTACTCCATGTACCCTTCATAGCAGCAGCATTTGTTAATGGCAGACGCCACTTTCAGTAGGATAATGCACCTGGCCATACGACAAATAACTATTCAGGAAAAGAGTGAGAAACATGACAAAGAGATCAAGGTGATGACAGCTGTAGGATGTGCCGAAAAACATCCAATCCATGGAGGCTTCATCTCACAACCTACTGGACTTAAAAAATCTGCTGCTAACATCTTGGTTCCAGATACCACTGGCCACCTTCTGAGGTCTTGTGGGACTCCAAGTTACAGAGCTCTTTTGGTGGCACTAGATAGACTGATATTAGGTATCTGGTTATAATGTTATAGCTGACTGTTCGAGCTCTAAAACAAGAGAGCACATATTGTTTTATACTTTGTAATTGCTTTTCGGCCTATGATAAAGTGCGTTACCCATTTTCTCTCCCCCATAAGTTAGCACATGATGAATGGGGGTATGTTGCTCTCTATATTATCAGCAGCTGTATAATGTATTTAAACCAACGAGCTGTATAAATCTTGTAATGATGGCTTACTAATAAGCAGCTGTTAGTAAATCTGTCTCCTTTCTTAAACCTTTTTTTATTCCATCCTGTCTCATAATAATCACTTCCCCACGTCTGGACAATATAACTACATATGTTTGCGACCAAAAAACTGCATAAGATTTTTTTACTGTTTCTTATAGATTTTTTACTCACTGAAACCTGGAAAAAACACAAAAAAATGCTATCACGTCCAGTTTTTTTTTTGCAAAACTCATGTTTTTAGTTTACTTAAGCAGGACATTTTCCTTTAACCTGAAATCTGGTGTCCTATTTTTCATTCTAAAAATCCTAGGCAATAATGAAACTTGGAGATCAAGACAAATCATAGGCTCCTCACAAGGTGTGCAGAAGGTGCGAGGAAGATCTTTGTTTGTGGTTTAAAGGCAAGAAAAACTCCTTTAGTTTTGGCATTCCTATGATGTGGCGTGAACAGCAAAATCACACTACTAACTGCTCTTTCTGTTCCGTAGATGTGAAAGGCTTTAATACAAAAATAAAAAGAAAATCCCCTACCTAAACCTTAATTCAGCTATTCGTCCAGTGCCTTATAGCTCTGAAATACCAATTCCACACTCACCTTCTAGTTTGGAAAGTATCCCTAGTGAATTGGAGGACGAAGACCCATTATTTCCCCAGGACGAATTCAGCTCAGGTTTTTCTGTTGATGAAAGACCCCAACCTTTTGCTCAGAGCGAGCTCAATGAGCTAGTTAGAGATTTAGGCCTTTCCAAACAAGCAGCCGAATTGCTAGGGTCAAGACTAAACAATAACAACCTGCTGTCACCTGGAACATAATTTTCTTGGTACAGATACCGAGAGAAGGGATTCACTCAGTTTTCTGAGGAAAAACTCGTTTTTTGTAATGATGTTCAAGGGCTCATGAAGTGTTTTGAAATAGAATATGGTCCATCTGACTGGCGCCTATTCATTGATTCACCTAAAACAAGCCTCAAAGCAGTCTTGCTGCCTAATGGGAATACATTTGCATCACTTCCTATAGGACACTCAGTGCAATTGAAAGAAAACTATAATGATTTGGCTGTGATTCTTAAGAAAATCAACTATCAAGAACATCGCTGGAGGGTTTGTGGTGACTTCAAAATACTAACCATGTTGTTGGGCCGGCAGGCTGGTTATACGAAATATCCCTGCTTCCTATGCTTGTGGGAGAGTCGACTCAAAGACCTCCATTGGACAAAAACTGACTGGCCACTGCGAGGCGCCTAAACCCCCGGTGAAAAAATGGCATTAATACTACCTTGGTTCCACCTGAAAAGATTTTATTACCACCTCTTTACATTAAATAACTGCCAAAAGATGGGGAATGTTTCATATATCTGTGTTCCAAGTTGCCAAAACTGTCTGAAGCCAAGTTGAAAAAGGGAATTTTTACTGGCCCTGACATACGAAAACTCTTATTTGATCCCATCTTTTCAGAAACAATGGGTGAAAAAGAAAAAGAAGCGTTGGACACTTTCAAGGACGTAGTGCACAAGTCTTTGGAGAATACTAAAGACCCTCCCTACAAAACCATTGTACAACGTATGTTGGCTGCGTTTAAAGCTCAAGGATGCAAGATGAGCTTAAAAATTCATTTCTTAAACTCCTATGTCGATTATTCCCTCGAAAACTAGGAAGCTTGCAGTGAAGAGGAGGGTGAGAGATTTCACCAGGATGTCCGTGATATCGAGAGACGCTACCAAGGAAGTTGGGATGTCTCCATGCTAGCTGACTACTGTTGGATGCTCAAGCGGGAAACGAAAAATGGAAAGCGAAAACGTGATCAAAAGAGCATCAAAGAGAAGAAGAAAAGGTTTCACAGCCAAAAAGAGTGAACACAGAATGATAAATGTATCATGAATGTATTTTTTAATAAATATGTTTAGTTCATTGTAATTAAATTGTGTTTTGGGTTTTTTTTTTATCGCTCACATGCCTTTATAATGTAAACCTCTCATATATTGTAAAAAAACTGTATGTGATGGGGAAAATGGGGGTCATTTTTAGATTCAGCAACCTTAAAAACATAAAGTTGACCAAAAATATCCCATCCAGTGCTATATCTGAATACTGCTGCCTAATGTTGAAATAATACCGTACTTGAATAGGAAGGAATGTATGCGCTACACAATGGTACAGTGCACGGGCCCTTAGGACCCCGGAACATGGATTTCAATTTTGTGTTGTGACCCCTGTAAGAGATAAAGAGTAAAACCCAATTACAAAGTTGAAGAGTAGCATGTGAGAAGCAGAAATCCACTTTCCCTGCCTTTCTAAGTCACACCAAATTAAAAAATCTATGTTCCAGAGGCCCCAGGGGCTGTAAACCATACTACTGTGTAGTGCATCCATGCCGTCCTATTCAAGTGTGCTATTATTACTTCAATATAGGACACCAGTATTAAGATATAGCGCTGGATCTGTCTATACCTGACTATAGCTTGCAGAATCAGAGACCTAACCCAACTTGTGTCCTATACCAATTCTTCCACATGTTAGACTCTAAATAATCATTTTATAACATATGAGAGTGAAGAAAAGAACAGAGCAATAATAAGATGTAGGGCTATAACTCTTGCAGAGTAGTGTGATCTGGCTAGCAATGGAAAGCTCTTACTGTGAACACAGTAGATAGGATGAAGTCTACAGAGGCTGGTGAAGAACATCCTATGGTCTGATGTGTGGTGTAAGAAGAGAGGAGCACTGCATTCTGGTCCTGCTTCAGGCCAAGGCAATCCCTGTAGCAGAATGGGAGTAAAGCCTCTGGACATGTTTGAGACATTTTTTTTTATAAAAACTAAAGTGAATGTATATTTGGCTAAAAAACATTTTTGCAATAAGGTTTTATTAAAAACTTTGCACCTTTTAGCTTCTGCAGCTTCTATGTTTCATTGTATATAGCAAACTGCAGAATGCTATTTACTGGCAGATCCACCAATGAGCTCATCTGACTGCTTGGTCTCCAGTCTCTTTCTCTCTCCTCTACTGAAAGAACTTCTAAACTAATTTATGACCAAATTAGAGTTCTGGTACTTTTACACAGGACAACTGTTGGTCTCTTAAGTTTTCACACAGGATAATCGCTCTTTTGAGCAATCACTTGGGCAACTGTTGGGCTGTGTAAAAGTACCCTAAAACAGTGAGCCATCAAACAAGCTCTGTGATGGGTTTGCTAGTGAATGGCATTCTGCAGCTTGGTATATACAGTGATACATAGATGCTGCAGAAGTGGAATCGTGTAACATTTTTTTAAAAACGCCACTGCAAAAATATTATCATATAATATAAATTACCTGAAAAGTGCTGCGGAATATTTTGGCACTATACAAATAACAAGTCCCTTTCCCTTCCCCCATATATCATAGATGTAGATTTTATTATATTTAGGATTTCTTTTAAACAAACTTCCAACCATGAATGACAAATATATATAATCTGGTATTACTGTTGTGTTTTTACTTTGCAGTTGCCTAGAGTATAAGAGTCTTGGCCATGGTGGAAAGTTTTCTTTTTTTAGAATGTGACCATATACTTACTAATGTAGTAATACAACATATAAGGGCAGATATAAACCCTACATCCCTCAACATGCAGACAGCCAAATTATAGTATGGATGGGCATTGTAAAGGGACAAAATACTAATGAACAACCACTCACGCACCTACCACATATTGGGGGTGGGGGGGCTACTTGGTATTATACTTGCACATAGATAAGGCATACAAAGGGTGTAGTGCACAAGCAGCCTGGGCCCCCTTTGACCCATCTCTCAGGCTTGCAAAGGAAGTGGCCCTCCCCTGGTTCGGTGGGTACTGGCATCTGCCCTGGTTTGCCGGGGCTGCTTCCTGTCCACATGGGCTGATATTCCTGTAGAATGATTTCAATACCTAGTAAAGTCTACAAGACAGTGAATTGTTATAAGTATGATGGCCAAAGGAAGTCCAAAGCGCTACAGATGGGTGTTTCTAATAAAGCAGCCATTCCATGTATATATTGTATGCCTTTAGTTACAGACCACAAAAAACCTTGTGTGTGGTATAGTAGAATTTTTTCAGTGACGTCTTATTCCACTCCGTGCAATAAAACACTTAAGTGTATTTTGTCAGCCATAATGCTTTGGTCTCTGTTTGACAAACGACAGGCTTCAGAGGCTGAATGGCATTTTCAGAATGTCTGAAGAAACCCTCAGACAGGAAGCCCGGATGGGCGCCTGAGTGAGGTGCATGAAGACTAGGAGACAACTGAAGTTTTTCTGTCTGCCAACTTGCTAAACTAAAAAAGACTTGAATTGTAAATGTACTGTTATTATATGTTATTTATTATTGCATTGTAATAGTATCAAAAATGCATAGTAAGACTAGCACATATTCCCATCACTTAGGTTACTATTGAGCTCTCCTTGGAGCGGCTATCCTAAGAACAGGATGGGAGATGTCTATAAATGTCCTCTGAACTCACAAGCACGGTGTGAGAAAATGAACTTGGCAAGTAAGTTCTTCATGTCATTATCAAACAAACTCACAAAATTAGGAATTTATTAAATACTTCTGAAATTTGAAAGGGACAGTCCAGTGATTTTTTTTTTAAATTCATTCATTATGCTGCTATCCCGCAGTATATATAAGTGAGCTAGTGTTACCTTGGTTAGTTATTCCTTACTGTCTGAATGGCCTCTTTTTCCTCAGGTGGTCAGGTGATCTCAATTCTGACCAGCGCAAAACTACTTGGGGTTATGTTGTCTGAAACTAGTCAGTTTCTCAGCCTTTGTGATGCTGTTACATGGATCTACCACAGAAACTGCGTAGAGGGGGACACAGACATTCCAAGCATAGTTACTTTTGATCATCACACAACTCCTGTCAAATAGTTATAATAGAGGAGATCACAGCTCATCCTCCTAACTATATATACTTATGATCTGTAGCTTAATTGGGTGAAACTGGAAGATAATGATAATAAAAGTGTCCCCCTGCAGGCAAAAAATAGTATAACCTCTAGCTAATGCTGTGCTGATGCATCGTGGGATAGATGTGAAACTGAAAGAAAAGATTTTAGCCTCAAGATGGTACCTGATAAACTGCAGGGACATGGCTGGAATACACAGAGGAGACAGGCAATTAGGTGAGAGGGCAGAGATGGAAAATGTGCTTTCACTGATGTTCCCTTATAATGGGAACCTGTCACCAGATTCATGTTTCCTATGAACCAGTGACATTGCCCCTGCATATATGTTATTCTAAAATACTGCAATGTTTCAGAATAAGCATATTATGAAGTCTGACTCAGAAGGGTGCTTCAAGTCACTTAATTGGCGCCATGTGACCTCTCCCCTCCGATACACGGGCAAGGAAAGAGCTGTCACTCTACATAATACAGTCACCACTACTGTGACTCGGAGTGCCCTTTCCACATCAAACTTCAAAACATGTTTATTCTGAAATAATGCAACGTTTCAAAATAAGACATACAGTGATACCTTGGGATGTGAGTGCCTCAGCTTATAGGCTTTTTGACTTGAGAGCAGGCTCTCTCCCAAATTTTTGCTCTGATTTAAGAGCAAGAACTTGGGTTACGAGCCTTGCTCTCAATGGGGTCGCCGCCACTGCTGCCAGTGGGTCCTTTGAAAGCAATGGTCTGCCGCAACCCCTGCAGTGATTTTTGCAGAAGGGCTTTAAATATAAGTTCCTTCCCTGAAAATCTTCCCTAGCTGTAGTAAAAAATATATACTCACCTGTCCGCCGCTGCTGGGGTCAGGCGTGTCTGGCCGCCGCTTGTTCTCCCTGCATTTTTAATCCCCGCCTGCTGAAAAGCTTCAGAGCAGTGCAGGGAGAACAAGCAGCAGCTAGACGCAACTGAACCCCAGCAGACAGGTGAGTATATATATTTTACTACAGCTAGGGAGGATTTTCAGTGAAGGGCTTTAAATATAAGCCCTTATATTTAAAATCACTGCAGGGGTGCCCAGCATTCTATTGATTTCAATTGGGATGGCGTTGCTCCATTGAAAGCAGTAGGGCATCGGCACCCACGCAATGCCATCCCCATTGAAATCAGTGGGAAAGCTTCATCATTCGAAACAGAGAAATGGCTTTTCCATTCATTTCATTGAGGAAAATTGATTTGACTTACAAGTGTTTTGGGCTAAGAGCTTCGTCATGGAACGAATTAAACTCTTAACCCAAGGTACAACTGTACATGGGTGCAATGTGCATACCTGTGCCAGGTTCACGCTGTCTGGGGTTCAGGCAGTATTAACCTGTTGACAGATTCCCTTTAAATGGAGTCTGTTGAATGTTGTGAGCTGCATAAACTAAACATTGCATCTAGCAATGTAAGTCTCATACTCACCTTCCCTGCTGTTCCCGCTCTGTAAAAGTGCCCACTGATTGCATCCGATGGACTACTTGTGTGTGCACTATATAGTCCACTCATTCTATGTGTATTTAGTGGGAACTTTGACAGTGTGGGAATGGCAGGGAAGGTGAGTATGTGGTAAGACTCATATCACTGGTTTCAGCCTGTTGGTTCCTAGGAGACCCTAATTTTAACTTATGTGTGTCCCAGGAGCTGACAGACTGATGATGGTGGGCAGAGCTCCACTTTTTAACACAGAACCTCAAATCCTCTGCACTAGGCATAGGGTTAGAGAATAAATTCTAGCTGCCTGAAGCAACCACTAAGGAGAGTTTTGGACCTTACGACACACTGCATTATTGAGTTCACTGTATCCAAAAGGAGCCTAATCTCCCTCTGATACCATAGCAGCTGCAGGTTTACATCATTTTCTCAAAATTTTCCCTGCATAGCAGCACTTCCACCCCCAGGGTTGGGAGTTTGAATGGGACCATGCTAAAGTTTCCCTTTACAGTAGGTAGTCATGGGGCCATTGTATAGGGAAAACAGTGAAGAGCACATAGGACTAAATAAGCCTGCTTCTCCTTTGTTCTCGTGATCAGTGATAGTTCCAGAGGTCAGGCCACCTCAATGATAAAGTGATGACATATAGCGGTATGCTGTCAGTTTTATAAGATGGGAGAATCTCTTTACCTTGAACACCCTCTAATGATAATGATATGACTCTGCCCACTCTGTCCCAGTCTACACTTTTAGTGGTTCTCATGTAACAGTCAATTGTAGTAAAGTACATATTTATCTTGCAGGTGCAACTGTGATCCCAAATGTTACCGAGGTAAAGGAGGAGATGAACCTTGGACTGACATTGATAAGAAATGAAGATACAGGAGGATTTATTGTATGTTGAAACAAAATAATAATGTTCCTGTTATTCCGCATGGCTTTAATGGTTAATGTTCAGTCCAGTTTTCTATGAGTTAAATATCCGCTAGAAATCGTACACCAAAAAAGTTTAAAGGGGTTTTCCATCTCAGACAATTATGGCATATCCACCTGATCAAGGGTATACACCTGTGAGTCATGACTTTTTCTATTCACATCTATGGGGAATATGGAAACCGCCAAGCATGCAGGCGGGATGGAGGTGAAGGGACTACTTTTTTACGATACACAATAGATGGCAGGTTCACACCTGTGGATATGACATAAATGTCTAAAATGGGAATACCCGTTTAATAAGACTAAGATGTGTTGACCAGGAAGGTTCATGCATTTAATTATGGTGTAAAAAGTTGTGCCCACCAGAGGTACTGTGATGGGCCATACTGTAATTCACTCAAGAGCACATACGAGTTCCTCTCATCTCCATTCTTGTAAGTCAGCCCATGAGCAGGTTCAGAGGTAGGCAAATAAATTAATAAAATCAATGGGTGGACTACAATACCCAAAGAGGTTATCAAATTTGAGGTTATGTAGTTTATAAAAAAGATATCTAAGGGGCAACCTAATAACTATGTATAGATATATGAGGGTCAATACAGAGATCTCTCCTATCATCTATTTATACCCAGGACTGTGACTGAAACAAGGGGGCGCTCTCTACATATAGAGGAAAGAAGGTTTCTACATCAACATAGAAGGGGGTTCTTTCCTGTAAGAGCAGTCAGACTATGGAACTCTCTGCCTGAGGACAGAGTGATGGCAAATTCAATAAGAGTTTAAGAGGGGCCTGGAGGCTATTCTTGAGTGTTACAATCTTATATATTATAGTCACTAATTACTTCAGAAGGGTCCGGGATACAGGGAGTATTCCAATTGGCAGATTTGAGTCGGAAAGGAATTTTCTCCCTAAAGTGAGGAAAATTGGCTTCCACCTCATTGAGCTTTTTTTTCACCTTCCTCTAGGTCAACAGTAAGGATAATAAACTAAACTGGACAGACATATAGATTTTCAGCCTTACATACAATGTTACTATGTCTTGTATCATGGGGTATAGTTCTGGATGTTGTGCACGTGATTACAGGAATGGTATCGTGTTTCCCTGAAAATAAGACACTGTCATATTAATTTTTGCCCCAAAAGAGGCACAGTGTCTTATTTTTGGTGGGTCTTATACTCACCTGGCTTGCAGCGTCTGGGTCCCTCGTGCTGGTATCCAGCGCTGAGGCAGGCTGCAGTGCAATCCTCAGCATTGACACAGCTCTCTCTTTCTGGTGACGAGGCTTTGAATATCCCACCTCCTTCAACCGAGTGCTGTGATTGGATCACGAATGCAATTACTCAGCCAATCAAAGCCGGTGCTCAATGAACCAATCATAGCTATTCAGTGATGTCATTCACTGAATGGCTGTGCCAGTGGCGCTCGTGATCCAATCACAGCACTTGCTTGCTGGAGGCGAGGTATTCACAGCCCCGTCACCAGAAAGAGAGTGCTGTGTCATTGCTCAGGACATGGAAGCCAGTGCTGGCTAGGTGAGTATTGCTGTTTTTTTCTCATGTGGTTTAGCTAGGGCTTATTTTGGGGGGAGGGCTTATATTTCAAGCCCCCCAAACCCCCTGTCACCCGAAAATCGGGGTAGGGATTATTTTCAGGGAAACACGGTAGAAGGGTATATCTACAGCAGGGGCCATTCAATGTGTCTTTGTTTCTGTGTTGTAGACATGTGGTCCTTTATGGGCACAGCAGTGTGGAAAGACGTATTATGCTACCGGGGTATGCACTGACATAGGTCCTACCTTCCAAGTACTAAGAAGCTTTTCTCCAGCTCTTCAAAGTAAGTGAAACCTGTAAATTGTGTTTATATTAATGAAGGTTGTTGCTGTATCTATTCCTCTCTTCCTTGTTATTGTCATAGATATATTATTTATAATTAATAGCATACAATCTATATATATAAAGCCGAAAGCCCTCACTGACTCACTCACTGACTGACTCGCCACTAATTCTCCAACTTCCCAATGTCGTACAAACATGAAATTTTGCACAAGCATAGATTATGTCAAAAATAGGAAAAGTTAATGGGTCCCAACTCGATTATTCAATTCTAGCGCAAAAGAATTAGCATCCAAATTTTACGTACGGAATCTAATTCTCTCACTTCCTGATGTCATTTTATATAAAGGAAACATCCCATGGTTGCCTCCACATGGTGTTTCCTGGGTAACGCAAAGAACCATGCAAAATGGTAAACATATTTTTTTCCTCGGTATCTCTAAAGTAACCACCACTTCATAAGATTTTCCGTGTGAACAACAGATAAACACCAGTACCAAATTAACTTGGACGAAGCCGGGTATATCAGCTAGTCATAATATATAATGTTATGTCATACAAGCAACCTTCTTCATAATATCCTCTTCCTTCTTCTCAATAATTCTTCTTCTTTCTTACTTCTTAACAATAATTCTACTTTACTTCTCCTTCTTTGCAGTTATTCTTCTTTCTTCTATTTCGAAGTTATTCTTCTACTTCTTCATTGCAGTAATTCCTTTTCCTTCTTTTTCCTCTTCTCTACAATAATTCTTTAGTCTTTCTTCTTTTTTGCAGTTTTTCTTCTTTCTTTCTTCTTGCTTCTTCACAATAATCATTTTCTTTATATTTTCTTCTTCTTCGTTCTTCTTACTTTTAATAAGATTGTGTTTTGCCACTTAGCCTGTTCTTCTTACATCGACATTGCTATCGTGTGTGATGGTTCCAATAGTATTTACCCCTGGTCAGCCGTACGGAATTTCTTGGAGAAGTTTGTGGAGGGCTTAGACATTGGACCGACAAAGACTCAGGTATTGTTAGATTATATCAGATGGATTTCTGGTTTGAAATAACTAAATTATGTACAGAACTGAATATCATTCTTTGTTAAAGAAAACTATTAAATAACAGCTTCACGCAGTATCATAGTGGAAATGTAATTTACCATATATTTACAATTCAAGCCTTGCCATGTGGACCTCCAGCAAATAGACATCTACACTGCTTGGTCCCCAGCTTACACTGTTCACCTTACACTGGTCTCAGTAGAAGTAGCTGCAGGGAGTTTTCACAAGTATGGTAAAGTAGAGGGGGAAGGGGGGGGGGGATACATTGGTGCCCATGTAATGATGTGTGACATTTTATGTTGCATCAGCACTTCACATTACGTTGCATCTAGAGCAAAAGGAAGAGCACCAAAGACCAGAGCAATGGGGATAGCACCAACCGGAGTGGGACAGTGCTACAAATAGGAAAGTGTTAATATTCTTTTGGATTTCCGCCATGATTTGCATTGAAATCTGCTGCCAATCTGCAACCTAATTGACTTCATTCAGTTGGGCCATCTCACCTGTGCAGAACCCAGCATAGATGCTGCATGGAATCTGCATCAAGAAGTGACAAATAGACTATAGTGCAGATTTCCATTCAAATGGTGGGAGGAATGGTACCGTCTATGGACAGCTTTATTATTTCGATACTTTTGATAATTGTAGATAATTGTCATTTGAAGGTGAGTCTCATACAGTACGGGAACTACCCCAGCACCATGTTTAGAATGAACACCTACACGAATAAAGATGATATGAAAAGTGCAATATCGAGCATCACTCAGATGGGAGGAGATCAGACAAATACTTTCAAGGCCATTGACTATACCAGGTATGATAAGATCATAGAGCTCTTCTAGTAATCCATTCTCAGTCAACCAGTTAATAAACTATCTCTCTCCGTGCACAATAGACAGTATGCGTTCTCTGCTGAGTATGGAGGTCGGCCAAATGCCAATAAGGTGATGGTGGTCATTACTGATGGTGAATCTCATGACAATGCAATACTAAAAGAAGTCATCTCGCGTTGTGAACAGGATAAGATTACCAGATTTGGCATTGCGGTAAGTAATTCCTAATTTTATGGGGTGGTCCCGCCACAGACATCGCCTTAAGAGTACATTCACAAATGGGGGAATTTGCACAATTCACAGCACACTGTACACAGTTAAAACTCAACTTCACCATAGACCATTAACATCGGCAGAATGAGCATAATGCTCAGAGTCCATGGATATAAAGATACCTGCTGTACCTGGTGGAATATGAAGGAAATTTCAACAGAAGAGTTCTAAGTCAAATGTCTTGTGGTTCAAGGCTAGTTGTAGCTAGTTCTCATACTCCAGCCTGGTGCTTAGTGCTAATGAGGTATAGATTGTTTTATATTCATGATAGCAGGACTGCTAAGTCTCTAGCAGGTGTACACATTATGGGGCTGCTCTCACTTACGGTCCCAATGCGTGACACTTCGAAATTACCTTTCACAGTCCATGTGTGGCTGTGAAGCAATTCCAGTTCACATATGTTGATTCTCTCCAGTAGTATGCAATGTCATCCTCCGACTGCTGTGATAGTTAGCAGTCCTTTTCCTATTTCTCTGCATGATGCATCTTCTCTGGTGTCTGCAGGTCATCACACTCACTGTTATAGGCTCAACTATACTTCCTTGGTCTATGGGCTCTCTCTTACTGTTGTCGCTATCCTGATCGAACACTGCATCTACTAGAAGCACCTAACCTCTCACACAGCCCTACACCTTCTCCCTGGTGCTGCAGCAGCAATTTTCTTCTTATTACCTGGGAGATGGTCAATGACCGTATGTCCTTCTGAGCATGCTCTGAGTGGATTGTTGCACAAATTGTTGCATACGTCTGAATTGTTACACAAATTTTCGCATGATTGCTCATCACCATGGTAACCCATTAGTCTTTTAGGAAAATCCCCTTACAGATGTGAGAAAGCACCGTTATATATTCTAAGACCCCCAAAAGACAGCTGATTGTTAGTGATGAGTGTTGTCCATATGTCCTAACAATGCATATAGTGAAGGGCTGTTCTGATGGGAAACCTTTTGTAAAGGAGTTCTCCCAAGTTCGAAACTTATCCAATATAGACCTAATAGGGAATGCGTGTTTGATCACTGGGAGTCCAACCACAGGGACCTCCATCGATCACAAGAGCAGGAGTCCAATGTTCCCCAGTCGATCATGAGCCCTGCTGCTCCACTCATCTGTATGCAACTGCCCCTCGATAGCTAAGTGTCCCATCTACCTACAGCACCTACCACAGGTTTTTAAAATTTTTAGAAAACTGGAGCTGTTAGTCCTGACGTGAGGTCTTATACAAGTGTTACGATCATGTGGGCAAACTAAGCATGGGACCCACATGATCGTGACCAAAGAGGACTGGGCACACACACAGGTTGCGCACAGTATTCACACGGGTTTCAGGCAACTGACCCAGTGCTACTGGGAGGTTGACCTGGCCCTACCTAAGCGGGGACATTGCCCCAATAAGGGCAGCTCAGCAATCCTCGGATCTGGGCCCTAGCTGATCCTAGGAGCCACGCACCAGAACAGGACGCATTCACATGCCACATGACAGGGACTTAACAACAGGACACACAGAGCCAGAATACACAGCATACAGCAGCCAAAATGCAAACACTAGTAACAGATAGGAAGCTGAATATAAATACCAGGTATTAGTTGACATTTTGTACAAAACATGAAAGCTGGCGGGCCACTTCACGGCTCCTGGCTATACCGCTAGTCCCTACACTAACCAGGAGTCCAGCAGCACCAGACACAGTTCACACGGCAAGCTGCAACAGGACAGGACACAGATCACAGATCACACAGCAAGCTAACACAAAACTAACAAAATATAAATGAACAAACGGACATGAACCAGCACAGGGCACAAATCACACAGCAAACTTCAACAGACAAGGATCATTACTGCTCACCCTGAACACCAGACAGAGACTGACCAGGAGCTGGGTTTATATGTGAGCACAGACCCAGGAGATTGGCTAGCAGGAAGTACCACACCCACAGCCAGCTCAATCAATTAACCCTGTGAGGGCTGTGCTACTAGGAAGCTTAGAACTACAGATCCCAGTAGCACATGTAACAACAAGTATATACAGTAGATCCTTCTGGAAATCTATAAAGTCACTTTAATAAAGTACTTTTTTTCCTGTAGGTTTTAGGTTACTACAATAGATACAGTATCGACAGTAAGAACCTCATCAGCGAAATCAAAGCCATCACCAGTAATCCTAAGGAGCGTTTTTTCTTCAATGTGTCAGATGAAGTGGCATTGTTAGATCAAGCCGGGACCCTGGGAGAGAGAATTTTTAGTATTGAAGGTAATATTACATTAATAATCAGTGAGGAAGGGTACAATTTCTCTTTGTGGAGACCTCTAAGCATGTACAGTATTTAGAAGACTACTCAAAGGGGTTGTCTAGGATTAGAGATACATGGCTGCTTTCTTCTAAAACAGTACCCATGTCTGTGGGTTGTGTCTGGGATTGCAGCCCAACTCTATTGAATAGAATAAAGCTTAGATGCAATACCAGACACAACCTGTAGACACCTGGGTGTTGTTTTGGGGAGAAACCAGATACATTTTTATTAACCCTGGATAAAAGCTAGTAGGAATGAAGGCATAGTAACAGTCTCTGAAGTGAAGGGGTTGCTGGTTACAAGTGGATCGAACTGTTGTTTGGCCTCATTGACAATTGGGCGGTCTTCAACCAGACCATCCAGTAAAGACTTGTCGACAGGAGCAAGTGGTGTTACAAGGCAGATGAGTAAAAGTTGAACAAACTCAGTAAAAGTTCGCTCGGCAAGAGAGCGGTTAGTGACAAATTATAGGCCAGCCATCTAAAGACTAAGTAGGTTAAAGAGATTTTGCTAAGATGGAAATGTATTCCCTTTTCACAGGATAGGAGATAACTTTCTGATAAGTGGGTCCAGTTGTTGGGTTCCCCAACAATCATAAGAACAAAGATCTCAAAGGTCCCCACATAAATGGAGCAGAGGTTGAACATGTGTATGTCACTTCATTCAGTTAATTGGGACTGACGGTCACAGCCAAGCTCAAGGGGTCAGACCACTACCGATCAGATAGCTACCCCTTATCCGGTGGATAGGGAATAGCATTTTATCTTGTTATAACCCTTTTTGTTGTAACAAAGAACTATCACTTCTAGACATACAGCGCCAATCCCAAAATTAAAAGCTAATGTACATCACGGGTTCTCGGTCAACAGTATTTGCACATCATGTTCCCCTACACTTCAGTGATTTCACTAAATGAGTAATATGTTATGACCCTCCGTGTTTGACACTTTCCTCGTATGCCGTGTAATCACTAAGTAAGTGCAGTCATGGCAGGGCGAGCCTCATGAACAATCTGGACTGAACTGCCTGCTCTCAGTGCACAAAATCTACCAAAACTTGGCCCATAAGTGACAGACCACTAGAATCAGTATTTCTTTTGGTACTTTATACTCCCCCAGTGGGGACAGCATAAACTACCTGACAGGTTCCCTTTAATTTGACTCATTATGTATTACTACAGTTCTTGTTAAGAGACCCATAACTTTTAAAGTGACCCACCAGGCCTGGACAAACCAAGATGGCCCTGCGTCTTCTCTGACTACCTGATGCACATCGTGCATAGCATGCATTGGTAGTCAAAGACACTACATGCTGATCTGACTGGTCAGCACGGCTCATATGAACAACACTGGTCAATCAAAGCAGGTGTAGTGTCTTATACTAATGATGCTTAATGATATACAAGTAGTCAGAGAAGCTGGTGCAGCCATCGTTGTTTGTCCAGGACTGAGGGCTCGCTTTAACTGTCTATTGGCTCAGATGAATCTTGTTCCGCCCTTGGTGTTCTTTACACAACAGCTGGAGGGCCACAGACATAACCTTCATGTACTTCTTTCTGTAGAGCCATAGGGACCTTTCGCACAGGATGGAATTACACCGCAAAAAGCAGCCAAATCCACAGCTGCGGAATTCTACACCAAAATCCACAGGTCTAACTGCGGATTTTGATGCAAAATTGCGGCTTCGTTTTAAGTCATTTTCACTTCCACATCAAAATCTGCAGGTGGCCTGTAGAGGTTGGTGTGGAATTTACCGTGGCTTGTGGTGCGTTGTACGGGTTGTTGATCCAGAGATTATTCTGTTAACCAGACTTGGAGTTGGGAAGGAATTTCTTCCCTTAAATTGGGAAAATTGGCTTCTACCTCATTGTTTGTTAGGTTTTTTTGCCTTCCTCTGGATCAACATTGGGGGGTAATAGGCTGAACTGGATGGACCTATGTCTTTTTTCAGCCTTACATGCTATGTTAGTATGTCTATTCCGTCCCGTGTGAAAGGTCCCTCATATATCAGTATATCTCTGATTAAGTCTCTTTTATGTACGGCAGGTACGACACAAGGAGGCGAAACCTTCCAGATGGAAATGGCACAAGTTGGCTTCAGTGCACAATATTCAAAAGCTAAGGTATGCTGACCGTCCTTCTAGCCATGACGTCTGTGTAATCTGCTTCTGTAGACAAGGATAAAGGGGAGCATTTATCATCAGGAGAATTGGCAGTGCCAGTTGTCTGGCATATTTCTGCAGTCTAAATGTGACCGATTTATCAAATCTTGCATAATATTGATACGTTTGTTGCATCTTTAAATATGTCTAGGGATGTGGAGTTACTTTGTACACCACACAGCTACTGGAGCGAGATTTGGGACTTTTTAAAAAGTCACATTTAGTCAATGTCTTAAATTGTGGTCAAGCAGCAAACCACGCCCACTAGACACTTCTGAAGGGTAGAGTGAAATCAATAGTAAATCTGTCTAAACTGATTTGCAACAAAAAAAGGTGCTATTTACACCAGAATTGTAGTGCAAAAGCAGTAATACATTTTCCCCTAAGTGCTTATAACTCAGTGCATGGCACGTTTGACAGATTTTTTTGTGCAATTTGCACCTGAAAATGGTTTAAATTTCAATAATAAATCCCAATTTTTCATAGAAATGATGGCCTATAATAGCAGACGACCCGTTCCGGCATGATTGCTGTCCAAGACAAACAGAAAAACGAGACTTCAGTGAGCACAAGAGCACAAAAAGTGAATCACTGAGCAGTAGAAAAACACATCTGGGAAGATGGAACAATGCCTCTATAGCACCACCTATTGGAAGGTAGCATTCCCGCAAGTCAATGTCAGCCCTTTTAACCAGACAGATTGTTTCCATCTTTCCATTTGCATATTTCCTAGAGGAGCATAGGCAGCCTTAAATTCTCCTCACACCTTGGTGCTCTCCCTAAGGATAAACAATACCCTTCCTGACCCACATCATAGGCCTCTCACTAGCCCAACCAGAAACCTGCTGCCCATGAGGGGCAGTCACCTGAAACAGCTGTCTCTACAAGGTTATCCTCTCCTTTTGGAGAGGGCTTTGCCTCATAATTGCCAGTTATTGTTACAAGGTCGGTTAAAAAGGTCTGACATTGACCTGCAGGAATGCTGCCTTCCATTAGGTGAAGCTGTAGAGGTATTGTTCCATCTGTCATTTGCATATTTCCCAGAGGAGCATGGATGGTCTTATAAGTCTCCTCACTAGATGCTCTCCCTATGGAGAAATGATACCCTACCCGACCCAGATTTCTCTTGCACCATGCTGATGGGAGGGTCAGAACTTGGCTCAAGCAGCATGAAACGATGAACCCTTCCTATCTGTTGTGAACACTTTAATCTGGTGTAGGTGGAATAATAATGTGGGCAATGTTTTCTTGGCATGCTCTTAGCTGGAGCTGGATGCCACAATGAATTGCTGCAGTTCTGAAAACCAAAGGAGGTTCAACGTACTACTAGATGAGTGCCTTTAATAAAGTTGGCATCCAGTGTCTGTCTATCTTTTTATGTATTTCAACATTAAACAGGTCAGCAGATATTTTTGATGCTAAATGTACAATATGCAAAAAGTTTTAAATACTCCTTTGTATTTCTATAAATCAGAGAGCTATATCATTGGATCGCTGAATATATTACTGATGCAATGCCATTCTGCCTCGCAGGCATCCTTGATGTTGGGAGCTGTTGGCGCTTACGACTGGAGTGGCACCATAGTTCATCAGAACGCAAAGCAGTTTTCCATCTTTCCTGACAATGCATTCGAAAAGGTTATTCAAGGGAAAAATGAGAGCTCCTATCTGGGTGAGTTGTACCCCAAGGCTCAGTAACGACACACTGACCTCCTATATTATACACTCTTCCCCTAATATAAATGTTTTACTCATAGGCAGTGAAGTAATTATAATAAATAATAATAATCTTTATTTGTATAGCGCCAACTTATTCAGCAGCGCTTTCAGGCATGGATAAATGCAAAACAATACAACAATTGCAACAATTACAATATCAGGTACCTTGGGTTAGACACAAATGGGTTGAGGGTGGTACAGGAGGTGAAGGTTGGGGAACACAGGCAAAAGGAAATTTCATGTACAGATCATTTATTAGAAGGCAAACAGGGTGGGGAACCATAGGGAGGGCAAGGGACTAGGTCAGGAGATTTGGTATGCTTCCCTGAAGAGGTGCGTTTTTAAGGCACGTCTGAAATTTCGTGCATCGGGAATTGTCCGGATGCCTTGGGGTAGAGCATTCCAGAGGATGGGTGCTGCTCTGCTGAAGTCCTGCAGGCGACCATGAGAGGTTCGTATTACAGGGGTGTTTAGTCTGAGGGTGTTAGCCGATTGGAGTGAGCGGGCTGGGTGGTGTACTGACAGTAGGGAGGTGATGTATGGGGGTGCAGCGCTATGCAGAGCTTTGTGAGTGAGGTAGAGGAGTTTAAATTTAGTTCTGCAGTGGATGGGCAGCCAATGCAGCGACTGGCATAATGCAGAGGCGTCTGAGTAACGACTGGATAGAAAAATGAGTCTAGCTGCTGCATTTAGTATGGATTGGAGTGGAGCGAGTCTAGTGCGGGGGAGGCCAATGAGTAGCGAGTTCCAGTAGTCAAGCCGGGAGTGGATGAGGGCAACCACGAGCGTCTTTAGCGTATCCGTGGTTAGGAACGGACGTATTTTAGCAATATTTCTGAGGTGCATGTGGCATATTTGGGCCAGAGATTGGATATGGGGGGCAAAGGAGAGGTCAGAGTCCAGTGTGACCCCCAAGGCATCGGGCATGCCGTCTGGGGGTTATGATGGTGCCAGACACTGGAATGGAGATGTTGAGGGGAGGTCGGTTAGAAGGCGGAAAGACAAGGAGGTCAGTTTTAGAGAGGTTTAGTTTGAGAAAAAGGGAGGACATAGTGTTAGAGACAGCGGACAGACAGTCGGTGATATTTTGGAGGAATGGTCCAGAGATCTCACGAGAGGAGGTGTATAGTTGGGTGTCATCAGCGTAGAGATGGTATTAGAGGCCAAATTTGTGGATGCTTTGTCCAATTGGGGCAGTATAGATAGAGAAAAGAAGGGGACCAAGGACCGAGCCCTGGGGTACCCCAACAGCGAGAGCAAGTGGAGCAGAGATAGAACCAGCAAAGGAAACACTGAAAGAGCGGTCAGAGAGGTAGGAAGAGAACCAGGAGAGAGCAGTATCCTTTAGACCAATAGTGTGGAGCATAGTGAGAAGGAGATTATGGTCGACAGTGTCAAATGCAGCAGACAGGTCAAGGAGGATTAGTAGGGAGTAATCACCTCTCGACTTTGCAGTCATCCGGTCATTTGCTACTTTTGTAAGGGCCGTTTCGGTCAAGTGTAGGAAGCGGAAACCAGACTGGAGGGGGTCAAGGAGCGAGTTGTCAGAGAGAAAGCGAGTAAGGCGGGAGTAGACCAGGCGTTCCAGTAATTTGGAGATAAAGGGGAGGTTTGAGACGGGTCGGTAGTTGGCAGCATCAGTCGGGTCCAGGGTTGGTTTTTTAAGCAGAGAGGATATAATGGAGTGTTTGAATGAGGAGGGGAAAGTGCCAGAGGTTAGGGAGAGGTTGCAGATTGTAGTGAGGTGAGTAATGAGAGCTGGGGAAAGGGACCGGAGGAGGTGAGAGGGGAGAGGGTCGGTAGCGCAGGTGGTGGGGCGGGCAACGGAAAGGAGCCTGGAGACTTCTTCCTCTGTCGTTGGTTCTAGCGTAGATAGTGAGTAGGTGCTGGGTGCAGTGACCCGAGACATGCCATAACACTAGTTCGTAAAGAAATAGCGAGCAGCGCCAGAGATGGATAATTTTTCTTTTAAAAGTGCATCAATAGATGCCTCTTTATTGCATTCAGAATATCCAGTAAAACGCACAACGTTTCGACGTTGTGCGTTTTACTGGATATTCTGAATGCAATAAAGAGGCATCTATTGATGCACTTTTAAAAGAAAAATTATCCATCTCTGGCGCTGCTCGCTATTTCTTTACGAATTGATGACCTTTTGAGGATCCAAGGGAGTCGGGTCCTCCTGTGTGAGCTTTTGCGCATTATTTTCTGTTCCCTCCCATTACTGTGGTTGGATCCAGCGGAGTGCTGCCGCGGCTTTGATAATGCCATAACACTAGTATCTATGAGTTCTCCATTAGCTGCCATATTTAGTTTGTCCAAATGCTTATGTGTAGCCAATAGGTAAAGGAAGATGAACAGCTCCCAAATACAGTATCTGTGATACCTGATCTGGGATGACGGGTTTGGGGAGCAGGTAGGGCGTAGGGCACCATTGAAGGGAAACAAGGGCACAAGTTATAAATTAAATACATAAGAGCTTTTGATTTTTTTAATTGAGAAAACAGTGAAGTCACATTATTATGACCACCAACTAATATCCAGAGTAACCGACAAAAAAAATGGGTGGAGCAATTCCAAAATGTTGCTTGAAGGTTTAGGGGGATTTATATGATTCAGAGACTGGAGATGAAGTACGAATGGAGCTGCTACTAACCAGGAAGGATGCCTCACCCAGGTGGGTGGGCAAGGGATAAAGTATTGGGAAAACTGAGGAAAAAAACCTCGTGCCTAGCACAACCTACCAATAAAATTATTTCTGGTAAATTACTGAAGGTTAATGAGTTTTATTGTAACATGAAGTACTAGCAACAAAAATCTTGTGCTGTTCATCATCTCTATAGTAGCGGAGCCCACGTAGATCAGATGAAACCACAAATTGAGGGAGGAGAATTTTTGGCACCAGTTTTCTTTGCTTCTCCAGTTTAAAAATGCAAAACATTTTCGATAAACTCATTGCATCTTTCAATATATGTAGAGATGTGGAGTCATTTTGCGCACCCCACAGCTACTGGAGTGAGGCTGCGACAAATGTTTAAAAAGTTACACATCATAAATCTCTCAAAAAACCTCCCTCCACTCAAACCCCGCCCCTTTTCTAGACTGCATTGAAGAGTAGAGTGAGAGGTGTGACACGTATTCTTTTTGGCACAAAGCAATAGTAAACCCGTGTAGATTGAGTTGCACTAAAAAAAACCGCAACGTTCACCAGACTTGTGGCAAAGTGGCAGTAATATATGTGCTCCTTTGTCTCCTCGTTGGACCTTCCTGTTGCACCCTGTACAATCTATGACAAATGAATGTTTCCCTATTTTGTAGGATATTCTGTGGCTGTCATCAACATGGGAAGAACTGCGAACTTTGTTGGCGGAGCTCCAAGAGCCAATTACACTGGACAAATTGTTGTGTACAACATAAACAACCAGGGAAATGTGACCGTTCTACAGATCCAGAAAGGAGATCAGGTAGTAAAGACGTACTGAGGAAGACACTCAACTATCAGAGAGGAGACACAGATTAGATATTAGAAAAAAACTTTCAGACAGTGAGGGTGATCAATGAGTGGAACAGATTGCCATGGGAGGTGGTGAGTTCTCCTTCAATGGAAGTGTATAAACAAAGGCTGGACAAATATCTGTTTGGGATGATTTAGTGAATCTTGCACTGAGCAGGGGGTTGGACCAGATGACCCTGGAGGTCCCTTCCAACTCTACCAGTCTATGATTCTAGAACCTCACACCTGACTTTATATTGCCAATGAAATAATAATTTTGCAATTCCTTTGTTGTTATGCCTGGAAATATATTAGCTGGACAGAAGTGTAACTTGAAGCTCTTGAGCTCTGATGCAAAATCTGTCACAGGGCCTCTTACTTACTATGTGCCATCTACAATACTGGCAGGGGCGTAACTATGGAGGGTGCAGGGGATGCGGTTGCACCCGGGCCCAGGAGCCTTAGGGGGCAAATAAGACCCCTCTTTTCCATATAGGGAGCCTAGTACTATGAATAAAGCATTATAGTTGGGGGCCCTGTTACAGGTTTTGCATTGGGACCCAGAAGCTTCAAGTTATGCCTCTGTGCAGCATGGTTTAGGTATGGGTACGGGTACAGATACAGATAGAGGGGTGGAATAAGCTCACCTTTTGCATCAGGGCCCCTAAGCCTTTAGTTACGCCCCTGAATACTGGTGTTGTCTCATGTGGAAGAAGGTTTTGGGGATAGTGGCCTTCATGTACTAAGGCTTAAGTGCATTTTCTGGCTCTGTACCCCCTCTAGGGAGAGGGACCTATTATTTGTATAGTGCCAACTTATTCTACAGCGCTTTCAGCTCATGGGTATAACTCCATTCAAAAGAATGGATCATATATTTGCGCAGGTTTTGTGCATCTCCCAACGCACAAAACTCCCACGAGATTCTCGCCTGTGTGCAACCAGCCTTACCATTCCACTTAATAATAGGGTGTGTGCCTACATAATCTGACACTGGCATCTTTGATTGGATAATGTTGGACTGTGTGACACATCCCATTAACAATGCTAACACCCAGTTGTCAATTTATTCATATAGTTCCAGGAAGAATAACAGAGGAGCAGTACATAATACGGAATTCTCAGAAAACTTTATTCAAAATTGTTATATTGTTGCTCTGTGTATTGACCAATGTATTGACATTTGTAAACAAACAAATGAAATCATTAAAATGTATCAAAGTGACCCTCCGGTTCCTGGATGTAATTCTGTCCAGAGACCAGAGGGAGGAGTTATATTGCCTGCCGTTGTCCCACAGATACGCCAATTCTGAACCCCATTTTCAGTCTTTCAAGATGGCTGCTGAAATCTTCTGTCTACCTATTGCAGACTCTGCATTGGCAATGTTTTAGACTACTGATGCCCTAAACCTTGTCTCTGATTGGCTAGTGTTGCTCTTATGATCAGCAGCATGAAGTGCCTCGGACTACCCATGCATTAGGTAGTTAGAAGATTACAGCACCTATGTTGGAAGATGGAAAATGGGGCCCAGAAACGTGGAAGCGAGGGGCAATGGCGCAAAGAACGGACAGCAAGTAATATTCTGGAACTCCAGACCCAGAGCAGAATTTAGTTCCGGATTCGGAGAGTCACTTTAAGTATAACATATGCTGAAATATATTTGGTAAATATACAAAAATTACTGGTAGGATATGACTTTGTAACACGTTCTAATATAATGTAAGCAAAGGGTGGTCCAGGGTAGAAAACATATTTTCAAATAAACTTTTAGGCACTTTACATCCTCCAATTTTGGTAATTGGAATGGCTGTGAATCCCCGGATGACCACTGTTATCATATTTCAAATATGTAAAGCGGTTTTCGTGGACTCCAATATTGATGGATGCGCTATTTAACCCCTTAATGACAAGGCCTATTTTGGCCCTAAGGACTCAACAATGTTTTTGGGATTTTCATCTTTACTTTTCCAAATCCATAACTTTTTTGATTCTTCCGTCGGCATGGCCATATGAGGACTTGTTTTTTGCGTGGCGAGCTGTAGTTTTTATTGGTACAATTTTTGGGGGTACATAAAATACAGAATACAAAGTGCTTTCCTATTATTATACAGGCTGTTATGTATGATAACGTATGATATCAAACATAGTTTTTTTAATTTTATTTTTTTAAACAAAGAAAGGAAAGTGCACACAAAAGTGTTTTTTTTAATATTTTTATTTTGTTAGGTTTCTGTAGAGGACTTGAACCTGCGATCCTATGATTACAATGATAATACATTGTAGTACTTCTGTACTGCAGTACATTATCGCTATCCATAGGCCATGGCAACCTGGACACCATTATATGCTGTCCTGTTACCATGGCATGCCATCGTCCCTCCGTAATTACTTGGCGGAGGGCCAATGACATCACAGAGGGAGAGCTCTCCATCTTTGAATCCTTTACATGTCGCGATCAACATTGTTCTTACTGATCCCAGCAGTCAGACACAACCGGCTTCCACTGCAGTTGGTGAGGGCTCAGTTTCTAAATCCATAGACGTCAGTTTACATCCATTTGCAAGAACCTTTGCAAGAACTTAAGTCTAGTAGTGGGAATGGGTTAAAGAGGCCGTAGTACTCCTGCAGCCTCTTCACTGTATGTCAGGCACAGTGCCTGAAGCTTATTAGCAGTGGTGAGTAAAATAGTAACTGAATCCCATTTACTTGAATGGGACTGAGCTGCTCTCCGGCCATGTGACAATGTGGAATCATAGAGTGGTAGAGTTGGAAGGGTCCTCCATGGTCATCTGGTTCAACCCCCTGCTCAGTGCAGTTTTTACTAAGTCATCCCAGACAGATATTTGTCTAGCCTTTGTCTGAACACTTCTATTGAAGGAGAACTCACCACCTCCTGTGGTAACCTGTTCCATTCATTGATCAACCTCACTGTCAGAAGGTTTTTTTCAAATATCTAATCTGTGTCTCCTCCCTTTCAGTTTCGTCCCATTGCTTCTAGTCTTTCCTTGTACAAATGAGAATAGGGCTGATCCCTCTGCACTGTGACAGGCCTTCAGATATTTACTATGTACTATTACCTGTACCCATCTATGGCAGCGACAGCATCTGGATCCGTCTCGGGCCTCTTTATTCACAATGATGTTTCTTCTATAACGTTTCCCTGCAGATCGGCTCATATTTCGGCAGCGTGTTGTGCTCCGTGGATGTTGACAAGGATTCAGTGACAGATGTTCTATTAGTGGGAGCTCCGATGTATATGAATGAGTACAAGAAGGAACAAGGACAAGTCTATGTATTTACTGTTAGAGGGGTAAGAGTGAAGTTTATTATTCATAATCTATTTATAATCAATTTTTATTCTTTTTTTTTGTTCAATGAAAAATATCTTCATATTAAAATTCTCAGACAAGCTCTGAGATGAACCCACTTTCTTCAGAAAGGATTAAGCAGCTTATCTGATTATTGGATAGCCCCAGTTAAGTAGTGCTGCAGGGGTTAAAATACTAAACTAAAAACATACTTACCCCTGCTCAGCCACCGGGATCCAGCACTGCAGTCCCGCTGTGGTCCCGGTGGTTGCTATGATCGCTGATGTCACAAGATCTCAGCCAATGAGAGGTTGCAGCGTCACCACTTGTTCTCCTGGCATCAGCATTCACATACTGAGCACAGTATTGCTAGGAGTTCAGGAATTTGATGCTGCACCTTCTCATTGGCTGCAGTGGTCACCTGATATCCTGTGTCATCATTAGAGATGAGCGAGCGTACTCGGCCACACCTCTTTTTCGCCCGAGTACCGCGATTTTCGAGTACTTCCGTACTCGGGCGAAAAGATTCGGGGGGCGCCGTGGGTGAGTGCGGGGTTGCAGCAGGGAGTGGAGGGGAGAGGGAGAGAGAGAGGGCTCCCCCCTGTTCACTGCTGCTACCCCCCGCGCCGCAACGGCGCCCCCCGAATCTTTTCGCCCCCTGAATCAAAGTTCTTTTTGACTTTATACTGAGGGTTGGTATCTCTTGCTTGTATCAGAGCTTTATTGTAAGCTGATTCAATGAGGGATTTTGGATACTCTTTTTTCTCAAAGCGCTCCTCAAAGTCTTCAACCCTAGTTAAGTTACGTCGTATTTAGAGATGAGCGAGCACGCTCGTTTAAGGCTGCTACTCGATCGAGTAGCAGTCTTATTGAGTAACTGTGTGCTTGCCCGAGCAGCATTCAAGGAAACGTCGGGGGGGGGGGGGGGGTAGCGGGAGGGAGCAGGGGGAGAGTGAGAGAGATCTCTCTTTCCCCACCGCTCCCCTTCACTGGTGTAGAGTGGAGACCGATAGGGTCTGAGGAAGTTCTAAAAAAACAGGAGAGGCTGTAGAAGGAGTCACAGTGGAATCTAGAAGGCTGTCTAGATCCATGCTATGGGGTGAGGTTGTAGATGTGGGCTCTGGGATAGACTCAGGCAATCGTGAGACTGCTGGTGGGGGTACTTCTAGAGACTCTCTATGTGGCTTTGGGGGGAGGCTAGGTTGAGTGGTGTCTGTCGCTTGTGAAACTATATGAGTATCAGGATTACTGGATCTCGCTGTGGACCTCAAACCTTGATTAAATTTAAGGGTAGGGAGATATTGTATCTTGACGCCACTGGAAGGTAGGGGTGTGACAGCCCTTCAACGGAGAGTCGGCCCGGTCACACCCCTACTTCCCAATTGGCTGCCAGTACCTCTGCTGTGCCCCCTGTTCCTCTGTTCCCCACCCCCCCCTTCTCCTGTGCCTCCTCCTATGTAGTGGCTGTCACCCCTTGTGCTGTGCCCCTGTGTACTCTGTTGTTGGGTGTGGGGACCGCATCTCCCCGCGTAGCTGATCATTATTATCCGGCGTGATTTGCGGGCCCCTCCTCCGCCATCAGTTCCGTGGTTCAGCAGGACTTAGGCAGGTGTGGAGGGCTCGATGCGGTCCCCGGAGCACTGTAGCCTCACATTGTTGCCCCGATGCGGCGAAGAGGGGAATGCCATGCTCCTCCTCTGCTCCCTGGCCGCCACTATGTGGACACCTGCCCGCCCTTCTCTCTGCTGCAGTGTCTGTAGTACCAGTGGGGAGCTCTGAGGATGTGGCTGAGGGGGCAGCTGCATCCTCGTCCTGTGCTCCGTGGCCAGCGGCACTGCTATGTGAACACCTGGCCGTCCTACGTGGAGGGGTGAGCTACATGGTCCTCCTGTGCTCTGTGGTCGCTGCCGCTGTGTGGACACCTGGGTGCCCTACTCTCTGCTGCAGCATCTGTAGTTACTGTAGCCTGTGCTGGAGGCTTAGGGGTGGTTTTTGCAGTTAGGCTTACATTATTGGTCTGGAGCATCAGGGTCCATTCACCCCAGAAGGTGGGGTCTTTATGGAAGGCCAACCTAATCGGGATCCTCAGACCTCTAGGTGCAATCCGATTTATTTTATAGACTACAAGGAGGCACCAATCAATAGTGTGCCTCCAAAGTGTTTCCATAGTTTTTTTAGATCAAAATTTAGATTATCAACCGAGACTACATCGGTGTCGGTTGCATCCATAAAAAGTCCCATGTCCCATCAAAATGGGTTGGCAAAGTTTGAGGATGTCCATCGTTTACATTCTTGAAGTCCTTGGCTATTGCTTTAAGGATCCTTTCCAGAACAGTGCCCCATTCTCTCCTCAAGGATTCCATATTTCGAGTCGCTCAGTCCACGAAAAAATTGAACCGGATCTCTAGACAAGGGATCCGTATAGTACGGACAAGGCAAATATGTGATGACCTGGACAGCGCCTCTGTTGATTGTAGCCAAGTGAATCTGTAGTAGTTTACAACAGAGGTGCTGTCCAGGTCATCACATATTTGCCTTGTCTCTACACCATAGGGATTGTGATTGTAAACCTTAGTGAACCATTGAGTGTGTTTCTGAAGCCACAGTGGCCCGCTGTGTATTTAAAAAGACTGAGTTGATCCTACAAGGATTATCAAGATGAGAGGCAGCACGTAGGAATGATTCTCCTTACCAGTCGTTAAATGACAGAATACATTCTTTAATCGTAGTCCACAAAAAGAGCGACGTTTCGACCAAAGTTTCTATGGTCTTTCTCAGGCAGAAGTTGATCCTACAAGGGGTGAAAGCTGAGATAGTGTTACCAAAGTTCTGAAGACAATGTTCTCCAGTTCTGAAACTATTTACCAAGCTAAAAAGACAGTACCACCAATTCTGCTGCCAAGTAAAGACTGTTATTGCTTACCGCAACATGCGTGCTGTCCCTTGAAAAACCTGCCTGAGGGGTCCCCACAAATGGTTTAAAGTAGTTTGGACATCAATCCCAGGTCTAGTTTGACCATTGTTACACCATGAAGCAGCAGAAGAGCGACGCTAAAGAGAGAGGGGACATAATAACAGATAAGAGGGGGTCCTGTGGTGAGCATGCTGCAAAGAAGCCATGTTAAAGAGAGAGGAGAAGCCTTGCTGTGTGAAGGAGGAAGCAGTGGGTTCCAGCCATTGCAAAGCGGCAGCCCTATGAGTTGTACTTTACGGGATGAGATAGTGATTATCAGTGGTTGGGTGTTTCGGGGTCCAGGCTAGGAGGTTAGCAGCAGGAGTCAAGCAGTAAAGAGTAGGGAAGACTGGGAAGTGGAAAAAGGCTTTAAAGTTGCCTTTGCTTTGGCGAGTCTTACATCCAAACTGGACGCGCAGGGCAAACAAACACAATGAAGCACGACTGTGCATAACTAACATAACCAAACCAAAGCACCGCCGCGCGTAATTAACGTAACCATGTGACTTTTTTGTTTTTTCCTTTGCTCTTGCCACTTTTCAAAAAAGCAAGTTAGGCCTAGAAAAAGAGAATGGCCTTTCTAGAGCATGCCAGAGTGCTTGGGAGTAAAACCGACAATGCCAGTCTTAGTAAATTGCTCCCTTTGTCTACACAACAGCCAGATGTCACAGGCAGTGTAATAACTTCAGTCCACTGCATAGAGAGGTAGAGGTAACTCTGTAGCCCATCATCCTAATAGTTGTGTTTATTTTTCTTCTCTTGAACAGGGAATTTTATATCAGGACAAACTTTTGGAAGGCCCTAGAAGTGTGGAGAACACCAGGTTTGGAGCAGCCATCGCTGCAGTGACAGATATCGATCTGGATGGATTTAATGATGTCATTGTTGGTGCACCCCTAGAAAACCAGAACAGCGGGGCAGTTTATATCTACAATGGTGATAAAAAAACGATAAGAACTAAATATTCCCAGGTATTCCATGTTATATCATATGAGATCAGCCTTTATGTTGTTTTCATTCCTAGGACTTTTTATTACAGATGTAGTGGAGGTAAACTACCCACAATTGTAAGGCTGGTATTGATTGATCAGTTCCTTTTGGAAAATGATAACACTTTGGCTGCCTGTAGCCACCACTAGGGGGAGCTAACTGCATATGGACTTATACAGCTGCTTTTGAATTCAATGGGGGTTTAAAGAGGTTGCCTGAGTTAAGTAAACCCCTGTCATTGGGTTCCCCATGCCTTCAAATAACAAATCAATGGTTACTCGCCTCCATCTGCTCTCCTGCTCATCTTCTGCCGCTGGCTCTTGTCTTCCTGTGACATCACTTTGCAAGCTGCAGTCACCCTGAGCCTGTCTACAAACCAACTGCAGCAGCCAATGACAGTGCTTACTGATCATGTCATTGGCCGCTACAGCAGGTTTACTGGATATCATAACAGCCTGTAAACAAAGAACTGATCCTGCAGTGAGGGTTGAGTTGGGAGTGCAGAGAGGTGAGTAACTGCTGATTTGTTATCTTAACACATGGTGGACCTGGTGATAGGGGTTTCTGACTTGGACAACCCTTTTTAACGGTGAGCTTACCCTAGTGATGAGTGCAGGAAAACACTATGGGAGAATTTAAATGGTTCCAGAGCCAGAATTCTGGTGGTAAAAAATTGCTAATTATTTATGCTGTACTTGTGCAAAAATTAATGACTTCTTAATTCTTCTCTCACTTTAGTAAAAGTGGGTGGTGCTTAGCGGAAGGGTTGAGGCCCCCCATGGTCATGTGGTCCGCCTCTATGAAAAGTATGACATTTGCATTTGTAAGAGATATAGAGCGACAACTGCTAGCCAAATTTGTCCCAGCTGCTGATATTCTTATGCCCCTACTATGAACCGCTTTGTACTACAGGGGTATTGCCCACTAGGGGTATCGTTAATGCCCCATTATATGGAATCTGATGGAACTCTTATTCTTCTGTATGTTTGAAGAATATTGAGGTACAATATAGCTGCATATAAGTTGTCCTTAGACATGAGTCCTCACAGCTCCTGGTGATCATAGCATTGTATCGTTACATAGATTTGTACCTAGACTTGTAATGATCTGGGTCTTCTCATTTAAAGGGATATTCCAGAGACTTGGTAAAATTGGCAAAATTTCCCTAACATTTCCACTTATTGCCATTATTCCAAACATCCAAGTAAATACTCAAACTAAATTTCAGTACCTTGTTTTGCTGACCTGCTTTCCAGCCAGCTTCAGATTTCTACATTGTTATTTAAAATAGCCATTGGGGAGTGCACAAACTACATTTCCCACAATGCCCTATTGTCAGTTGCTGATGCGTGCGTATTCACAACTGTACAAACTGTACCGTCATTACATAATCTGAAGGCACTGAGCATGCCTGACCAGTAAAGCAGAGAAGCTTACAGGACGTAACCATTGGATACCAATTGAAGAACTAAGCAGGGGAGGAGACCACAGGAGAAGCAATATATCTGCAGCTTTGTAAAACAAGTTTTAACATAGTGCATATAACTTTCACTGTGAATCAGCGGAATACTCCTTTAATGTATTAATACCCCTCTAAGATGTGTATGCGTTGTCCTATCTGCAGAAAATCCTTGGTTCCTCGTTCACTCCACCCCTGCAGTTTTTTGGTCGATCACTAGATGGGTACAAGGATTTAAATGGAGATACCATCACAGATGTCACTGTTGGCGCCTATGAGAAAGTCGTTCAGTTTTGGTGAGTTGTCTAATTTATTCTGAGCAAAAGGACCACACAAAATCCCGATTTGTAAATTGTTTCAAAGTAAAGGCCCATTTACACGGGATGAGTGTCGGGGAAAACGATGCCTGACACTCGTCCCCAAACATACTCGCTCCCCTGCTGCTGCACAAGAGTGAGTATCGTTAGCTCACAGCGGGACGGCTGGAGGAGACTTCTCTCTTCTCGCTCCCCCGCCCCTCTCCATTCACTAACACAATGGCAGTTCAGTACTAAACGGCTGCTATTTACACTGAACATTCATCGTTCAGTGTAAATAGCAGCCGTTCAGTACTGAACTGCTGCTGTGTTAAGTGAATTGAGAGGGGCGGGGGAGCGCGAGGAGTGAAATCTCCTCCTGCTATCTCGGTCCCCTGCTGGCTGCACTGTCAGACAGCCAGCTATAGTTGTTCCTGTGCAGCAGCACAGGAGCGAGGACACACAGGGAATAATGTCGGGCATCGTTTGCCCTACATTTGTGGTGTCCTGCAGCAACCAAGGCATGAGGTATAACACTAAGGGGCTGGCGGGGGTAGAGATGGAATTTGTCACGGTGGCTCTACCAAACTCCTGCCCCCAGAAGGACGCGTACAGCCTGAGCCAAGGCACCGCTAGGCCTCTTCCAGGCAACGCTGGGACAGCGGTTACCTGTATATGGGTGTAGTGGACTGAAACGTTGTCACTCGTGATGCCACCGTTCCTTCACACCGTTGGTCCGATGGAGAAAATAACAGAGTCCACACACGATTAAAGTTGAATACCTCAATTACTGGGAACAGGCAGTGACTGG
This sequence comes from Eleutherodactylus coqui, assembly GCF_035609145.1. Taxonomy (NCBI): domain Eukaryota; kingdom Metazoa; phylum Chordata; class Amphibia; order Anura; family Eleutherodactylidae; genus Eleutherodactylus; species Eleutherodactylus coqui. The sequence goes on from NC_089841.1 coordinate 73,387,102, forward strand.
AACTTTACTTCTTTAAAAATAAATTTCACACACCACTGCAGGAATAACAGTTGAGTAAGGTCAGGGAGAAGAAACCAGGCTTACAGTCCTAGTTATCTATATGACGCTGTTCCTGGACAGGAACGCACACTCCGGGACACAGGATGAAACCAGGCCTACAGGCTGAGTTATGTGTAAGGCTCTGCTCTTGGAAAGAACACTCCACTGACACTCACTTGTAGACAGAACACTGCACAGCGGGCTCTTTACTTCCACTCACTCAAGGTAGGTGTTCTGTGATGGGGACATCAGGATACCTCTCCTCAGCTTCCATTCTTCACTACATGAGGGTTGAAGGTACCACCTCGTGGCTGGCACTCTCTCTCTCTCAAGGCACCCAGAAGAACAGACCGCCAAAACAGAAGCCCTTTGCACACCTCTTGCAAACACATATATAGTGTAACATGACGTGATAAGACAATTTGTTACATTTTCCAGACATTCACAGACATTAACCTCTTACATGCAGATGTACAATACACATAACTAGAGACAAGACAATTTGAATAGAGCATCCACACTGAAGACATGACATGTATGACTATTATGGAGGGGACAGATATATAGACTTCGGGCCACTACACATTCGTCCCGTGTAAATGGGCTCTTACAGTCTAAAATATTTAGTATTTTCTGCTAATCCCAATGTTATTGGAAATATCAACTTGCAGCTCCTTGAACTTGATCTGCATATAATCAGTAACTTTGTAAATACTTTGTTTTACTAATTTTGTAAATACAGATCTTGTCTTTTTGCCTCATTCCTGACTCTCCTGGCTTTGGAGAACTCACCTCGTTGTACCCCCTGCTGATTCAGTATAGAGCATGCTGCCCTAATTTCTGCTGACCACAGGACATGTTTATTCCCGTCTAGAGTTTTATTCTTTCTCTTATATTTAATGGTATCATATACACTCAATGGCCACTTAATTAGAGACTCCCATCTAGTAGTGCATTGCACCTCCTTTAGGCCTTCGAATTTGCAGCACTTCATCTTGGCATTGAGTCCACTAGGTCAGGGGTCCCCAACTCCAGTACTAAGGGACCACCAACTGGTCATGTTTTCAGGATATCCTATAGTAAGAACCCCTGTGGCGATGCCTGAGGCACCGACAATAATTACAACACCTGTGCAAGACTGAGGAGATCCTGAAAACATGACCTGTTGGCGGTCCCTGAGGACTGGAGTTGAGGAACACTGCCCTAGGTGATGAAATTGTTCTGCAGGAATATTGGCCCATGTGGACAGGAAGTTTCTTGTAATTGCCACAAATTGGATGGAGGTACTGACATATTCCGAACAGCTGACAGGAAGGGGTCATAGATTCATGCTGCTTGCTCCAAATTCTGACCTCTCATCAGCATGGTGCAACATGAATCTGGATTCATCTGACTGGAAGATGTTTTTTTCACTGCTCAGTGGTCCAATTTTTGTGCTATTTTGTCCTCTGGAGTCTCTGCTTTTCCTAGACAATAATGGCACTGGAACTGGTCATCTGCTGTTATAGCCCCTCCGTGCTAAGGAATGATTAATTGTGCATTTGGCATGTGAGTTGGAGCATTGTTTTTGCTTGCTCTGCACCCCCTGTTCATCAGAATGATTTTTGACATCCTCCTCCGACCCCTTTTCTTTGATAACTTGTGTCCACAGGATCCCCTCTTGCTGGATAGTTTAACTTACTCATGCTGTTTCTGTATACTGCACTCCATTGCATAAGAAAACCCCAAAAGGTTGGCAGTGACTAGCCTAGCATCGATGACCAGGCCTTGTTAAACACGCTCAGATCGCTGAATTTTCCCATCTAATGTGGATTCACACTGAAACTAATTCTTGGAAACCTTGTCACTTGATTTTATGAAACTCCAATCGTTAAAGGGCCGGTGTCTCAAAGTGGCCATTCAGTGTACATAATGGTAACTTGTCTCCTCTTTAGGTCGCAGAGCATCGCAGATGTATCCGTGAAGGTGTCATTTAATCCCGATAAAATAGTCCTGACAAATAAGAACAGTGAGATTACAGTGAAAATGTGCTTTAGTGGCCGCTTCAGACCTGCAAACGCCAGACAACAATTCGGTGATTACTCTAATTCTCTATTTTTATTTGTGTTACTATTACTGTTATTATGATGCATTCAGTTATATTAGTCATGTAATATGTTTGACATTAATTTATTCTTACACAAAGTCCCTACAGTACATCAGTGTTGGCCCCACCCTCAACCCCACCATAATGATGTCTTCGGATTGACAATACAGAAGATGCCATTAAGTTCTCGAATTAGTGCTGTATGATATGTCAATATGATGCGTCATAAAACATTGATTAGTCCAGGAAATTAATGAACACCCCGCCTTGTGACTCTATTGAACAGAACAGATCACCATAGAGCCACAAGGGTTTGGGTTTTACATTCATACATGCCGTTCAATACGGTTGCAATATCGGTGGCCGATCAGATGCTTCGTTTTGTCTTATTTCTGCTTTTGATCTTCCATACAGTCACTATCATCTATAACGCAACACTAGATGCCGATCTTACATCATCAAGAGTAACTTCAAGGGGGCAGTTTAAGGAAAGCGGAGACCGATTCATGACTAAGGCCATTGACATCGGCACAGAGGAACGGTGCATTGAACATAGTTTTAATGTTCAGGTAGGTTGAATTCGAATATAATTATTAGGAGCTGTCGCCAAGATCATTTCTATCCAACTGCAATTAGCTTGACTTTGTTTGACCTGTCACTATCAAAACCAGTTATATTGCACTCTAAAGTACGGCCGCATTTTAGAGAAGACATAGCTTAAACATGGCCAATATGATGTACCGGGCTTGGGGAGAATTGTTCCCTGGGAGGCTTCCCTACAGCTTTACAATCACTAAAACTGTAGGTCTCTATATAGCCCATCACCCAGATGTCAGTATGGTGTTACAGTGACCTTCCAGTCAGGAGCTGAAAATTGCTAAGGAAGTCATTACCCACAGGGTATGATTACCTGCTACATATATTACCTAAGCCCTTGCTCCTTAGCTGCTTTTTACTTCTGTTTTATTAGTACAGAGCTATGGTCTGTGAGTATAGTTTAGTTACACTGCCTGATCTGATGTAGTCTGAGACACACCCCCTTCCTGCCTCCTCTGCAGCATGAACCAATGATGAGACAGGGGGTGTGTCCCAGACTACGTAAGATTAGGCACTGCCGCTAAACTATAATCAGAGATCACATACAACACACACAAACTATGATACCTCATCTAATGATTGTCAATGGGGTTTCAATGCTACCTGTGACCTATTGTGATTGTAAAAAATGAAAAACTGTTGAATTTTCAGTCGCAACTCTCTGGCAACTTTGCCATCATAGACTGCAATGCACGTTGTGTGTGACTGTGTCTTGCCTGCGATCTTTTTTTTAACAGCTAATGGCTAACGTGTGATAGCTTGTTTTTTTAGGAGTGAGCTGTAGTTTCAGTTGGTACCATTTTGGTGTACATACGACTTTTTCATGGACTTTTTATTCAATTTTTTCTTGGAAACCAGGTTATAAAAAACACGAAAGTCTGGCTTTCCACATTTTTTTCTGACAGCGTTTACCATGTGAGATAAAAAATGTGATAAATTCGACTTTTATGGATGCAACAATACAAATTTTTACTTTTTACTTTTATTGCTACAGCCAGGGCTTAATAGGAAGACACACACGGCAGGCCCCAGGCTGCAATGGTAGTCGAACGGTCTCATGCTTGCGGGCGTACGGGTGACAGAATGAACCTATCACCTGCCTAAAGCACAATAAACTAACTTATGATTCGGTTAGGGGAGGTGACAGGGAGCTGCTTGCTGCATTTTTCATACTCGCCACACGTTGGAAGAAAATCTGACTTTTCAGAGTCCCGTGTGCGTCCTCTCTGGTAGGTTTGCATCTCAGAGCGCTCTCAGATTATCATCCTGTAAGGCATTGGTGTAGCTAAGCATGGAGCTGAGTGGCAGGGTACATGACCCAAATGCTACTTGCTTAGTACGGGCCACCAGGAAACCACTTGCCTATACTAAAGTATTTGCATACAGGGCTAAGATGCCAAAGTAAATCTCTGTCTGAAGTGAAGGAAAGCCTCTGTTACAGAACACCACTATAGAGTGTATGATGCCTCTGGCTGTCATTTATTAGGTTTAATATATTATTTCCGCAGCAGATATCCCACTTTCTGCCGTATGCATGCGACTGACAGATGGATGTGGTCAATAATGAAGCCTCTAGTTGCTTCACTGAGTTACTCGTTTCAGGCCTTTTGGCTCTGAATGACGTCTTATTGTGGAATCGTCTCTGAGCCAACCAGACTATTCAGTATTTCCACAGTATACAGATGTGCGGCATTCGCTGGCAGCGTTCTGGTTAGCGCTTCAAGAATAACCTCATTGCCTCTAGTGCTGCTATAATTATAACACCATAATAAAAGAGGCAACGACGCTGCTACCAATTTTGATGAATCTAGACAGGAAGGAGGAAGAATAAGCATTAACAAGCCCCCCCATCAACCACATCAAAAGTGTAACCCCCCCCATCCTCCAAAATAAGAAGCACAATGTTCATCACATCAGTAAATAAAAGTCTTATCTGATTCTATTAAAAGCTGTATAACAGTCAATAGGGGAAACTATTTTGTCCAGTTTTTCCAAATCCCAAAACTTGCGTGTATGACTACTTTATCAGAGGCACCGGCTCTTTCACGACTGGAGCAATAGTATGAAGAGTATACAGAGAATGGCGTGAATGAGGAAAATCATCCAGTGAAAGAAGATCCTATGGATGTAATTACCTTGTCAGCAAAGGGGTCAGAAGAGGATGTCAAGAATCGTTCAGATGAACAGCCAAGCAAAGTGCAGCTAAATACAATGCTAGTGCTCCAACTTATGTGTCTGAATGCCAACTTGTTGTTCCTCAGCATGGATAGACGATAACAGACTAGTAGTTCCAGCGCCATTATTGTCTAACAGAAAATCACTGAGCAGTGGAAAAACATCACCTGGTTAAATGAATCCAGATTTCTGTTGCCTCATGCTGATGGGAGGGTCAAAATTTGGCACAAGCAGCATGAATCGATGAACTCTTCCTGTCAGTTGATCAGAACATGTCTGTAACTCCATCTAATTTGACTTCAAAGAAGCTTTCTGTCCAAATGGGCCAACATTTTTCAGAACACTTCAACACCTAGTGGAATCTACGCCATGATGAATTGCTAAAGTACGAAAGGCCAAAGGAGGTCCAACATAGTGTTGCTCTGCGTGCTCGGCAGGGCGATGAAATCAGGTCGTTTTTTTGCCTAATTCGAATTAGACCATTATGATCTAATTTTTAGCAAAAGTTGCCAAAATATTGGCTCTCTGCTTAGAACAGAAATGACGTTGTGTTGGCATGGTGCCACTGCCTTGCAGAGCTGGAGTTCTAGGATTGGACCTTGATGAGTATTTGAACCTGGGACTCTGCCACTTCAAGGCAGCAGTGCCAACCACTGGGCTTTCACCACTACTACAACTGTTCAAGGAGGCCAAATTAGAGAACCCGATGTTTACTCTTATTGATTTTAATGTCGGAATCGGCAGTCCAGATTCACAATTATTTGTTAAAATCAAGTCGGTCACTCCCAGCCTGAATATTTCAATAATCACTCAACACTAGTCCGACGCACTACTAGATGTGTGTCTCTAATGAGATGTCCGTTTAGTGTATTTTAGACATGGCAGAGAGCACTGCGTTTAAAACCGACATTTATCTTTGCTGCCTTTGACAATTGCTTCTATCAATGGCCGGGGCTAATGTTTATGTAAAAAGTGCTTATTTCTATTACCAGGAGACCTCCGACTCCGAGAACCCCCTGGCGTTGCGCATTAATATTGCTGCCCAGAAACCAGATAGCAGCCCTGTCTTAAATCCTTATTCGTCAGGCTCAAGTGAATGGTTTGTAAGTATGAAAGGAGTAAAATAGCAATGTATCATCCATAAGCCGAGAGCCATGCTTCCCTTCCCTGCCTTTCTGAAACAACAACTCCTAGCCGGGTATGTGGTGCAGATGGCACTGAGGGCTGCCAGGGTTTACCATAGCTGATTAGTGTATCCCCGACAGCAGCCCTCGACCAGCCCTCCGTACACAAGAGCTGATTACTGCCACAAAGGCAGGTCTCCAGCTTTATAATACAATGAAATGGCCTAAAGGGTGTGCAAACTCTTGCAACTATTTTATTGGTAAAATACATATTAAATAAGAAATGAAACAATTTAGCAAATAGTTTTGAATAGAAATGTCCTACTATTTTGTGCCTACAGCACCTATGCCAATTTGTGTATTTCCAAGGTTATAGACTTCAAGCAAACCTGATTATTTAGATCCTGCGGTTACCGCATTTTTCAGATTTTAAGAAGCACCTACAACAGAAAATAAGATAAAAATATTTTATACTAATTAAAACTTCACTGGTGGGTTAAAGAAGTGGAAGGTTTAGTTTCACATGGACTAGGATAGCTGCAGTGGCCCCATAGTAATTGTGCCTCTTCTCAATGACCCCTGTAGTAATTGTGCCCCCTCCTAATTGCCCTAGTAGTAACAGTGGCCTCCAGCGGTCCCAGTAGTAGTGTGGTCTCCTGTAGTCCTAGTAGTAACAGTAGTCTCCAGTGGTCCCAGTAGTAACAGTGGCCTTCAGCGGCCCCAGTAGTAATGGTGGCTCTCAGCAGTCCCAGTAGAAATTGTGGCGCCCAGCAGTCCCAGTAGTAATAGTACCCCCAGTGGCCTCCAGTAGTAGTAATAACCTTCAGTGCCCCCAGTGGTAATAGTGCTCCCAGTAGTAAAAGTAACCCCAGTAGTAGTAGTGGCCTCCAGAGGTCCCAGTATTAATGGTGGCTCCCAGCGGTCCCAGTATTAATGGTGGCCCCCAGAGGTCCCAGTATTAATGGTGGCTCCCAGCAGTCCCAGTAGTAATGGTGGCCCCCAGCAGTCCCAGTAGTAATAGTACCCCAGTGGCCTCCAGTAGTAGTAATGGCCTTCAGTGCCCCACAGTGGTAATAGTGCTCCCAGTAGTAAAAGTAACCCCAGTAGTAGTAGTGGCCTCCAGAGGTCCCAGTATTAATGGTGGCTCCCAGAGGTCCCAGTATTAATGGTGGCTCCCAGCAGTCCCAGTAGTAATAGTACCGCTGTGGCCTCCAGTAGTAGTAATGGCCTTCAGTTCCCCCAGTGGTAATAGTTCTCCTAGCAGTAAAAGTAACCACAGTAGTAATAGTGCCCCCTGTTCCTCCAGTTGGGCAGTAACCCCACCAGAAAATACTTTACCTCAGTCCATAGCCCTTGTGCAGCTGCCATTGACCAAAGACTCTGACCCCTCCCTCGGTTTTTGTGTTACTGCATGTCCATACGCAGTACAGACATGGCAGAAGTGGTCAGAAATCACAGTCCACGCAAAAGCGCTATGCTTGATCATTATGGAAGAGGTCAGACGGGTCTGGCACTGCCAGTCCCTCCTAACATCGGAATAAAAGAAGCACACACTTTTTAGCAAGATTTTTTTCTTGTTAAAAAGTTTATATTTTAGTCCAAAAAATGCAGTCTGTTTTAAGATCCTTTTAGACAAGCTCTTGGCTCACTATAACGAGTGCTGCTTAACGTGCACTCTGGTGCTTGTTTCCCATAGGCTGGCTGTACATCTCCCTGTTTACATGAGTAGATTTAACCCTGAAGAGCTAGCAGTTTTATGCTGGCTGAAACTGAATGATCAGCCAATGAACAAGCTGATTGTTGGTCCATTATATTGCCCTATTGTCAACCAATGGACCTGAGTGGTGCTGTTTCTGGGTCATCTGTTCTACTTTCTTACACTCAAGCAAGGGCGTAACTATAGAGGATGCAGGGGATGCGGTTGCACCCGGGCCCAAGAGCCTTAGGGGGCCCATAAGGCCTCACTTCTCCATATAGGGAGCCGAGTACTATGAATAAAGCATTGTAGTTGGGGGCACTGTTACAGGTTTTGCATAGGGGCCCAGAAGCTTCAAGTTACGCCTCTGCACCCAAATGTTAATTTGGCATGTTTCTTATACTTTTCACAACAGGTTCCTTTTCAAAAAGATTGCGGTGATGATAAAGTTTGTCATTCAGATCTTTCCCTAAAAGTGGTGCAGAAACCTGATGATCAGTAAGTTCAGTTTTGTCTTTGCATTAGCTGAATGGGTTTTCTGGTCCAAATCTATTGATGACTTATGGGCTTCTACCCACTAGCGTTTTTTTTATGCTGCGATATTGCTGCATTCTTTTCAATGGGACTTTCTAATGTTAAAATTACATCCCACAAAAATCGCAAAAGCGCAAACTTGCGATTTTTGTGCGATGCAATATTAACATTAGAAAGTCTCATTGAAAAAAATGCAGCGATATCGCAGTGTTAAAAAAAAAATGCTAGTGGGTAGAAGCCCTTATCCTCAGAATAAGTTATCAATAGCAGATCAGCAGGAATCTTGGGCTGCTTATGTGAAGATGTTTGCGACCTGCCGAAAATCTTCTCCAGTGGCCAGCTGTGGTAGTGCAGCTCTCTCCCACTGAAGAGATCAGTAGAGATGCACTACCAGAGATGAAGATGCCATGAAATCCCTGGGGGCCGGACAGCTTATTTATCATTATAGCACATTGGTGCAAATTACTTTAATTATTATTTATTATTTTACTATAATTTTTTTTATGCCGGTCTAAGTAAAGAGGACATTTGGAGTTGTTTTTGCCCAATTTAATTAAAGGCGCACACCTCTATGGGTAGCCACAGATTTGCACTAAAATTTGCACTCTTTTCTTCTATTTGAGTTAATAAATGTATCTTAAGCACTTCAGGACCACCCATAGACAATAAATGTCCTTATCTATTTTTGCAGGGACATTTTAAAAGGCCCTTGCAGAGAATCCTCCTGGAGTCCTCCAATGTGCAGGAGCTCCTTGATCTGAGAGTCTAATGACAGGACAGTAGAGAGTAGAGAACTCCTTTAACTTTTGGCACAACACACACAAAAGATGTTCCCCAGGTTTCCCCATACCCAGGTACCTCCATTTGATGTGAAGGTGGAGTAGCGTGATTCATCACTCCATAGAACATTCTTCCATTCCAGAATTGTCTTATGACGCTCCTTGCACGAGTGTAGATGGGCTAATGCAATTTGCTTCTTGATGACAGCTTGTGTGCAGCAGCATTACCCATATATCCAATAGCATGCAGTCGCCGTCACAATCTATGGCTGACCTTGCAAGGGGCTGCGTCTTATGTAGGACACGTTTAGGACACGTGACATGCTAATAAGACATGATCCATTCTGATAGAGGTGTCCAAATACTCTTAGTAGAATATTGTATGGTTGACCAGCACACAATGGATTCCTGGTATGTAACTTTATTGAAGACATATATTAAAATTCATAATTTCAAAGCCAGAGGTATAGCACAACGGTTACGTATTTCACACATATGTGTTGTCCTTAATCTGTCTTGCTCTATGATTAAGGACATTATATCTGTCCAAAATGTGTAAGCCTTGCCATACTTCCGGTTTTGGAATTCTGGATTTTAACATGTTTCTTCAATAAAGTTACGAGTGTTGAATCCACTGTGTGCCGGACAACCTGTTTCCCTTTACCTATGTATCGTTCACCTGGCTGCGGTAAGTCCTTCGCATTGAATGTGGTTCCTGCCTGGGCGGTGAGCTGTGCGTCTTCTGACCTATTGGGGTTTATTAACCCTTTCCAATCCACTGTCTGACCTCTGAAGACATTATGATTTAAGGCTGTACAGCTCCGATGTTGGAAGACGTCCGTCAGGGTTCTCTTACTGTATATTGCCAGCCTCTCTGCTGTCGGAGCCTATCCAACGTGTCACCTCATGCAGTACTGGCTTTAGCCAGCAGATAGCGCCATTGTATAATGGCAGAAAAAGAGTAAGCCCCCTAGGAAAACCAGGATACAAATTGGATTGGAAAGGGTTAAGGCCTGTGCACCACATTTCTGGCAAGCCATGCTTGCACATAAATTTTCCACTATTTGGCCTTTTTCCAAACCTGTTGCCACTTTTCTAAAAAGTGGGTGTGGCCTGGTCAGAGGATGGGGACAATCAAGACTAGATAATTCTACTATAATTTATTCTATAAACCAGCTTAAATTATATCACAAAGCTGCCCCAGTTCATAGTTGGCAGAAATTAGATTTTTTTGTGTGCACAGAATGGCCAGAGATACGACAAATTTACTCTTATTCCATTGGATACTTCTCTAGGACCATTGCATGAAATGCCAATCTATAGTAAATGTAACCCCTTTATGACCACAATATGCTTTTTTTTACTGACCTCACTAATGGACTTTAAACCTGCATATACATCTTTTTAAGGTGTTGGCTTGACTGACTACTGATAGCCAGGAACGAAGAACCCTGTCCTTTACCTTTAACCCCTCCGCCCCCTTCAGAAAAATAAAAATGTAATAAAAATTCTACGACATATTACATGTACCCCAGAATGGTGCCATTAAAATATACAGCTTGCTCCAACCCCCCAAAAGAAAAAAAACAAGCCCTCGCATGGATATGTCAACGCGTTATGGCTTTCGCAGTATGACAATGAAAATTGTTTAGTCCTTAAGGCAAAAAATAGACTGATCACAAAAGGGTTAAGCTGTTATAAGTGCACAAAGGCCAAGTTGGGTGAAGGCACCCTAGTCCAACATTGCAGCTGTGCAGTAGTATTGCCTGCAGTCCATTGAAAACACAGGCAACGCAGCTCTACTGCACTGACTATTCAAGAACATCTCAGTCCTGCTACATCTGTATCCTATTACACACCAACATGTTACCACTGATAAGCCTGGATGAGTTATTGCATGTAGTCTTATAATTAGCGATACATTCCTTCCTGTAGGAAACGACCGTACATCGTCAGTGACAAAAACAGACGGCTGATGTTCCAAGTAACGCTGATGAATAAAAAGGAAAACGCTTATAACACAAAGCTGATGGCCGTTTTCTCAGAAAACCTTTTCTTTGCATCATCAACTTCTCCAGTGAGTAAATATTTGCATGTTTTGACTATGGAATAGGTAGGAGGCTGTGTAGACTTGTGCAACCATCTTTTATTGTGCCCAAGCATCTGAAACAAAAATACAGTTAAGCAAACTTTTCAAAAGTTTATTTCGGCCCATTCGCCAAATTTCGTGAAAAAGGTTGGTTCAAATGTGATGGTGGTTCAATGGATAGCACTGTTGCCTTATCAGACTAAGTGGTCATTCAGTGTATGTCCATCCATTCATGCAGTTGTTTCAGAAGTGATATTTCATGGTTTTGACATTCATTCTGTGCTGACACAATTACTTGTGTTGCAGAGTGATGGAACAGAAGTTTTGTGCCAAGTTGGCAGTATTCAGGGATCTATCAGCTGTCAGGTGGGATTCCCTTTCCTGAAGGACCAGCAAAAGGTATTTTAAAGTTACTAATATTAGAAGAGAACTAATAATTTTAATGTGCCTTATAAACAAAAAAAATCCTCAGTAAATCGTGCTCACATGTCCAAAAGTTAATTTTAGTTGTGTCCCTTTCTAAAATAAAAGCTGAGAATCCTTGGCTGTCATGATAACTCTCTCGGGGAGCGTCACCCAACTTATCCGGAATCCTGAAGAATAAATCTGTTGTATGAAGAGGTACCTAAAAGAAACAGGACTCTTCTTCTGGTGGATGGGGCGTTATTAGTAGAGGCTTTTGTTACTAGGTGAATGTCTGTGGAACACTCCTGAGGTGGGATGTCTGCCGGCATTGTTGGAGAAGGTTGTGTTCGGCTCCAGTGGGTTTTTTTGTCTACTAAGTTGTTCAGTTTTTCACCTATTTTGTGATGGCCGATTCATACAAACAACGTGCAGCTGTGAAACGTTGCTTCGTTTTCCACTGCACAAGTCGTCCATAAAAAAAGTTGCATGCAGCAAGATGAATATGAAGCATGAGACAAGGATGTCATACTGTTTTTCTATCAAAAATTGCTTAACGCTCAGCACTGAGTGGTAACTGGTTCTTCCACCATGACAATGCATCTGTCCACACAGGCTGAGTATCCTTTCTTTGGGTCATTGTTCCCTTTACCATGGTGGCAGGAAAAAAGAGTTGGGTCTAATGGCTGGGGTCTGGCAAAGTTATGTTCACAGGGCGCTGATGGCAGTTTTCGATGAACTGAGTCTACAACAGAATAGGTGGGCGAGAGCTCCGTGGGTGGGCAGTGACGTTCCTTACTCATGTTGAATATTTCAGAAGTTTTATTAACAGTATAACTGAGAGTGCTGGTTCTGCTGTATAATAAACAATAAAGTCCTCCTGCGCTAGGAGTTCCGAAAGTGAGTGACCAACAAAGTTCACAGTAGGTGGAAGTCGAACACAGAGACTGCTCATTGGCACTAGCCAAAAGTCTCAGTAAACTAGGGTTGTAACCAATTATAGATTTATCAGTAGTGGATACCACTGATGTGATTGAAGGCTCACTTACAAAATCCTGGATGTCAACTTCTTGTGTGCAGTTGTGCAATCCTGGATCTCAGTGAGGAGAGACATTTGCCGGGTTCCGGCCATTCAGAAAAAGAGCTGAGATGCTGTGTGCTGGGGCCCCTCCGGGAACATTTGCAGGTATCAAGCAGCATTTACTCTCAGGGCAGGTGGCTCTGATGTCCCATAGGGGGCCAAGTCGCACAAGCAGGCTCCCTGTCTTCGTCTTTACACACTCGCTGCTAGCCTCCCTCTGCTTCTGGCCGATTACAGACCAGAGAGTTCTTAAACCACAAGGGGAGTAGTGCTAACGCTCAGCAATTCCTTCTGTCCCCCCAGTCCGCTACACCTTTATATCATTAAAGTCATATTACACATCTCATCAACATAACCCCAGAACTTTTCCTCCTTACAAATGTTCATCCCTGTCTGTTGAACTAGAGGAGATCTGATTATATCTGATGGCCTGGCTGCAGATGAGGGACTTTTTTATGTGTTTGGAGTAGAAGTTGTCCCATTTGAGCTACTGTGTGTGGGCCAATCGGCAGGACTTCGGTACAGGGATGTCAGTATTGAATTGATTAGAATTACTGATAGTATTATTGTAATAGTCCTGGAAGGGAAGTGAGGAAGGGGTAAATATCCATTATTTATGGTGATCAGTTGAGAATATGGTTTAGTATCTAATATTCTTGGAGGTCTAGGGTGGTTTAGTGGCTAACAACTAAAAGCGTTGTGCCTAGCTATAAAGTTATTACCCAATCAATGTTACATTATTATACAACTGAGTAGGATTTTACAGATAGTTCTCCTGACTGCTTATCTCATTTCCAGGTTACATTTGACATTGGGTTCGATTTCAACCTCAAGTATCTTCAGGATAAAGCTTACATCTCCTTCCAGGCCACAAGGTACAGTTATCTGAGGGTTGTTACTGATGTAGACTTGTGCCAAGCTTTATGGCTTGTTTTGGGTTAGAAAAAAAAGATATGAGTATAAACAATGCTTTTAAATGTATTCTCCCATCTACACACAGTAACTCAAACTTCATTTTATTACAGTGAAAGTTCTGAAGATTTTGCACGAGACAATGCAGTGAATATATCCATCCCTGTGAAGTACGACACCGAGATGCACTTCACAAGGTACATTAAATCTTGAATGTTGTATCCGGTACATACTGGGGTATTGGCTGCCGCCTCATTCCAACCAATTGCAGGTTACATTTACACAGGTTGCAGAATTGCTTTAGGCAATCATCGCAATTTCCACCAGAATATATACTTCTTGGTAACATCCCATGTGACAGCAGGAATGGTGTTTATATTAGTTGCCAATCAGAAAACGATATACCAGCTGATAAGAAATGTTAACAGCTTGCCGAATACGATCATTCAAGGATCTTCTTGGGGACTCTTCATGTGATTTTTTTGTTATATTAGGATATTTTTGGATGGGCCAATAGTCACCCAAGTAATCACTCAAGAGCGATTTACAGGCAACTGTCATCCCTTGTAAACACAGGACCCAACAAGGCAGGTGATTGAGAATCGCTCACTTGTGAGAGCCACTTGGTTTTCAGCTCACCTAAAAACCAAGCAACTGTCGGCCCTATCATATATGAATGACTAGAGGCGGCCAGAAGAGATCTCCAGCGTGTTGTGCCTCCATTCAGTGAGCGATTATAGCTTCTGTGTAAAAGCACATGAACTAATCATTTGGAAAAAATGTTGGGCGCTTAAACACAAAACACTTGTCCTGTGTAAGAATTCCCTTAGGGTAAAGTGGATGCTCCAAGAAGACAATTCCTATCTATATGCCCTTTTAGGGCATTAATATGTCATAGAGCAAAGTCCCCCACAAAGAACCACCCTTTATGACTTGGAATGGAGAGCCATTCTGTAAGAGGCATAAAGTATACAAAAAGTGCCTCAGGTTATACACCAGGCTAATTAACAATAAATTAACAGCAAATTGCCAAGATGGTAAGAACCCCCTCCTGGTTGAATACCCTCATTAAAATGTAACTTTTATTGAACTAAATTAAAATACTAAGAGGCATAGAAATTAAAAATATAAACCCCTGCATAGCAAACCCGAAAGCTTTAAGCCACCTATAATGTATATCATTCAATACTGCTGCAATTTTGGTGTTGACCATGCTATAAGAGTGACTCCCATTCTGGTAGGCTTGAGTATCCTTGTATTACTTGGACATAATGTTGCTCATCATGATCAGCTCGGCAATTACAATCAGGCAGATTTTTGCTAAATTGTATCAAATCATTCTGATCCAATTTTTAGCAAAAATCGCCAAAATATCAGCTTTCTGCTTTGAGCAGAAGGACAGATGTGTTGGCTTGGTGCTGCTGCCTTGCAGTGCTGAAGTTCTAAATTCGAATCTGACCTTGATGGGAATTTGGGTCTGGGATGATAACGCTACGGGGCAGCAATGCTGACCACTGGACCGTTGCCATCTCCGCTGTTGTTCAAGGGTCTTTTTGGAGGTCAAATTAAGAACCCAATTTGTACTCCCATTTATTTTAATGGAAGTCAGAATCAGGAGTCACTTTTCATCATTATTTTTTAAAATCTGGTCAGTCACTCCCAACTCAATTATTTCAAGAATCGCTCGACACTACTAGGATTATAATGTGGATACTAGATTTCCGCTTAAGGAAAAATGTCTGGTGGCTTTGCCTGGACAAATCAGCTGTTTGTTAAGAGTGTTAGGTGTGTGGCAATCAGCTGATCACCCTGGGGGCTGCATCCTGAAAGGGCTCATCTCTAATGGGATCAACACATTGACTTCTGATAATCATGCAATGAACCTTAAACAGAATTTCTTGAATACCCATGGATGGATAGACTATGAATATGTGATCATTGGGGGTCTGAGACTGACCTCCCCAAACTTAGTGAACAGTGAAACTAATTGGTCCCCCTTCCACATTTCTTAGTCACAATGGCACGTCCGTGCATGCGGTTGTGCTTGATAATGCAGCTTCGCCCTATCTGGAGTAGAACTGCTAAGGACAGGCCAGCAATGTACGGGAACTATATAATAGACAATTGACCTTGGCGGATCAATGGATTCCTTTATATGGGTTAAAAGCCTTTGGAGAAAATATTTTTTCTAAACAATAGGTAATTGATGGCATTACAAGACACAAGAGATTTGACTCCAATAAACATTATGATAAAAGAAATGTAAACCAAAATGTGGAGACACACCAAATGTACTGAACAGATTACAATAAATGAACTGTCCTGAGGGAATGTCCTACAGCTTGTACAGTATTTTCACCTTTGGCTACTTGTACATTAGTACAACCAACACATAAAGCACAAGAAGTCGTCAGTGACATAATAGAGAGGGTCATCGTTATGCAGGATAAGGAGAGTAAAGACCCTCATACACAAAAGAGCAAGGCTGGCTAAACCCACCGATTTCAGTTGGACTGGTAGGCTATATTATGTGTATGCAAGTTATGCGACTCGGACAGATGGTATCAGGGCAAAGAAGCATTGGGAATGTTGAATTTCAACACCCAGTCCTTTTGATCTGGAGAGAGATAAGCCACCACCAGAGGTGTCTGTCAGCAGCTTACTCTCCTATCCCCATTTAGAACACATGCATGCTCCGCCAAGTGTGGATGAGTATGGGGGAATCAGGAATAATGGCTGTAGGCTGAACGAGCTATTGAAGGTATACAGGCATCTTAAAATGACCACCTGTTATTGGCCATACATGATGGCTGCCACAATTTCCTAACCACTTAATGCACACTGTACACTACTCAAATTGGTCAGCATTGATCATGTGATCAGCCCTGGCCAGTCAAAGGACATAGTATAGTGCATTGGTAGTCTAACGTTACACTGTGAGGAATAGGCAGTCTGTAGATTGTGTTGGCCTTCTTGGATGTCCAGAAATGAGCCCAAAACCGGTGGATCAGAAGGCCGAAAAGAACACCTGCAGGTAATATACCCCCTGCTCATCTGGTCGTGGGACAGAATTTTGTCCCGAAACTGGAGGGATGCTTTAGGATTTGCAGCTAAGCTTTCCCTTTGTTTGCTGCCTTAGCCCAGTATCTGAACAGCTTGGTCAAGGCAAAGTGGCTTGTTGGAGCCATACTTGGTACCCATGACACATGCCCCAGCTATGTCCCTGCAGATCCTCCTAAGTTATGTTGTTAACGTTGCACACAGAAGTGATACTATTAGTAAATTCCAATCACCATATTGGCTTTAAATCCATGTTCAAATGGTGATGCCTTCAGCTGGAACTTTGGAACCCATCACTCTGTCAGTGGGCAGCAGTACTTTCACAGGAGCCATTGCCTGCCTGTGTCTGCGCCTAGGCACGGTAATGGGTTCCAAAAAACAGAGTCCCTGTGCAAGAGGAGCATATAGGTCCTTCCCTCTGCGAAAGCTAATCATGGAGCATCTATTTAGTATGTATCTGAGTGAACGAGCAATGTCACAGTTTGCTCAGGCAATTAGTTTAGACACACAGATAAATTCTTTCTTTTTTTGTAACCGGATCATTCAGTCGTTTGGTCATTGTACCAATGAATGAGAATAAATGAACAATGTTTAAACCAAACAATTAGCGAATGAGCAATAATTGTTATGCCTGCGTGAAATGAACGATAAGCGAACTAATTATTGTTCAATTGTTGGCCGTGTTTACACTGAACGATTATCGTTCATTTTCACTTGTTTAAATGATTTTTTGAACAATAATCATCAGCATAAAAGGGGCTTTACTTAGATGTAATTCATTAGACAATAGAAGGCTGCTATTAATGTAGCAGTCATCCCCCCTTATCTACTGAACCTCCATGCAGTTCTACAGGTTGCACATATGGTATGTCTGCCTTTAACTCCATGGGCTGTGTGTAATACACTTTGGCTCAATTTAATTGAATGGGACTAATGTTGAGCGAACCAAACCAGTGGAACACTATTTTAGGCAAAACTTTACAAAAAGTTTTTTTTAGCAAAGTTCTAGCCGAAACAGGGTTCTGCTGATTCGGTTCACTCAATAGTAATCCTGAACACTGCTGTATAACACTAAGGGCTCATGTCCACGGGCAAAATAAGAATTAAAATCCGCAGCGGATTTTAACTCTTCTCCTGCCCGCGGATCCGCACCCCATAGGGATGCATTGACCACCCGCAGGGTAGATAAATACCCGCGGATGGTCAATAAAAGGGATTTAAAAAAAAAATGGAGCATGAAAAAATCTGGACCATGCTCCATTTTCATGCGGGTCTCCCGCGGGGATGGCTCCCGCGGGCTTCTATTGAAGCCTATGGAAGCTGTCCGGATCCGCGGGAGACCTAAAATAGGAATTTACTCACACTCTCCGTTTCTTCTCTTCGCGGCGGCGCCATCTTCTCTCCGTCGCGGCCGGATCTTTTTTCTTCGAGACGGCGCATGCGCGGGGAACGTCACCGACGTCATCATGCGCATCCGCCGGGCCGAAGAAAGAAGATCCGGCCGCGACGCAGAGAAGATGGCGCCGCCGCGAAGAGAAGAAACGGAGCAGATGGGAGGTGAATTTATTCTTATTTATTCTGATTTTCAGCGCTCATGTCCGCGGGGCAGGAGGGACCCGCTGCAGATTCTCCATGGAGAATCCGGAGCAGGCCTGATTTTCCCCGTGGACATGAGGCCTAAGAGCCACAGATGCCCTGTGTAACGCTTTCAGAGTGTTGTATAAGACTTTCATGATTCTTAGATAGTGTTATACACCAGTTGTAGTGGTTTTAGTGAGCTTCCCGTTCGGTTCTAAATAATTCGGATCGAACTGAACTTTTAAAAACTTCGCTCATCACTAAATGGGAATAATTTGCAATACCAGACACAACCAATGGACAAATGTGGCACTGTTTCTGAAAGAAAGTATTTTTCTTTATCTCATAAAAAGCTCTTTAAAGTTCTTGCAAATAACTGCTGCCTCACTATCACGCTCTCTGGAATGACACAACTCATTGTATTTATTACTAGAACTACAAGCATAAGCTTTTACGAGGTTCTTTCTGGGGCAAGTGTTCCATCGGCCATAAATAATCTTGGAGATATTGGTCCAGAATATAATTTTACTTTAAAGGTAAATATGATATTTTTTTTTCCCTTGACCTCAGTCTTTCTTTATAAGCTATTCATCTAATTGAAGAAGCATATAACTGCATTGTTGCTTATTTTCTGGCCAATTAAAATAAAGAGATAAAGTGAAGCTCCGCCCTGGAGGCCCTTCAGAGATCATATTATATATGTTATTAGCAATTTCTTGCTATAGGAATCCCATCAGGTTAAATTCATTCTGATAGTAACCCTATTAGGACTCATTCATGTGGATTGTAAATTAGCTTTGTGTAGTTCTGACATTCAACACCAATAGAAACCTGTAAAGCTACACTGTTCCTCTCGATTTCATGTGGAATCTGGGTGAAACAAAATTGTGCCATGTTCCATCAGATATTGTATTACAGAGATATTCTTCTATATGTAGCGTAAAGTGTTAAGGCAACAGAATGCAGTCCTAAGCTCTCACTCACGACCTGAAGGTTGCGGGTTCAATCCCTGCGTGGTTCAGGTAGCCGCTTTAAGGTTGACTCAGCCTTCTATCCTTTCGAGGTTGGCAAAATGAGTACCCAGCTTGCTGGGGGCAATAAACAAATTACCTGAAAGCGCTGCGGAATACGTAGGTGCTATACAAATAACAAGTCTTCCCCCATATGCAAATATACATTGTGTGGAAGCACAGGACAACCCTTCTGAGTCATTAGCACAGTGGTGTTCAGGGGACAGAAAGAGATATTTTGATCTATTTTGATCTATTTAGCCTCTTCCCCCTAAAGGGCATACATGTATTCTCTCTGGGTGCGTAGTTTCTATAGAGCAGGGTCATAAGCCAATCCTGCTCCATACACGTTGGGTGTCTTTTACAGTTAACACCTGCGCACAACAGCTGCGATCAGCGTTCATGCTGATTGTGGCTGTTAACCCCTTAAATGCTGCTTACAGTTCTGACAGGAATATTTAAATGCCCTAACAAATCTTCAGGGTTCCTGAACGGCTCCCTTGCTATAAGATTTGGCTCTCATGGCAACCCATTGCCTTCTGAAAGCCCCAGAGCTGCCATGCCATGCCTGTGGCTTGTCCTAATAGAATGCCTGCAAAAAGTACTGCAGTATATGATATAAGCAACCAAACATTCACAAGTTCAAATCCCCTATGTGAACTTTAAAACAAAAAAAACCTTTTTTTATTATTCAAAAAAATAATGCATGCTAAAAGTAAAAAAAAAAACTTTACTGAATTTAAAATAAAAGTCCTCAAAACTTATTTGATACCGCTGTATTCATTAAAGTCCACTCTATGGAAATAACACATTATTTATCCTGCACTGTGAATGTTGTCAGAAAAAATTATATACACAATGTCAGAACTGTACGTGTTTTTTTATGTGCCCCAAAAACTTAGGTTATAGGCTCATAGGACAGGTAACGCTGAGTCCAGGGATGCGACTTTCATACTCACCTGCCTCCCTGTTCCCTCGCTGTCCGCCCACAAAATTGGCCCCCGATGCATTGAACAGACGTCTTAGTGCGAACATACTGTCCATAATGGGAATAAAAAGTGAATGTTCACTTTAAGCCTGATTAGTTTACTAAGCTGTATGAATTTATATTGTCACCGGTCTCATTTTCAATGTGTCTACCAGACTGTCTACGTAGAGAATAGCTTTTTTGGTGGAAAATTAGAGTTTTGGAAGTATGTGACTTGGCAGTAAACAGGAAGACTTGAAATAAAGAAGAAAGAAAGAATTTCTAGATTGCAGTTCCAGCTTGGCGATCGCCATTACAGAATGTACTGGGACAAGTGTAAAGCAGAAGTTATGCTATTGAGAGATTATTTTAGTACCAATGTCACTTGCCAGTGGAACCAAATTATGTGCGCAGAATCCAAAGTATACGCAGTTTTCCATATTCCATCATAAAATCCAAATATATTTCGGATCCAAATATCATAATTGATACAATATAAGGATCAACATTACTCTACTCACAACTTCAATTAAGGTGCAAATCTGTGTGGGAGAAAAACTCTTGTGTGCCTCCGTGAAAAAGCAGAGACACGGAGGTAGGGTACAGGGTGGGCCCATAGACTTCAGTTTGTACAGTATTATAGAGTTATAATACATGGATCTGTAATGCATTCATGTGTATCAGCTCTATGACGAACATTAAAGGGGTTGTCTGAGGGAATGTTGAGGTGCCATTGTAATGTGTGCAGGTACATAACTGGCCTTAAGTACCCTGTGCAGAATTCTTTTTGCCCTCCCCGGTCATAAAAAAAAAATGTATATTTCACTGATAGGCAGTTTGCCTGCTTTCTTTTTAAGCAGCAGCAGGATAACAGCATAACCTCACCAGAACAGCTCAGTGAATAAATATTATACCTAAACCAAGTTATGTGCATAAATACAGCACCAGAACCAAGCTCAGTGTATAAATACAGCACAAAATGATCTCATTACAGTGCTAGAAGCAAGCTCATAACATCAATGCAGCACCAGAACCAAGCTCAGTTCATAAATACAGCACCAGAACCTCCCTAGTACATGGGCATTGGTTCATAGGCCTCTCCAGACTCAGGTGCCTGAAACTCAAGTACCAGCCAAGGGCATACACTCTGCCCACTGATGCTGCTTTGAGGCATGATGAATCCTCACACCCAGCGGCACTGAACCTGCTCTCTGCTGGCTCTCCTCTTCTCCCAGCTGTTACCTAGCGTCTGGGTCTGGTCTGGTCATGGCGAGTAGGGAGACTGCATCTCCTCCCATACATGAGTGCTAGCTATTTGGGCTGCATGGATGTCATTTGCAGCTTTAAAAATTCATTGCAGCCGCAGTGATGCCACCTTTGACCTTCTCCCTTCACTCAAGCCCACATGGCACATCAGCAAGGGGAGACTCCTTCCTCCCCTACACCTTGTGCCTAGCTGGGCCTCTGTCTTCACTTCACCTTGTTGTTTCTCACTTGGGCATCCCTATTCTTTTGATCTGTTGCTTTTTGACCCTTTTTTCCTGCCATGTGGCGTGCGCCACTCCAACTGTGCAAGATGTCGGCCACCAGCGCTCTTATATTTGGGCCCCCCTTCTGCTGACATCATTTGGTGATGCACCAGCTGTGTCACCAAGGGGCCAGTAATGTCCCCAACATGGGACATTCTCTTCCATTTCGCCCCTTTCATAAACTTTTGACTTCTTCTAAAATGTTGACTTTTAATTTCTTTATGTAAACTGTTATTTTTTGATTGGTGACATATCACGGTGTTATTCTAGATCAGCACTGGGACCATTCCAGTGACATCGGCAATTGTAACTGTGAACGTGCCAGAGGCTACAAAAGGAGGCAACCCCCTAATGTACATCACAGATATTCATACAGACCAGGTGAGCTCTAGTAATATATAAGGTAAGAAATAGTAGAAATGGTGACCACATGTATTATCAAGGTGTCTTATCAAATTCTGTGTCTTTATTAGAGTTCATAAAATGATGTGAAAAGTAGTGTATGTGTCACTCCTGGAAGACATTTCTGACACTAAAGTACAGTATTCCATATCATATAGTTCTGTAGAAGGGAAATATAGCAACATGGATGCAGTATGTGCAGAACCTAGAGATGTAGCAGGATTTAAAGGGGTTGAATTAGAATTACGCGATTGGAAATAACCTGCTAAGACACCCACCAATCCCAAGAACAGGGGTCCCTGTCCCCCTCTGCCTATCACTGTGGGGTCGCTTCTTCCTCCGCAGTGATGTCAGAATGAACAGAGCACTGGCCAAGCATGCATGATCGGCGCTCCATTCATTTTAATGGGACTGAAGATATTCCCAATCGCTTTGCCAGTAAGCAACCTTTGCAGTCCCATTGGAAAGGTGTAGAGCGGCAGAGCACTTTTACGACTAATACTCCATACACTCTCCTCCTCGCTACGGAGAATGCAATAAGCCTGCAGTGAGGAAAATGGGGATATGGTACTCCTGTTCTCAGGTCTCAATAGTGAGACTCCCAACGATCAGTAATAAGGGCCATTTTTTCATGAGACAACCTGCCGGGTGCAGATGCCCGACAGGCCGTCCAAACCATGATAGTTCCTAGGCTTTTACATGGGAATGATCATTGCCGAGTGAATGGAGGCAGTGTGGGACGGGGATCATTCCAGCTCTCCTCCATTCACAGTAAACAGGCAGTCAACCACAGATGAATGGCTGCCTGTTTATAAGGGCCGATCACCGCCAGCTTTTATGTGTAAACTGAATAACAAACAAAAAGAGAATGGATTCTTGTTCCTTGTTACACTGAATGATAATAGTTCAGGTTCTTGCTGGATGCAGGAATGAGAATGATTTATCTGCTTGGTAAAAGAGCCCCAAACTTGTAATTCTGGTACAACCCCTCTAACTTGTGTGTGATAAGTATCTGCAACAAGTAATCTTATCTTAAGACAACAAAAGCTTCTGTAAAGTAATTCAAGGAGTAAACAAGCTGTGGGACAAAAAGTTATCACAACATGGTAAAAAAAGTCATGTTAAACTTTACTGCTTTACACTTTATTAGGCCTCCTTCCCACGAACGGATTTCCACCGCGTAATTCGCGGCGAAAATCCGCTGCGTTGCCCGCAGCTATTAGGTTCTATTGAACCTAATAGCTCAGGGCACACGCTGCGGAATTCCATCGCGGAATTCCGCACCGTGAAATCTCCCATCCTCACCCGCGGCATGCTCTATTTGCCGTGGGTGTACGCGCTGACGGCTTCCATTGCAGTCAATGGAAGCCGTCCGTTCACGCTATCTCCCGCTGTAACACAGCGGAAGATAGCGTGAAAACACTTTCCCGCCTACCGCCGCCGCGTCATATGACGCGGCCGGCGCGTCACGTGACACGCCGACGGTGGGCGGGGAAGCGTCATGCGGGAGCGAAGAGACCGGATCCGCTGGTAAGTATGGGGTCTCTGGGGGGCGCCGTGACGGGCTTAGCCGCGGAATTTTCCGCGGCGGAGCCCATCACGCTTGTGTGCAGCCGCCTTACAGTGGATACAGCAAAAACTCTTATCTTCAACCTGAGCCATTCATGTCTTGACTACTATATTGGCCCTTTTACACGGGACTTTTATCAAGCAGAATTGCTCCGATATCTGTTCTCCTGCAGTAATTTGAATGATAATCGTCCCATGTGAATGCATGCAGCGGCTGAACAAGAACTGCTGAGTCGTTCAGTTTCTGTATGCAGAAAACTGAACGATGTGCCATTCAGTGTAAACATCAATTGTTCACTTTTTAATAATTGTCTGTTTACTGTGCATGGAGGCGGGTGGGGGAGAACGTTCCCTGGTCCCCTATGCTGGCAGCGCAGTGACTGATGCCAGCGATACACGCTACTGTGTAACAGCACATGACTAAACACAACTGGGATGCGCCATCAGGCATCGTTTGCCCAACAGCTTGTCCCGTGTAAAAGACCATAAGTCACTACTGATTGGTCTTCCCGCCACTAAACTCTCCGTTCTACAATCCATCCTAAATGCAGCAGCTAGGTGTTACGTCTGCTCAGCGCACTAAAGCGCCACGCCTCAGAAAGAACGCAAATGTGTCTGTTTAAAACTGCAATTACTCACATAGTGATTGCAAAAACCAACTGCACCTCTCCAGGCAATGATGGAAGGACCCCTGTCCCTTACTAATCAGGGAAAGTGGGGTACCCCTGCCTAAAAGCAGGGTAGTCGTCCTAATAAGGTTGGCCCCACTGTCGTCATCTGCACAGACATATCACAGGTCACTGTTCACACCAACAAACAGTGTAACACCAACCACACAGAACAGGACGGCACATAAAGCACATGTCTGGCCACCTGCACAGACAAAACACACGTCACTGTTCACACCAACACACCTGGTTGTGCATACAACATACAACAGGAACCCCACCCAGAGCTCATATGCATACAGATGGTAAACCATAGCCAGTCCAAGTGTCCTCACAGCAGGGGAATAGAAAGTCAGCCACTGTGCCGACATAGGGAACAGTGTCAGGCATCACCCATCTGACACACACATAGGATATCAGATGGGGGGCCGCACCTGCCCAGGGATAGAGAGAAACCTGCGGGCCGCCTGCACCTGTGTGGTCACCATACCACACACTACACACGTCATGCACTCCTGAATAGAAGGAGGGGAGAGACAGCAGGTGCCCAGACCGTCTTCAGGGGAGGAGAGAGGGGCACTACAGACAATCATGCACACACCAGCTCTGAGTGGGATTAACGGTAAAGAACTAAAATGACCAGCAATCTCACACCATAGTTTGCTGGTATTTATCTGCAGCAGACAAGGGGGATTGGCTGGTGAAACACCACACCCAGCCAGCTCAATTAACCCTCACCTGTGAAGGTGTGCACAAGGAAGCCTGTATAACCACAGGCCCCAGATGCACAACCTTAACAGTACCTCCCCTTTCAAAAAGGGGCCTCTGGACCCTTCGGGAGTAAAATAAGTTATGCAACTCCTCCAAACCATGCAGAATTTATGTATAAAGCCCTGACACCAAGACAAAAATGGCAAAAAGGAAGGAGTAATGAATAGTGCACCTAAAAACAGAACCACTGCTCCTTAGGCTGGGTTCACACGGGGCGGTTTTGCCGCGAAAAGTCCGTACGGAATTTCGCTGCGGCTAATCCGCATGCGGCCGCTAATCCCAGGATTAGCCAGCCATGTGGATGAGATTTCTCAGAAATCTCGTCCACACGGGACGGCAAATCCGCTGCAGCTAAGCCGGCAAAAGCCGCTGCTGCAGCTCGGATTTGCCGGCCGCAGCATGTCCATTTTTTTCCGCTGTGGCCCAGCTCTCCTCTATGGGAGCGCCGGCCGCAGTGGCAGAGCGAGCGGCCGGCCTGCTTCAAAGCCGCCGTGGGTTTTGCAGCGGCGGTTCTCCTGGCCGAAATCTCGCGATTTTTCGCTGCGGCCAAACCGCGAGATTTCCGCCGAGAATCCGCCCTGTGAGAACCCAGCCTTACACATTTGGCCTTAGTCACAGTAGCCTACAAAATGAGTGCACAGCCCAGAGGGGAAAAGATGGAAATCCCTCCTGCTGAACAGGACTTAGTGTGAACAGGACTTATCCATACGGGCTTAGTGCGGACGCCAGCCAGTCAGCTGGGGAAGGGAATACTAATACAGGTACATACCACACAGGGGTCTACAGCAAACGGTAAAGCTGGTCATTATGTTACGTACGCTCTGCACACTAAAGCACCCCGTCTCTATGCAGACGCAGGATTGTGTCCTTTTTTCAAAACCGCAATCACTCACACAGTGTTGCATAGACCAATTGCACCTCTCCAGGCATAGATGGAAGGCCCCCTGTCCCTTACTAATCAGGGAAAGAGGGAAACCCCTGCCTAAAAGCAGGGTAGTCATCCTGATAAGGTCGGTCCCACTGTCTTCATTTGGGACCTAGCTATCCCTGATCAGGAGCCTGGAGAGATGCACTAGACACACATATAGAACACAACACTGTTCACACACACTGGACATAGAACAGGACTGCACATAAAGCACATGTCTGGTCATCTGCACAGATATACCACATGTCACTGTTCACACCAACATACCAGGTTCCACATACCACATAGAACACAGAACAGGACTGTATATAAAGCACGTCTGGCCACCTATACAGACATAACACACATCACTGTTCACACCAACAAACATGGTTGTGCATAAAACATATAACAGGAATCCCATCCAGAGCTCACATACATACAGATGGTTAACCATAGCCAGTCCAAGTGTCCTCACAGCAGGGGAATAGAAAGTCACGGACCATCGATGCAATATTGCGGCGATTTTCTCGCGGTGATATCGTGTCGCCTGTGTATGTAATGACATATTTGTTGCAGGCCACCGATCGCCATGTTCTACCTTGGCATGTATGCGTGCATAATACACACCGGGATAGAACGTGCTGCAATCTTTATTGTTTGCGTATTTCACGTAATACGTGTGATCGGCGGCATGGGAGCCTATTGCAGATGGGTACAGCGTATTCCACACACAAAATCTGCGCACGGAATGCGCTGTAAAAGGTGCCCTATATGTATGTGTGTGCGTATATATATATATGTATATAAAATCACTTTATATTATAGGTTCTGACAATGGGAGCACGCTCAGTGAATCAAAATGGGCTGATAGAATAAAAAAATCTCCATAAAACCGAGGCATTTGCTGTGTTAGTCATCCTGAGCATGCTCAGCAGATCAAAACGGGCTGATTGCTCCAGCTGATTAGCACAGGGTATACCTAGGCATTGAAGAGATTTTTTATTCTATCAGCCCATTTTTATCCACTGCTCCGGCTGACCAACACAGGGAGTGCCCTGGCAAGGTGTCTCCCATTGGCTGAATATAATGTGTTCCTCTATTGGCTGCCACACACTCTTTCATGGTCTTTGCATTGATGTCTGTGCATTAACTCACAGAAAAAGAAGCCAAATATGCATCACCTGATTCGTCCAGAGCCACTATTGGTTGATCCCTTGGTCCCTCACACAGCTGATTGGTGGTGGGGATGATATTGATCCCGCCTCTTACTGATATATATGTCTGTTACACTCGGGTGCTACATCTACAGCTCCATGTACCCCAGTTGTCGGGGAGCTCTAGCACTATGTTTTAGTGTCAGATCTATGCTGCAGGCATTTGTCTTCGCACTACCGATTAGGTATACAATGTATTCAGTGAGGCAGGTAGTTTATATGTTCAGACTCTTTGGGTCTGTATAATCATTTTCTCTTGCTTCTACAGCATATTTGTTTTTTTTTAAATCTTTTTGAGGTGAAATTTTATATGTGATTTAATAAAGGTGTACTTTTAGGGGATCCCCTCAGGGTTGTCGCTCCCGTTCTCATCCATGGCATTATACAGTGTGCTATAGGCAGTAGTACAGAGCAGTAACATGTTAACAGAAGGATGAGGATGGGAGCTGGCAGAATCATTAACCTTCCGTTGTGAAGTCACGCACATCACCTAATCTACAGCCCTTCATTCCACTGACCTTCTCTTCTAAGTATTTGGAACACTTTTCATGCTCCGCAGGCTGTGAAAAACTTTCCAGTAGCAAATCCTTCAGGAATACGGTATCCATTCCTAATTGCTAATTGGAAGCAACTTTCGGCCTTTTGTTGCTTAGAGTCTCTTCAACAAACAAAGGATTTACAATGAAACTTGTAGCCTGAACCTGCCGGTACTGGCGCAGGGCAGCTGGACACTAAAACTAGTTTATGTTTTTGTTCCTTTTCCAGGTCAGAGGAATTAGTTGTGATGCCGTCACCAATCCTCTGCATATAGGAAAAGGAGAATACTCCAAGTCATTCACAGAAGAGAAATTCTCCAACATCCAGGAATTAGTAAGTACCGGGAGTATATAAAAGCCTATTTGTGCATTAAGTAAAGCAGTCATTGAAGGATATCAAAGAGCTACTGTTCCCATGACAACACTACCTGTCATCCATTGAATGGACCGAAATCGCCAGTCACATCAATGGCGGCATCCTAGCTAGTGGTCAGTTTAGAGCTGCAGATTTCTCGTTCAGGCAGACACATCGTTGGCTCGTTCAAACAAGAAATCATTCGAAGGGGGAGGGAGAGGGGGGGATAAACCGCCATTAGAGGAGTCAGGTAGCGGCTTACTCCCCACATCCTGTTGAGGGCATGAACTTGGAGCGGAGAGGGTGAGGCCCTCAGCTACAGGTTCAGTGGATGGCAATAAGATAGTGATTGTTTATCCTACACGATGTGCCAGTCTCTCAAATACCCCCCGGCTTACTGTTTCTACAGGGGGCAGGTCAGAACCAATCATAGGTGTTCATTGTGACCCCCTTTGTCTCTGAACTCACATGGAGCCTGTAGCCTGGTTCCTGCCATGCATGTTGTAGCGGATCACGCCTGACTAATGCAATGGCTTCTGTAATGAGTTCTAGCAGATCATGCATGGTGGGTGGTAAGGGGGGCATGTAGACTAACTTTTACACCTGTAGGGGAGGGGGGTGCACCCTGTCCTGTTGGAGGATGAAACCTGGGGTTTCTAGTTCCAGCTGTTTTAGAAGTCATATCTATAGCATCCAGGTACAAAACTTCCGGATTGTTTCCTCATGGAAAAAGGGGCTGTAAACTTTCCTGCAGGTTATAGCACAAAACATATTCACCTCAGGGGAGTCGCACATACGCTCTGTGTAGACAAGTTGGATTCTCTCCCCCAAATTCTGACATTACGTTTGCCTGAAAGGTGCAAGGCGGCTTCATCACTAAACACTAAAGATCCCATTAAACTATCGCTTTCCATTAGAGCTTCTGCACACAGGCAATTTTGCGCATGTTTTCGGGAACGCAAAATTGCTTCCGCAAACTGTAGACAATAGAACGCACTGATTTTAATGGGTTCCCTCATATTAAGCGTTTTTGTGCACGCATTATTGTCGGGCGAAAAAATACGCAACGTGCTCTAATTTTTTTGCACACCTGAGGCTCCATAGGAGTCTATGGAGGTGTACAAATCACGCGTGTAGCTGTGTGATTTTGTGGTATTAATTGCTAAAACTGGGGACTAATTTGGCTCCTGAGACGGTTCTAAACCGGCGCAGGTCTATCCCTCGCTGATGTGAATGGGCCTGGCAGCGCAGAAATGTACAGCAAAATGGGCAGGAATGCGCGCACAAGCACGTGATCACACTGCAGAGCGCAATCACGTCATCCCCTCGTGAGCATATCTACGTATGCGCTCGTGTGCAGGAGCTCTTACAGTTTGCATCCACTCACAGAAACCACGTCGCCTTGCGTTGTTGTCCGGTTTTAGGGCCGGTAACAGTTGCACTCGGCAGGGATAACATCACAAACATTTGTGTAGAACCTCCCACACAGTCGGCAGTGGGGCGACTAATTCTCTCCTCGGTCGGATGGTCCTCGGACGCGCTCCACTGTTTCCACGCTTACGGACGGACGGATGACTTTTGCTTACAGATGCAACCTTTTTCCTTAAAATTGGAGTACGGCTTATGAATTGTGCGTCGCTGGGTGGATCTTCACCAACCTTTGTTCGACAAGGACGTTGCACACCAATAACAGACCGGTAGACATGAAAATCAAGGACACAAAACGCTCTCCAGTCTTTGTTGGCAGCCATTTTGTCTCATATTCCCCAAGCGACGACCGCAGAATAAAACTTTTCATGTCTCATTTATAAAACAGTCTACCAGTAAGATGTCCTTGTTACTCCTAGCAACCAATCACAGTGCAGCTTTCATTCTACCTCAGCAGCTTGAGAAATGAAGGCTGTGCTGATTGGTTGCTATGGGCAACAAGGATGTCTTACTCGTTGACAGTTTTGCTAAATGAAACTTTTTGACTTTCTGTTTCCATTGATATCAAATTTCTGTTCGTAAGGCATCTTTCATACGACCGTTGCAATTTTCACCTGCCCCATTGCAGACGATAATCACATGAATGAGAAAAAGACATGACCAAGTCGCGGCTAAATCTTGAGTATTCTTGCTCATTCCCACGGCTGGGTACGGCATATATTCACCACAGCCTAGAATTCCTTCGGCCGGAAAAAATCCTTCAACTGGCTCATTAGAGCTAGCTGACATAGTCTAACATTGCTAGCCGTTGCTAAACTCCCTCCCCCTCCCCTTGCCGGCAGCTCCCATAGGCTTCTAGGAGTTGCTCGCGGCTGAAAGATAGGGCAAGACCGCTGTGTCCTATCTCCGCCGGTGGGGTGTTTTTATGCGGCTAATAATCGGCCATGTGAATAAATGCATCGGAATCCAATGCTTCACATGCTCGCAATTTTTTATCGCGGCTAAATTAGCCACGTGAGGCCAACCACATGCGAACGGATTTGCATTGGGGAATCTGTAGTCAGTGTCTGCATGACGGATCCGCAGCAAATACCATTAGTTGCATGCTATGTAAAAGTGCTTCGTCCCGCACACTCATGGGAACCAATTGGGATTTCCGCGAGTTGAAGAAAAATCACAGCATGTTCAATTCTAGTGCGGATTCCGCACAGACGGTTTCTATTGAAGTCAATAGAAGCCTTCTGACTTGAAGGCCGTCCGCAATTGACATTGCGATAGGTAACAGGTACCCGCGTCATTGCCTACCAATGGCGCGGGAAAAACAAAGATTTTTTAAAAATTGTACTGCGTATGTCTGACAGCGGCTCACCGCAGCCATCCGCAATACAGATAGAGACAAGAGACAGGTACATGCGGACACTGACTGCGGTCCTGGCCAGATTCCACTGTGGGCTCC
Source organism: Eleutherodactylus coqui (assembly GCF_035609145.1). Lineage (NCBI taxonomy): Eukaryota > Metazoa > Chordata > Amphibia > Anura > Eleutherodactylidae > Eleutherodactylus > Eleutherodactylus coqui. Next base: position 73,418,069 of record NC_089841.1, read on the forward strand.
CGCATGCGGAATATGACCCGTTTGTGTACAGCTGGCCTGAAAACGCTTGTGTGAATAAGGCCTAAGTGTCATTAAAGGAGAGTTATGAGGGGTCTCACATCAAGAAGATCATTTCTAATAACCCGGTACAATAAACTGGAGACCCCCCCCTCTATCTTACAAATACATGTGGGGTCGGAGGGATAGCTGTCAGTGGAACAAGTGTACAGCTGACCGCTAGCTAACGTGTATGGTAAACTTTATAGTCCCACGACTCAAACATGACCTTTTCTAGTACCTCTTCTGTACGCACTTAAAGGGGTATTCCTAAAACTGACTTTTATTACTTGTCCTTAGGAAAAGTAATACAAGTCTGATTGGCGGTGGTCTCACCTCAGAGACTCCCCCCAATCCCGAGAATGGAAGTCTAATGTCCCCCCCTCCCCTCACTGGAGCTAACTGCACACCTGGAAGTGACATGGAGATTGAAAGCAGCAGTGGCTGAGCATTTGTGGTGCTGCTCCATTCATTTCAATGGGGCTGATGGATGCGCTCGGCTATCTCCAGCAGTCCCATTGAAGATGAAGGATGCGGCACTGTGCATGCTCGGCCACCGCTGCTTCCCGTCTCCCTCTCACTGCTGGGGGTACACTGAGCTCACAGTGAGGAGGAGAAGATGACAAGGAACCCCATGTCAACTAAAGTCAATTTTTTTAATTTTATGGTCTGTTAACAGATTCAAAAGTAAGAATTCCCTTTTAAGGAATTAAGGCGCCAGCATTTTGCTACCTAATACCTTATTTCTACATATTCCATTTTCCTTAGACCTGTGAGAACACCAGATGCACCACATTCAAATGTCTGATGAAGGACCTCCAGCTGAGAGAAGATTACTTTGTTAATGTGTCTACCAGAATCTGGAATGGGACTTTTGCAGCGGTAAGTGCTAATCCAAGACCAGAAATACTTGCCCTTTTAGTCAATAGAGGTCAACATAATAGTTTGGTGGTCTTGCTGACTATTAGCACAATACAAATGCAAGTCATTGCTATCTGATAAGGCATTTTGGCATTTACCAGTGCTTCTGCTTGGCAGCCTCTTAAATCTGCTCCTCAAAGGCTGAGCTGTGATCTTTGACTACAGTTTATCTACAGTGGTCTGTAGTAGTCTGAGACACACCCCCTGCCTTATTATTGGTTCAAAGAAATACACCTTCTGTGTCATGACTGGTTCAAGCTGGTGCTCCCTGCCTCATGTAGAGGGGTGGGCATTCAGCTACTCCCTCCCTGCTGATTGGACTAGAGACAGTGCAATGCAGCATGGGAATTAAGGGCAAGGAAGTCAGGACAGTCAACCTCTGTCAGAATGCTAGGCTTGCTACTTGCCCCCTCCCTGAAAGTGGATTGCAAACAGAAAAATGGGGAAGACTGTTTGAAAATCCATATTTACAGATATGAAACAGGGTGCAAATGGCAGCAAATGAGGGTAGGGAAGAAATGATCCTCCAAAAGTGTATGTTCCATGAGGAATTGTTTTTTCATGTTGGATGACAAGTGAAGCTCCAAAGTCCTGTAGGGCCCCTGTGCAGCCATAGTAGAATCTAGGAAATAAGACTTTGTACGTCTACATCATTTATTACATGTAAAGCCTTCTACTGTTGTGGAGGGTGCAGACAATGTCATCCAGACATTAGTACATAAGATGGCAAGCACAAGTGGAACATACCGCCTGGAAGGAGCAATGAGAGGACATGTCCGCCGTGGACGTAATAGCTGTGGAAAATATGCTAACTGTATAATTGCTGCTATATTTTACGGTCTCAGATGCTTTCATATGGTTTACAAATCAAAGGATCAAGCGGTGACCGGAATCTTCCGCCTGTGAACGGCCTATTAAATAGTGATTTCTGAAAGATATTCTGCCTTTACAGAAAGGGCGCAACAATCAATGTTAATGACCGCGCGCTTTGTGAAGAATGATGCTGTATATCTGCAAAATTCTGCAACCGTTAGCAATCAAATGGAAAACCACGCTGCCTTAAGACAAAACAGAGCAGCAACTACCCACAGCCGCCATCTTAAGCACTAATGTTGGCTTCTCAGACATGAACCTTCCCTTTAAGCAGCTCGTGACTCAGTAGCAGCACTTGCCTAGTGGACACTGGTCTCATACACTATTGTTATTTCTAACTGTTAAGCCAACTTCACACGGGCATAAGCACAATTGCCCATGCATTATAGCAACTTTTTTGCGCTTCAAACAAGGCTTTTTTGCGCTTGTATCGGCATACTTATGTGCACACCGCAGACAAACACGATTTAAATGGCTATTTAGCCTAATGAGTTCTAGATGTGTTCTTTTTCTTAAGCAATTGCCCATTGTTTTTGCGAATCCTATTGTGTATTGGTGGGGCATTTGTGCACCCCAGCATAGACTTCTATGGGGATCTTTGCTGTGCAAATAGGTTTTTTTTTGCGTGGTGGAAAATGTACATGCAAAATATATGCATATGAACAAACCCATTGAAATCAATGGGTTTCATTAACTGCGTATCCCTGTGCATTTGTGCAAGGCAAGAATATTCAACTGATTACACTAGTTGCCCGTTTCCAAAAATGGGAGCATCTCTGCGTGTTTTTTTTTTTTTGTATGCACAAAAAGTACAGTAAAATATACATGCATGCGAAAATATGCAACACCCATTGCACAAGTACACAATGCAAGTGTACAAGTAAATACGCTAAAGCATGGACACACACGGGTATATGCACAAAAGTGCTCACTTTTGTGCATACTACTGTGCCTTTTGTGCTTGCAGGGCCCCAGTTTAAAAGGCTACTTAGCCCAACTAGTTCCTGGTGTTTCATTTTCCTGCTAAATTGCTCAGCATAATGCGAAGTCAAGCGGTTATTGAGTGCGCATTTGCGCATCTCCCATAGACTTCTATGGGGCTTTTGGTAAGCAAATGCGCACAATAATAGAGCATGCTCGCAGAAACGAGTAAGGAGAGTAAACCCCTTGAAATCAATAGGTTGTATTCTATGCCTATTGTGCGAGCAAACACACCCGTATAAGACCGCCCTTAGGGATGGTTTTACGGGGCCCAATGGTCTGGCAAAAGCATTCACCTGAACATTCTTTTGCCCAATCATCAGGCCATGTAAGTACACCAGCAAATAGTTGACAGTTAACGAGCAAAGCACTAATTTGTTGGTTTATTGTGTTTTTCTGTGGGAGCATAAAGATGTTCGCCGGTCGGCTGCACACTCCTCATGTACGCAGGGCGATTCTCTGCTGACCAATGTTACCTGTATGGGGATAAACAATCATTTTAACGGTCCTTCAACCTCATACAGCTGATCACCTGCCCGTCTAAACTTTATTAACGAGCTGTGATCAACCTGCTTATTATCAGTTGGCGTTCGTTAACATGGGAGGATAGTCTGCTCAGAATAGAAATAGTGGGGATCAAAATAGACTATCCCAAACTGTAATCATCAGCAAGGTACAAATACAAAGATGGAATGGGTGAAAGGGTTGATAGGCATAGGGATGCTATAAAGTTAAAAGACAACTTTTATTAAGATAATTAAATTAAGGGTACCACTGTAGTAAATTAAATCCCATAAATACCGGGCCTGAAATGTTTGCCAGAAGTGACATCAAACCAAAAGTTGCAAAAAGGCTAATGAATCTAATTAACATACAAGCAGCCGAAACTGACAGCTAAACCAGAGGGTAAAGCAAAAAAAAAGAATAAATGAACAGTCTCACCCAATGCAGATGTTACCCAAGTATGCCTCATACATCTGATGATCCCGTCTCATAACGGCAACAAAATTGCTGGTATGAAAAAAGATGAGGGAAGAGGGAACCCAGACTCACCCTGTCATTCCTTACGATCTAGTATACCCTGTATCACAAGAAAGCAGAGCAGCTGCCCTGACAAGAACAACCCCAAATAAGTCTTTAAAGAGGACATCCTAAGATGTTCCTATGGGGATGAAGCTCACTTAATAAATGTCCCAGGTGTATTAAACAAAAGGCTCATCAGGTGACTCAACTTAGAGGACAGTAAACATTGCCAAAAGATATAAGGATGGCTGTAAACATGTTGTGCAGATAGCTTAACAGCCACTCATGGGTTAAAGCTCCAATGGCAGCTAAGGAAATACATGAAAAGATATATAAAAATCAAAAGTTGTCAATGTGCTCTGGAGATCACACAGCATGTAGATAGGTGGTTGTGTGCTGCCCGATGCGCCCAAGCATCTTGCACACACGGGAAGTATGCCCGCGGCCTCACCCTGATCCGATTTTCTTAGTTCTAGTTAAAGGGTAAGTTCACACATAGCAAAAAAAAAAGCCACAGCAAAAATGCATCAAAATTTGCACAATTTGGGGTGGATCCGTAGCAGATTTCCCTTCACATAATTGCACCCTACATCTTCTTTCTGTGGCTTCCAGCTGGCAAGGTACCATATGTCACTATAGCTTTTTTTCTTATTGCCTTTCAGTCATCATTCCGGTCGCTGGAGCTGGTAGCGAGCGCAACTCTGGAAACACTTAACCCTGAGATATTTGTTGTGAGCAACAGCAAGTTACTGGTGAGTGTAAAGTACATGAGATCAAGCATGGTGGTACAGCTCTATACCATCATGATGCCCCTGCCTGCAATGATTGTGGCAAGTTTGTGCATTTAGACTGGCATATAATAATCGCTTTTAATCATGTCATCTCTCATAGATCCCACTCACCATTATAAAACCCAATGAGAAAACAGAAGTGCCCATCGGGGTGGTGGTTGGAAGCATCATAGCCGGACTCCTACTTCTTGCTGCGTTGGTGGCTGCTTTGTGGAAGGTACGTAGAATCGCTATTACAGCGCGCTATATGATTACACGCAGCAGAGATTGACACATCATGAAGATTTTGCTCCAGGTTTGGCAGGGGTGTTTGCATGTCGGATCTGACGTGGATTTCAGCATAGATTCCAATACTACATTTTGTAAAAAGCACCACTGCAACCCCCCCACCCCCATCTTCCTCCACAAAGAAAAAAGCTACACAATGCATCGGTCGCAGTACATTATAGGGTATCTCCACGCGGGGCGGATTTACTGTGGATTTTCCAAGTGGATCCTCTGCACAGAAAATCTGCAACATTTACTTTAGCAGCAAAGTGGGTGAGATTTTCAAAATCTCATCCATGGGCTGCCGAAATAATCCACTACAGGAGTTGACATGTGATGCGGAATTTAAATCTGTAGCATATCCATTATAGCACCAGATTTTCGGGGCAGAATCCAACTCTTTAAATAAAGGGATGAATTCCGCACCAAAAATCACGCCAAAATTCGCACCATATGGTGTAGATTTCGCACTGCGGAATGTCCACTGCTGATATTCTGCAGCAATTGCGTCCTATTTGGACATACGCTTAGGCCTCTTTTTTTTTTTTTTACATGGACTATCTTGTAACATCTGGTCGCAAGTTTAAGGGCTGGTTTTAGCCAGCAGTTTTTGAGACAAAAAGCCACATTCAATGTCCTTCAGTTTCTGGTGTTTTAGTGCCCTATTTTTAAGTCAGTGGCATTTTGTTCAAAAACGCCGCGAGCGCTGGATATGGCATTTTATCTGGTGATCATTCTTATAGGCTTCTTTTGAAAAACAGCGAACAAACACACGTCACAAATGTAGCAAAATGAAAAACGCCACTAAACATGCTGGGATTTCACAGTGTTATGTGTCAAGGAGCCCTAAAGGAATTTTAACGCTCTTCAGTAAACATGGATTATGTCGCCCCCTTCTGTCAGCTTGTTGAAATTCCATTCAGCAATTTTTTTATTTTTTTTTAGTTCTACTAGTTTCTTGAGAAGGATGACTGAGGACCAAGTAGCACCCCCCCCCCCCCCTCACCACTTCCCTCTTTCAGGGTTCTCATTCATTGTACAGGGTTTTCAAAACTCCGTCTTTAGGGCGGCATCACACAAGCGTGTTTGAACACATATTTGCACGTGTAATACGCAGAGAATAGAACTCATTGATTTGAATGGGTTCATTCTCCTTTTAGCGTGAAAAAAAACGCAGCATGCTCTATATTAGTGTGCACACCAAAGGCCCATAATGCAGTGGGAAAAAGAACGTATCGGGAACTAATTAGGCAAAATAGCCATTTACCTCGGGGGGCATCTGTGTCCTGCTTCCAAGTGAAATGGCCCAGCCAGCGTAAAAAGCGTAGTAATTAGAGATGAGCGAGCACCAAAATGCTCGGGTGCTCGTTACTCGGGACGAAATTATCGCGATGCTTGAGGGTTCGTTTCGAGTAACGAACCCCATTAAAGTCAATGGGCGACCCGAGCATTTTTGTATATCGCCGATGCTCGCTAAGGTTTTCATTTGTGAAAATCTGGGCAATTCAAGAAAGTGATGGGAACGACACAGCAACGCATAGGGCAGGCGAGGGGCTACATGTTGGGCTGCATCTCAAGTTCACAGGTCCCACTATTAAGCCACAATAGCGGCAAGAGTGGGCCCCCCCCCCTCCCAACAATTTTTACATCTGAAAAGCCCTCATTAGCATGGCATACCTTAGCTAAGCACCACACTACCTCCAACAAAGCACAATCAATGCCTGCATGACACTCCGCTGCCACTTCTCCTGGGTTATATGCTGCCCAAACACCCCCCCCCCCCCGCACGACGCAGTGTCCACAGCGCACACCAAAGTGTCCCTGCCCAGCCTTCAGCTGCACTCATGCCACACCACCCTCATGTCTATTTATAAGTGCGTCTGCCATGAGGAGGAACCGCAGGCACACACTGCAGAGGGTTGGCACGGCTAGGCAGCGACCCTCTTTAAAAGGGGCGGGGCGATAGTCCACAATGCTGTACAGAAGCAATGAGAAATCCAATCCTGTGTCACCTCCATCTGGAGCTGCACACGTGGGAATAGCAATGGGGAACCTTTGTGCCACACACTATTCATTCTGTCAAGGTGTCTGCATGCCCCAGTCAGACCGCGGTTTTTTATAAATAGTCACAGGCAGGTACAACTCCGCAATGGGAATTCCGTGTGCACCCACAGCATGGGTGGCTCCCTGGAACCCACCGGCTGTACATAAATGTATCCCATTGCAGTGCCCTGGACAGCAGAGCTAACGTCAGATTAAATGCAGGTGGGCTTCGGCCCACACTGCATGCCCCAACCTGACCGGGGTTTTTAATTCATAGACACAGGCAGGTACAACTCCCTGTGGACCCACAGCATGGGTGGGTGCCAGGAAGCCACCTGCGGTACATAAATATATCCCATTGCATTGCCCATCACAGCTGAGGTAATGTCATGTTTAATGCAGGTGGGCTTCGGCCCACACTGCATGCCCCAGTCAGACTGGGGTTCTTTAGAAGTAGACACATGCAGTTACAACTCACTGTGGACCCACAGCATGGGTGGCTCCCTGGAACCCACCGGCAGTACATAAATATATCCCATTGCAGTGCAGTCAGGTTTCAGGAGGAGGAGCAGGAGGAGGAGAATAAATATTATACACAGATTGATGAAGCTAAAAGGTCCACGTTTTTGATGGTGATAGAGAACAATGCTTCCATTGTGCAGCCTACGTATTGTTTAGGTATCGCTGCTGTCCGCTGGTGGAGAAGAGAAGTCTGGGGAAATCCAGGCTTTGTTCATCTTGATGAGTGTAAGCCTGTCGGCACTGTCGGTTGACAGGCGGGTATGCTTATCCGTGATGATTCCCCCAGCCGCACTAAACACCCTCTCTGACAAGACGCTAGCCACAGGACAAGCAAGCACCTCCAGGGCATACAGCGCGAGTTCAGGCCACGTGTCCAGCTTCGACACCCAGTAGTTGTAGGTGGCAGAGGCGTCACGGAGGACGGTCATGCGATCGGCTACGTACTCCCTCACCATCCTTTTACAGTGCTCCCGCCAACTCAGCCTTGACTGGGGAGCGGTGACACAGTCTTGCTGGGGAGCCAGAAAGCTGTCAAAGGCCTTAGAGAGTGTTCCCCTGCCTGTGCTGTACATGCTGCCTGATCTCTGCGCCTCCCCTGCTACCTGGCCCTCGGAACTGCGCCTTCGGCCACTAGCGCTGTCGGATGGGAATTTTACCATCAGTTTGTCCGCCAGGGTCCTGTGGTATAGCATCACTCTCGAACCCCTTTCCTCTTCGGGTATGAGAGTGGAAAGGTTCTCCTTATACCGTGGGTCGAGCAGTGTGTACACCCAGTAATCCGTAGTGGCCAGAATGCGTGTAACGCGAGGGTCACGAGAAAGGCATCCTAACATGAAGTCAGCCATGTGTGCTAGGGTACCTGTACGCAACACATGGCTGTCCGCACTAGGAAGATCACTTTCAGGATCCTCCTCCTCCTCCTCCTCAGGCCATACACGCTGAAAGGATGACAGGCAAGCAGCATGGGTACCCTCAGCATTGGGCCAAGCTGTCTCTTCCCCCTCCTCCTCATCCTCCTCATGCTCCTCCTCCTCCTCCTCAACGCACTGAGATATAGACAAGAGGGTGCTCTGACTATCCAGCGACATACCGTCTTCCCCCGCCTCTGTTTCCGAGCGCAAAGCGTCTGCCTTTATGCTTTGCAGGGAACTTCTCAAGAGGCATAGCAGAGGAATGGTGACGCTAATGATTGCAGCATCGCCGCCCACCATCTGGGTAGACTCCTCAAAGTTTCCAAGGACCTGGCAGATGTCTGCCAACCAGGCCCACTCTTCTGTAAAGAATTGAGGAGGCTGACTCCCACTGCGCCGCCCATGTTGGAGTTGGTATTCCACTATAGCTCTACGCTGCTCATAGAGCCTGGCCAACATGTGGAGCGTAGAGTTCCACCGTGTGGGCACGTCGCACAGCAGTCGGTGCACTGGCAGATGAAACCGATGTTGCAGGGTGCGCAGGGTGGCAGCGTCCGTGTGGGACTTGCGGAAATGTGCGCAGAGCCGGCGCACCTTTCCGAGCAGGTCTGACAAGCGTGGGTAGCTTTTCAGAAAGCGCTGAACCACCAAATTTAAGACGTGGGCCAGGCATGGCACGTGCGTGAGGCTGCCGAGCTGCAGAGCCGCCACCAGGTTACAGCCGTTGTCACACACGACCATGCCCGGTTGGAGGCTCAGCGGCGCAAGCCAGCGGTCGGTCTGCTCTGTCAGACCCTGCAGCAGTTCGTGGGCCGTGTGCCTCTTCTCTCCTAAGCTGAGTAGTTTCAGCACGGCCTGCTGATGCTTGCCCACTGCTGTGCTGCCACGTCGCGCGACACCGACTGCTGGCGACGTGCTGCTGCTGACACATCTTGATTGCGAGACAGAGGTTGCGTAGGAGGGGGAGGAGGAGGAGGGTGGTTTAGTGGAGGAAGCATACACCGCCGCAGATACCACCACCGAGCTGGGGCCCGCAATTCTGGGGGTAGGTAGGACGTGAGCGGTCCCAGGCTCTGACTCTGTCCCAGCCTCCACTAAATTCACCCAATGTGCCGTCAGGGAGATATAGTGGCCCTGCCCGCCTGTGCTTGTCCACGTGTCCGTTATTAAGTGGACCTTGGCAGTAACCGCGTTGGTGAGGGCGCGTACAATGTTGCGGGAGACGTGGTTGTGCAGGGCTGGGACGGCACATCGGGAAAAGTAGTGGCGACTGGGAACTGAGTAGCGCAGGGCCGCCGCCACCATCATACCTTTGAAAGCCTCCGTTTCCACAACCCTATACGGCAGCATCTTCAGGCTGATAAATTTGGCTATGTGCACGTTTAACGCTTGAGCGTGCGGGTGCGTGGCGGCGTACTTGTGCTTCCGCTCCTACACTTGCGCTAGCGACGGCTGGACGGTGCGCTGACAGACATTGGTGGATGGGGCCGAGCACAGCGGAGGTGAGGGTGTGGGTGCAGGCCAGGAGACGGTAGTGCCTGTGTCCTGAGAGGGGGGTTGGATCTCAGTGGCAGGTTGGGGCACAGGGGGAGAGGCAGCGGTGCAAACCGGAGGCAGTGAACGGCCTTCGTCCCACCTTGTGGGGTGCTTGGCCATCATATGTCTGCGCATGCTGGTGAGGGTGGTGGTGGTGGCTCCCCGGCTGATCTTGGCGCGACAAAGGTTGCACACCACTGTTTGTCGGTCGTCTGCACTCTCAGTGAAAAACTGCCAGACCTTTGAGCACCTCGGCCTCTGCAGGGTGGCATGGCGCGAGGGGGCGCTTTGGGAAACAGTTGCTGGATTATTCGGTCTGGCCCTGCCTCTACCCCTGGCCACCGCACTGCCTCTTCCAACCTGCCCTGCTGCTGCACTTGCCTCCCCCTCTGAAGACCTGTCCTCAGTAGGCGTAGCAAACCAGGTGGGGTCAGTCACCTCATCGTCCTGCTGCTCTTCCTCCGAATCCTCTGTGCGCTCCTCCCTCGGACTTACTCCAATTACTACTACCTGAGTGATAGACAACTGTGTCTCATCGTCATCGTCCTCCTCACCCACTGAAAGCTCTTGAGACAGTTGCCGGAAGTCCCCAGCCTCATCCCCCGGACCTCGCGAACTTTCCAAAGGTTGGGCATCGGTCACGACAAACTCCTGCGGTGGGAGAGGAACCATTGCTGGCCATTCTGGGCAAGGGCCCGGGAACAGTTCCTGGGAGTCTGCCTGCTCCTCAGAATGTGTCATTGTAATGGAGTGAGGAGGCTGGGAGGAAGGAGGAGCAGCAGCCAGAGGATTCAGAGTTGCAGCAGTGGACGGCGCAGAACTCTGGGTGGTCGATAGATTGCTGGATGCACTTTCTGCCATCCACGACAGGACCTGCTCACACTGCTCATTTTCTAATAAAGGTCTACCGTGTGGACCCATTAATTGTGAGATGAATGTGGGGACGCCAGAAACGTGCCTCTCTCCTAATCCTGCAGCAGTCGGCTGCGATACACCTGGATCAGGAGCTCGGCCTGTGCCCACACCCTGACTTGGGCCTCCGCGTCCTCGCCCGCGTCCACGTCCTCTAGGCCTACCCCTACCCCTCAGCATGGTGTATTACCAGTAGTGCAGAAAGAGAACGCTGTAATTAAATGTGCCGCTTATTGGCCTGTGGTTGGAGGCTGACTTCGCTTGCGGAACGCACAGCAGAGGCAGGAAAGAATTTTGCGCAAGCCTGCTGTAACACTTAGCTGGCTGCGTATGAATTAGGACAACTACCCCCAGCAGAGACCCAGTACACAGAGGACGGTCACAGGCAGCCCAAATAGATTTTTTTTCCCAAATGTTTTTGGAAACGCCCACTGCCTATATACACTAAATATGTCTTCTGTCCCTGCCTCACCACTACTGGCCCTGGACAATGTAAAATTACTGCAGACTGTTTCACTGTGGACAGGAATACAGCGGTGATGTAAGAGGCAACACAGAGGCAGGAAAGAATTTTGCGCAAGCCTGCTGTAACACTTAGCTGGCTGCGTATGAATTAGTACAACTACCCCCAGCAGAGACCCAGTACACTTGTGGACAGAAATATAGCGGTGATGTAAGAGGCAACACAGAGGCAGGAAAGAATTTTGCGCAAGCCTGCTGTAACACTTATCTGGCTGCGTATGAATTAGGACAACTACCCCCAGCAGAGACCCAGTACACTTGTGGACAGGAATACAGCGGTGATGTAAGAGGCAACACAGAGGCAGGAAGGAATTTTGTGCAAGCCTGCTGTAACACTTAGCTGGCTGCGTATGAATTAGGACAACTAACCCCAGCAGAGACCCAGTACACTTGTGGACAGGAATACAGCGGTGATGTAAGAGGCAACACAGAGGCAGGAAAGAATTTTGCGCAAGCCTGCTGTAACACTTAGCTGGCTGCGTATGAATTAGGACAACTACCCCCAGCAGAGACCCAGTACACTTGTGGACAGGAATACAGCGGTGATGTAAGAGGCAACACAGAGGCAGGAAAGAATTTTGCGCAAGCCTGCTGTAACACTTATCTGGCTGCGTATGAATTAGGACAACTACCCCCAGCAGAGACCCAGTACACTTGTGGACAGGAATACAGCGGTGATGTAAGAGGCAACACAGAGGCAGGAAAGAATTTTGCGCAAGCCTGCTGTAACACTTAGCTGGCTGCGTATGAATTAGGACAACTACCCCCAGCAGAGACCCAGTACACAGAGGACGGTCACAGGCAGCCCAAATAGATTTTTTTCCCAAATGTTTTTGGAAAGGCCCACTGCCTATATACACTAAATATGTCTTCTGTCCCTGCCTCACCACTACTGGCCCTGGACAATGTAAAATTACTGTAGACTGTTTCACTGTGGACAGGAATACAGCGGTGATGTAAGAGGCAACACAGAGGCAGGAAAGAATTTTGCGCAAGCCTGCTGTAACACTTAGCTGGCTGCGTATGAATTAGGACAACTACCCCCAGCAGAGACCCAGTACACTTGTGGACAGGAATATAGCGGTGATGTAAGAGGCAACACAGAGGCAGGAAAGAATTTTGCGCAAGCCTGCTGTAACACTTAGCTGGCTGCGTATGAATTAGGACAACTAACCCCAGCAGAGACCCAGTACACTTGTGGACAGGAATACAGCGGTGATGTAAGAGGCAACACAGAGGCAGGAAAGAATTTTGCGCAAGCCTGCTGTAACACTTAGCTGGCTGCGTATGAATTAGGACAACTACCCCCAGCAGAGACCCAGTACACTTGTGGACAGGAATACAGCGGTGATGTAAGAGGCAACACAGAGGCAGGAAAGAATTTTGCGCAAGCCTGCTGTAACACTTATCTGGCTGCGTATGAATTAGGGCAACTACCCCCAGCAGAGACCCAGTACACTTGTGGACAGGAATACAGCGGTGATGTAAGAGGCAACACAGAGGCAGGAAAGAATTTTGCGCAAGCCTGCTGTAACACTTATCTGGCTGCGTATGAATTAGGACAACTACCCCCAGCAGAGACCCAGTACACTTGTGGACAGGAATACAGCGGTGATGTAAGAGGCAACACAGAGGCAGGAAAGAATTTTGCGCAAGCCTGCTGTAACACTTAGCTGGCTGCGTATGAATTAGGACAACTACCCCCAGCAGAGACCCAGTACACTTGTGGACAGGAATATAGCGGTGATGTAAGAGGCAACACAGAGGCAGGAAAGAATTTTGCACAAGCCTGCTGTAACACTTAGCTGGCTGCGTATGAATTAGGACAACTAACCCCAGCAGAGACCCAGTACACTTGTGGACAGGAATACAGCGGTGATGTAAGAGGCAACACAGAGGCAGGAAAGAATTTTGCGCAAGCCTGCTGTAACACTTAGCTGGCTGCGTATGAATTAGGACAACTTCCCCCCAGCAGAGACCCAGTACACTTGTGGACAGGAATACAGCGGTGATGTAAGAGGCAACACAGAGGCAGGAAAGAATTTTGCGCAAGCCTGCTGTAACACTTAGCTGGCTGCGTATGAATTAGGACAACTACCCCCAGCAGAGACCCAGTACACAGAGGACGGTCACAGGCAGCCCAAATAGATTTTTTTCCCAAATGGTTTTGGAAAGGCCCACTGCCTATATACACTAAATATGTCTTCTGTCCCTGCCTCACCACTACTGTCCCTGGACAATGTAAAATTACTGCAGGACGCAATGCTCTGCACAGCCGATATACAAAAAAAAAAAAAAAGTGCAACACTGCAAAAAGCAGCCTCCACACTACTGCACACGGTTAGATGTGGCCCTAAGATGGACCTTTGGGGTTCTTGAAGCCTAAAATAACTCCTAACGCTCTCCCTATAGCAGCTCCGGCACCAGCAGCACTGTCCCTGATCTCTGTCAAAATGCATCTGTGGCGAGCCGCGGGAGGGGCCGATTTATATATTCGGGTGACACCTGATCTCGCCAGCCACTCACTGCAGGGGGGTGGTATAGGGCTTGAACGTCGCAGGGGGAAGTTGTAATGCCTTCCCTGTCTTTCTATTGGCCAGAAAAGCGCGCTAACGTCTCAGAGAGGAAAGTGAAAGTAACTCGAACATCGCGTGGTACTCGTCTCGAGTAACGAGCATCTCGAACACACTAATACTCGAACGAGTATCAAGCTCGGATGAGTACGTTCGCTCATCTCTAGTAGTAATGTGCGCAAAAACGGTGCAAAAAAGACTCAGTCAAAGCGCAAAAGTTGTGCTCCTGCATGCGTTTTAGCACATATGCCCGCGTGCAGCCGCCCTTATTTAATGTAGTGAAAAGAACAGCACAAAAATCAGAACACACTGTTAATTCTGATCCCTGCAAGGAGCTCAATCTGCTATGAAAAAGCAGTGGATTTCATCCTTCACAATAAATCTGCAAGTTTTGTGCGTTTGCACGACGTACTTAATGTTGTATTAACCCATGTCTTCAGTGGTGTGAGACAGAAAAACTAAAGCATGTCCTATTTTTGTGCAATTCACATGCAAGAACAGGACATATAATGTAGGGTGTCTCGCACAGCACATGGACGTGGTGCCCGTGCGCATTGCAATGTGACTTGTGCCCAAGGATCTTGGACGCAGCTCAGTAGTACCAGCGTTAATCTAGCCTCAGGATACGTTCCCCATGTAGTGGAAAATGGTGCAGATTGTCCGCAATGGATAATTCATATCTAATTGTGCGATAAAACTGCACCAAAAAAAGTGTCAAATCTGCAACCATTTGTGCGGCTTTTACCGGGGGTTTTGACGTGGACCTGCAGCTTTAATTGAAATGGTAAAATCTGCTGCGGATCTGCATCAAAAACTGCGCCAATGCTGCAGATTTTGCCAAGTTTTTCGTAGCGGTTTTGATGCGGATTTTCCGCTACATGGGAACTTGCCCTTAGGCCTAATTCCCACGGGCGGATTTACAGAAATCTGCGGCGTTGCCCCGCAGCTATTAGGTTCTATTGAACCTAATAGCGCAATGCTCACGGTGCGGAATTCCACCGTGGAATTACGCCCCATGAAATCTCCTGTAATCACCCGCGGCATATTCTATTTGTCGCGGGCGTACACGCGGACAGCTTCCATTGCAGTCAATGGAAGCCGTCCGTCACGCTATCTTCCGCTGTAGCACAGCGGTAGACAGCGTGAAAACGCTTCCCCACCAACCGACACCCGCGTCATATGACATGGCCGGCGCGTCATGTGACGCTGTGGGCACGTCATATGACGCTGCCGGCACGTCAGCATGGGATGCGGGACATCGAGCATCGATCCGGAGGTGAGTATGGGGTCTCTGGGGGGGCGCCGTGACGGACTTCGCTGCGGAATTCCACTTGCGGAGCCTGTCATGACCGTGGGCACTAGGTCTTAAAGTGAACAAATCGCAGACTGCTTTACTGTAAATGACAGGCATCTTGAAGATACATTTAATAACTGGGCAAGAGTGTACGTAGAAGTAAGGAAGCCTTTTAACATAGATTAAAGGGGTTGTCCAGTTGTAAACTCTTGATGGGCCATCTGCAGGATAGACCATCAATAGTAGATCAGCAGGAGTCTGCCACCCAAAATCCCTACTGATCAGTGTGCTCATGCACGGAGCTAAACAGCTCCGTTCTCACCGCAGTGGACAGGATAGGTATTGCAGGTAAAATAGCCATTCAAGTGAATAGAAACTTTTCCTGAAATACCAAGTCTGACGACAGCAGTGAGAACAGAGCTGTCTGCAGAAATCAGCTCAGTGCATAAGCACAGCGACAAGGCCAACAGCTGATTAGCAGGGGTCCTTGATGGCCTATCTTGCAAATGGGTTGATCAATAGTTTGCAACTGGACAACCACTGGGCCTCCTACTGGTGCTGGTTAATACCACACCGCCCCCCGTCTCCTTTCCATGCTAAAGGACATCAGCTAGGAGGGCTGGGTCCCCTCTCTCTCCAGGGGCTGCATAGTAGCCGCATGGACAGCTGTGGTACATAGTATGGCCTCATTGGTGAGGTTTATGGAGATCTAGTTCCTTTATGACAGCAGTGTTGGTCTTGGGGTGGCAATAGAATGAGGTAAGGGAAACTAAATTACCCAGAGTGCACTACCACATTGCGTGACTCCCTAATAACATGCAGCATGTAGAGTGACCTGCACATCTATAATAAATTAGTCTTCACCAGGACAAAAAGTGCTGTATTGTATCAACTAAATTCTTGATTTTGTTTTCTACTAGTTTGGATTCTTCAAAAGAAAATATGAAAAACTTCAGAAAACAGAGGATGAAATTGCTGAGACTACACAACTAAACTAAAGATGGACTCATCTGATGTAATTTTTTTGGGTGTGGAATTCTTAAAAAAGGCTTTTAAGATGAGATAGGTTTAAGGGATTTTTGGACAAAATGTATTATTGTATCAGACTGCTGGGCAGTTTTTGGTAAATCTTTTCTATTACTATGACTTAACTAGCTGGTCTGGGGTACTTTGCTATACATTTGTATGGTCATGATGATGATATTTTTATAGTCTTAGGAGGGCTTTACTTCTCCCAGGGCACAGATGCCGTTCACCGCCCTACTTTTGTAGGGCCCTTTTACACACAGGTTGATGTCATTACAAAATGAGCACCAATCGTCAAGATCGGCGCTTGTTTAACTGGCCTTTTAGATATAGTGGAAAGCATGATAATTCATACGCTTGTTCGCCCTCTATTCACATAGATTTTTTGGGCGGACATGCAGTTGGGGCGCTAGTAATGAGTAGTGCCAGATCTTACCTGGCATTCTATTGAAGGAAACCTCCAATCCCAGATGACGTTGCATCATGAGTCTACTACACTGAACGCCAAAGTAACTTCGGGACAGCTCAGCATTAGCATTTAGTGTAGAAGTCACATGATGGATGCGCACTTTGGATTGGAGGGCTTTTTTTGTCTTCAATAGTGCCGGTAACTACAAAAAGATGTGCTGCCCAAAAGAATATTTTTGGTGGCATCATTTGTTGGCTGGTTGGGTGCCTCCACAGGCCAATAATCGGGTAAATGAGTGTTCCTACAAATGTTTGTGCCCAATTGTTGGCCTGTATAAAGGAGCCTTAAGACAAGAGTAGCTTGCTGGCCAACTTCCTCTATAATCGAAGGCACCACTAAATATAAATCATTGAGTGGCCCTCACTTGCCAACTGGTGTAAAATTATAGATGGGTTTTGGTCATTTTGCACAGGACAATTGTCGGGCTTTGTAGCGCTCGACAGCCATACCAGCGATAATGGCGAGGATCATTTATTGGGCCCTTTTACAGAAGCCGATCAATCGTTGAGATTCCTGCTGGATTGTCGGTCAGTGTAAATGCATGCCCTGACTTCTTGGTCGTTGTTCAGTCGCTGCATTCAGAAAACTCAATGATGGATCAGACCGTGTAAACAGGTAGTGGTTCAATTATGAACGACTGGCTGCTTACTGTGAATGGAGGCGGGCGGGAATGATCCCCGGCCCAGTTTACTGGCGATGCTCTTTCTTGTATAAAAGCACAGGAACGATTATCGCTGGGACGGCCTATCGCGCGGCTGTGTCCAAAGGACTGTCCCATGTAAAAGGGCCTTTACTCTTCAGCTTGACTCTTCACTTGATGTGATATCATGGTGTCCTGTACTATCTGGGTGCTTTATTTATACTTTATCGCTTTATGATGGGATTTCTTGTGTTAACATAGGACAAATTTTGCGTGGTTGTGATTGCACAGAATGTTATTCTATCTGTATGTTCACCAATTTTTAATACATGTGTCTGGCAAAAGTGAATATGACCTCTAAGGTGAGGGTCCATTATGACTTAGTCTCCCAAAAATCCATTTATAATCTAGCTATACTCGTAAAAAAGACAATCCCTCCTCTAGAAGAAGTTGTCGGAATGGATTGGAAGTTTCTCTGTCTCATTGTAACTTTGATATAAGTGACTACAATATCAGAGCAAAAGGACAATTTATTGTGGGAAACTGACCCCTTGAAGGAAGATCGTAGTACCCTGCTGTACCGCCTCTAGCTATAACGGAAAAAGAGGTCACTACACACAAGTAGCCTCTGAGAGCCTGTTTATAGGCCAAGGGTAGAACCACTTTTAGGGTCTCAGCTAACTAGAGATGAGTGAGCATATTCGGTAAGGCGATATACTCGAGAGAGCATCTCCTTTTTCGAGTCCCTGCTGGTTCGTCCCTGAAGATTCGGGGGGGGGGGGCGACGGGGTCGGGGGCGGCGCGGGGCAGTGAGGAGGAGAGTTAGAGAGCTCTCTCTTTCCCTCTCGATCCCCTCTGCAACCCGCCGCTCACCCCCGCGGGCCCCCTGAATCTTCAAGGACGAGCCAGCAGGTACTCAAGAAAGGAGATGCTCTCTCAAGTATATCGCTTTACTGAGTATCCTCGCTCAGCTCTAGATGTAACGGTTTGCTGAGTTTTGCAGCAAAACAGCAACTTCTTCTAGGGACCGTGATTTTTTTTTTGACAGCGAGTCTTGCATTGCAACCTTAAAGTTTTCTTATATGCTGCTTTTTAGACAAGCGTATTTCAGGTTCGAATGTGGTCTAAGTTTTGAGGACCGTAATACAGAGCTAATGTACAATTATTAGGGATGAGCGAGTATACTCACTAAGGCACTACTCGCTCGAGTAATGTGCCTTAGCCGAGTATCTCCCTGCTCGTCCCGAAAGATTCGGGGGCCTCCGTAGCTGACAGGTGAGTTGCGGCGGGGAGCGGGGCAGAGCGGGCGGGAGAGAGGGAGAAAGAGATCTCCCCTCCGTTCCTCCCTGCTCTCCCCCGCAGCTCCCCGCCCCGCGGCGGCACCCGAATCTTTCGGGACGAGCAGGGAGATACTCGGCTAAGGCACATTACTCGAGCGAGTAGTGCCTTAGCGAGTATACTCGCTCATCCCTAACAATTATGTATCCACATAGCCTTGTTTTTCACAGCTGTGTTTTTAAAGTGGAGCTCGCGCTACTTCTGTCTGTTTTTGGTGAAAAAATACACCCTTTGCAGTCTGTGGGAAGTGATTTAAATATGGATGCATCTGTGTGACATCAGTATTGGTCTCCATATTTATTTGCATTCATTATTCTTTTCTCTTGGACACATACAGATCTGTATTTGTCCAGTAAAAAATAAAACCAGCAAATACAGGTGAAATACTGATGACATACGGTTACAATGTCCTCTGAAACGCGTCCATATCACAGATGTTACAATACGCTTGTGTGAAATTGGCCTAAAGGGAAAAGTCCCTGAGACCTGCAACGATTGCAAGAATTGCAGCCATGTTGGAATTTGTCCGTTCGGCCCATTACTCTTCCCCGATTACAATACTTTGGGGCTGCACGTGAGTTGCGATAATGATGCAATGTTGCTGTAGAGCCATACGTATAATATCATTAGGTGCAATGACGTCCTACTGGAAGTGCAATAGAAGTCAATGTAAGCATTTTTTACAGTATGAATTTGATCAACATTTCTAACATGATGACCTTAGTACATTCCAATGTATATATACTGTATATATATATTTTTAGATGGGACACTGGATGTAAATATGTCAGATAGTTAAAAATCCAATGCCTGGATGTGCGCGTTTCTACAATAAAGAGAATGTACTTTTATATATCTGGGAACATTCCTATAATTAGTAATCTGGCACAATATGAATAAGTTGGCTATTACTGTTACAAGACTATGCAAGTTAATTACTAAAAAGGTACGACCTTGGTGATGTTTCCCCTTCTACTCCTTTTCTAAGGTTAGGCCCATCTCTCCAAAGACCCCATAGCAGCCACGCGGGCTGCCTCTATGGTACGTAAACCCTTGCAGCTATGCTAAAATTTTCGGCAAAAAGATAGGACTTGTCCTATCTTTTCTGGCCGCTCATAAAAGTGGCCTGCCGGAAGGCGCACCGTATGTACTATCTTTTCCAGATGCCCAATTTAATGCGATGGAAAATCGGCAATCTGAATGGATGCAAAGTAGCCGCGATAAAATGCTTTTGTGAAAAAGCCAAATGAGGACCTCACAATTATAAACGCAAAATCTGAAGAATCCCCCTCCCCCCCCCAATTGCCATTTACATTACTGGGGTCTTTTTCAGTAGCATATCAGTCCACCAGAACCCAGGTGCAACTGGTACCTTTGTACCCCTATAGTCACAGGTGAAAGCACATGGCCATTTCTCGGCCATGACTCTAACCTTCACTACCGATCAGAGCGCTATAGCTCATCCGCAGGATATGCCAGAAAATGATCCATTGCAGATAACCTTTACATAGTAAAAAAAATCTAATAGTTTAAGTGTGTTCAATACTTTCCATGTAACAGGTTACATCCTTGCAATATTTGGGCCCCCCAAGATGTCTTTTGTATAAATTGTTGTAAATGTACAGAGTTTCTAAAAATTTTCTACAGACTTGAAACCTTTTACTTTATTATGTGCAAACAATTAAAAAATAAAATATTTCCAAACTGATGGCCTTATCATTTCTTCATTTACTTGGAAAGATCTCCATAATTGGTCGGAGGAGGGAACAGGCATAGAGCCACGCCCATGCTTATATCCACGCCCATGCTTATATGGATCTTTATGGAAAGCGGTTGGCTTGATCAATGTGAGGAGAGGACACAGTTGTACAGGTTCATAGATAAGAAGTGTGAAAGTTTTATTGTCCTCTGATCGAGATCTGGTTGTAGATTTGTTCATATAGGGCCCTTTTACAAAGGCTAATTATCGTTAAGATTCCCACAATCTAGCAGCAATCTGAACAATTATCGTTCAGTGTAAAGTGACTATGAATACATTTGCTCGCTTCTCATTTGTGTTTTAGGTTCTTCATGAAGAAAACCTGAACGACAATAGGCCCGTGTAAACAGGCAGTTGTTCATATATGAATGACTGCCTGTTCACTGTGATTGGAGGTGGGCGGGCTGGAATGATCCCCGACCCGCTCCAACTCCATTTACTCAGTGATGATCCTGTGTAAAAGCATAGGAACGACTATCACTAAGATGACCTACCGGGCTTCTGCAACCAACAGGCCATTACGTGTTAAAGGGCCATTAGTGTCTTACAAGAGCTCATTTTGGTCCTAAGTTTCTGCCCAGTTTCACCTCCATAGAGCGCCAAAGGACATTTGTTACATACAATAAATAGACCATATTTGGTGTGGTGCAGATGAAGGTACCTGAGATCTTGTAATCCTGATGTGTGTTGGGAATCTTCATCTTGCCATTATGTCTGGACAGGTTTTATGTTCCTGTTGTTGGAGCTTCTAACAATTTCTCAATGTGTCCCCCATTCCTGAACAATTATCACAATGAATTGTTTCTGAACTTTAGAGGGCGCTATGTGCTTGGCACAATCCCTCTTTTTAGATGGGCGGCCCTGTGATGACACTTTGTACCACTACTGGGACTTGCAGTATATGTAAGAAAGTGGGATTTACAGGAGAGCAGTAAGACGGTAACCACCATCCTTTGAGATGATCCGAGTGTTTGCAAGATGATAGTTTTCTAAACCTGAATCAATTTCTCATGACTTTCGAAATCTCTGCCTATAGTCATTGAATGCACACTTTCACCGTTTACTTCCAGAGTATGAACATCAATCCTGCTCATGAGACGATCACGCAGGTTACCGTGTTTTACCGTAACAAGCCATGCATGTGTGATCCATGACCAGGGAGCATATTCATCCCCTGGATGTAAAACAGAAGGGTTTCCAACACATAACTGCAAGCAGAGATCTTGAAAACCCTGTTAAATATCATGTTAAATTGATACAGGAAATATTAGAGAACTGCATAACATTTTCTCATACAATAAAAGAGCTTACCGCACTTTGCTGGAACTGGAAAACTCTTAGGCTAGCTTGACACAGTACTTACGAGCTGCGAAAATTCAGTTGCAGAGTTTGTTGCTTTTCTGAATATGGCCAGAGGGAACAAGCTTTGCGGAATTTGCTGCGTTTTTGCTGCAGACTTTCTACACGCACTTACGTTTTTATGTGCAAATTTTCTGCTGCACAAAGACAGGACCGGATTTGGGTCCCTAAGGAGAGGCCCTACATGACACAGTTGCTAGAGAACCACAAGAGGAGAAAGAAGTAATAGGAGAGAATAGGAGGTAAAGGGGATTGTGGAGGTTAAGGAAGGGAAAGATGGAGATTGGGGGAGATAGAATTAGGTAAAGTGATAAAAGGGGGAAGTTTTAGGTGGGAGCACCATTTAAGGAAAGAATAAAGAGAGAAGAGTCCTGCCCACCCTCCCTGGAGAGGTGAATGGGGATGGGAAGCATTCCATGAGTGTTCAAGAAGTTCAAATGATACAAATATGTCTGGTAATAAATGTGCATGTCCAGACGTGGGAGCCTGTGGCAGGTGGGGGGGTCCTTGGAGCTGGGTTTTTATATGGGGTAGAGAGAGTTTGGTGGATACGTCCTCACCTTTAAGACTTCACTCCCTATTTGTTCATTGTGGTTGGGTCTGGTGTGTTGGGTAAGGCCAAGGCAGGGATCCCAGGTGGCCTGGATTGTTTTTTGATATTCTAGCCCCCAGTGGAGGTTTGGGGGGGCTAAGTGTGTCTCAGAGCTGGGTTTACGGTTGGAGGCAAGGTTTGGTTTTATGTGTGAAACACCAGACCTTTTTGTTGCTCCCTGGACCTCCTCTCCGTATTCTAAAAAGAGTTAATATGTATGGTTAAATAAAATGGCTGCAATGGCCAAAATATCAACTAATGGTCTCAGTGTATCATTGTGGGGGTAAAGTAGCAAGGTGGTCAGGTCACAGTGGCGATGACTCTAGCATACCCGGGTCATGTGTTGTGTTCTTGTGATATGGCAGTTCACACTGGCAAACTTTATGTTCAAACATCAAACACAGAATTCCAAGCAGATTCTGTGCGTTCCTGTAGTGGAAATACTCCACAATCCACAACAAAAGTGTGTATGCGGATTTTGGTGC
Organism: Eleutherodactylus coqui; assembly: GCF_035609145.1. NCBI lineage: Eukaryota > Metazoa > Chordata > Amphibia > Anura > Eleutherodactylidae > Eleutherodactylus > Eleutherodactylus coqui. The sequence continues at coordinate 73,440,942 of NC_089841.1, forward strand.
AGTTTTTATGTTCTCCATTGATCTATATGACAAAAATCTGCTTTTTTTTTCAAATTTCTGGTGTTTCCGCAGCAGAAAAATGCAGCTATGTGTGAAGGCAGCCTTAAAGACCAGTCATGTCCTCATGTCAGATGTGCCAGCTGAACAGCTCTGCCGCTGTGGCCCTGCTGACTTAACGATGTCTTGCCTTTGTTTATACATGTGCCTGTACCCCATACAAGCTTTTCTAAGATTTGGGTCGGGGAGCTGTGAATCTGTTAATGTGATCCTCCACGCCTGGACAACCATAGATGGCCGCACTACTTCTCTGAGTGTGCATAGCATGCATTGGTAGTAGAAGACACTACATGCTGCTCCTATTGCCCACCACTGCTCATGTGGACAACATTGGCCAACCAAAGCAGGTGTAGTGTCTTAGACTAATGATGCATACTAATACACAGTGTGCACTAGGTAGTAAGAGAAGTGGTGCAACCATCTTTGTTTGCACAGGCTTGGAGTCGCTTTAACTCTTTCCAATCTACCCTGTTTCCCCAAAAATAAGACAGTGTCTTATTTTAATTTTTGTTCAAAAAGGTTTAACTTTTTTACATGTATAGCTGCCTGGACACTATTTAAATTGACTTTTTTAATTAACTGTTAGCAGGGCTTAATTTTGGAGTAGGGCTTATTTTTCAAGCATCCTCAAAAAGCCTGAAAAATAATTTTGCATCCTCAAAAATTCTGGAAAATCATGCTATGTCTTATTTTCAGGGTATGTCTTATTTAGTGGCAGACCTCATCCAACATTCAGATTTCCCTGCATGGCTCTGATGTTGAGTGAGGTCCTAAACGTTTCTAACATTATGCAGGACAGCTCTCCAGTGTTGGAGCTCTGTCCTGCATAGTTTAATACATATGCAGAACAGCCTTTGACATCAGAGTTCTGTTCTGCATACTCTACATAATTTCTAATTGACATATGACTCTTCATTTCTAATTCCTCTAATTCTATCTATCATTAGAGAAATTAGAAATTAATGGAGTCTTATTATATAAAATGTGTGTTATATTAATATACATATTTTTACAGGATTATTACAAATGATCTTCCCAATTCTAAACACTCATAACTCACGTCTAATTTTCAAAAAATTGCTAATAAAATCATCATGACAGATCATTTTTATGTGTTTTTGTTGAGCAATTCTAAGAAATCCACAACGGGCTTTCCCACCCAAAATAATAAGAGCTGAGGTATTCAGGTGGCAGGGAAATTGGATTGGAAAGGGTTAAGTGCCCCATCAAGCACGGTCAATGACTAACATCAGAATGGATTGATAGTCAGCAGTGGGGACCGCCCCCTTGCCAGATTCACAGCTCCCAGAAGCAAATCTAAAAAAACTAATACTGGGAATGGGAACAAGTGTAAGCAGAAGACAGACATTGTTGGAGTCAACAGATGCGGAACTATACTGGCGGCCCCACTGACAAGAAGATATGACAGGTCCTTTAAGTATGAGGGACAGTTTCTTTTTCACATTGATGATACGGGTTTTGGAGGTTTATTCTTCCATAGATACAGTAATTACGTGTTCCTATCAGATTCCTTTGGTCCAGTATTACCCTTTATTTAAAGATTAAAACCTTCCAGTAGTATAAATGTGCAAGGGGTGCAGATACTTTTTCTCACAGCATTGTTTAAAAGTTGTGTGGTTTTTCTTTTACCACTCATCAGCAGCACTTTTTACGCAAAGTTGGAGAACCCCACTGAGTAGAGGGTTGTGCGGCTCTCACATCGCCATTAGTTGTCATCTTGCTTTCTCCAAAAACATTCCTTATTCTCTTTCCAGGAGGAGCCGTCCTCCTCATAGACTTCCTTAGAAGAAAAAAAAAATAGAAAGTTCCTCGTCAGAAGGGAGGTTAAAAGATTCTTACTACAAATATCTAAAGTTATAGAACTTTTCACAAGTGTTTTGTTTTAACTCTGGTCAATTTACATTATGCTTTTTACAGTTCACAACATAACCTAAATTACAGAGGTGCCGATGGTGGAAGTTACTAAAAAGCAGTGGTGGCGAACCTATGGCACATGTGCCAGAGGCGGTACGCAGAGCCCTCTATGTTAGCACGCGCTGCGGTGGCCGCTCACTATAGTAGTGCCGCAGCTTCCCTGCCAGTATTCACTCAGCAGTGCTGGTCCCACTGCACACTGTGACGCACCCGGGATCCTCCTCCCCTGACTTCTCTTCCTTGGTTCCATCACAGTGTGCACTTGGGATCAGCGCCAGCAGCTGCGCCGAGCAGGGGAGCAGTAGCGCTTCGGTGAGGAGAAGAGAGTAAGTATATGAGTCTCAGGGGGGGGTGCTATTACTATTGGGGCTGATTTAGGGGATACTAGTAGTAATAGTGTTCCCTATATTGGCCCTGGTAGTAATAGCATCAGTACTGCGGCCACTGTAGGGGTCACGATTATTACTTCCGCATCCAAAAAGCAGTCAAAATCTGCACCCTGTCTATTTTGAAACAGCCCTGTCCTTTTTAGAACGACGGAGGTAAAAATCATACGTCGTGATAAGCCCTGCCCCTCTGATGTGCAGGCACTTTGCGATAAATAAGTGGGGTTTGGGTTGCAGTTTAGGCACTCTGTCTACAAAAAGGTTCACCATCTCTGCTATAGAATATCAGGGCGGCATAGAAGCAGGACTCCACAGAAATTACATATTTTTGTTCCACTATCCTACCAAAAGTATTTGCACCCCCTCTATCGGTAGAATGGATTGGGTCTTATTAGCATGTCGTATATTCTAAACCATGCTACATAACATGAAGGTGCCAGACATAGGTTTTGATGGGGACTTCACATTATTATATATATATATCTCCGTCATGAAGCCTTAGAATGCACAGGCTTGTCTACAATGGTGCCTCGTCATTAGACACTAAGCAATGGAAGAACGTTCTATGGGGTGATAAATCACGCTACTTCATATCAGATAGAGGTTCCTGAACGTGGAGGATCCTGGGGAATGTATTTTTACCTGAGTGCGTAAAAGACGGAGGTTCTGTTATAGTCTAGGGATGGTTTACATGACATGGTCTGAGTCTGTTGCTTGTGGTGATAGAAACCATGAACATGGAGGTGGACTTTGACATTCTGGACAATGTGTTGACAACAATGTCACAATACTCTAGGAATGGTCAGCCATACTTCAATGCGCCTTGTCACAAATCCAACGCAGTTTTATGTGGACTTTTTGGTTTGAGAATATAGATGTTCCACGATTGGACAGGCTGCACAGAGTCCCAACCTGAACCCTACTGATCATCTTTGGGATGATATGGCCATGTAGTCACTTGCAAAACTAAAAGTAGTTTCTCCAGTGTCACTATGGATCGCCAGCATTGGGGTTTACACGCAGTTTTGCAGCACCACAACCATTCTTTGTGAATACACCCTTATAATTCACCACGCTGTGGGATGTCTACATGTCAATCAAGCAGCAAATGAAACAGAGTGCCCTCCTTTATCCTCCAAAACACTCAATCTGAGTGGAGCGCCAGGAGCGAATACCTGCAGGGATTATTCACATACAAGGTAATGGAAATCGCCCATGGCCATGTATAAGGAGTAGATAATTCTCACATTACATAAAAGGGACATTGCATTGTATTACGGTCACCTTCTTCCATATGGGCACGGTGGCTTTCAATGTGTTTATAGAGAACTTCAGAGCATCCAGGGAATCCTCTCTGTGCGGTGAGGAGATCGCAATGATAACGCTGGCTTCAGTTACTGGCACCAAGCTTTAAAATAAGAAAATGTCCATTATTAATTCTTGTGTAGTCCAAGGATGGACACCTACATCATACTTTGTCATAATAAAGAAGATCTGGAACAGGCGGTACAAATTAGTTTAACTCCTTAGCACCCCAGGACGTATATGTGGTTTCTAAGTGTGCAGGATTTGTACACTGCAGGATCGGGAGCCTAGCCCAATTCATACACGGCCGGTTTCAGCTGTCTTTGATAGCTAATAGCTGATAGCCAGCCACAATAGTCACTATTAGGGTCTACATCAACGGCTGCTGATAACCCTTTAAATGCTGCTATCAATTCTGACAGTGACATTTAAATTGCTCCCCCCCCCCCCCCCCACACACACACACACACGCACACAAAGAATGGATCATGGAGTGCCACCCGGGCTTCATGATACCCAGGGGCCTTCTGAAAGCTCTCAGGGCAACCATGTATTTCAGCTTATTAGATGGGCCGGTGTTTTGTCTTAATAGAATGCAAGTAGAAACACCATATACCGCTATACTGAAGTATTGCGGTATATGGTATAAGCGATTGCAGGTTCAAGTCCTCAGTGAGGGTTAATAAATAAAGTGAAAAAAAAGCTTATTATTGTAAAAAGTAAAGGATTTTAAATGTTATAAAAGAAATCCCTTTTCTGATATACATACTAAGGCCCAATGTCTACGGGCAATTTTGAATTGCGGAATCCACGAGGACGATCTGCAATTCAAGCTGCCTATAGGAAGACATGGGTATTTGCAGCTGAATTAAAGCACGTGGATTTGTTTTGAGGACTTCTTGGGCCGAAAAACAAATCACAGCATGCTGCATTTTGTTCCCGTGCGCAATTCAATTCAATTTCCACAGGAAAGCAGGAGATTTAAAAAAAAAAAAAAATCTCTACTGCGCATGTGTGGCGGCGCGTTAGCTGGCACTTACGCACAAATCCGCAGTGAAGACCCGGACAGGAAGTTCATCCGAATCCCCAAAAACTAACCCATTCACTTCGGTAGATGAATTCTGCTGAATTGGACAGCAACGGGTTTTCACTTCGGAAACTTTCCATGTATTTAGAGCCGGAAAGAGTAACACGGTGGACCACGTTAGCATCTCCAACTCAAAAGGCCGGAAATTATTGTAAAGCTATGGACACCTATAGAAGTGAATGGTTTTGTCAAGAGGATCTGGTCTGAATTCCGCTTTTGGGATTTGAACAAAGTACGATGAAGCTTCTGGACAAAATCAAAAACTAGATGTGAACAGACTCCTGCCCAACTGACAGATCCTTATTAAATATCGAGAGTTTCAAAAAGTTGTAGTATAATCTACCCGAGTCTATGGTACACGGCCAAGTGCTTGACAGACGGCCATTTCTGACGGATCTCAGCCAGGATTTTCTTAATTTCAGCTTCTGCCATGGGCACATATGCCTCATACTCGAGGTGCACGACCTTCTTTCCTTCAAAGTTGTTCCTTGTAGTCCCTAAAAACACAAACAAAAAGTACAATATACAGTATAAAATGTACAGTTAAACACGCAAGCATGCCCAAACTGATTGCAATGGGCAATTAGTGTAATTTGGTCAATATGTTCTATTTTCCTGTGCAAATATGCCATATCCCATATTTCCTAACCCTTTACCAGCCACCTACCTACAAAGATGGACACAGCGCCACAGCTTGGAGAAACCACCAACTGCGACACTTCCTCCGTAGAGAGCTTTTCCGTACAGATTTTAATGAAGTCTTGAGGCTCCTCATTTTCCATAGCAGCTAGAATGTAAGATGGAATAGAAATGACAGCGAGATCCTAGTGATACATGATGCAGTCAGGATCGCACATGTGGACTTTGTGTATATGCAAAAAATTTAATCTTACATTTGGCATCAGACAATCACATTATTCTCTCCAGCACAAATGAAAGAAAGGAATGGAAATCTGCTGATAGGTCAGCAATGGTTGATCGGCTTGGGCCGCTGCTCGCGATTCCTGGAGATCAGCTGATTACCAGGCCTGCTGTCAGTGCTGGAAGCAGATAGCGCTGTTCTTATTGTAGTGGCCAAGATTGGTACTGCAGGCACAGATCCCATTGAATTCAATGCAATACAGACAGTGCTATCAGCTTCCAGCGGTGTTTGCACTCACATCCAGCCTGGCAAACAGCTGATCACCGGAGACCCAGAGCAGCGGACTCCCGCCAATCAACTATTGATGGCCTATCCTTAGGATAGGTCATCAATAGTAAAAGTCCCTTTAAATTTTAGTAAAACCGTTTGTGCTCAGCGCCTCTATCATAACAAGTCTTATGTCAGTTGGACAGCAGGTTTCTGCCACTAAATGTAACCAGAATATTCACATTCCCTGTCAGTAAGATATGTTGATAACTGTGAGGAATTGCAACAAAGGCACTTGTGCCAGTTTTTTGGAAAAAGTTGCACATTTTTGTGTACGCTGTTTTTGTGCAAAGATTTGTGATTTCTTTCAAAAAAAGTGGCTGTGGAAGCATAACTGCAACCTGAAAGGTTAACTAGCAGAGATGAGCGAGCGTACTCGCTAAGACAAACTACTTGAGCGAGTAGTGCCTTATGCGAGTACCTGCCCGCTCGTCTCTAAAGATTCGGGTGCCGGCGGGGGAGAGCGGTGAGTTGCAGGAGGGAGTGAGCGGGGGGGAGCGAGAGAGAGATCTACGACCGTTCCTCCCCGCTCTCTCCTGCAAATGGTCACCAAAAATTGCACAGTTGCATTTTTTCCCATTTCTCACGACTTAGAAACTTTTAAAAGGTCGTTAAGTTGTAATTTTCATTGGTATCATTTGTTTTGCAAAGCAAAAACCCTAATTCGGCTGTCAGCACAGAAATAAAAGTTATGATTTTTTTAAAGTGGGGAGAGAAAAAAAAGAAAAATAAGAAAAGGTAAAACAGTTGCAGCAGGAAGGGGTTAAAGTAACTAATACTACAGGGCCGTATACGGTTGCAAGAGAATCTGGATAAGTTGGGGGCTTGGGTAGAAAAGTGGCAAATGAGGTTTAGGGCCGCCTGTCTATGGGTGCATGACAAGAACATTGTTCTTCCTCTTTACAAGTCACTGGTCAGACCACACATGGAATATTGTGGACAGTTTTGTGCACTGGTACTCAAGAAGGACATATCAGAGCTTGAGCGGGTACAAATGCGGGTACTTAAATAATAAATGGAATGGACGGACTACAATAGTTATCACAACTGGGGTTATTTGGTTTAGAAAAAGAGACGTCTGAGGGGCGACCTAATAACTATGTATAACTATAACAGGGGACAATACAGAGATCTCCCCCATCATCTATTTATACCCAGGACTGTAACAAGGGGGTGCCCTCTATGTCTAGAGGAAAGAAGGTTTCTACACCAACATAGAAGGGGGTTCTTTACTGTAAGAGCAGTGAGACTATAGAACTCTCTGCCTGAGGATGTGGTGATGGCATACTCACAAGAGGGGCCTGAACATCGTTCTTGAGTGATACAATATTATATGTTATAATCATTAACAACTTCAGAAGGGTCAGTGATCCGGGGATTATTCTGAATGCCAGACTTGGAGTCAGGAAGGAATTTTTTTCCTTAAATGGGGAAAATTGGCTTCTACGCCATTGAGTTTTTTGTCTTCCTTTTGATCAACATTAGGGGGTAATAGGCTGAACTGGATGGACATAGTATATAAGGCCGGAAAAAAGACCAATGTTAATTAGTCGCAGTGAGAAGCATAGGCTTCTGTATAATAATTAACCTGCTCAAAGTACACAGCGCCCTACTGTCCATCACCTCATACACATCAGCCTTACCAGCAATCATCCCATACCTTTAGCTTTAATGATGTTATCCACCACTGATAGGGGGGATTACTGCAACCTCATCCCCAGTACGGAGCGTTATGATGTCATCGCCGATGCTGACATATTCCTGACGCACAGCAAGCAGAACGCTATTTTTGATAGCACTGAGCCTAGATGAAAAAAATGATTAATTTAATTTATGTTTGGTCAATGGTTAGGTCAAGGCATCATTTGTACTCAGGCACGTGCGGAAATGCTGCCAGAAAGCCGAACTTTCTGTTTGCAGCAGCGTGGCGAAATTTACCAGGCGTTCATCAAATGTACAAAATTAAATATATAAGAATTTGGTGCCGCTGCCATTAGGGCTCATGTTTATAGGCGTTATTCCACTGCATATTACGCATGCGATGCACAGCCGCGTAATACACGGTGAATGGAGTCAATGGACTTTCGTTGATTTATGCACATGTGTGAGTAGACACGCACAAGAAATACATCGCAGCATGCTCTATTTCCCTGCATTCCCACATTTGTATCGGTCGTAAATGCAATGCTGTCCAAACGCAATACATTGTATACGGGTGGTGATTATTACGCACCCCCTCTCTGAAACAGAGCGGGAACAAAAAAAAAGTCACACTGTGCATAACCGTATGCAAGTAATACACAGCCAAGGCTGGCTTCACACTGGCCCAGCTCCTCAGCGCATGCCATGTGTCCGGGGTCACCCTACAGGACGCTGCATGGATAATTAATTAAAAAAAACTTTCTAAAATCAGATTTTTACTTTTTTTTTTTTTAGTTCCCATAGGGGCTAAGAACATGCCATGGTTTGATGCCTCCTGCAGTACGATGTAATACCAAAGTATTACATTGTACCACAATCTGACAGCAATCTTTCAAGCTACACCACAGGCATGACTTGATAGGTAATCCGCAATGGCAGCCCTGGGGCTTTCAGAAGGCCCTCAGCTGCCATGGCAACTGCATGGCAACCCGTGATGTTATTGTGTGGGGCCATTCGAGATCCCCCAACTTCGATTGGGGCAATTAAAGCGTTAATACCCACAATCAGCAGTGGTGCTGATTGCAGCTGTTGCCAGCGGGTATCAGCCAACACCCGAAATTGTCTAGAGCAAGATAGACCACCGATTCCACTCCATATAAACCCCGAAGCTCCATGACGTAACTGTATGCCAAAGTGCATTCTAAAGCGCTACTGAAATATACGCCCAGTCACGGAATAGGCCACAACAGGTTATTAATTGTGCGGTGTCTCACACGTCGCATAGACAGGGTGTCCGTGTTTTCTGCGATGTGAGTTGCGTCCGATGACTGTGATCTGTGTGAATACAGACTAGTCCTGAAGTTGATGGAATATAACCCAGTATACGTCCGTGATACTGGCGGCGCGCGAGGTCAGTGCGGACCCCTCGAGGAGTCATTATTACTGCAAGTATTATCTGTTGCCGCCCAACCGCAGCTACAGATACTTAGCACAATGGCGCCCATTACCTCGGGTGCAGCGCTACGATTTTATCCCACACGTCTCTGGAAGTAATTTCTTGCGGCAGAGTTACGGTTTCTGAACGAACACCTGCAAGTTCAGAGCTCTTGGCGAAATACAGCAACACCACCTGGAAAAGACAAGCGCAAAATATGTTTTTAGGTCTCAATGCAAAGAAAACGGACCTCATTTATCACGTCTATCAGAAAGGCCGGGTTCACCGGGGAGCAAAGCCTGCTGCAGAGTGTCCGCAGAAGATCCACCGGGCAGAGTCCGCGCCATTCAATGCAGATTTCAATCTGGTTTCTGACACTAAATTTGGTACGAAACTCACCCCCTCATTTGAAGAGGTGGAATACTCACCGCAAACCTGCCGCCGATTTAAATTTCACAATGCACGTTCATTTCAGCAGGGGATTTTTTCCAACGCATGTGCATGAAATTTTGAAAACGTCATCCCTATAGCTGCTACTGTAAGGCCTAAGAAGCGCTGTCAGATCCGCCGCATCTTCTCCCCGGGCCCAACAGTTGTCTTTAGGCATCACTTCTGGTCAGGGATTGGAAGCGATGCCTCCAGGAAGTGCTTCATTGAATGGCAGTGATTGGTTCATCGAGCGCTGCCTATGATTGGCAGCCACGGTCCTCAGCCAATCAGAGGCAGCGCTTGATGAAGGCGGGGATTTTCTAATCCAAGACAAGAAGAGATGCCTGAAGACAACTGTTAGGGACCGGGGAAAAGACGTGGCGGAGCTGACAGCGCTTCTTAGGTGATGTATGTAGGTTTTTTGTGCAACTAGAACTTATTTTAGGGCTTTTACGGTAGCATTTCCGAAAAACGTGTTTCCGTAAGATGTGATGCAACAGAGAGGAAGGCTCCATAGGGAAACATGGGCTACAAAACCTCGCAAGTGGCAGGAATCTCTAGCAACCTGTGGTTTTTTTTAAAGTTAATTTTTGTCGCGCAATGTTTCATGCTACAAAACATCGCTAATGTAAAGGAACTCATAGGAAAGCATGGGCTTCACATACATGTGATTTGTAGCGCTGTCACATCGCGGGGAAAAAAAAAAAAAAAGTCGCATGATTTTGTTGCCTGTGTGAAACAGGCTGTAGGGTCAGTTCACACGGGCGTAAGCACATTTAAGCGCAAATATGCAGTGTATTTGCGCACACAAAAACACACCAGAGCAGGCGATATACACGCATGCAAGCAATTTTCGGTGTTTACACTATCAAAAAAGAACACACAAAAGTGCATTGATTTCATGGATACACAGCAGATACGCAGGATACCTGTATATTTAATGGGCTTCTACGCTAATACGCACCAAGTTAGGACACGCTGCGTATTTAAAAAAATTGCATATTATATGAAAAAAATCCACTCACATGAATAAACCCCGAACCCACTGAAATCAATGGGTTCTTTTTATATTGCCTGCGTAATGCACAGCGCAAATACGTTCGCGTGAACGAGCCCCAAGTATCATTCAGACATATGTTTTTTTGACGTATCTTGACAGACCCTTAGAATGTTGTCCGAGCCCCCTTATGCATATTTGTGCATGCATGAGCGTTTTTGTGCTCACAAAACACGTTCATTTGCACGCAGCAAATAAAGACACACCGATTGAAATGGCTAATTAGTCTTAATGACTTCCAGATGTGTTCTTTTTCCAGCAGAATGTCACACATCTCCTTGTGTATTGCTCGCACCTTTGTGAAGTAGTCCCCTGTCCCCATACCGCAGCTGTATAATACATGCAGGTTGGATGTCGTCCCTAGAAACCAGGAAGCCGTCCACAAGACGCGCTCAGGTGCTCCACCAGGTAATTCCGGTAAGGTGTGTTCTCTACGCCGGCCGCACCTGCTCTACAGATCCTAAAACTTTCCTCAGGTGCAGAAAGTTCATCTCACGTTACAGGATAAGTATTTCCTTCCGTCCACATAGATCTTGCTCATATATTCCTCTTCTGGAACTACAACTCCCAGCGGAGCTGATCATACTCCTCTGCAGCATTTACTGCAAAGTCCAGTTTACAATCTGCAGATGCAGCCTGAAAAGTTAGTGCAGCAAGAATAGCAAAAAGTTGTCCTCACCTGACAAGTCATGGAGAGAGGGGAGAGCACTGCTGGCCGCCAGTAAGACAGGAAGAGCAGATCTGGGACCTTACTAGCAGCATGTGAGATCCCTGCTCATTGGTGACTCCTTCTGCGCCTGTAACTCTTCCTGTAATTGGTGCACGCAGGATTCCTCCCACGCTGCAAGTCACTGAGAGCAGCAGAGGCTGCAGACGCTGGGAGCTGCCCTACAACAGCACAGCAATGAGCAGTCCCAATATACCCGGGGACTATAAACTATGGACCATGCAAACCGTTGTGGGGCGTAATAAGGTTACAAACACCGCAACTCATAGCGATATGAACCAATTAAAAGCATTTACGGTCAACGAGCATATGAACCTCTGCAAGAAGGGTGTCAAACAGGGCTGCATCTGCTTAGGCTTTATTCACAGGAACATTTTTACGCGACCATGTAGCCGCGTTTTCACACCCAGCCGAAAAACGCGACCATCTGAGGCATCGGATCCCAATGCATTCACTCATATGGGTGAATTTGCAGCACGTAAAAACATAGCACCGTGAAAATTAGAACATCCTCGGCCAGAAAAGATAGTTCTGGATCTACCTTTCGACCGATATGCACTGGTGGCTCCCATATATTCCTATGGGAGGTAGAAAAATAGTATATTTTCGCTAATACGTCGCACCCAGCCGTGTGAATGGACGAGAAAACGCTAATTAAGCTCGGGAGTTGGAAAATCGTCCATTCATGCAAATTAACGGTGCCCACGGGCGAACATAAAAGCGCATATGCTCGTGTGAGGGAGTCCCTATGGTTGCCTTCAAAGGGCCGATTGTAATTGTATAGAAAGCGCTCGTTCACATGGGTGTATTTGCGCAGCATATTGCGTGCACAATTTTATGATTGATCTCAGTAGGTTCGTTCACATGACTGTATTTTTTCCCCGCGATGTGCAATCAGTTGAAATAATTTCCAGCATGACCTATTTTGGCGCTTATTATGCATCACAATAGGTTATCGAAGTCAATTTGCGGGGGCAAATGTGCAGTGCATATGCAGGAAACCTGTGCATTACCTGCGTATTTGTGCGCCATTTCAATGAGCCTCCTGCGTTCTTTTTACACATCTTTGTGCACATAAAAACACACCGGAGAGGCAGAAAACGTGAGCGTAAGCAATTTTTGGTCGCACAAAAACTCAGTGTACTTCCAAGACTGAAATGCACTTACACCTGTGTGAACGAGCCCTAATAGTGACCCCCACAGTGGCTACATTAGTAACACTTACCTCTATAGTGGCCCTAGTAGTAATAGTGACCCCCCCCCTAGTGGCCCCAGTAATAATTATGGTTATTAATAATAACAACTGTAAGGGTAACTTTTATAATACCTCCTCCATAGTGGCCCCACTAGTAATAGTGACCTTGGTAGTAAGTGACGCCATTGTGGCCACAGTAGTAACTATAACCCCCATAGCGGCCTTAGTAATAAGTGAGCCCCCCCCCCCCCCATAATGTCCGGAGTAGTAAATGACCCCCATAGTGGCCCCAGTAGTAAGTGACCCCCACTGTAGCCACAGTAGTAACAGTAACCCCCATAGCGGCCCTAGTAATAAGTGACTCCCCCATAATGTCCAGAGTAGTAAGTGACCCCCATAGTAGCACCAGTTGTAACAGTGTCCTCCATAGTATCCCTAGTAGTAATAGCAGCCCAAGTAGTAATAGTGACCCCCATAGTAGTTCTAGGATGCTGCCCAGCCAGAGGCAAACAACAACCCCCCTATTGGCCTCTGGCCAGACGGAGATCATTCTTACAGGCGTTACACTCAACCAGCCTGCAACTCCAGTCCAGCGTCAGCGGCCACTGCTTAGTCGGTGACCGCTGACCTCTCACCTTGGCGCAGACATCAGTGGTCACATGCTCTGCACTGTGCCGTAGACGTCTGCGCCAAGGTGAAAGGTCAGCGGTCACAGACTTTTTTTCTACAAGAATGTATGGTTACTATGATGCTCTTTTTTTTATACACTCATGTGAACGATCCCTTTCTATACAATTACAATTGGCCCTTTGAAGGCAAACATAAGACTGATGTGGCCCTGTTTTATATTCTCCCCAAATTCTGACATTACGTTTGTAGTGGCCCAGAGTTAGTGGGGCCCCTCCATAATGTTATATATCTTGTCAGTGTCTTATCTGTGGTATGCATTTGATTTATGTGGATTGCATGGCTGCAGGACTGCAAGGCCTCATGTCCACTGGCCAATTATATTTACAAAATCCGCACGGGTGTCCCGCACACGTGATCCGCGCCCATAGGGATACATTGGACACCCACAGGTAAGTAAATATCTGCGGATGTCATTTTTTTCCTGCCTCGAGGAATCGCACGTGCGGGAAATCACCCGCAGCATGCTCTATTTTCTGCCGGTTTCCTGCACGGACACCCACAGCTTAATTTCTGCTCTGCCTGATTTTAAAAAAAAAGGTGTGCGGCACGCTGCTGGCATGCCGAGCACATCTGACGGGCAGAAGGAAAGAAGATCTGGCCGTGACGGACGGGAACCCGCAGCGTCCTGACAGGTGAGTATTATCGATTTATAGGCCGCATGTCTGCGGGAAAGGAGGGACCCGCTGCGGGATTCTGCATGGAGAATCCGCGCAGGCCCGATTTTCCAAGTGGACATGAGACCTAAGAGTTAATGTCTGGTATGTGGTGTTTTGTGTGTCATTTGACTATGTTTTATACAGTAGTGCCTTGCCATACCAGTGTAATTCCTTCCTTGATGGAGCTCTTAATCCAAAACACGCATATGTCAAATCACTTTTCCCCATTGAAATGAATTGAAACGCCATTAATGCATTCCGGATAAATGGCGTTTCAATTCATTTCAATGCGGAGACTAACTACACTACATGTAAAAAAAACAAACATCAATACTCACCTACCACCGGCGTTTACAGTAACCGGATAGAGACGACTGTTCCTTTTTTTTTGTTCAGAAAGTTGCCCTGTGCGTGGGCTACTTTATTTCATCTGGCAGATCAGTCACAGAGGATGGAACACTGGCATCACAAGTGACAATTGGACTTAAGGTAACCCCCAGTTACTACCCCTGTAATCTCCCCCAGCGGTAACGTGGTTGGGTCCCGGGCTACCCCCAGGGGAGGAGATGGTAGAGATCCATAACAAAGCCTTTCTCTACCCTGCTGTCTCCTCGGCTGTGAGCCCGCTCCTCGGACACTGCATGTTTATTGTCTGAAAGTTGAAAGGCGGCTTCCTTTTTCTAAACACTAAAGATTCCATGAAACCATCACTTCCCATTATAGTTTGCATACTCTTGCAGAAACAACGTCGCCTCCCATTGTCGTCCGGTTTCAGGGTCAGTAATACCTGCACTCGGCAGGGATAACATCACAAGCATTTGCACAGAACCTCTCACATAGTCAGCTGCGGGACGTCCAAGTCTATTCTTGCTCCGACGGTGGATTTCTGAGGACTTCATGTAAAACTTGCACAGACGCGATCTCTCTCTCCCTCCCGATCCCCTCTGCAACCCCCCGCGGTCCCTCCCGAATCTTCAGGGACGAGCCAGCAGGTACTCGAAAAAGGCGATGCTCTCTCGAGTAAATCGCCTTAACAAGTATGTTCGCTCATCTCTAGTAGCAAGATATAAAATACCCTCTGCTACTGTCGATATGTGAGTGAATGCAGTACTAGATGTAGACACAAAAGGGAGCTTCACATATAGAAAGAGACTTTCTTCAAGAGAAGTGAATGAGCAATGTTAGTCCAGACTCACACAAACGTTTTGGTATAGCGTATTCTGTGTGGGAGTTCTGCATGCGGAATACACTGAACCAATCTCCAATAGGCAGCCATGTTGCCTGTCACATGCATTGTGCGAAATACGCACGCAAGAAAAATCACAGCGTATTCTATCTTGGAGCGCATTACACACACATACATGCCAACATAGTACATTGGTGACACGCAGCAAGTCCTTGTGTACTTACTGTGGGCTGCGCACATGTCACTTTTCTGTAAGGCATGCTGCGAGATACTCTCATGTAAGCCAAACCTTAATCTAAGGAACTTGCTGGAAGGTTCTGGTAGTCTAGACTGCTTGGGTGGATATTAAAGGGGGCTGCTTGTAGTTGTGGAGAGTTCTGTTTTGCTGCTGATTTGTGGAACCGGTCTGTTGTGTTGCTGGACAAGCTGAGGTGCTGATGTTCCTGGCGCTGCTGTGAAATACTATCTGCTCAAGGACCGCGGTTAAGAATTGTTGGCACTGTAACTCTGTTTTTGCTAGGTGTCCGCTATGTATCTGGGAGCTCCCGATTAACACCCCGAAGGGTAAGGAACTGTCCATATTCCCCAACCAACTAGAGTTGGTAAAGGATTTGCGCAAATCTGCCAATGGTGTCAATTTCTGGAACCGGTCTCCATTGATCATTGTGTGCATACATACCATAGGAGAAGCAGTAGAATTGTAGACTGTGCCAGATCATAAGGTTTGATCCATTCATGTGGGGCCATCATGTATTTTTGTTGGCCATTAAAAGGTATCATATCTACAAGATTATTCAGTTTCTCTTACTGAGAACAATCACACTTTGTATTTATTGTGATATATAATACTGACAATCTTATATTGTTAATGAAGAGTGCATTTGAGAAATGGCTATTTACTATTAGCATAGGGTGAAACGAGAGTTGCAACGGGTTATAGTGAGTAGCTGGTTATTTAGAATATTGTTTTTTCTGGTGTGTTATTGGATATTCTCTCTTACCGCTAGCCCCAAACCTAGGAAAGAAAGTTTCTACACCAATATAAAAGGGGGTTCTTTACTGTAAGAGCAGTGAGACCATGGAACTCTCTGCCTGAGCACGTGGTGATGGTGAACTCAATAAGAGTTCAAGAAGGATGTCTTTCTTGAGCAATACGATATTATATGTTATAATCATTAATAATTTCAGACGGGTCAGTGATCCAGGAATTATTCTGATTGCCAGATTGGAGACAGAAAGGATTTTTTCCATTAAATGGGGAAAATTGTCTTCCAACTCTCTGTGGCTTTTGCCTTCATTTTGATCAACAACATGGGGTAATAGGTTAAACTGGATGGACATACCCTGTTCCCCCCCCCCCCCCCAAAAAAAAAATAAGACCCTGTCTTATATTAATTTTTGCCCCAAAGAGGCACTAGGTCTTATTTTCAGGGGATGTCTTATTATACTTAGCAGGATGCACTTCCAGCAGTCTTCCGCCACTCACAGAAGATCACTTCCTGGTTACGGGATTCAGAAATCCCGCCTCCAGGAAGCAATGGCTGTGATTGGTTCTATGACTGCTGCTCACACAATCAATGCAGCGCTCGATGAACCATTCAGAACCATCACATTGTGAAGGTGGAATTTATAAATCCCATAACCAGGAAGTTCTCTTCTGTCGGTGGCTAAGGACTGCAAGAAGCATGTCTGACCTCTGGAGAGCAGCGAGAGGGATCTGGACTAAGCCTGCTAGGTAATCAATTTCTTCTTTTTTTATGTAATGCAGATAGGGCTTATTTTTGGGGTAGGGCTTATATTTCAAGTATCCCCGAAAAATCAGGATGGGTCTTATTTTCGGAAAAACAGGGTATGTCTTGGCTTTACGTACTATATTAATATAATGAAATAAAACCGTATTCGTATCCAACATTTTTGGGTGCCATGCTGCATTCTGCTATAGATGTAGTTGGTGTTTAGCAGAAACTACATTAATCTAGGAATTAAAATGTCAGCCGGAATGCAAAGAGAAAGAAGAATGAAATAAATTCAAAATTGACCTGGTAAAGGGTTAGAAATGTAACTACAAGCCTGTTTATTGGAGCTTTGATATAATCCTCTACAAGTATTGGTGGTATTCTCACTTTACATCTGTGTCTGTTACTCCTCCAGCGATAATCGATTGTTAACCTTCACATCCTGCTGAGAGGAGTCTGCTCTTGTGATCGAGTCATTCCAACATTCTCATCAATGCAACCATTGTACGCTGTGTTTAGCTGTGGCATCTCTTCAAGTAGTCACTGCGGCCCGGAGGACGCACATGCTTGGTCACACTCTTAAAGGGCCAACGTGCATCTTTGAAATGCCTCCCCTACCAATTATCTGTGGATCCTGGTTATATCAGGCATCAAACGCCTGTGGCGGGTGCCTGAGTATAAAGGTCCTCCTGCTCTGTCTGCTCAAGGTGTGCCTTCGAGTTTGGTCTGACTCCATAGTTGCTTGACATTTGGCTATTTCCTGACTGTGTTCCTGTCTCCACTCCTGACTTCAGCTTGTTAAATTGACTACACCTCTGTCTGCTGTCTGCCCTGACCTTTGGCTTGAATTCTGCATGAACCTGTTTTCCATGACCCAACTTCTGGCTTCTTCTTCATACTGAAGTGTACTGCCTGCCCCAACCCGGATTGTCTGACTACTACTCTTTTCACACACTCAGGTCCCATGACTATACTTATAGAAACAATAGTTGTCACAGTCTGTGGACCCTGCAGCGGAGCCCTCATCCCGACTGGTAGGGTTAAAGGATGAAGTTTGGAGAACCTCAGGTATCATCTTAGTATTTGGCCCAAAGCCAAGCCAGTTCATGACTTTATGAATCCACATCCACTGATCCTGACAATTACATTACTTACCATTATTATATTGATCCAACTCAGGCCAATAACGCACCAACGTATTTTGGTTAAGTTTTGTGTCTATAATATGAACATGTGTACTGATCTGAACATGGGTCTCCGGACCCGAACTCTGAGCATTAGTGATGAGCGAGCATACTCGCTAAGGGCAATTGCTCGAGCGAGCAGTGCCCTTAGCGAGTACCTGCCCGCTCGAGACAAAAGGTTCGGCTGCCGCCGGCGGGCAGGGAGCGGTGGAGGAGAGCGGGGAGGAACGGAGGGGAGATCTCTCTCTCCCTCTCTTCCCCCCACTCCCTACTGCTCACTGCCGCAACTCACCTGTCACCCGCGCCGGCACCCGAACCTTCTCTGCCGAGCGGGGAGATACTCGCTAAGGACAATGCTCGATCGAGCAATTGTCCTTAGCGAGTATGCTCGCTCATCTCTACTGAGCATCATAGGAATCTATGATATCAAGAAGTCAAGCATATATACAGACCCTCATTCACCAAAGACAAAAGACATAAGCAAATTTAAATATGAGTAGAATGGATCGTGTCTTACTTAAATGTCACTTTGGGACAGGAACTGCACACTATTAGATGTACGAGTTGTGCCGCTGCACACAAGCCGCCCATCGTGAAGCGCAATTCATTGGCTCATCTACAATGGTGCAAGGAGCGTTGTCATTGGACCGCTGAACAATGGAAGAACGTTCTATGGAGTGCTGAATCACACTACTCCAGATTCAAACCAGATGGACGTACCTGGGTGTGGAGAATGACTGGGGAACGCCTTTTGCCTGAGTGTTGTGCCAACAGTATAGTATAACAGAAGTTCTGTTATAGTCTGGGGAGGTTTTATGTGGCATGGTCTCGGTCCCTTGGCTGTAGTGGAAGAGCCATGAACACAGAGGTGTACCTTGATATTCTAAACTGTAATGTGTTGCTGACCATGTGAAAATACTCTGGGAATGGTCAGCAATACTTCCAACAAGAGAACACGCCTTGTCACACATCCAACATTGCTTTAAGTTAGTTTAAGGTTACAGATGTACCATGATTGAACTGGCTGCACAAAGTCCGCCCTGAACCTTATTGAACATCTTTGGGAAGAAATGGAGTGTTGGGTCAGGAAATATGAACAGCATCCATTTTCTATGAGAGAACTCGCCAGATGTTTGCAGGATGAATGGAGGGAGATACCAGCTGAAGTGTATCAGACATTAGTAGCACAAACCTAATAGCACAATGCACATGGTGTGGAATTCCACTGCAGTACAGCGCATGACGTGCTGGCACGGGATGCGGGACACCGGGCAGCAAATCCGGAGGTGAGTATGGGGTGTCTGGGGGGGCGCCGTGACGGACTCCGATGCGGAATTCCGCTTGCGGAGCCTGTCACGGCCGTGGGCACTAGGCCTTAAGAAAGTTTGTTTAGGATAAGTGTTACAGACTAAATTAATTTAAGACAGGACAAAATAGTAAGAAATGAGAATATGGGACTGAAGTCTTTTTGCCGAGAGATAGCAAGAATATTTGCCTTTTACTTCCATGGAGGTAACTTTTTAAGGCAGAATTCTGACTAACTGCCAGCAAGAACCCCCTTACTTCCTGCATCACCCATTACTGACCCATCATTGATGAAGTAATGCTATTAACACATGCTTAGTCACATTGGATTATTTTGGATAGGGTTAGACATTGACATTTGCGGTTCAGACAAAACCTTGAATTATGTACGCGGAGAAAGAACACTTCTCCAAGGTCTAATACAATAGTTTACATGACTAGATTATAGTTGAGTCTTTCTCTGGCTGTGTAGCCGCCAAATGTCCCCAACCATCCACCCTCCACTTATCACCCATAGATTAATTACAACTTTTGACACCCATTCACAATGGAGAATAAGTGGCCACAACAGCCTCTTAATTAATACAAAGTTATTTATATATAACAGAACATTTTGCATAACATCAAAGAACTAGAACCTTGGAGGTCTGGCAGGGTTCCTATTGACAGTACCATTAAGTGATCTGCCCAGGTGCAACGCATCACTCGGGAGGTGAAAACTACATCACAGATACAGGTACTGCATACCACACTTACTCTCCGGGACCTAGCCCTGTTGGAAACATGCTGCTCTAATGAGCACACAATCTGCCATATACTGGGGTATCTTACTTTATGTGGTCCCCCATTCCAAATATCAAACAAGCCCTCTCCCAGCCACCAGATCAAACAGACAGGCAGGCCTACTCTTAGCAGCCCCCACCCTTTAACACCTACGTCATCTAATGCGTCCACCTAAATCCCTACCCCCTATTCTAGTACCTTCCTTTACTCAAAAGTCAACTCTTTCCTAATTCCCTCAGCCTCATGTCCGAGCCTAAACCTGTCATGCCAGGTCTCTGCTAGCCTGTGGCATGCTAAGTGCCCTCTTTGTGAATAATGAGGCAAATGTAATACAATATACAAAAAGTATACAGAAATATGAATGGCTTAAACTCACAATATAGAGCTGCGATGACTTAGCCGGAGGCCAGCCGCTGCGGGGAAGACCACGGGGAACACAAGATGGATGTCAAGGGTGGTTCTGTGATCACCTCTCGACAATGGCGTGCAACAGGATCTAGCTTAGTCACACACAGTGTGTAACAGAGTGCAATGGCACTAACAGATCTAATGGCGCTGTCATGTGATGCCAGTACCTTTTTTTGGGGGGGGGTGAACTCCAATTGATGGTTTAGAAATAGTTAGAGAGACCACGTAGCTTTGTTGCAAACTGAAGGTACACAGTTTATGAGCCTTTTTTTTGTAAGGGCATATAATAACAGTCCAATTTACAGCAGTGCAGACTTAGCATGCATTTAGATAACTGATGTTCCGAATGCTTGAATAACATACACAGATCCACTTCAACGCTCTCTCCTTTTGGTCTAAGGTTACTCAAGGAAGAATCCCACCAGTCTAAGTTATCTGAGGGTTTCGTTTCCAAAGAATTAGTTTAGAAGGAAATGGAGTAACTAGGATAGGGCCGCTTGTACTTTCCTGGCTTTGTATTTACAGGGGCTCGTACAACTTACTGTTGTGTAGACGGTTCCCAGTTCTGTTTCACTTCCACTCTGTGCTTGATTCTGTGGCTTCTAGTGCTTCTATTCTCCACTCTAGCAGCATTTACTTTGGTAGCATGGCTGCACACCTCATCTCTCGTCCACCTCCTGACGACAACTTCTTTTCTCCCTTCTAACTCCTTTTTCACATGCGTCTGTCTCTTCGCGCTCTTTCTCTCTAACCACACCTCACATCCTGTCTCGCCCTGCTCATGTTCCTGCTCCTGTATCTTCTCCTCCTCCCTCCACCAATCGGGATTTTCTATGGCAGAAGCCAATCCGGAGCAAGCTATTGCCAGGCAGACTAGTTTAAGCCCTTAAAGAAGGTGGGAAGACAGGGTCTCCCCATTCTACGATCCCTTCTATGTCTCCATAGGAGCATCTTGCCAAGTATTTCAGGACTTATGCATCTGTGACTATCCTGTAGGACCCTTGTTCACATTAGCATTTTGGGCAGATATTGAGAATGTTGCGTCCTCTGCACATGCGACCACAATAACACAAACAAAAGGCACAAAATGTGCAAAGGAAACATAAAACTAAGGGGAATTCTCTCCCTATAGTCCCCTAACCCAGGAGGGGGCCCTGCCTACTCGGCGGACCGATCGCTCTGTCAAGTGCGAGCCCGCACGCGTGCCTAGGCCGCTGACAAATCCCTATCAGGGAGCCCTAGCACCAAAGAAAGGCAAAACAGAAAACCAAATGAAACAGAAAAGCACTTAGCTAGCATGGAGAGCTTCAGCCAAGGTGTGTTCCTCCGTCGCTGTCCAAAGGCAACTGAAGTGATTGACCAGCACAGGAGATAATGCTGGCAATGTTTAAGTAGGAGCTAGGCTACTCAGCACCAGGTCCTGACTGACATTACTCCTGCAGCTACCACACCCCTCAGCTCCTGGAGAAGCAGGGGCACACCCAAAACCTGGTCTGGCCTGCAAGCCAGGTGCAGGCCTCAGAACAGCTGCAACAGTACCTCCCCTTCTAGAAGGGGCCCTAGGACCCTTAGGACCAGGACGACTAGGGTTTGATCTATGAAAATTTTTCACCAGACGATCTGCATGAACATCCACTGCAGGAACTCATGACCTCTCTTCTGGGCCATAACCGCACCAGTGCACCAGGTACTGCAGGGAATTCCTCACTCGACGGGAGTCCAGAATGCGACTTATTACAAACTGCTCCTCCCCATCCACTAGCACAGGAGCCGGGGGTGGTGAGTCATTCCCCAAATCGATGAATCTTTTGAGCAGAGATTTATGGAACACATTGTTAATCTTCATCGTGCTGGGAATTTCTAACCGGATGGCCACCGCGTTAATCTTCTCAATTACTTTAAATGGACCAATAAATCGCGGGCCCAGTTTAGCGGATGGTTGTTTGAGTTTTATATTTCTGGTAGACAACCACACCAAGTCTCCAACACAGAATCCTGCCCCCTCAGAGCGGTGACTGTCTGCAACTCGCTTGCTGCGCCGAACGGATCGCTGTACATTTTTCTGGACCTCCGCCCACCCGGCCTCAATATCGGAACAAAACTCATTTGCTCCTGGTACCTCCGAAACCCTCTTGGAAAGGGGGCCAAAACATGGGTGAAATCCGTAGTTACAAAAGAACGGTGAGGTCCCCGTAGCCTCCAGTGGTCTATTGTTAAGAGCAAACTCGGCTAGTGGTATGAACTTCGACTAGTCCTCCTGATTTTCCGTGGCATAACAACGTAAATACTGCTCCAGGTTCTGATTACACCTCTCCGTTTGCCCATTGGTCTCAGGATGGTATGCCGAGGAAAACGAAAGCTGGACACCGAAACGAGAGCAGACTATTCGCCAAAAGCTAGACACAAATTGTACGCTGCGATGGGAGACTATATTCTCTGGCAAACCATGTAGTCTAACAATGTGGCAAATGAACAAACTCGCCAACGTTTTGGCATTAGGTAAACCGGGGAGTGCCACAAAATGGCACATTTTACTAAACCGGTCCACTACCACCCACACAACCGTGTTGCCATCGGAAGGTGGTAAATCCATAATGAAGTCCATCGACAAATGCGTCCATGGTCTCTTAGGAATAGGCAGCGGCACTAACATACCGGCTGTCCGACTGTGGGATGACTTGGTTCTGGCACACACCTCACATGACGAAACAAAGCTGAACATATCCCGTCATAATGACGGCCACCAATAGGTTCTTGAGAGTAACTTATGGGTATTATTAATCCCCGGATGCCCGGCCAACACCGAACTGTGAATCTCGGCCAGCACCTGTAACCTTAGATGAACCGGAACAAAAAGCTTCCCAGCCGGAAGCTTTGACGGGGCCAAATTTTGTGCTTTACGGACTTGCTCCTCTAACTCTAATGACACTGCCGACACCACCACCCCTTCAGACAGGATAGGGGCAGGAGGTTCCTCAGAAACCACTGGAAGAAAACTTCTGGAAAGAGCATTGGCCTTTACATTCTTCCAGCCTGGACGATATATAACTAAAAAATTGAAACGGGAAAAGAAAAGCGACCAGCGTGCCTGTCAGGAATTAAGTCTCTTGGCAGATTCCAGATATATGAGGTTTTTGTGATCCGTGAAGACCGTTACTTTGTGTCGCGCCCCCTCTAGAAAATGGCGCCACTCCTCGAATGCCCATTTAATCGCCAGCAATTCCCTGTCCCCAATGTCATAATTTTGTTCCGAAGACGAAAATTTATGGGAGAAGAATGCACACGGGCGTAGATCTTGCAATGTCTCCGTTCCCTGAGATAGAACTGCTCCAACCCCCACCTCAGAAGCATCGACCTCAACAATAAAGGGCCTGGAAGAATCTGGCTGCACCAGAACCGGAGTAGTAGCAAAACACCTCTTCAATCTCTGAAATGACTGCATAGCTTCCGTCGACCATTTAGTATGAAAGCACCCCTTCTTAGTCATATCAGTGAGGTTTAACTATCACCGAAAAATTCCTAATGAATCTACGGTAATAGTTGGCGAACCCCAAGAACCTTTGTACGGCTTTCACATTTTCTGGTAGGACCCAATCCTGTACAGCTTGGACCTTTTCAGGATCCATCATGAACCCTTCGTGGGTAATTATATGCCACAAAAAATGTGGTCTCTTGTACAGCAAACACACACTTTTCTCTTTTGGCAAACAAACAATTCTCACGCAAAGCTTGGAGGACCTGGCGAACATGAAGAAACATGGGACTCGAAATCCGGGGAAAAGAGCAAAATATCATTCAAGTATACTAGTACAAATCTGCCCACAAATTGAGAGAGAACCTCATTGATCAGGGACTGGAATACAGCAGGGGCATTAGTGAGACCAAAAGGCATAACCAGACTCTCAAAATGCCCCTCTGGGGTATTAATCGCAGTCTTCCACTCGTCCCCCTCCCTAATCCGGATTAAATTATATGCCCCACGCAAGTCCAGTTTGGAAAACCAGTTGGAAGCATTCAACTGCGAAAACAGATCCAGAATAAGGGGGAGAGGGTATGGATTGCGTTTCGGGATCTTGTTCAATTCCCTAAAGTCAACACAGGGACGTAACCCGCCATCTTTTTTCTTTACAAAAAAGAAACCAGCTGCTAGTGGAGAATTAGATGGTCGTATATGATTCCTTCTTAAGCTGTCCTGGATATAATCTTTGAGCGCCTGTCTCAGGGGCCGATATGTTGAAAATGCGACTCTTGGGGTACTTGCAGTCAGGGAGAAGTTCAATGGCACAATCCCCCTGTCTGTGCGGTGGTAATTTGTCTGCCCCCTCTTGGGAAAACACATCAGAGAAGTCAGCGATAAATTCAGGCAACTCCTCTGCCTAAATGGAGGCTATATCAGCAGAAATGCAACCGGACAGACAACCAGGGTTCCATTTAACAATGTCCCCCTTTTCCCAGTCCACTACTGGGTTGTGCAAGCGCAGCCAGGGCAACCCCAAGACTACTTGCGTAGGGAGGGATTCCATGACATATAGTGTTATACATTCCGTGTGGAACAGCCCAATCTTTAAAGGGGCATTAGGTACACAAAAACTCAGATTTCTCTGAGATAGTGGAGCAGCATCAATGGCGGACACAGGGATGGGAGAATCCAAAGCACTCATCTCTAAGCCTAAACGTTTGACAGTCTCCTGATGTATTAAATTAATACTAGCTCCACAATCCAAAAAGACTCGTATGGGACTGTCAACACTGCCACAATGAATTTCAGCGGGAAGTACCAGCCTGGAAGAGGATACCCAAGCAGTCTGATGGCCTAGAGGAACCTTCCCTCTAACCTCCAGGCCATCTGGTTTTCCCACTGAGCATTACGACGTGGGCAAAACTGAGCCATATGACCTGTATGATTACAGACAAAGCATCGGCCATTAAACTGTACCGTCCTTCTCCTCCTAAACCTGCCAGCCAGAGACCCCAGCTGCATGGGCTCTTCCATACCTGTAGGTAGGAGGTCGGGATCCGTAAACGGTTCCTGATGCCTCTCCCTGATCTGTCTCCCAACTTTAATAGCCAGAGACATGGCCTCATCTAGACTGCGAGGTACTGGATGACCTACCAGTACGTCCTTGATCTCATTGGACAGACCCCAATGAAACTGGCTCTTTAAAGCAGGGTCATTCCACTGAGTTTCTGCTGCCCAACGTCGAAACTTAGCACAATAATCTTCAACAGTGGAATCTGTCTGTCGCAAGCGTCTAATATTTTCTTCAGCCATTGCTATCTTATCGGGATCGTCATAAATAAGACCCAAAGCAGCAAAAAAGTTATCCACTGATGTCAGAGCCTCATACGTCGGGGGTAATGAAAACGCCCATGCCTGTGGTGCCCCCTGCAGTCTGGACATTACAATGCCCACCCTCTGGGCGTCGTCCCCCGAAGAGCTAGGACGCAGTCTGAAATAGAGCTTACAGGCCTCTCGAAAGGATCCGAATTTCTGCCTATCACCAGAAAAACAGTCCGGTAGCTCAATTTTTGGTTCCTTGCTGGGAACCTGCAGCGTAAGTTGTCGCTGTTTAATCTCAGCGACCTCCGCAGCCAGCGTGTCGAGCGGGTGTGACAAAACCTCAATGGGATTCATGTTAACAGCACAGAATCTCCCTGAGTAGGTAAGGACTCGTCAATCTGTTGTGTCCTCCGGAAATGCAGCCTCAAAAACACAAACAAAAGGCACAAAATGTGCAAAGGAAACATAAAACTAAGGGGAATTCTCTCCCTATAGTCCCCTAACCCAGGAGGGGGCCCTGCCTACTCAGCGGACCAATCGCTCTGTCAAGTGCGAGCCCGCACGCGTGCCTAGGCCGCTGACAAATCCCTATCAGGGAGCCCTAGCACCAAAGAAAGGCAAAACAGAAAACCAAACGAAACAGAAAAGCACTTAGCTAGCATGGAGAGCTTCAGCCAAGGCGTGTTCCTCCGCCGCTGTCCAAAGGCAACTGAAGTGATTGACCAGCACAGGAGATAATGCTGGCAATGTTTAAGTAGGAGCTAGGCTACTCAGCACCAGGTCCTGACTGACATTAATCCTGCAGCTACCACACCCCTCAGCTCCCGGAGAAGCAAGGGCACACTCAAAACCTGGTCTGGCCTGCAAGCCAGGTGCAGGCCTCAGAACGGCTGCAACAGAGAAGCTTGAGAAAGATCAAATTGCGTGATCGAAACGTCGCTGTTGTTTCTATGGAGGAATAAATATCGTTTTACAACATTTTGGCACCCGTGTATGCTGCTGCAGGACTATTTTTAAATGCAACTCATCCTTGGGAGCGAGGGTCCGGGCTCCTTTGCTCTGTGGCTCGTGCATTGTTTGGCTTGATTTGTCCTACCCAACTAGGGTTATAAAGTGTGCTGCTGGATTTGCTTTGGACAGATCTTTTAATGGAAAGGAGAGGAAAACGGAAATGGAAATAAACAGAAACCGGATCCATTAAAAAAAACAGTTTTTATCAGTTTGCTTCTATTTACATCCATTTTTAATGAATCTCTTTTCTATTTTAACACTGCGGAATATGTTGGCGCTATATTAATAAGAATTAGTATTATTATTCTCTTGTCTTTTTAACATTATATATCAAAAATGGAGCAAAAATGGAAACCTTTCCGTTCAGATCCGTGACTCATTGACTATAATGTAAAGAAAACAGAAAATTTTGATTTCTGTTTTTTTTAAATAGAAATAATAGCCTAGGCCGCTGCGCTATTGTTTGGGAAAAAAATGGAAAGCAAACGAAGTGGAATTGAACTGAGCATAACTGAAGTTCAGAAAATCCCATTGAAATCAACAAGTCTTAAAACTGAACTCTTTTTCTCGCTTTGCAGCTCCATTTAAAGGAAATGCAAAACACAAATTAAAACCGCTGATGTGAACGAGCCCTACATTGGCGTTTAATCATTAGTAAAAGCTATACTGATTACTGATATTGATCATTTTCATTTTCACTATGAATTTAATATAACAGCTCCTTTACCAAAAAGTTCCATAGTCCCGCTGCCCTTACAGTAAAGAACCCCCTTCTAGGCTGATGAAGAAACCCTCTTCCCTCTAGATTAGGGTTATCAAACTCATATGACAAGCGCTAGCTTTGTCTTCTGGGAAAAGTGGAGGGCGGGTCTTTCTACATCCGGACCTCGTCGCGGGCCACACAGAATAACGTGAGGTGCCGGATTTGGCCCACAGGTCTGGAGTTTGACTCATGCTCTAGAGGTAGTGAATGCCCCCTTGTTACAGCTACAATGCGCTACACTTTTTTTTGCAGTATTACTGTATATACAAATAACAGAGACATACAAAGTCATAACTCTATTCGGTGTGTAGTTGTTGGGGTTTTCGGAGATCTCCAAGGCATCGGTGGCAGTGGGGGAACAGAGTATGCCATTGGCCATGGCCACCACTCTGGTCTCTGTTTGCATCGGCTGTAGCGGTGACGTGGCTTGTTTACTCATGTGACCAGCAGGGATGTCATTAGTGACATCCCATAAACTTGCCCTTGCGGCCTCTACATTACAAGTTTACAGGATGTCAGATACCGTGGCAGCAGACTATTGAAACGGTGTTCCGGTACCACAATGAATATATTACTTTTATATAGTTTGGGGGATGGGGGACCCAAAACTTTATAAAAACTCTATAAAAGTAATAACTTGTAAAACCCATTTAACAATGTCCATACAATTTCAATGAAATAATAGCATATACTGTAGTACTGAAATTATACCGCCACAAAGTACATAAACTCCAATGCAATGCTCAAATGACAGTCCCATACAATATCCACAGTTACAATACTGACTAAATAAGCCAAAAACCAGTTGGCATACAGTCCCCATGCCACTCGAAGGGCTTCTTCAGATGCCCATATTTTAGCATGTATTTGCACGTGTAAAAATCCCACCCGTAATACTCAGATCATAGAACCTGCTGATTTCAATAGATTCATTCTCAATCTTTTTTTATACACGCGTGGCGTACATAGGCGGAAAAAATAGGACCTGCTCTATTTTGTGCACATTTGCTTCTTTGTTCTTACGGTCATCTGATGCTGCCCTAAGGGGAAGAGTAGTCAGTGCTACCTGCTTACATATGCAAGCAAACGTCCACTCACTGCATCTTGTCTAGCACACATACAAATTCTTACTACACGTGTGTAGGGAATATTGGAGCAAGAAGTGCAGCGTGTCTGCAGGACTTTCTCCAGAGGGTAGTTTTTAGAGATGAGCGAGCGTACTCGGAAAAGCACTACTCGCTCGAGTAATTTGCTTTATCCGAGTATCGCTGGGATACTGGTGCCGCTGCGGCTGACAGGTGAGTCGCAGTGGGGAGCAGGGGAGAGCGGGCGGGAGAGAGGGAGAGAAAGATCTTACCTCCGTTCCTCCCCGCTCTCCCCTGCAGCTCCCCGCTCCGTGCCGGCACCCGAATCTTCAGGGACGAGCACAGCGATACTCGGATAAAGCAAATTACTCGAGCGAGTAGTGCTTTTCCGAGTACGCTCGCTCATCTCTAGTAGTTTTCAGATTCCAAACCCTTCCTAATCTACATGGGGCGCTAAAAATACTAACCAGGACAGAAGACCTGTAAAACGGAGATCAAAGTGGGACCCAAGAATGTTGTCCGAAAGACCTGACCCGATGAAGCCTCGATCCCATAACACCCGTGAAGGTGTCCTGTGGGATCAGATAGCAGCGGATCCTTTAAGTCCTGTAGGTTATGAGGAGCAGCGTCCATGATTTGCACTTACCAGCACAACCCATAGCTACTTAATCAGATTGAGATCTAGAGAATTTGGAGACCAAAACCATCCCCTTGGACTCTTCATCATGTTCCTCGCACTATTGCTCAACAATTTTTGCATTATCTTGCTGAAAAGATGACTGGCATAAGGCAATACTGCTGCGACTCCTGTTCTCAGAGATCAGCTGGCACTATGACTGTTCTGCCACTACATAGCCCCCATGTACAGCAAGCTCTGATGTCCTGTGAGATCTGACATCTTTCTATCATAGCCAGCAATTTGCTCTATAGTCACTCTTCTGCAGGATCGGACCAGATGGATGGCCTTTAGTTCCAGCGTGTATGAGTCTTGGGTGACCATGATCCTGTTTCCAATGCACCATAGAAACCAATGGTAGTGCGTGTACAGCCTGGAGCTTTGAGTCTTTGAGGATTGGTAGTTGGGTAGGTATAAAAAATACGTCCCAGGCTGCTGGTAACCTGCCCTATGAGCACCATAATTTAATTTATGGCGGTCATAGCCAGTGACAGGTTCCCTTTAATATTGGAAGCTAGCTTTCAGATCACTAGGGTCTGTAGGTTGGGGCCCCAGCAATCCTCTGTAAAAGGAGTGGAGGTGTACCTGCTTGACCACCACTCCGTTCACTTCTATGGGACAAGCAGAGATCGATGTGCTTATCAATCTCCGTCCATATCATAAAAGTGAATGGTATGGTGGTCACACATGCATACCGCCACCCCATTCACTGTGACAATCGGGAATACAGCTCTCAGGATCGGTGAGGGTCCTAGTAGTCAGACCCCCAGTGATCAGACGTGTATTCCCTATACTGTGGATAGCGGATAAATGTCTTTGATGGTAAAAAACTCTAAAGTGCTCAGAATTTTCTCTGCAGATAATAGGATTGGCTTGAAGACGTGTAGAGCATCATGCCTGTCGAGCATTTTTAATTGCGTTTTTAGATCTATGGTACATGGTGCAAGTAATATTAATTTTAATATATTTTTTTTAATCCATACATTTTCTCCTAGGTGTCCACCTACTCCGCCGACCCCTCATAAACATATGACAGAAGGTAACATTGGTGTAGATGCTTTGAGTGGTATCAGTACAACATGAAGCAATAGGTAAAGGTGCATACACATAATCATGCTTCATCCTTTACCAAAAACCCAGGAAACCACATCATTTTATATCTAAAAGAATTATTTACTACACCAAACCCTATGTACGTTTTTCCAACTTTGATTTTGTGTCATATACAATTTCTCCAGCAGAGGGCAGCATTGTATTATTTGGGTTATTAGTGGACAGAAACTTTCCCATAAATCTAATGGCCCCTCTTCGCTCTCCTCCTTTCCCTGGAAATTTCTATAGATCACAAGCATCAGGTTGTATTCACATGGGAGATTTTTTCACGTGCGACTTCTGTCCAAGCTTGAGGGAAGCTTCTATCTTTTTTGTGCACGCAGGGCCAGTTCATATGCACCCCCCCCCCCTCCGCCCTGATCTAAATGGCTATTTTGCCTAATGAGGTCCAGATGTGTTCTTTTCCCAGGGTTTTGCGCAGTGTTTACACATCTCCTTGCATATTGCGTGCACATATGCGCACCTCCTTTAGACTTCTA
The DNA here is from genome assembly GCF_035609145.1 of Eleutherodactylus coqui. NCBI lineage: Eukaryota > Metazoa > Chordata > Amphibia > Anura > Eleutherodactylidae > Eleutherodactylus > Eleutherodactylus coqui. Next base: position 73,471,741 of record NC_089841.1, read on the forward strand.
TGAGGCCCTTTTGTGCGCAAATACACAGGAAAATAGAGCAGGTCCTATTTTTTTTGCACACAAGCAAAATGCGCACAAAAACATAGTTAATGAGGAAAGAGCCCATTGACAACAATGTGTATTCTCTGCGTATTCTCTGCATATATTTTGCCCGCACAAAATCACATGCGAATACGTCCGTCTGAAGGAGCCCTGAGATGAACAGAACTTGCATGGAAGCAGAACCCAATCATTTGAATAGGTTAATGCAGTGGTTCCCAAACTTTTTCAGCCATAGAACCATTTTTGAAGCAAAAGTTTCTTGTGAAGTCCCAAAGCAGGACATGGGGAGGGGTTAGGGGCGTGGCTTATCATGACATATGATTTTTACCTCTGTCGTTATAAAAAGGACATAGCTGTTAAAAACAAAAAAACAAAAAAAAAAAACATGGAGGAACGCCGAAGCGCTGGATAGGCTATTGATATACATTATATTTAAAATTAACATGCTGTGAATATAAATCCTGCCTCACATGCTAATGTCTACACGGGTTTTGTGCAGACTTTTTCCACAGCATGTGGATGATATTTTCAAAATCTCATGCACTTTGCTGCTACAGCTACTGTAAATTCCTGCCCCATATAGTAATAGTGACCCCCTATATTGGTGGCCCCAGTAGTAATAGTGACCCCCTATATTGGTGGCCCCAGTAGTAATAGTGACCCCCTATATTGGTGGCCCCGGTAGTAATAGTGACCCCAACAGTAGCTCCAGTAGTAATAGCATCCCCTATATTGACCCCAGTAGTAATAGCGACTCCATAGTGGCCCAAGTAGTAATATTAACCCCACAGTAGCCCAAATAGTAATATTAAACCCACAGTAGCCCTAGTAGTAATATTAACCCTTTCAATAATATTAACCCCACAGTAGCCCCAGTAATAATATTAACCCTCTCAATAATATTAACCTCACAGTAGCCCCAGTAATAATATTAACCCTTCAGTAATATAAACCCCATAGTAAGTAGCCCCAGTAATATTAATTCCAGAGTTGGTAGCCCCAGTAATATTAACTCCATAGTAGGTAGCCCCAGTAATATTAACCCCACATTAACCCTAGTAGTAATAGCTCCCCCAACCCATATACTTATCTCCTCCTTGTAGTCAGTGCCGCTCCTTCTCTTCTCGGTGCTGATGTCAGTGTGTGCGCCCAGTACTTTTCCTTTCTTGTCCTCTCCTGCGGAACTAAGGAGGAGAGGACTCGGGGGAGGAGGATCCCGGGTGCACACTGACGTCAGAGTGTGCACCGGGATCAGCAGTGCTGAATGATTACACACGGAGAGGTGTGGCACCCCAGCTGGCAATCACCACCGTGGTCAGTGGCCGTTGGCGCGTGTGCCAGCAAAGAGGGTTCTGCGGAGCACAGCTTGTGAACCGCTAGGTTAATGCATAGATGCGATTTTATCATTTGGAATGATAGTTCAAGTTTGAAAACTACTTTTGGGTGATTCTTCTTCAAGAATCAACCTTTTTTTATGGGAATGTTAACGGATTGCACTTGAATGCCATACTAGTGTCAGTAGTGCGGATATCATTATGGGTGGTCATGGCTGGAAGTGTAATGGGAAGCATCGCTCCTCTTGATTGCAGGCTTGGATCCTCAGAGATGGCCCCCCACTGATCAACTACTGTATCCTGAGGATAGGTCATCAATAGTAATAGTCCCGGACAAAACCTTTGATTGTGGTTTGGCTCTATCACTGGTTGTAGTTCAGCTAATGTATTTGAAGTATTCTCACGCACACGGGGCAAATTGAATTGCAGATTCTGTGCTTGTTATCGGCGTGGGCGATCTGCTGCTCAATTTGCCCATAGATGTGCATCGAGATTCCTCTGCTCCATGCAGACATGCGGATTTTATTTGCAGACACAATGTGCCGAAAATAAAATCGCAGCATGCTCTATTTTAGAGCGGGCTTTGCAGGGACGGCCTCCATTGAATTTAATGGAAACCGTCCGTCCCGCGGAACTTCCATAGTGAGCACTGCAGAAGTGTCACGGGATCCGCATTATTGCGTTAGCGACAACATGGGAAAATCTGTACTGTGCATGTGCGCTGGTGGTACATCAGCAGTACAGAAGAAATGACAAGTAAGCAGGGTCGCAGGCAGCGGGCATGGGTGGATTCCATGAGGGATTCCCTACAAGGAATCCGTGCGTGCCGTCTGCATGGGGCCTCAGGGTATAATCACACACCGCTGCATAATGTAAATCTGAACCAAAATCTGCAGGTGGATTTTGTTGTGGAATTCAGGGCAGATCTTCGTGCACATTTCACTCTGCATCGCACAACAACTAGAGCGTGCTGAGCATGGGAAAATTCACAGCATGTCTGTTTTCCATCGCAGGGTTGTGTTCCCATTCACTTACATTGTACCATATATTGTGGCAGAATTTCAGTGTGCATTCCACAGCCACAATTCTGCAACCAATCTGCTAAGTGTGAATTCACCCCTAAAGGGAACCTGTCAGCATGAGCGGTCAGTCCCAACTACATGTCATAGAGCAGGAGCTGATTGATATATGGTTTTATGGGGAAAGAATCAATTCAACTTACATTTTATTCATTTATATCTCTGCTCATTCTGATCTGAACAGTCCAATGGGTGGAGCTATCAGTGATTGGCAGATACTCAAGTATAGAGAGTCATACACAGCTGTCAGTCACTGATAGGACTGCCCATTGGACTGTTCAGCTCAGAATGAGCAGAGGTTTAACCCCTTAGTGACACAGGACATGCACTAATGTCCTATGTATTCAGCGTTTGCATGGACGGGACAGATCCCACTCTATGCAATACTCCTGTTCCTTACAGTTGACACACGCCAACAACAGCCATGATCAGTGCGAATTGACAGTGGCATTTAAATCCCCTGATCGGAGTTCAAGGGTCCCATATGACACCCCCCCCCCCCCCCGCAATGTGATTGTAGGGTGCTATTTGGTTACCATGGCAGCTTGGGGCCTTCCGAATGCCCCCAACGCTGCCATGGGTTACTGCCTATCAAGCCATGCCTGTGGTACTATGGCATTACGTTATACTGTACGGGCGATCAAACAATCGCAAGTCCAAGACTCCTGTAGGGACTAAAAAAATGTAAGTATGAGTTAAAAAGAAGTTTTTATTAATTAGAAAAAATAAAAGTAAGTAAAATGTTAAAAAACCTATCACAATTATAAAAAAAAGAAAACCATATTTGGTATCTCTGTGTACGTAAAAGTGTGATCGATCAAAGAAAAGCCAGAATTGCACTTTTTTTGGTCACCTCTTCACTGGGTAGATTCTAATCTCTGTGCTAAAACTTAACCTTTTAATAATAATAAATTTAAAAAAATAGAGAAACATCTGACGTACAAACAAAAGGTGGGCATACGGCCACCTATATAAAATCAAAGGGAGGAAAAATGCAGGGCCTATTAGATGTCACTATCATCTGGGATTCTGTTGTTAATTCTGGGATAAATCAGTTTAACCCTGACAGTGCCCCTCAGAAGCAATCTTGTATCACAGTAATCACCTCTGGGGATTGCGGATGAATTCTGGGGTATACCCGTCAGGCACCTTTAGTTTGACGTCTGATAGTGATACCAAATAGGCCCTCCATTCTTATACCATTTCTGTCTCCCTTAAATACAATATCAATCTACCTAATTAGGGAAAATACATCCACTAGGAGTGCGGTATAATACCGGATGTTATCCCAGTGACTAATAACTATAAAGTCACTGGACTTTGTGTAGTTAGATTATTTGTCAGCGCATCATTCATCCATTATCCTTTTGGATATTGTTGTCTGTACAGTGAGACGAAATAGGCCAATTATTTTGGTGCCACTCCTATTATATGCTAAAGGAATACAGCACCAATTCACCTAGCTAAAGAAAATATACATGGGCAGTCTAGCGCAACACCCCATGTCATCCCTGTGACTAATACCATAAAGTCCATGGATTTGCTATAAATGATGCGATTGTTCTGTTAGCGCATCGTCTACCCATTTTTGGGCATTGCACTATTTTTCCTCCCTTTGATTTTATATAGGTAGCCGTATGCCCACCTTTTGTTTGTACATCAGATGTTTCTCTATTTTTTTAAATGTATTATTATTATTAAAGGTTAAGTTTTAGCACAGAGATTAGAATCTATCCAGTGAAAAAGGGAATTTGAAATTTTCGATTCTTCCGCTACAGTGAATAAATATTTTTTGGTCACCTCATCTCCAAGAAAAAATGTAATAAAAAGCAATCAAAAAGTTGCATGCACTCTACAGTGGTACTAATAGAAACTACAGGACGTCCCACAAAAAACGAGCCTTTGCAAGTCGACGAAAAAATAAAAAGATTATGGCAGTCAGGAAATTGTAGCAGAAAATATATATATATTTTTTTTCAAATGATATTCTTTTTAAAAGTGGTACAGCAAAATATATATACATATATATAAATTTGGTATCATTATAATTGTACTGACCCAGAATTTAAAATTATGTATCAGTATGTACACTGTAAAAACAAGAAACATCCCAAGATGGCAGAAGTATGTTTTTGTTTTTCTCTTTTTATTTTATTTTTTTTATGTAACTCCACATAGAAATTTTTAAATGTTTTTCAGTACATTATATGGTACATTGAATAGTATCATTAAAAAAATACAACTCGTCCTGCAAAAACAAGCCCTCATACAACTACATCGATGGATGAATATAAGAGTTATAAGACTACCTTAGTGAAATGCTTCCTAAAAAGTCATAAAATAAATTATCATCTGGGTCTTATGACTTGTGGGGAGGTGTCATAGCACACTCTCACGTTGTCCAATCAGTCTTTGTAGGTACACACCCCTTTGTAGAGGAGAAGGATAACACCCAGTTGTCAATTTATTCATAAATATTCAAAAATTCTAATGGAGGAATGATACAACAACATGGAATTATGAGAAAAGATGCTCCAGAATTGTACATAGGGAATACAAGTGATTACTAAGACATGTCTGGAAGGGTGACCGGTCTGCTTTAACCCCTTAAGGACACAGCCTATTTTGGTCTCCAGGATGCAATGATTTTTGTGGGATTTTCATTTCTACTTTTCAAAAACTATAACTTTTTTTATTTTTCTGTCAACATGGCCATGTGAGGACTTGTTTTTTGCATTGTGAGCCATAGTTTTTTTGAGTACATACAGTTAATGTATAATTTCTATTACATTTTTTTGGAGGGCAGAGAGAATAAAACATATTGTTTTTGGTATGACAAGCTGTAATTTTCATTGGTACCATTTTGAAGTACATATGATTTTTCGATCACTTTTATTGAATGTTTTAGCAAGCAAAATGAGCAAAATAAGCATTTTGTTTTACAGTTTTTGCTATGCAGCACAAATGGTGTGTACAATTTATTGTACAGGTTGTCATAGATGCGATGATACCAAACGTGGGTTTTTGTTTTCTTTTTTCATAAACAAAGATGGGAAAGTGCACAAAAAAGGTTATTCTATTTATTTTTTTTTACTATCTTTTAGTTTACATTTTTATGTCCCTGCAGGGGACTTGAACCAATGAAGCTGTGATCGCTATGATAATACATTACAGTATTTCTGTACTGCAATGTATTATTGCTATTATCAGCTATCACAGACCATGGCAGAGCCAGACGCCGTTATCTGGCGTCCAGTTGCCATGGCAACACCTCACCCCCCCCCATGATTACATCAGGCTGATGGCCTCACAGAGGGAGCTCAGTGAAACCTTACATGCTACGATCAACATTGATTGTGGCATATAAGAGCTTCACAGTCTCTGAGCCTGTGCCATCCATAGGATGTAAGTTTACATCCATTTGTGGGAACACCTTCCTAACCAGGATGTAGACTTATGTCATAGAGCAGAAAGGGGTTAAAATCTGTTCACTTACAAAAAATGACATACTAACCTTTTAAATGTGGCAGTGGCCACGTCACTATGCACTAATTGTTACTGATGCAGCCATTGAGTGTCCTTGGATAACACATCATTCCACTGCAATGATAACAGAAAGTTGGGGAGAACTTATATTTACATTTAAAGCCACTTGTAGGGGATTTCCAGGGCTCGAAAAATCCTTCAATTGATAAATCACAATTTATCAATTTAGCTTTAAACAGTTGGAATGGGTGGAGGGTAGCCTGACGTAGTAACTGTACTAGAGGTATTTCAGATTACCAATCTAATAGTTAATCTAGCTGGATTATATGTAGACAGCGGAAGAGGTCCCAAGACAGTCCTTCAGAGTGTATTTAAAGGGACTCTGTCATCTCCTAAAAGCCCATTAGACTAAAGTAATCCTAGGAGATACACCGCTGATTCTGGGGATGCCTCTCTTATACATACCCTCCTCACTGTCGCCAAAAGGCCACTACTCCGCGAGGACTGCTTATGCTTCTGTAATGGGAACCCTAAGATCTGGGAAGCTGAGTTCCAGCTGTATGTATAGAAGGGGCAGTGAAGAAACATTTTTTCTGCAAGCTATAGCAAGAACCAACAGAAATAAAAGGATCTGGGGTATTTAGGACGCACCCACCGATTTCTGAGACCGCCACTTAACACTAACTAGGTCTTACTGGACTGTTACCGAGCTGTTTTAGTTGGAATTAAAGTCAAGAAGTACCACTGGGAGTTGTCAGAAGACCATATCTTCACCTGGCATAGTCAGCAGCATAGACACAGACAGGCAAGGAAATGACTCGTGTCACACCCAAAGTCAAGTCAGTAGGGACAGAGATGGACATAGAAGCATCTCATCGAAGGGCCTAACAATGACAGCAAAATAGCAGAGAGATAGACCACCAACGATCTAGTATGTGAGCTGAGCATAGTCCTCAGCAGAGAGAGCAGCAATACTATCTGGTAAAAGACTCTAAGGCAGTGGTGGCGAGCAGAGCCCTCCCTGCTGGCACATGTCACTATCGACTGCTCACCACATTAGTGAATGCTTGCAGGGGCCGCGGCTCCCCTGCAGGCATTCACTCATCAGCGCGCTGCCATCAGCACTGCTATCTGTGCTGATCCAGCGCACACTGTGACGTCAGTGTGCAGCTGGGATCCTCTTTCCCCCTCCCCCGACGTCTCCCACTTGGTTCCGCGAGAGCAGGGGGAGGAGGCATCCAGCAGCACACTGACGTCAGTGTGCACCAGCGATCAGACAGAAGAAAAGCGGCGCTTCCACGAGGAGGAGGGGTAAGAATGTGGGTCTCAGGGGGGTGGAGGGCATTATAACTGCTGGGGGTGGGTGCATTATTACTACCTGGGGGACCGCTGGGGGTGGGTGCATTATTACTACTTGAGGGACCGCTGGGGGTGTGGGGGGGTGTGCATTATTACTGCTTGGGGGACCGCTGGGAGTGGGTGTGCATTATTACTGCTTGGGAGACCGCTTGGGGTGGGGATGCATTATTACTGCTTGGTGGACCGCTGGGGGTGGGGGGGGTGCATTATTACTGCTGGGGGACAGCTGGGGAAGGGGGGGCATTACTGCTGGGGGACCACTAGGGGGGAAGGGGAGTTATTACTGCTGGGGGACTCCTGGGGGGGCCTTATTACTCCTGGGGGGGCATTATTACTGCTAGGGGGGGCATTATTACTGCTGGGGGACCGCTGGGTGGGTCACTATTATCACTGCTGGGTGGCCGCTGGGGGGCTGTCACTATTATTACTGCTGGGGGGGTGTCACTATAATTACTGCTGGGGGCCACTGGGGGATGTCACTATTATTACTGCTGGGGGGCCGCCACTATTATTATTGCTGTTGGCGATGTCACTATTATTACTGCTGGGGGGGTCACTATTATTACTGCTGGGGGGCCGCTGGGGGCTGTCACTATTATTACTGCTGGGGGGTGTTATTATTATTACTGCTGGGGGGCCGCTGGGGGGGGGGCACTATTATACTTGGGGCTGTTGTGGGATGTCACTATTATTATCGCTGGGGTATGTTTACATGTGGCGGAAATGGGCAGGGCTGTTTCAAAATAGACAGGGTGCAGATTTTGACTGCTTCTTGGATGCAGAAATGCTGCAGAATTTTCCACAGAATTTTCCGCTGAGTACATTCTGCAGTATTTCCGCATCCAAAAAGCAGTAAAAATCTGGATGCTGTCTATCTTGAAGCAGCCCTGTCCTTTTTAGAATGACGGGGGTAAAATCATATGTCGTGATAAGCCCCGCCCCCATGTTGGCACTTTGCGTTAAATAAGTGGGTTTTAGGTTGCAGTTCGGGCACTCGGTGTCTAAAAGGTTCACCATCACTGCTCTGAAGCCTAATGTATTGTTGTGAAGATAGAATAAAGAGAGTAACTAAAGAACTATGTGGCAGAAGAGCACCACCAACTCAGGAGTCATGGGAAGGGAACAAAGTTTGACCTCTTGCCGGTTATGGATTTGTTAAGGACTTTTATCTGGGGAATGAACTTTTCATCCACTGAATGGCAGTGTGCCAGGAAGACCTCCCTATCCACCTCCATGACTTGGAGGTGGAAGAGACTATCCTTTATAACTGGGAAACGGGACTCACAGGTTCATGGGCAACTGCCATACACTGATCTGAGGAACCCAGAGGTTGGATGACCATCAAGGAAGATTGGGACTTAGAGGAGACAGATGATTTTTGGGATCCAGATGCGTATAGACATTCCTCTCTCCCATGTCCCATTTGGGAGAAGTATCGCATTGCCACTATTAAATGGGAATGTTTGCATGGCTGTGCAAACAGTTTAAGTGAGCCTCAAGCTTCAACGGCTCCATTAGATGCTACCACCAGGGATGATGAACACCAAAGAATGACACAGATGGTAGCGACTATGCAGCAACACCGCCAAACAGTTAATGTGGAGTTCAGTCCTGTACTTATTGTTAGTCGAGGACGTTCCAGTAGCAGCAATTGGGAAAGTAAAAACTAGTTTGGCCTGATAATACTGCTACTGTGTTTCTGTGTGGTCATTTAATTGCCGTGACAGCAATGGACAACAAGGGAGGAAAATGTTAGATTTTTAGCAAAAGTCACCAAAATATTATCTCTGTTCTTTGAGCAGAAAGGACAGGCGTGTTGGCTTAGCAGCACTGCCTTGCAGTGTAGGAGTTCTAGGTTTAAATCTGACCTTGAGGGGAATTTGAACCGGGGACCCTAGAATTGCAAGGCACCAGTGCTAACTACTACCACCTCTACTGTTCTTCAAGGAGGCCAAATTAGAGAACCCGATTTCTATTCCTATTGATTTTAATGTAAATCAGAATTGGGAGTCCCGATTCACAATTATTTGTCAGGTTGGTCACTCCCAACCCAATTATTTCAATAATCACTTCACACTAGTATTAATAGACCTTGCAACATGAAGCACTGACTAGAGATGTGTTCACCATGTGCTTTTTTTGGGTCATCCAGAATTTGCATTCTTTAACTCCTGTGTTGCAAGCCATAGCATTGGTATATCTATGTCAATTCTAAACTTTATTCTTGATAAGAAAATTATTTTCCACTGTAGCTTTCTCTTTAAGAAAAGTATGACCAAGCATGACAAATGGAGTGGCGCGATGGCGCAGGACATGTAAAGGGGTGGTATCGCTTTAAATTGGGGCAGCCCCAAAGTTGATAAAGCTCCTCTGGGAAACTGAAGTCTGTGTAGTTACACAGTAGTTATTGATCTGGGTACAAGAGAGAAAGACAGTGTTCCAATGGCTGCTGCTAATAATTGTGACAGTGTTGCTGTACTGAGTCATAAGTAGAGAGAAGGAAGCTGCTTATTTCTAAAAAAAGTTGTGTGCCATCCATTCATGAGAGTCAGCACCGGGTGAATCACTAATACATGAAAGAGTGCTGGTGTTTATTCCTGTTGAAGTTACTTGTTAGTAAAGTTCAATTTGAGGAAGAGATGATGTGGTCTGTCCAAAGTTATGTGCCAACCCGCCAAATGCTGACTAGTCAAGCATGTCACTGGGCCTTCTTGCAACAATTCCTGGTAGTGCTACGAAAGAAAGAGTTGGCCAGCCCTGTGGTCTCCTCCTTGGTAAGTCTAAATAAGTGCCTGCCAGAGAACTCCCCCTATCCATGGGACATCTTTACCCCCATACAACACAGTCTCTTGAAATAGCTGGTTGGCAGGAGTGGCAGACCCCCTTGGATCTCTCTGTCTGGGATGATTTAGTGAATCCTGCACTGAGCAGGGGGTTGGATCCGATGACCCTGGAGGTCCCTTCCAACTCTACCATTCTATGATCTGATATTGATGACCTATCCTGAGCATGGGCAATCAATCTCCTAGTCCCAGAAGACCCCTTTCAAAATATGAACTACGCAGAATGCAAAATACACCTTTCTCCCTATGCATCTTCGTGATCAAAGACTACAAACAAGCTCTGTGTCCTTCTTTCTGGCAGATGGAAGGAAATATGATTGCAGCATTATAGTACAGTAGTTTGTAGTCTTTTACCATAGAGATCCCTAGAAGCTGTAGACCTAAAACGGTAGATTTGCAATCTTGACTGTTTGTAAAGTTGCTTCATGACTCCTTTTAGATGCATTGTAATGTAACAGGTGTGGAATATGGCGTTGTATATGGAGAGGCTGAACACACTTTAGTAGAAATAGCAGTTTTTTACTGAAATCATTGTCGACAAGTGCGGCAATGACAAACTATTCTTAAAGCATTTAAAGACAGAATTTAGCCTTTTCAAACATCCTTATAACAATAGAAGCCATTTTCCACTCAATGGGGATAACTTTAATTATCAACTTTTACTCTTAACATGATTATGTGCAATAGCCCACCCTGGCCAGGGGGACAAAAAACAGCAACCCCTGTATTGTGCTTCCAGGCTTTTTTGTGGTGAATATTATAAGTTGACTCCGAGTCGTATTCTAGCCATTTAATGAGAGCCTTGGATATTAGCAAAGTCTGTCTGGCTTGTAAACACATGCAGTAAACCTTAGAAGCAGCCTCTATCCACAGTATAGTTCGTAATTACAATACCTTTGGCCAGGCACCTCCTGCACAGGGTCAGACACTGTCCAAGGTATTGGAGAAGGCAGTAGATGATGGTGCTTGCGGAAGTGTCTTTTCCCCGCTGAAGTCTGTCTGCACAGAAGGATCCCAAAGCCTGCTATCGGTGGATGCCAATGGCGTCTTCTCTGATAAAAAAGGGATATCACACTGGTACGCAAAGTGCAAGTGTCATTGAGCGCGAATACTGTAGCTATCACTTCACATAAGTCTCTCCTATTTTCCTTTAGGTTACTGAGTCACTCTAGGACCTTTTTAGGTGGAAGTATAAAAATGGCCAACGATAATCCAATTATAATTCGCTCGCTTATCGTTCTTTCCATGCAAGCATAAACATCATCGTTAGCTCATTCGCTGATCATTCAGTTTAAACACCGATCGTACAGTCGTTCTCATTCACCGATACAGCGAATTTAACGACTGAACGATCCTGTTAACTAAAATAAACAATTTATCTTTGTGTCTAAACTGACTGACTGAGCAAACGAGCAAACTGTGACATCATTCTCTCGGGCGAACGATAAGTGATCCGTGTAAAAGCACCTTCACTCATTTTGGAAAAACTGTTTTAAAGCTCAGTCTCAGCCAATCGGTATGGCTCTTAAGGTCCCATCGGCTCAGAGCAGGACTAGATCAGGTCCTGTAACCTCAGTGAAGGTCTTTACAGAAACATACACATACTACAGCTACAATTAAATATGCACTTTTATGGTTTAACCCCATCAAGGAACAATAAAAATATCTTGCTGTTAACATGAACATAGCCTTTGAAACATAGTCGTAGCGTCAGGGGGTGCTGAGGTCGCCATGGCGACCCGGCCCCTGCGCTCAGGGGGCCCCAGGGCCGCCCTCCGCCATACCCACATGCACATTCAGTGCATATACCCGGCCTTTGAGCTGAGGGGGCCCAGGGGATCGGCGCTGTCAGCCGCATGATGGCTGAGAAGGGAGAGGAGAGAGACGGGAGGCAGCGCCGCAGGTCGGCAAGAGCAGAGGGGAGGGCTGTTACACGTGGAGCCGGCAGCCAATTACAGGCTGCAGACTCCCACGGCGCGGCCCTCCCACTGATAGGCTGCAGCTGTGAGTGGTCACAGCTGCAGTCTATCAGTCTCTGCCGGCCAGCGATTACCAGGGGGAGGGGCTACTGCGGCTCTACTCACCTCCGGAGCGCTGGATGCACAGGACCTGGGAGAGGGCCTGTGGCTGCAATCACATGACCAGGCTCTGGTCATGTGATCAAAAGATGGGGGACTTTCCATTACAGGCTGCCCAGAGACTGCTGCAGAGGTGAGTAGAGAAGGAATTATAATTATATATGTATAGCTGGTATAAGTTATACCAGCTGTATATATATAATTATATACAGGAGATACACAGGTTACACCAGCATGGGACATGCCACTATATACAGGGGGATACACATCCTGTATATAGTGATATGGACCATGCTGGTGTAACCTGTGTATCTACTGTATATAATTATATATGTGCAGCTGCTATAACATATACCTCTCCTGTATATATATATAATTATATACAGGAGATACACAGGTTACACCAGCATGGGACATACCACTATATACAGGGGGATACACATCCTGTATATAGCTATATGTACCATGCTGGTGTAACCTGTGTATCTCCTGTATATAATTATATATGTGCAGCTGATATAGGTTATACCTCTCCTGTATATAAATATATGTACGGCTGGTATAGGTTATACCTCTCCTGTATATAATTATATATGTATAGCTGGTATAACCTGGGTATATACATGCATTAAAATACAGCACGCCATGCTTTTTCCTCCGTGAGTGGAAAACCGCAATTGCTTTCCGCTCGTGTAGAGAAAAAAACGCTTTTCCATAACATGCTATGGGCGGTACATGCTGCGGAATCCATAGGCGGATGCCCGCTCCATATTCCGCAATGCAAATCCAGCCATGTGCAGCCGGCCTTAGGCTAATTTCACACGAGTGAGTCTGATATTGGGCCGTGAAACTCTGCCCCCTATCACTCACCAACGTGTGCCGTCCCCGCGGATGTGAGGGGTTGTTGTGTTATAACCTGCTCACATTACATCATCATATTCTCGTGCAATGCAGAGAAAAACAAAAAAAACATTGCTCCTGTGTATGATTGTATTCAAAAGAATGGGGTCATATTCATGTGCGTTTTGTACATCTTGCAACGCACAAATCTCACGCAATTTGTGCGGCCATGTGAAAGCAGCCTAAGACATTACCAACAGGTTTTTACGTAGTCAAGGAAAGGAGTCCTGATAAGAAGGCTTACGCCAAGGGGCTGCATCATGTTTGTAAATTAGCACGGTTTAGTCATAGGTACGGGTACAGATGGAGGGGGGGGTGGGGGCAGCTGAACTTTTGCACCCGGGCCCCTTAGGCTTTAGGTACGCCCCTGCTTTGAAATATAGAAAAAGTTTTATTAGTTGAATCCTCGTGTTGGGATCCTGATGCCAGAACTCTCCCAAGGGCAGAGTCACTTTGGCTTCTTTCTTGAGGATTTATAAGTCTCTGATTTGGATGCGTATGGTGGTTTATATACCTGAATAGGGATGTAAAGTGCTTGTTCATTACATTGCAACTTATTGAAAGTCTATGGAAGCACCCTCAACATTTCCCTATGAAAATGTGGCTATGTGGAGAATTCCAAATTAAATACCAAAAACCAAGGGTCACATCATTTGGCAAGCCCTTTCCATCTTTGTTCTAGTGATACTTTTGGGTTTCTCGAAAAAGTATAACTTCATATGCCATATAACATAATGGTTCACTTGTATAATTCTAATATATTTCAAATATTCTTTATACATCTTGTTTAGGAAAAAGTAAGTCAACCCTTTGGAATTACCTGGATTTCTGCATCAATGACTAATAAAATGCTTTGATTGTTATCTAAATGACAATTACTGTATAGACAACACAATCGAACTAATAACATGAAAATGTTGTACGGTTCATATTTTTTATTGAGTACATTGAGTAAACATCCACAATGCAGGGAGAAATGTAAATGAGCTCTCAGATTTATTAGCCTGTAGATAACCTTTAGCATCAATCACTTCCACCAACACTTTCTGTAGATTTTCCCATCAATGAGGAAGAAGTTTTTACCATTCCTCCCTGCAAATGTGCTCCAGTTCATCAATATTTCTGTGATGCCTTGCATGCATAGTCCTCAGGTCATGCCACACCATCTTGATAGGGTTAAGGTCAAGACTCTGACTTGGCCATTGCAAAGAAACAAATCGTTTTCAACTATTCTTTAATTGAATTACCTGTTTTGTTTGGGTCATGTCTTACTTCATCACCCAGCAGCTCTTCAGCTTGAGGTCATAGGCTGCTACCCTTATATTCCACCAACCTGCCAACTAAAGTCTACATTAAGGAAGTGACATCACAACTACTCTGAGCACCCAGTGACTATAATAGCAAGCAACATTTCTTCTTGTTCTTTACGCGCTTTCATATATTTTCGACTACTCATTCACCACTCTATACACTACCTTCATTTACACTAACTACACAATTATTAAGGAGCTAATCGTATAAAAATGAGACGAAAAGACCTTAGACCTAATAAATACTTCTAGAGGAATTGGCCACCATTGCCAAATTCATCGAAGCAGTCCACTTTATCAGCCTTGGCTCTGACTTGTCTCTCTTGTACATAACATTAAATGATACTCCTATGGGCATCGCCCTTTTCGTACTTTCTATCAGGGTCAGGCATCATGTGTAACTCCAGATGTTGATGAGGTAGCAATGTAGCAAGGAAGAACTTCCTAAAATTTGGCTGGATTGTCAATGTTTTCCCCTTAGTGTAAGACAATGGCTAAACGTTTCGATGTACTAAGCTATTTGTTATCAGTATTTTAAGTTTTAGTAATATTCCCTTGTCAGAATACTTCACCAACACTCGCTAATGTGAGCGAAGGATTATTTATAAAATAGGCAAGAAAAATTGAGTGACAAGAGAAAAGTTTAATCATTGGTCCGGTTCTGATTCCCTGGACATAGTATTGTTTCTAACCCTTGTAAGGACAATATGAACCCATCCGTCCAAGACTTGTGCACTGGTGTGGGTGTTTGTTGATAAAATATGCTTTGGGGGATACTATCAGTCCCTAAAAAGTTGACCATCACAGTTGAAACCAAGCAGATGCATGATCTGACATCCCAAATTTAACTGACACTACTAAAATGCAAAAAATAGGGAGTAACATAAATAGCTAGAGCCTGAGAAATTCCTAAGAATTTATTAAAAAGCTCTTTGACAGCTGGACAGATCTTAAAGAAACACTCTGGGCAAAACACATTAAGGGGAATTTTTAAAAATGGATGTTACATACCCCCAGGTTTCACCTGAAATGCACTGGAGTAAGATGAGCCAAAATTGGTGTAGTAGATTTGCGCTACTATTTCCACCAATTTTTGGCATAATTTATAGTAAATCTGTTGGGCTGTAGAGGACCCTCCCTTTCCACTAAACCCTACCCACTGTTAGGTTGTGCGACTGGGACCTGTGGTTCTATGGGTTTCCAGGAGCACACCTTCACAGGTGAGGAATAATTGAGCTGACGGAGTGTGGAGTTTCTTCAGCCAGCCAATCGTCTCTGGTCTGCTGCACAAAAATACCAGCTTCTCTGATTAGAGGACGCTGGTCATTTTATGTGCAGCAGACCAGAGGGGATTGGCTGGCTAGAGAAAGTCAACACATAGCCAGTTCAATTATCCCTCACCTGTGAAGGTGTGCTCTTGGAAAGCTGTAGAACCACAGGTTTCAGCCACACAACCTAACACCCATGTGACAAGAGTGGTAGAAGACTTTTTTTTAAAGTCAGAAATTTTTCTGGAAATACTGAGCGCACCAAATTTTGTAACTTTTTTTCTATGAGAAAGCTGGTATAAAACCCTTGAGGAATTCTCCCCATTTTGTTATGACTATTGAGGACTGAACCAGGCATTAAAAATGGTGTAAGTTGAAGTAGCAAGGGCTTAAAGGGATTGTCCAGGGTTATAAAAATCATCTGCATTTTACTAAACTGAGCGCCACCCTTGTTCGTGGGTTGTGTCTGATATTTCAGCTCAGCTGCCATTCACTTCAATGGAGCTGAGCTGCAATACCACACACAACCCTATGGACAAAAGTGGTGCTGTGTATGGAAGAAAGCAGCCATGTTTTTCTAAACCTGGACAACTCCTTTAATCTATATTAAAAGAGTTGTCTCATTTACAAAACTCAAACACCATATTAAACAGTCTTGAGTTAATAGAGAGGGATCAACATGCATGATCCCTATCATTTAGCCAATGCGAAGAGTTGCTACAAAGAGTTTTTATCTTTCTCTCTGGAAGACCTGGCATATACATGCATTACAGAGACGGTCTATTGATTTCAATGGATATTTTGTAATATGTAAAGTGTAATGCTTCATTTCACCTGCGGTGGTGCTGCAGGGAAATTGAACAGCTGCTATCAAATGTTTCTCTTGGACAGCAATGGCACCGAAACTAGTTGACTGCTGTTATAGCTCATCTGTACTAAGGAATGATGAGTTTTGCGTTCAGACATGTTAGTTGAAGCACTAGTCACCCAGGGCTCTGTCCTCGGCCCCCTTCTTTTCTCTATCTACACAGCCCCTATTGGACAAACCATCAGGAGATTTGGCCTCCAATACCACCTGTATGCTGATGACACCCAGCTATACACCTCTTCCCGTGACATCTCTGCACCTTTACTCCAAAACATCACTAACTGTCTGTCCGCTGTCTCTAACACCATGTCCTCTCTCTACCTAAAACTAAACCTCTCTAAAACTGACCTGCTGGTATTTCCACCCTCCACTAACCAACCTCCTCCTGACATCTCCATCTCAGTGTGTGGCGCCACCATAACTCCTAGACAACATGCCCGCTGCCTTGGGGTCATATTTGATTCTGATCTCTCTTTTACCCCCTACATCCAATCTCTGGCCCGAACATGTCAGCTGCACCTCAAGAACATCGCAATAATCCGCTCTTTTCTCACTGTGGTCACATTAAAAACCCTTACTGTTGCCCTCATCCACTCCTGGCTCGATTATTGCAACTCGTTGCTGATCAGCCTCCCCTGCACCAGACTCTACCCTCTCCAATCCATCCTGAATGCGGCAGCCAGGCTCATCTTCCTGTCCAGCCGCTACTCGGATGCCTCTGCCCTGTGCCGGTCACTGCACTGGCTGCCCGTTAAATACAGAATTCAATTTAAACTCGCCACCTTCATCCACAAAGCCCTCCACAGTGCAGCGCCCCCCTATATCGCCTCCCTCATCTCAATCCATCAACCAGCCCGGGCTCTCCGCTCTGCTAACGAAACCAGACTGAGCGCCCCTTTAATTTGAACTTCTCATTCCCGCCTCCAAGACTTCTCCAGAGCAGCACCGGTCCTCTGGAACGCGCTACCAAAGGCTACCCGAGCAATCCAGGACTCGCAGAACTTCAGGCGTGCTCTAAAAACGCACTTCTTCAGGGAGGCAAACCGCATTCCCTAAACAAACTCCTCTGTACTCCGCCTGATAACATGCTCCCTGACCTACTGACTGCAATCCCTGCTAGCCATCATAAACCGCTCCTGCAGTCATACTGTTTCTGCCGTCACACGGCTAAATGTCTGACCATTGTCTATGTGTACATCACCCCTCACTTTCCACCTCGCCATACAGTGCACATCTCCAGCCCCTTTACCTTCTGTATCACCCCATTACTTGTAGTATGTAAGCTTGTTGGAGCAGGACCCGCACCCCTATTGTTTCCATCAATTGATTACTATGTAACCGTGGTTCTGTAATGTTTGTACTTTTGTCTTTCTGTATCCCCCGTCTATGTAAGCGCTGCGGAATATGTTGGCGCTATACAAATAAAGTTTATTATTATTATTAGTGTTGCATTTAGCTGCAGTTTGCTTTACTGTGCACCGCCTGTTCATCAGAGCAATTCTTGACATCCTCTTCGGACCTGTTAAACAATGAGTTATTCACATCTGCAGGATCCCCTTTTGCTGGATGTTTTTCTTGATTTACACTATTCTTTATATATGAGAATAGTGCTACATGAGAAAACCTCACCCTGTGGGCAGTGAAATCCTGGCCACGGCTCGTCTAGCACCGAAGACCAGGCCTTGTTGCAGGTCACTCCAATCACTGGATTTTCCCATTCCAATATGGATTCACACCGAAACTAATCCAAAAAAAACTTGCTCACTAGATTTTATGCTGCACTGTGGGGACGTTTCTAATTTCCATAGAGGTAAGACCCAATTGTTAAAAGGCTGATATCTAATAATATGGCTTGTCCACTTTGCCCTAATAAACTGATCATAAGATGGTCTGCTGCTGGGACCTCCACCAATCAGCTGTGATCTATGATGGAAACTAGCAGCAAGTGTTCAATTTCTCTGCAGCACCACCACAGGGGAAATGAAGTATTACACACTGTCAATTGAAATCAATAAACTCTGTGCAATGGGCAGTCATGATGGGTCCTCCAGAATGAGTTATGTTCTTTATAGCTGCTACAGTAGCTGAAGGTCTTGAATAGGGAACCATCTTTATTAGTTCTCAATGTGTTTTTTGAGGTGTTTTATGTGTATGATCTACCATTATTTCATGTATGCTGCCATTGAGATAGCATCATAGCCTAGTCAGCAAGTTTTCTTCATTTGTAGACTCTAGAAAGAAGTGCAGTAGATAATACTCTACAGGAAGAAACATAAAGTTGTTTTGACATCCATCTTCTATCTAGAGACCTGACTTTGCAAATGAGTATTTAGCTTTGTGACTTCTCAATTTCAATGATTTTTTTAAAGAACAATGGAAAGCTGCTATGATATTTTTCCTAGATCTCACCAACTTTTATATGAATGTTTCCCATAAAGCTTTACAGTCCACAAATCTTCAACCAGGTCAATGTTGTTCTCGCTAGACTCTCCACAATGAATGTAAGCCCCACAAGTGCTCCTGACCTTGAGAATGACTGTGGGCCTCAATAATAACCTAAACCAAAATGAGACAGCCCCTAAGTTTTTTTTTTTCTATGCCCAATAATGAAAAAGTTCAGCCCTTCATCACGATGCAAGTTATTTAAAATTCTGAAGAACATTACAATATTGAGTGCACCAGTATAGATGGGAGATCAAGGGATGCCAATGGAAAAAAAAGGGAGCGATGAGTGAGAACAGTGACAATGAGGGGGCACATGGGATAACAGAGAAGCAAAAAAGGTCTTTTAAAGGGCGCATTTTCATAACAAGGAGGCCAAGGATGGAATGGAAAGAACTCAATAGACAACAAATAGGCGCATCAGGGAACATAGGAAACAGGAGGATAAAGAGAGTGACATAAAGGGATGAAGGGCAGATCCAGGGACACAGGGATGACGCTGGGACATATTAGCAATTTTCAATAGCAAAGGGTAAATTTGGGCTAAAAAGGCTATTCCTCACAGGGACGCATGGAAAAATGTGCTGATGACAGTTGTTTACAAAGAGGCCTATAGACATAACACTCAGTATAATATAATGCTGTGTGACAACCTGTCTACGAACTGCCCATCCTTTCAATCCATTTCAGAAGCTATTTTAACCTTTCGCAAAGTTTATGGCGGGGTCAAAGTTAAGGCAACTATTGAAGTTTTTTTTTTTTTTCAAAAAGTTGTAACATTTATAAAAGAAAAGTCTACACCTCTGACAAAAGTAAATCATCATTTGTGGCTATCATGGGAAACACAGACTGATATATGGAGGGAAGACCGAACGTCTGTATGAGGCTTACTTACCCGGCAGACATTCTCGCGCGAGTCTTGTGTGTTGTGAGATGTACAAAATCGCACGAAAATACAATCCATTATTTGCAATGGGTGTATTTACACGGGCGACTTTCCCGCACGATTTCTGTGCGCTGCGAGATGCACGGAAAGTACCCATTGTTTTTAATGGATGCATATACATGTGCGATTTTTATCCCTCAGCGCTGTGAGAAGAAGCGATGGGAGATATAAATTGCAGCAGGTCTTATGTTTGGGCCATTCCTTTGAAGAATCATTGTGTAAGCGCTGCGGACTATGGTGGCGCTATATAAATAAAGATTATTATTATTCTGTCAGACGTTCTAGACTTGATACATCTCTGGTGAGGGAGGATTGGAAATCAATTTATCAATACGGTTGGAGATTATTGCTAAGATTGGACTGGTTGAATATTAGACGTTTCTATTTTCATTTTTTAGATGTTAAACTGAGAAAAAAGAAAAAATCAACTTGAAAATGAAATAAATATATTTGCTGTAAGGGAAAAAAAATAGAGTAAGGCTGGCTGTCACACGAGTGTGTGTATTTGCGCACCCCTGCGTATTGGTGGAATGAACAATGCCTTTTTGCTAGCGCATCACCATAATTTACAGAACTTTTTGCTCCCGCAAGAGATGTTCATTTGCACGCAGCAACCATAGATGCACTGATTTAACCCCTTAAAGCCCCAGGGCATATGTTTACATCGAAGCTGAGGGTTACTTAATGCAACAGTAAACTTAAGCTGAGCCCGTGCCATCCCACAGTGGGAGCCGGCTATAGATAAATTGCCGGCATTCCGCTGCAACAGTGGGGGTAAATAAGGACAGTGAATCCCGCTATTAACCTCCTACATCTATGTAGATCGCGGCATCTGAAAATTTTTTTACTCTTTTTCTCCTATTTTGCATAAAAAAAATCTTTAAAATTTTAGAAACACCTAACATATTTGATTTCATTGTGTCTGTAATGACCAATTGAACACATAATTTATCCTGCAGAGAAAAAACCGTAAAAAAAACTGACGTGAAATGCTAATTTTGTTTGTTTTACCTCGCAAAAAAATGCAATAAAAGTGATAAAAAAGCCACATGTACCCAAAAATGGTACAAATAAAAACTACAGCCCGACATGCAGAAAACAAGCCCTCACAGAGCTCCGTCTGTGGAAAAATAAAAAAAAGTTATGGGACTTTGAATGCAAAGACGCAAAAATAATTATAATTAAAAAAAAAAAACGTTTTCATTGTGCAAAAGTAGAAAAACCTCAAAAAATTCTAATATATTTAGTATCCTCATAATTTGACCGACCCGTTGAAAAAATGTATAGTTTCATTTAGGACTTATTTACACGAGCGTATATCAGTCGATATACGCTACCGTGTGATGCATGAAGCGGCGTATACGCCGTCAGGCTGTCTTTCCCTTCCCCTTCCCTCTCCCTTGCCAGCTCTCTGCAAGGGGAGGAGGCGGGACGGGAGCTAGTGTGCTGAGCTCCTGCCTCTCTCCACCCCTTGCCACTGTTTGCAATGGGAGGGGCGGGATAGGGGAGGGACCTAGCTATGCCCCTTCCTGCCCCTCCCATTGCAAACAGCGACAAGGGGCGGAAAGGAGAAGAGAAGGGGGATGGAGTTTAGCTGTCACGCTGCTAAACTTCCTCCCACCTCCCTTCTCCTGCAGCTGTGATTGGCTCCCACAGGAGTCAATGCAGCTGCCGCCGTCAAAACGCTCGACCGGGCACTTGTAGGCCAGGTGAAAACCTGGCCGATATACACCTGTGTGAATAAGTCCTTATGCTGTATAATTGGCGCTGTAAAAAAAAAATTAAAAAAACAATGGCAGCATTGAAATGTTTACTCTCCCTGTTCTCAAAAAAAATAAATAAAAGTTTTACAATGCATTATATGCACCCAAAAATGGTATCAATAAAAACTACAGTTCGCCATGCAAAAAAACATGCCCTCATACGACCATGTTGACAGAAAAATAAAAAAGTAATAGCTTTTGAAAAATAGAGATGAAAATCACCTAAAAATCGTTGCGTCCTTATACCCAAAATAGGCCATGTCCTTAACCAATTAAGGACCAAGCTCTGTAAATTTATGGTGCCTGGTCCCAGGCTTAGGCCTCGGTCAGACGGGCGTTTTTTTGCGTGATTTGCGCATGCGCATGCGATCTGCGATCTTTTCGAACCATTGCTTTGCAATGGTATCGGACACATGGGCGCTTTTTATGCGCTTGTCCGATAAATTATAGGACACAAGAAATCGCAGATCGCGCTTATCTGTGATCTGCGATTCCTTGTGTTCTATTATATGCGCTCAATGGGGTCGGCGGCAGCAGCGCCGACCCCATTGAGAACATACACTACAGAAATCATTCTCCTCTGCCACAGCTGTAACAGCTGTGGCAGAGAAGAATGATGTTCGCCCATTGAATTCAATGGAGCCGGCAATACAGCCGGCTCAATTGAAAGCAATGGGCTGCGGGCGAACGCGGGATGAATTTTCAGGAAGGGCTTAAAAATATAAGCCCTTCCCTGAAAAGCATCCAAAAATGTGTTAAAAAAGAAAAAAATATATATATACTCACCTTGTCCGTGCAGCCGAAGTTCAGCCGCGGCCGTCCGGCAGTTCTCCTGAACTGCTCTGGGTAATATTCAGCAGCCGGGGATTTAAAATCCCCGCCTGCTGAATGGACTGCCTCTGATTGGTCACAGCCCTCACCAATCAGAGGCAGCTCTCACTCACCCATTCATGAATGGGTGAGTGAGTGCTGCCTCTGATTGGCTCAGCGCAGGGACTAATCAGGGGCAGCGCTGAGCCAATCAGAGGCAGCACTCACCCATTCATGAATTCATGAATGGGTGAGTGAGAGCTGCCTCTGATTGGTGAGGGCTGTGACCAATCAGAGGCAGCCCATTCAGCAGGCGGGGATTTTAAATCCCCGGCTGCTGAATACTACCCAGAGCAGTTCAGGAGAACTGCCGGCCGGCCACGGCTGAACTCCGGCTGCACAGAAAGGTGAGTATATTTTTATTTTTTTTATTTTTACACATTTTTGGATGCTTTTCAGGGAAGGGCTTATATTTTTAAGCCCTTCCCGAAAATTCACCCCGTGCTCACCGCCAGCCCATTGCTTTCAATGGAGCCGGCTGTATTGCCGGCTCCATGGAATTGCAATGGGTTGGACAGTGCTCCTTTGATCAGGGCCTTTTCTCCGAAAACGCTGCTAGCAGCAGATTTTTCGGGCGATTTTTCGGCCCCTGGTCACGCGATTTGAGGATGCGCATCCGTCATGTGATCCGCAAATCGCGGCAAAAAACGCCCATCTGACTGAGACCTTAAAGCGCAGCCGTATATACAATTATGGCGTCGAGTGACCTGTGGCACAGCAGAGCTACAGGGTCCCACGAGACCCTGATAAGCTCTCTCAGCGACTAATGTCACTGTTGGGGATGTTTCTCCCTGTAACTGGGGCTCCAATGGATGCCTCAGCTACAGTGGAAAAAATGTCAAATAAAAAAAAACAAAAAACATGTCAAGAGGTCTTATATGACATCATGGGGGACTTAGATAGTAAAAAGAATAATTACATAAATAAGTTAAAAAAAAAAACAGAATGAGGGCTTATTCACACGTCCGTATATCGGCTGGGTTTTCAGGCCCGACCGATTATACGGTGTCCCTTTCTGCAGGGGGAGGAGGCGGGTTCCGCCTGAGAGCAGTGCACTGAGCTCCCACCCCCCGCCACTGTTTACAATGGGAGTGGTGGGAGAGGGGCGGAGCCAAGTTCCACCCTGTCCCGCCCCCTCCCATTACAAACGTCCGTATATCGGCCGGGTTTTCACGCCCGACCGATTATACGGTGTCCCTTTCTGCAGGGGGATTGGGCGGGTTGCGCCTGAGAGCAGTGCACTGAGCTTCCGCCCCTCGCCACTGTTTACAATGGGAGTGGTGGGACAGGGGAGAAGCCAAGTTCCACCCTGTCCCGCCCCCTCCCGTTGCAAATAGTGGTGAGGGGCAGAGAGGGGGTCGGGAGCTCAGTGCACTGGTCCTGGCCCACCTCCCCCTGCAGAAAGGGACACCGTATATCAGCTGCGCTTGGAAACCCGGACGATATACGGACGTGTGAATAAGCCCTAAAACAACAATATATACATAAGAATGAAAATAACCCAAAGCTGACGCCAACCAAAACCGCCATATGCGCCCTGTAATCCAAAACCATACATATTATATATCACAGCATCTGAAGCAAAATGTGGAACCCGCTCCCATACTTTATTTTAGAGTAAATATACAAATTTAAAAAGAATAACTATAACTATTTTTTTAGCCTTTTACCCCCAATAAAACTAAAAAATTGAAAGAAAAATAAAGTCAGTGAAAATAATATTAAAAAAATGGCCCTATATGTCACAGAAAAAAAATGCAGCAAAAATAATTTTGGTAGCTAAAGGAAAAAAAATAAGGCAGTAAAACCGCCACATGGCTAAAATCCCTAAAAAGTGTCTGGTCCTTAGGGCTTATTTAGACGACCGTATATCGGCTCGGTTTTCACGCCAAGCCGATATACAGTGTCCTTGTCTGCAGGGGGGGGGGGGGATGGAAGAGCCAGGAGCAGGAACTGAGCTCCCGCCCCTTCTCCACCCCTTGCCACTATTTGCAATAGGAGGGGGCGAGACGGGCTGAGCTAAGTCCCGACGCTTAGCTCCGCCCCCATCCTACCCCTCTCATGGTCATGGGCACCCAAGACTGATTGATATGTGTGGAGATTTAAAGCTGGCTGTCTGGGGCTGTGTAGCTGCATAGAACACAATATTAGATTTTAATGTTATGGCTGATCACCATATGTATAAAGCCTGAAATGTTTCTTTTCCTTCACAATGGATTTTCTACACAAGTCCCTTCATTATATATTAAAGGGGTTTAGCCATAACCTAAAATTTCTTCACAGCCACTCTGCTCTTCCTGATTGCTGCTGACCAGGATCTGTGACTGCTGCAGCTAATCACTGGCCACAGCAGTGTCCTTCTAAAGCCAGTGATTGGCTGTAGCAGTCACATACGCTTGTCTTCAACAACCAGGAAGGCCAGAGCGGCTGTAAAGAAATTTTAAAGTCCCCCCAAGACTCCTTCTCAATACACGGTGCACATGAGAGCCATTCTTCTATGTGCACATTTTCCTGTGGCTTTACATATTTTTATCTTGCAAGGACTCACAATCATTTGTAGGTTGTTAGCCAGTTTCATACATAAAAGTAGTATTCTGCCATGCTTAATATCACAAGGACATTTACTCCATTTTTAACCACCAGTGATATACACTGAATGGCCACTTTAATAGAGACCCCCAATTGGTAGCGTATTGGATTGCCTTTGGCCTTCAGAATACCAGCTATTTGTTGGTGCCCATCCACAGGTGTCAGAGGACTCAGGTTGTGCAAAGAAAACTTTCCCCACATCCTTGCTGCATCTCCACCAGCATGAACTGTTGCCCCCTTACAGACGGGTTTATCAATTCATGCTGCTTGAGCCAAATTCTGACCCCAACATCGACATAATGCAACAGAAATCTGGATTTTGCAGACCAGATGATGCTTTCCACAATGCTCTGCCGGCACCCCTGCATTCTTTTTCAGGGAAGGGCTTTACATATAAGCCCTTCCCTGAAAAAGAAACATTTAAGTGCAAAAACCCCCCCAAAACCTACCTCTCCGTCGCTGCAGTGACCCCCGCGGGCAAGAAGAACACTTCTGCCGCATGCGGCAGATGATTCCTTCACCCCCGCTTGTTAAAAGAATTCCCTGCTGCTACAGAGGAATTCCTCAATTCTCAACAGCAGCTGTCACACATGACAGCTGCGGTAGAGAATCCTGCTGCCGGCATCACCCTCAATGGCTTTTCAGGAAAGGGCTTCATAAGCCCTTTCCTAAAAAAGCCATTTAAAAAAATGTATTAAAAATAAAAATCAATACTCCCCTCCCTTCAGCTGCCGGGGCTCAGCGGCGACTTCTGCCGCTGTCCCCGGCTCTGTTGTTCGGAGCTACCAGCAGCCAGGGATTTAAAATCCCCACCTGCTGGTAGCTCTGATTGTGATTGGCTGAAGCACACGCCCGTGTGAGCCCACTCTAAGGAATGATGAGTTGTGCATTCAAACATGTTAGTGTAGCAGGCAGGGTCAGTCTTTCGACCAGGAAAGATGGCGGGGATAAATCGCACAATATGTCACGGGCGGCTCTACCATCTTTTCCAACAAATCCAAGGTGCAGTTGACCCAGCCGCACACATAACCTGGGAATAGCGAATTGCTCTAAATAACTTGATTACCTGTTTTGTCCTCGTGACGCCAGTGCCCCTTCACAGTGATATAAGAAGAATAATAAAGTCCACAGTCAAAGCGATAGTTTTAAAACTGGAGGCACACAGTTTTATTTTACTCATATGGTCAAAGAAAAAGTTTCCAAAAAACAGCATTTAACAGTCTTAGGCATTACAATGCAAACACTCCTGTGCAGATTCTTCTTTCAACAAGTTCGTATCCAGAAGTCACTCTCCACTCTGAATATCCACAGTCTAAGTTATCTGACGTACAATTACTGGGGTGCTTCCGTACTTGTTGGGCACATACCACATACACTTCACTTGTCTCCATTACAATCACATTCATTCCTCTGGGTACTCAGTTTCTCAGTTGCGCTTCCTACTGTGGTAGATGAACGGAGGAACCATGCACTCTCCACCGCCGGCTCCAAGAGAACAGGATCTGCTCCTCACACTCCCTGGAGGAAAGGCCTCCCATCGCCGCAGGAGTAAGCCCGGGACACAGCACAGGTAAGCTCCAGATCTCCTGTCTCCTCGCACAGTCTCCTTCTCTGATCACATCTCCACTCTTGCTTGTGCAACCTTAGCTGCTGCTCTCTCGCATCACACCTCCTCTCTCTCTCTTCCTGACTACAACCACCTACTTCAACTCCTCCCTCCTTTTTTCTGACTCATCACACACATCGCGCATTTAGCAGGTTAGGGAGACAGAACACATAACTAGGATAGGATGAGTTAACACAAAGCACAAACACCAATATACTTACATACTACAATCCACAAAAAGAAGACAAACGTCACAGAGAGACACTCTAACTCTGAGCCACTACATTAGTTGGAGATCAGTTTGTATTTGGCTGCAATGTGCTTGACTGTTCAACCCCTGTTCATTAGAACAATTCTTGACATCTTCCTCTGACCTGTTCGTTAATGAGTTGTTTACGTCCACCGGATTCCCTTCCATTGGGTGTTTTTCCTCTGTCCTAAGGATGGGCCTTAATTTCTATTCTCTTGGTAAGTTCATCAGACAATTCTCGAGGATGGTCAAACTTATGTTTTTTTTCATGTTTCTCAGTTAAAGTAGACTGGGAATCCTACAAGAATTCCTAGAGACCTACAAATAATTTATTATGTTATTAAGTTAAGTGGTTAATTTTTTTGAGTCATTTATGATAAACAGTTTTAAAGGAAATCAATGTTATGGTATATAACTCACATTTACATATTTCTTGCCACACTGGAAATAAGATGAGATTTGAGTTTTAAGTTATTATCCTGCCCCCCTCACCCAATTGCCTGTCGCACTCTGGAGGTTTCCTCTATGTATTGCAACCACTTCCATGTTGTACAGTCTTCTGTCTGATGCTTTCCAGACACCATCTTAATCGTGAGGTTTTTTTTTGTTTCATTTTCCCAACAATCCAATGATTCATCAGCACATCATTAGCTAGAGGCTGAACCATTTCTGTCTACTGGGGAGGCAGTTTAATTATCATTACCTCCTATGTTCACCTTAAAAAGCTAGAGCATAAGTACACAGTCAGGAGGACGAGCTGGGATCTCCTCTATTGTAACTGTTTGACAGGAGTTTGTGATCATCAGCTGTAACTGTGATAGAAATGCCTGTGTTCCCCTGTAGGCAGTTTCTGTGGTAGCGTCCATGTCACATCATCACACAGACTGAAAAATTGACTAGTTTCAGACAGCATAACCCCAAGTAGATCTGAGCTGGTCAGAACTGAGATCACATGACCATCTGAGGATTAAAAGGCCAGAAGTTTCAGATAGAAAACAATAGCTAATCAAGGCAATACTAGCTTAATTATACATACTGAGGGGCAAGCTACATAATGGCTGAAAAAAAAAAAATTGGAGTGGCCCTTTAAGGGTGGCAGCACCTCCGCTGTAGATCATCACCATGATTTGCTATCTTTTCCAGATGTTTATGCTAATTTGAAACAATAACATCAAAATTTAAGGTGTATTCACAGAGTTCCATGGTATAACAATGGGAATTGCCACAAAAGTCTGATAGATGCAGGTCACGTTTCTGAGACTCGCACCTCTAGTTCTGGCCACCACTTCCCCCTGCCTGGCTGAACAGAGTGGTGGTTCAGACGTATGGAAATTGCTGAGTGACTCTCATTACTGCATACAGGTCTCCATAACTCCCACAGAATTGAATGGAAGTTGCAGACATAGTGTAGCGCAGCAAGTTACACTGTTTTCAGAGCTCGAGAACTGCAGAAACAAGATAACTTGCTGTGCTATCGTTTTTAGAACTTCCAATCACTTCCAGGGGAGCGAAAGGGAACCTGTCACGTCCTCAGATCACCATACTCACCGGAGATCCAACGGCGTCCCCGTCTGAAGAAGGTGTGCGGCATGAAAATCTGGCTCTTTTCAGAGTCCCATGCGGGCGCTCTCCTATACAAGTGTACAGGAGAGTGCATGCATGGGATTCGGAAAAGAGTCAGATTTTCACTCTGCTTGCCAAGTTCAAAGGGGAACGCCGCTGGGTGAGTATAAAAAAATATCTCACGTGGCTCCCTTTCACGTCCCGAAACAGCACTATAACTATGTTTAAGGTCCTGTATAGACGTGGCAGGTTCCCTTTAAGGAAAGATTATAGTGAAACCCACTTAGATGTTTGCACAAGTCTTCACCACCCTAACCACCATAATCAGCCAGGCCGCGGGCAGTGGGAGCCACGACTAGAGATAGGTACGGATCCCGAAGGTGTGACCTGCAATTATCAGACCTTCCTGTGGATTTGCCCCGAAAGTCTCGGATGAGAGTACCCCTTTAAGCAGTAAATTTCTATGACATTACAACTTTATTCTTTTATTCTTCTTCATTTCTCTTTTGTTTTCCTTTTTATTTGAGGGTGTGTGTTAATATATTCTTTGATTTCAATGTTTTCTTGGCTTTCCCAAAACCACCCGAAAGGATGATTGATTAATTTGTTGCTCGGTATGAAGTCGTAGGCCCCTTTGAAGCAGGTATTTCCAGTTTCTCTTGCGCTGTTAAATGGAATATAGCACCTTGCCACACCAGAGACCTTAAAGAGCCGGTGAGATGGACGTGGTGATAGATTTATGGCAAAAATTCAAAGAATTCTCTGGTTGAAGTATCACTTTTAGAAGACATTGGGTTGTATCACTCCTGAAGGGATTATTGAGAGGAGGGAAAAGTGCAGGGAAAGTTGAAATTCCCACATTCCTTTAAGATGGATTTAGAAAGTTGAATTTTCTCAGGAAAACAGGCCAAATTCAAAATGAATCTTACATTTATTTTCTCTTTCGCCTGTTTACAAAAAAACTAAATTATTTGCTGGAGAAACAAATTCTGGATTATATTGGCTAAAATCTTTTCAACAAGATGAATCAAGAGGAATAAATATTATTTGTTTACTACGAAGAACAAGAAAAGCCTTGTGAGCCTTTTTACTATGTTTTAGCATAGCCAGAGAGCAGCGATTTCTAATTTAGACAGTCACTTTCCCATAATGCCGTTGGGGATCATATAGCTGAATTCTCAAGAGCGGTCACCTTTATTTATAGGGGTTGCTAAATGTGTAAGGCCTCATTTGTGTGCAGACTTCTGTGTGATTTCTGTTGTTACGTTCTGTTATCAGAGCTGAAAAACAAGAATATTGGAACCACTGGGTTCAGCACATTCCGGACTCAACGGTACCAGACAGACGCAAGTGACTATGAAGAGAAGAAGGCAGATCCTGCTCCTTTCCTTTAAAGGGGTTTTCTGGGACTAAAGAGAAAAATTAAAAGGGTGTACAATGAATACAAATTGAATTCTCATCTATCCCAGCTGCTTCCAGTCTAGCGCTGTAGCCCCAGTGCCCGCCACTTGGAACTCAGAAGAAGCAGCGGGTGGTCTTATGCTGTTCATTGTGCATGTAACCACTCAGCCACCCACAGGCCTCAGTGGTCATAGAAGAATCAGCGCTGAAGCCTGTGAGTGGGTGAGTGGTCACATGCACGATGTATGGCACATGACTGCCTGCCGCTTCTTCTGGGTACTGTGCAGTAGGCACTAGGGTTGCAATGCGGGACAGGGAGCAGCCGGGATAGGTGAATTTTCCATTTTTATTTTTTGTTCACTTTTAAACCCTTTTACCTTTTTTTTTTTTTTAGTTCCGGAAAACCACCTTAAGATCGAGTGTCCGAGCCACTTCGACAGGCGCTCCACCCTATTTAGTACTGGCAAGCGCTTGGAGTGCCAAGAAAGAGAAGGACCAGCCTCCATTATAACACAGTCGATGACATGGCTAATGCCTGCCCTAGAGATTAATATTGGTACTCTTTTTTTATTATTACATGTTAAAGAGCAAAAAAAGCAATCCGAAACCTGGGCTATTAATGATGCACCACCAATGTCTAGGATAGGATATGGAGAACCAGTTTTGTAATCAGACAGGAGATGACATTTGGTAAGGTAGAAGCCACGGTACAATCCGGGTATCACCTGTACACTTCCTCAGTGTTCTCCACTGAGATGGAAAATGATGGATATTTTGTATTCTTGTGATTGTTGTGTGTCTTTTACCTCACATTTGTGCAATGATTTCTGACTTTTCTCACTGTTTTCCAAATTTGAAAATTTACAAATGGGAGTTGATGTACGAGAAGGTTTGTGATCAGCATCTTTTCAATCAATTCAGGATACATCCACTCTGGGTTTTCATGCCGATGCAAAGCATTTTTGATCCAAAGACGCCTCACATCACTTCTGTGAAATTGTGATCCTCAGGTGCGTGTTTTGGACAAATATCTGTCTGGGATGACTTAGTGAGCAGGGGGTTGGACCCGGTGACCCTGGAGGTCCCTTCCAACTCTATCATCCTATGATTCTATGATTCATGCGTGTCAAAGGATCACGTGTTTCACATTGATTTCAATGGGAAACATTGCATCACACTCGCATGCACTTCACAAGACATGGGAGTGCCATGCAATGTCTATTAAGGTCCTATTGAAAACAATGGGAATGCCCAAAGATAGAACGTGCTGCGAGATTCTCGCCCTTACTATCTCTAAAGACAGAAAATGGTGCAAATTGTAGCACAAATCCATTCCTGTTCATAGCAATTCATAGATTTCATTTTTTGGTCTTTAGGAAAGTCCAAGCCACACCAACGTGACTTAAAGGCAAGCGCCTTTTAATAAATTGGGAACAATTTACTCCAACACACTTCAGTCATGGCATATGAAATGTCATTCTTAATAAATTCCCTCCTTTGTATTTTAATTCCTCGCTATTTTCCCGATCTCTCTTTACTTTCATTGGATGGGAACGTTCTTATCTACATTCAGAGGCTGAAAATCCATAAGGTCCTAAGGATGGATTCACAGATGGGGTAATGTTTGTAGCAGATAAATCAGCTTCAGAATTTGCACCATGTATTCCTATGGGGGAGGAAAAAAATCTGTAACATATACCTGGTGGACATTTTCATGTGAAAATTGCCACAAAAATGCCATACTTACTGAAATAAAGGGCAGGCACATGCATCCCTCTAGAGCAGCATGAACAAAAAGCAAAATGCTATGTGGTAGAGGGGCGGAGGTGAAAGATAAGTTTCCACGCAGAAATAAACTGCCTCACAGAGAAGATGCTATACCACGATGAAATGCTCGAAACTCAACACAAAGATAAAGAATTAAGTTCTAAGCAATCAGTTTTAATTTTAAACAATTACACGTTTCCTACAGCTCAATAAACAGTTGTTAATGTAATATGGCATCGATTGAGTGAGTTCTTGTCTGTTGCCTTGAGGTGGTATTGACCATATGGTATTGACCCCCGTCCACAGTTCATTTCCATTACAAGGCTGTGGAAGAACGTTCACTCAACATCCAATCGTATCGGTCATGTCCCACACATTCCCAACTGGAGATACTATAGATCTCGTACTGACCAAGGAATCACCTGGACACTTTTCAAAGCATGCTGCTGATGTTCTCTATATGAGGCTGTGTATTATCCTGCTGCAAAAAGGCATTGGGTAAGCTCTAAAGATATGGTAGTCTGATGGACCGTAGCACCTCATCAACATAGCCACATGTCATCAATGTGTCCTGATGTGTACTAGAGGTGATTGGCAACCACCAAATGCACATTTTGTTCTTCTGATTACCGTCTCCAAATTCGACCTACAGTTATGGCATTCCCTTATGTTTCTGCCACTTTACAACTCAAAGACCTTCCAGCTGTACATAACCCTACGATAATATCTTTATCCAAACACAATAAACTATGACACACAGCAGTTTCAGTGGGCACAACAACCTTACCAAATTTAGCCTCACAGACTGGTATTCCACTTTCATCACACACCAGATCCCTTAATTGGCCCCATAATTGCATAATGGGGCAACAAAATCTTCATGGTCTGGCATTTTTTCTGTGAGGCAGTTTACTTTCTGCAACATTTTCAGTGAATGCTGCCGATTTTGGATGCAGAATCTTACCATAGACTTCAAGGTTGTGTGGCATTCTGCACCAAAGTCTACAACACAAACCCAAAGCAAGTATGCCACAAGTAGTGTTGCTCATCGTGATTGGTCAGGCAATAGAATTGTGCCAATTTTCATAAAATAAAAGGAAACGTGTGTGTTCTTCTATAAATGTGTCTCAGTTGTTAGCACCAGTACTTGGGTCCTAGATTCGAATCTCATCAATCATAACATCTGTATGGACTTTGAAAAACTCCATCCAGATGTTGCCTGCAGTCAGATTTGAACCTGTGGCTAAAAACTGAGCCACAAGACAGATCTGCTTTACCCCAGAGAAGGGGAAAAACAACATGAATAAACACAAAAGAGAACATAAAAAACCCACCCAGATGTTGCACGTGGTCAGATCTGAACCTACAGCTCCAGCACTACCAAGCAACACCTAAGCCACCATGTTTGGCCTTGTAACAATGGTGCCACCTGTCTGTGGATGGCAGACAACTTAACAGTTGGAGCTGCTTTTGCATGTCGGGCATTTAGACAATTCTCCTCTACTGGTAGTCTTTGGCCTGGTGTCTTGTGTGTGTGCACTCTCACGCATCCACTGATCCGAACACCTTCTAGCAGTCTACTCAAAATGGGTCAGATGGCGGACAGTTCGTCAATATGACCATCCAGCCCTCTGAGAGCCTTTTTATAGGCCAAGTCTGGAACCACTTTGAGGGCCTCAGGTGACAAGACCGCTAATCTAATCACTCTACAGCTCTAATCATTTCATATCTGCCTGACATGTAACCGCATGCCAAGTTTTGCAGCAAAAGAACTTCTTTTAGGGACTCGATTTATTTTGACAAAATAGTGTATATTAGAAATATGGTAAATAAATAAATCTTGTTATATGTTTAGCGCCAACTTATTCCGCAGCGCTTTCAAGTAGTATATTTATTACCCCCCACCAAGCTGGGTACTCATTTTACTGACCTCGGAAGGATGCAAGGCTGAGTTAACCTTAAAAGGGTTGTCCCGCGATAGCAAGTGGGGTTAAGCACTTCTGTATGGCCATATTAATGCACTTTGTAATATACATCGTGCATTAAATATTGGCCATACAGAAGTTATACACTTACCCCCTCCGGTGTTGGCGTCCCCGTCTCCATGGCGCCGACCGAAGCCTTCTTCTGCCTGGATTAGACGCGCTTGCGCTGAAGGGTCCGCTCCGGCATGCTCGCGCCGCACAGGTCTTCTGCGCATGCGCAGAAGACCTCTGCGGCGCAAGCACTCCGGAGCTGGACAGAAGAGGGCAGACTGCGCAAGCGCGTCTAATCCAGGCAGAACAAGGCTTTGGTCGCGCCATGGAGACGGGGACGCCAGCACCGGAGGGGGTAAATATATAACTTCTGTATGGCCAATATTTAATGCACGATGTATATTACAAAGTGCATTAATATGGCCATACAGAAGTGCCTAACACCACTTGCTGTCGCGGGGCAACCCCTTTAAGCTGGCTACCCGAACCATCTGGGTATTGAACCTGCAACCTTCAGGTTGTGAGCAAGAGCTTAGGACTGCATTTCTGCTGCCTTAACACTTTGTGCGTAATTCAAATAATTGTTTCAAGAGACAGAAAAATCAGGCACATAATTCACGTCTAAAACCCATGCGCTAAATTGCAAATTTTTAATACAATTTTCAAACAAATTTTGATACAGATTTTGATGTAAATGTGTAGTGGACTGTGAGCCTACAATTGCTTGCAATGTGAATTCAGACACATCACTTTTTCCACAATGTGGTTTACAGCACTGCGAGTAGAACAAATTGCCATAAGACTAATGGCTTATTCACACAAACGCATTTGTGCTGCGTAGTACACAATTCGCAGTGGATACAACCCATTAATTTCAACGGGTTTGGTCCTTTTTTTTCCACGCATTTCTGTCATGCAAAAAAAAAAACACAGCATGCTTGCGTGTTTTTTTGAGAGTGCAAATGCACAGGGCATGCTTCCACAAAAATGCAGCAAAATACGCACACACGCTCGCAAATGCGCAAATAAGCAGCACAATTGCAATCGTAAATACGCTTTCGCTGAAGCCGGCCTTAAAGCACAATTTCCCAAAGCTTTGTTGCGGAATTCTGACAATGTGTAACTTTTTTATCTTGCGATCAATGGTGCTGAGGGGTTGTTTCTATTGGTGTCATTGTGGGCTGCATATGACTTTTAAATAATTTTCACATTTTTTTCAGGAGTGGAGATGACAAAAAAAACAAACCCTGCAGTACTGACGCTGCGCCTTCTTTTTGTTTATGCTGGATAAATAATGTTAGAGCTTATTAGTTTGTAGATCTTCGGACACGCAACTGACAGTAATGTACTTTTTTTTTTATTGTTTACATTTCTGATGTAAAATATAGGAAAATGTTTCATTCTTTTTACTTTTAACATTTTTTTTCAGACATTTTCAAAATTATACTTAACATTTATTTTAACTTTTAAAACTGTTTTTAAAATTATTCCTCAGGTTTCATCTTATTACAACCTGCCACAGGCAATTTTAATAGGTATGCTGCCATGGCAGGCTTGCAGGTCTCTGCTAGGACATTTCCTGCGCACGCACACAAGCCCCACACACATCTGTTGTGTGTAGGGATTAAACAAACAATATGAAGATATGTCCAAAGTAAGTAAATTAAGTAAACAATTGTTGCACTTCACCGGGAAAGGAAGAGGTTGCTTCTGGTTGATTCATAGTTGGATCCCCGGTGAAGCGCAACACTTGTTTATGGAATAGGCATCTGCAGGCAGTCAGAACTGTATAGCTCTAAGTCTATGCGCGGAACTTGGAATTTGGTGAGCAAATAGGGCTCGCTGTTTGTTAGCGGTTCTCCTCTCTGGCTAATAAAGGGGGCTTCTGATCGGAGGATATCCCTCTATAATACCCTAATAGGTTTTGTAACTCCAAGATGTCAAGGCTACACCGTTCATCTCTGCGTGTTTTGTCCACTTTTAGGGTGTAGTCAAGTGGACAACGTGATTCTCTTTTCAGGCATTACTTTAGCCCCTTCAGTAAATTCAGTAGTATTATTATCAGCAGGATATTGTTTTTGGACCTCAAAAATAATATCTTAGGTCAATAGCCAAATATGACTAGAGTTACCACAGCTTGTGTGGCCAACTGTAATGACCTGTGCTCCTCAACTTCCAGCATTCGAAGCTACTGTCTCATCTACGAACCCCTCCCAGCTCCTGCACTCCATACTCGACATGCTACTGGCTTCAGAAGTTGACATGGAATGCGAGGGTCCATTAACAATGGCTTTAAATTGCGCGTATGGATCTGTAAAGTGAGCATCCAGTGTGAAGCCTAAGTAGGATCCAGAAGAAAATAAGCATTGTGTGCACATTCCTGTAAACGACACAATTCACTTAACGTCAACGTTCTCCAAGAAAATGTTCTTGCCAAGTCCATCTCTGTTTCATTGTCCTGCTAATAGAAACCACATTGACTGATTCGTCTGCACACTGCGTTACTGTGGATTATCTGAGTATTGATAATAACTGTAGTTTTAGGTGTTTTCAAAAAGTCACAAAAATATTCTAGGAAGAAATCACTTACAGTTATTACAGAAACAATAAGTAAAACAGATCGGACAAGGACTTTTTAAAATACAGTGTTTTGGGGGGGTTTTGGCAGTCATCTGCATTTTTTCATGTTTCTCCATCTAAATAAATGATAAATTGCTGATTCTATAGTTGCGGACATCTGGTTTAAAAGAAAACAAATGGATATTATATTTCTCACTGGAGATGTGACTCTTTTTAGCCACAATCGGTTTAGCGCAGGCTGTCCTGAGGTATGGAATCTAAACAATCATCTCATTCTTTACCCTTAAGCCGTAAAAGGACGTATGGACTTTCCTGGTCAGATTCCCAAGTCAAGGCCCCCGGAACAGCCACTGATTGGTTGTGGTAGCGTTGATGGAGGAGTGGCATAGTCAGCAACCAAGCATGGAGTGATCACCAAAACAGCCATCAGAACAGAGGATGAGATAGAACTTTAGTCAGGATATAGCAAGAGGTCAGATCCAGGGGTGGAACAAGAATGATGAAGCAGGAGCAATATGCAGTAACATGGCTGAGGTTAGAGTCATAATCAAGAACCAAGATCAGGATACATAAGAAGGGGAGCTAGGCAATAGTTAGAACGTTAATCTGCAGGCAAGGCATGGCAGGATAATCTCCCTTTATATAGGCCTGATGTCATCACCTGATGCCCAACGCCACCAAAAATGGAGAGCTACAGCTGGAATTAGCAGGACCATAGTTGAAGACAGGAACAGAGGATGAGGTTTAGCCAAGTCTGTAATGATGGCCATTCACTAGGACTTGATGCTGAAACTGGAGGAGGTAACAATCTATAGTGACATTGAAGACTGTCACTTTATTATCTCTAGTAAGTGGAGGGTTAATGGCAGAATGATAGGTTTGTTGTACTGCTTGGCCAAGATAAGCATCTCTTACATTTAAGGGGAAGCATATTAGGCAGTTGCCTAGTGCAACATTGGATTGGAGGCACAATTTATACATAAAAAAGAAGACTAAAGACTCATTTACATGCAAAGACAATCTTTCAAACGATTGAAAGATTGACAGTTTTAGCGATCATTTTCTATAAAGTACTAATGGGCATTAATGCCTATTAGCATTTTATCAGCTTCATTTGCATGTAAATGAGCCTTCAGCAGATGTTTGCAAATTCCAGCATGGCCTGGATTTTGCACTCAGCTGCATTGTCTTCGCACGGGCTGCTGCGGGCTGTCAGCTTAATATAATGTGATCAGCTGCTCCTCTGCAGAACACAGCATGTGGTCTGTGTTATCTTCTCTCCTGCTGAATGATGGATTTTATGGCCACCTAAAAATCATCATCCAACCGAAGAGTGAAAGATGGAAGCATTTACATGCAACGATTATCGCTCAAAAGCTATTCTTTGAACGAATTTTAAGCGATAATCGTTGTGTGTAAATGGGGCTTAAGAGATAGAGGAGCTGCAGATAAGTGGTGAGTTTGCCTCTGTGTGATCATCTGACGAGAATTGCAGTGTTCCTCAAATACACAGTGCGACTACCATCTGAGCATGTGTCTGGATTTGAGTTTACTGGCATGATGATGGGCTACATACCGCTTCATTAGCAATCAATTTATAGATGGGAGCACCGTTTAAACAGTCCAGGAGGCCTGCTGAGCAGGGGATTGGGGAAGCTTTTAAAAAATACAGAACGGGGCATGTGAAGAAATCCAGATGCTCAGTTAGTGCTTTACAAACATCATTTACATTGATTTCTGGAAAATATTAAAAACCTGGCCAACCACTTTAAGGAATCTAATTTCTCATTACACAAAAGCAACACATTGTAACTTGCCATGCTAGCAAAACTCTCAACAGATTGCAAGTCACATCACATCAACTGGGTAACCATCCATTGATAAATATAGTATATACATCTCCCAACAGAGCCACCATGCATTACACATGCCTACTGTTATGATCAACAGGAATTCTCCTGCTGTATTGTCACCTCCTGCCTTTTAGCTTGCTGTGGAGGCAGTTGTGCTATGCAACTGTTCCACTGCTGATCCATGGGTGAGTTGACCACGCTACTGCAGCTCAGGCTTATTTAGAAAGGAGTTTTAAACATTCCTGGCTTCTGCAGTGAGCTGCTGGTTAAAGCGTAGGATATGTGAGTTTAAATGCTGTATCTCGAGTGTTTAGCTCTAGCCTAGCTGTGCCTCTTGGCAACATAATTTGCTCATGCGGTTTTCTAGTACAGTCCTTACTTCAAGCCCTAAGGCCCATTTACACAGGACAAATGTCAGGCAAACGATGCCCGACACTCATCCCTGCACATATTAGCTCCCATGCTACTACACAGGAGCTAGTATTGCTGGCTCACAGCGGGGAGACTGGAGGAGATTTCTCTCCTCTCGCTTCCCCGCCCCTCACCATTAACATAACATAGCGGCTGTTCAATACTGAATGGCTGCTATTTACACTGAGCGATCAGCAATCTGCTCATTGTCCATCGTTTATGCAGCATAAATGATGGGCAATGAGCTGAACGTTCAGTGTAAATAGCAGCCGTTTAGTACTGAACAGCTGCTATGTTAAGTCAATGCAGAGGGGCGGGGGAGCGAGGAGAGAAATCTTCTGCAGCCTCCCAGCCCCCCTGTGAGCGAGCCAGCGATATTAGCTCCCGTGCAACAGCACAGGAGTGAGGACACAAAGGGACGATAGTTGGGCATCGTTTGCCCGACATTTGTCCTATGTAAATGGGCCTTTATAGTTTTATAGTCTTTTGTTTCCCTGTCTTTATCTGCTGTATTCTTCTAGTTCAGTTTGATTTTCTTCTCCCTCAGTCCTAGTGCTTCTCATTGTTGGTTAAAGATAACATTTTAGATAGGGTTTCCATTAGGGATATCTGAGGGATGGTCTGAGGGATTCATGTCTGGTTGCAGTCAGTGTCAGGGAAAGACTAGGAAAAGATCTAGAAAAAGCTAGCAGTAGGGGCTCAGTTAGATGAGCGAAGGTTCACGTGTTTTTTCCGTGCGGAAAAAAACGCAATGCGTGTGTGGGAAAAATTCTGCATGACCATGTCCATTGCCGCCTGCAGACGGCCGGGTCAGATCCCGCTGCGAGAATTCTCGCAGCGAGATGCGGACCCGTGACGCTGCAGAGACCTGCGGCTCACCCGCTCCTGGTGTGTTTTGTGTTCTGCTATGCCGACGCATGTCCAGAGTGGAGCCGGCCTGTCACCACTGACATTTCTGTGTGGGCCTCTCCGCGACCCGCACAGAAATAGAACATGCCGAGATTTGTTTTCCGCGTGTGTTTTCACGTGGACAAATCGTGTCTGTCTGCATAGGATTGCGTTCTGTAATGCAATCCTATGTAGGCGGGTACGGGCTACAATTCTGCGGGAAAGTTTATTTCTGCGCGGAAAACCACACGTGTATCCACTCGTCTGACTGAGCCCTAAGGGTAGGTTTGTAAGGAAGTTCATTCTGTTTCCATCAATGATCTGCTATATTATCTACTGTCCTCATTACTCGATTACCATCACCAATCTGCTCCCATGATCTGTTAGTGGGTCTTTCATTTGTGTTTCCTGTTGGTGTTGAGGAGAGTGAAGGTGAATATAATGTGTTTGTTTCTAATGAAATGCAATATATGGAGTATATACAAGACTTTAGTTGACTGCATTTTTTACCTTTAGCCTATGAATAAAGCTTGCACTCTTGTGTCACCTGCGCACTTAATAGGTTTGCTGCAGATTTTTACATGTGGATTAGTGCTTGGAGAATCCACAGGGACTACAGTACGAGTCATGTGGTTGAGGACTGGTGGTTTGTATGTATGTAAACATTTGCAGCATGTCAATTCCTGTTGTGGATTGTCTTCATAGATTTAATTCCTTTCAATGTAGAGGACTGAAATCCACTTTTTAATGAAAATCCACTATCTGTGCAGGTGGCCTTCAGATGCTAGGTATTAGTGTATCTTGACGCCACCGGAACATTGGGTGGTGACAAGATAGAGGGTTTTTGACAGGCCGGTCACACCCCCTCTCAGGTCCTGCAACTCACTACAAAGTGACAGAGGCGTAACCTGTGCTCCAGCGGCTTCTTATTCTCTGTCGGCGACCTCCCTGCATTGGGCAGCTGGGGTGGAAGAACGGATTCCCCGGCTGCCTCCCTGCACTGGCCAGCGGCGGAGGAAGAGCGGCTTCACCGGCGGCCTCCCTGCAATCAGGTGCGATGCATGACCATCAGGGACCGGCGGCAGACAGCCTTCCCTGGGGGTTTCACTGCACTCAGCGGCGGCGGCAGACAGCCTTCACTGGGGGTCTCACTGCACTCAGCAGCGGCGGTGGACAACAAGGGAGCGACCGAGCGGCAGCATAGCGCTGCTATTACAGTGAGTGATGGAGGGAGCGGGACGGGAAGGCTGCAGGGGAGCTTGCACACAAAGTAACTGCGGGAACACCACTGCGGAGAGAGGGGGACGGAGGCTGCAGGGGAGCAGGGACACTGCTATATTACTGCGGGGACAGTGCTGGGGAGGGAGGGGGACGGAGGCTGCAGGGGAGCAGGGACACTGCAATCTCAAATCCGGGGACAGGAAGGCTGCTAGGACCTTCAATGCTTGACCCAATTGGGAGATAGGGGTGTGCCAGGGGCATTCCTTCTGTCAAACCTCTAGCTTCCAGTAGCGTCAAGATACACTAATACCCAGATGCTATTACAGGTAGTGTTTTTTTGGTAATGTATTGAAAACACCAATACACCTTTTTACAGTGGTCACTAATGGGCTTTAAACCTGCACAAACATCTTTTTAAGGCTGTGGCTTAGCTGGCTACTGACAGCCAGGCTCCTGCTCTAACAGCCAGAGACAGAGAAATCTCAGATCCTGGCAGTTTAACCCCTTACATTATACAATCAATAGCAATTACAGCATGAAAGCAGATGACTGGGGGAGGGGGCTCTTTCTATGACCCATCGGCACCCGACAGTGCGATCGCAAGGTACCAATGGGTTCCCATGGCAGACAGAAGTCTGACAAAGGCCTCTATTTATGCCATAGACCCCAACCTGCAGTCTTACAGGCTGTTGTCACAGGCTCAGTAGAATGCACC
The DNA here is from genome assembly GCF_035609145.1 of Eleutherodactylus coqui. Lineage (NCBI taxonomy): Eukaryota > Metazoa > Chordata > Amphibia > Anura > Eleutherodactylidae > Eleutherodactylus > Eleutherodactylus coqui. The sequence goes on from NC_089841.1 coordinate 73,513,149, forward strand.
ACATAAGTAATGCAGTGTACTATCCTAGTGATCAAAGAATCACATCTTCAAGTTACTTGAAAATAGTGTCAAAAAATTCAATAAAGATTTATTTAAAAAACCAATTCCAGTAAAAAAACACACATTTTTCCCCACAAAAACACACTTTAAATGGATAAAATGCCAAAAAAAGCAACACATAACAGGTGGTACTGCATTCAAAATGACCAAAACACTGAAAATATTCTGTGATTTATCTCGCTTGGTGAACACTGATAAAAAAAGCAACCCCAGAATTGCTATTTTCTTTTGTTCACCTCCCAACAAATAAAAAATAAAAGTTCAAAATGGTACAAATAAAAACTATTACTCTTACCATAAAAAATCAAGACGTCACACAGCTCAGTTGCCATAAAAACATTTTCTTATGGGTCCTAGGGCATATTAACACAAGTGTATACCATCCGCCGTTTTCACAGCCGGACAATATATGCTACCATCTGAGCTGTCTTGCCCCTTCCCTCCCTCTCGCCGGCTGTCTGCCTCTCTCCTCCCCTCCAGCTGTTTGCAATGGGAGGGAGCAGGATGGGGGCGATGCTAAGCTCAGCCCCTTCCCGCCCCCTCACATTGCTGGCTACGGACAAGGGGCTAAATGGGGGCAGGAGCTTAGCTCCACACCCACCCCGCCCCCTCCCATTGCAAACAGACGGAGAGGAGGACAGAGGCAGAGAGATGGTGAGGAGGAGGGAAGGGGGAAGACAGCTCAGATGGTAGCCTATATCGTCCCGCTGTGAAAACGGTGGCCGATATACCCTCCTGAGAATAAGCCCTCAGAATACAATGATGCAGATTCAATTCTGATTTGCAAACTGTTTGGTGCGGAAAACAAATTGCAGCGCGCTCCATTTCAGTGCGGATTCCATGCAAACGTGCTCAATAGAAGTCAATGAGTGCGGACGATCCGCAGTGTATCCGCAAATACAAATGCACTGCGGATTTGAAAGGTTAAAATTAGAGATGAGCGAACGTACTCGTAATGAGTACTTACGCACCCGAGTACCGCCATTTTCGAGTACTTCAGTACTCGCGCGTAAAGATTCGGGGGGCGCCGGGGGGCGGGGAGAGGCGCGGCGGTGCGGGGGGGAGCAGCGGGGAACAGGGGGGAGCCCTCTCTCCCCCCCACTCCCCGCCGCAACCCCCCGCGCCGCCACGGCGCCCCCCGAATTTTTTCGCCCGAGTACGGAAGTACTCGAAAATCGCGGTACTCGGGCGAAAAAGGGGCGGGGCCGAGCACGTTCGCTCATCTCTAGTTAAAATCAATTTGGAAGGTGGAGAAAAGGCTGAGAGGTGTAGTTGTGGATGATCCGCTGTGCATACGTGTACATCTGCGCGGAAAAAACAAAGAATCCATGATCTCTGGCAAGCTATTAAAAATCAAATCCGCGATACCTCGCAGTGGATCCGCTGCCTGAAATTCATATGCAGAATCCGCGCGTGCCGGATTCTTTGCTCTGCTCCAACTCTACACTACACTAACAGGTATTGCAGCGTCTTATATTCCCATCCCTTCCACAATCATCTAGCATCTTCTGGCTCAACCACTCCACTGGCATAGATAGCTGTCAATCAGGGCTAAGACAACCACAGGGGCTAACTGACAGTAAGGCCTTATGTCCACTGATCCGTGCCCATAGGGATGCATTGGACACCTGCAGGTATGTAAATACCAGCGGATGTCAATTTTCTTAGCTGCGCGGATCGCATGTGCGGGAAAACACCCGCAACATGCTCCATTTTCTGTGGTTCTCCCACGTGGACAGCTCCCGCAGGCTTCCATAGAAGCCTATGGAAGCCGTCCGGATTCGTGGCACACCCGCAGCTGAATTTCTGCTCTCCGGCGCAGGAGAGCAGGAGTTCAAACAAAAAAAAAAGTGCACATCCGCCGGGCAGAAGCAAAGAAGATCCGGCCACGATGGACGGGAACCCACAGCGTCCGGACAGGTGAGTTAATTCAGTTTTCAGGCCTCATGTCCGCGGGAAAGGAGGGACCCGCTGCGGAATTCTGCATGGAGAATCCGCGCGGGCCTGAATTTCCCAGTGGACATGAGGCCTAAGGGATTTTCCAGTTTCTAGGCCAAGGCAGATATACAGGCGTATAATCAAAAGTGGTGTAATATATGTGCATGCTGACACAGTCTCCTTTCCATATTATTATTGCTTAGTAGTGCCAGTATTGAGGCATTACATCTATACTCCTATAGAGCCTTATGTGGCACAGAGTGTTAATGCAGTCTAAGCTCTCACTCGTGACTTGAAGGTTGCGGGTTTAATCCCTGCATGGTAGCCGGCTCAAGGTTGACTCAGCCTTCCATCCTCCCAAGGTTGGTAAAATAAGTACCCAGCTTGGTGGGGGGTAATAAATAAAAATTACCTGAAAATGCTGTGGAATAAGTTGGCACTGTACAAATAACAAGATTGATTTTTAACTATGCCACTGGTCAGCAATTGATATGATGATGCCATGACGCAGACACGTCTTTGTTAAAGGCGACCTGCAAACATGTAGACCTCTGTTGGTGGACTAAATAGACAAATAAATTTTATGCAGATCTCTTAATTTATAATTTTGACCCTCTGGATGACACAAATTCCAATAGACCAAAATATTTGATAATGTGTCACCTGGGTGATCCAAGGATAGCGGATTATCAGAATATTAGTCTTTACATTTATGTTCCAGTATGTATTAGTGAACTATTTCGGTTTCTTAGATGTACGAGTAATTGAGGTCAGAAATTTAAATTTTTATTCTCCTTTATGGGATAAAATGAGTCTATGTAAAGAAAGCCAAACAAAGTCAAGAAGGGGAAAGTATTTATATTGCAGCATAGGAGCACTTTTCAGCGCATCCAATTACTCTCAGCGGTATACGCTAATAGTATATATAAGAGTAGACCTGGCCATTAGCTAATAGTCCTATTATTTGGATGATGTTTAGTCTGAGGGATGCCCAGTATCCTGTCTTTAATGCTGTACAGGTGGTAATAGAGATCGTCTTACTCTATGCTGTACCGCGCTGTATATTGTGCAATCTATAATATGTCAGGGTTAGGGCTCAGGACAATCACTCAGCATAATGGAGGAGAATGTGTACGTTTTCGGATGCTTGTGATCCATTGCAATCCAATGTGTTTTGATCTGTTTTCCAATAATTCATGTGTCTGTTTATTTTCATTCAAGAAGCTTTTGAAAGTTGCTTTTTGAGCTGTGGCACTTTCTGGCAATTGATTCTGGCTACAGCCTTCTACCATCTGTAGTAAAGTAAACCAGGCCTCATTTGTATATGTGTGGAGAAAACATCATTATTGCAAAACAGAAACTGTGTTGAACTTGGCAGCAGAGTTAATGCTAGAAATGCAACACAACCATTGCAAAGCAGAAGTATTATGCAAATTTATGCTTAATGTAGGGTCATAAAGCATGTAGGGTGTCTTATAATGAAATGCACTGGCCCGCAGTTTATGACAGTGCAGGATATACAGGGATGTGCAACCGATGGCCAATTGTCAGATGTAATATCCCTCTTTTGATGCAACCCTTTGGATTAGTACAACCTAAGACATTTATGGCATATCAAAGGTTCTTCTAGAACGTCCACCATTTGGAAAATGGCGGCCCATTTCTCTCCCATGGAAGAAACCATACATGTATGCAACTTCTCCATGGTAGTTTACATGAGTTGATGAGACACCAAAGTGTTTCACTTCTCCCATAAACTTAAATACATAGTAACATAGTGCGTAAGGTTGAAAATCGACATGTGTCCATCCAGTTCAGGCTAGTATTCTACCATGTTGATCCAGAATGCCAAAAAAACCTATAAGGTAAAAGCCAATTTTCCTAATTTTAGAGGGGAAATTTTTTCCCAACTCCAATCTGGCAATTGGAATAATCCTTGGATCACTGACCCTTCTGAAGTAATTAGTGACTATAATATGTAATATTGTAATGCTGAAGAAAAGTATACAGGCACCTCTCGAACCCTTTTAGTGAGTTCTCCATCATCACATCCTCAGGCAGACAGTTCCGCAGTCTCACTGTTCTTACAGTAAAGAACCCCCTTCTATGTTGGTGTAGAAGCCTTCTTTCTTCTAGACGCAGAAGATGCCCCCTTGTTACAGTCACAGTCCTGGGTATAAATAGATGATGGTAGAGATCCCTTTATTGTCCCCTGATATATTTATATACAGTTATTAAGTCACCCCTCAGCCATCTTTTTTCTAAACTAAATAAGCCCAATTTTAATAACCTCTCTGGGTATTGTAGTCCGCCCATTCTATTTATTACCTTAGTTGCCCATCTTTGTACCCGCTCAAGCTCTGATATGTCCTTCTTGAGTATCGGTGCCCAAAACTGTCCACAATATTCCATGTGTGGTCTGACCAGTGACTTGAAAAGAGCAAGAACAATGTTCTCATCATGTGCCCTGGACCTCTATTGACACACCCCATGATCCTATTTGCCTTGGCAGCAGCTGCCAGGTACTGGTTATGCTGGTTAAGCTTAAAGGGGTTGTCTCACGGCAGCAAGTGGGGTCATACACTTCTGTATGGCCATATCAATGCACTTTGTAATATACATCGTGCATTAATTATGAGCCATACAGAAGTTATTCACTTACCTGCTCCGTTGCTAGCATCCCTGTCGCCATGGATCCGTCTAAATTCGCTGTCTTCTGGCGTTTTTAGACGCGCTTGCGCAGTCCGGTCTTCTGCCTGGTGAATGGGGCCGCTCATGCCGGAGAGCTGGTCCCGCGTCGTCATCGTAGCTCCGCCCCGTCACGTGTGCCGATTCCAGCCAATCAGGAGGCTGGAATCGGCAATGGACCGCACAGAGCCCACGGTGCACCATGGGAGAAGACCCGCGGTGCATCGTGGGTGAAGATCCCGGCGGCCATCTTGGAGAAGGAAGAAAGAAGTCGTCGCAGAGCGGGGATTCGGGTAAGTAATATATATATATATATTTTTTTTTTAACCCATCCCTTGGGTTTGTCTCGCGCCGAACGGGGGGCCTATTGAAAAAAAAAAAACCCGTTTCGGTGCGAGACAACCCCTTTAAAGTTAGCTAAAATCCCCAAGTCCTTTTCCATGTCAGTGTTACCCAGTGGTTTCCCATTTAGTATGTAATGGTGACTTGTATTTCCTCTGCTCATGTGCAGAACTTTACTTTTATCAGTGTTAAATCTCATTTGCCACTTTTCTGCAAAAGCCCCCAAATTATTCAGATCCTTTTGCAACCACCTTGCGTCCTCTCTTGTGTTAATATCTTTACATAGTTTTGTATCATCTGCAAATATTGATATTTTACTGTATGATCCTTCTACCGGGTCACTAATAAATATATTAAAAACAATAGGGCCCAATACTGCCCCTTGTGGTACCCCACTAGTAACGGTGACCCAATCAGAATATGTACCATTAATAACCCCTCCTCTGCTTTCTATTACTGTCCAGTTACTTACCCACTTACCCACATTCTCGCCCAGATCAAGCATTCTCATTTTATATACCAACCTTTTATGCGGCACAATATTAAACACTTTGGAAAAGCCCAGATACACAAGATCCAATGACTCCCCGGTCCAGTCTGGAACTTATCTCCTTGTAGAAGTTGACCAGGTGAAGATAGCCACAACCTCTCCACCACATCTACTTCTTTAGGAGTGCCAAGCAGGGGTCAGGAGAACCCAGTTCTGCCAATATATGAGGGTCCCAGGGATGGTATCACAATGCATCATTAGTACTTATCTGTACCTGCTCCCATACTACTCATTCTTTCTGACATGAAAAATACATATATGCAGCTACTAGACCACATGGATGAAGGTGACACAGATGGCATCACGAGCCACAAGTGGCTGCAGGTTGTGCTCCCTTGTTGTATAAAGTGCACTGCGTGTGCAAGATTTTGTGGCTGTTACATTTTCTTCTCTATTCACATCCAAAGAAAGTGAGAATCAAATTTGTGCCTATTGGAATCCATAAAACATGCCCTACTTAGATCCGCCCCATCCCGCCTCTCCCATTTCAAACAGTGCCGAGGGCCGCAGCGGAGACGGAGAAAGGGCGGAGACAGGGCAGAGAGGGGGCAGGAGCTCATTGCACTGCTCCTGTCCTGTCCCGCCTCCTCCCCCTGCAGAGAGGGACAACGAAAACCTGGCCGATATACGCCTGTCTGAATAAGCCCTGAGTCTTGTTTTTTGCAGGATGAGCTTTAGTTTTCATTTATATCATTTTGGAGAACATCTACAGTGCAGTATAAATAATATGTCAACTTAATTTTTGCAGGTTGTTATGATTACAACTACTGTATATCAAATGTCTTTATTTTTTTATATAATATTTTTCTTTTCACTCTTTTTTTTCCTCCATGGGGTCTTTACCATTTGATTCTTTAATCACTTTAATAATGAGCACAATACTCCTGTAATGCAGTGTATTATACCTGTTAATGTTAAAGTAAGAGGCACCTTATTAGATCCTGCCTCCTGCTGTAATAGTATACTGTGGTGCTATCCACACCATACAATTAGGCATGGTGTAGAAAGGTGTTAAATAACTTCAGATCCCACACCAGACACCTATATAGTCATCACACCACATTCTAATATTAGTTTAGACCTCAAACTAGAACCCAAAATAAATTCAGACCCCACACCAGACCCATAAATCAATTTAGATTCAAGAACATATTTTTATATCCTTTTCTAAAAAAAAAAAACAAATAATGAAAGATTTATCAGGAGACTTAATTTACTTTTGTTCGAAACTTATTTAGTTAAAGGGTTTGTACCGGAATGTCAAGTTATTCCCCATCCATAGGATAGGGAAATAACTTGCAGATCGATGCTGATCTTAATGCTGAGATCCCTGCTGATCCCAAGAATTGAATTCCCATCTCTACCGTCCTCCTCACTGCGCTGTTATTAAGCCATAGAAGTGAGGAGGAGACTGAATGAAGCCCTGGTCCTGCAAGTGCACCAGCCCTCCATTCACTTTCATAGGACTGCAGAGATACAAGGGTAATTCCGTCAGCCCCAATAAAAAGTATGAAGCGCTGAGTGCACACGTGGGGATAGGTCATCAATATTAGAAGTCCTAGATAACCCCTTTAAAGGGGATGTACCAGAACTTCAAGTTATTCCCTATCCTCTCTGCTAAGACCCTCACCGATCTTGAGAACGGGACTCCCATGTCCTGCTTTCCTGTCACCATGGGGGTCTCAGTGATGAGGACGAAGAGACACGAGACCCTCATTTTTGAGATCAGGGATAGGGGATAACTTGGTACAACCCCTTTAATGCTAGACAAAGGAGCAAATGCCCTGGGGTCTTCAGCACTCCCATCAGAATGATTCACAGAATAGTTTGTCAGCCTTTGATGCCTGAATTGAATACCTTGGCACCATTATATGAGCATTGTACAACACTATTAATTAGGCAGTGCATAGCAGTATTATTAGGGCACTATATGGCATTGTATCGGGGTCCCAGCATGCCACTGATCCATTGGGCTTAGGGATATTCCTGAGGGCATCACTTAGGGTTCTCCTGGTTTTCACTCTTTAACCCCTCCAACTGGGATATGGTCTTCGCTGCAAGAGCCCCCGCGTCATTACTGAAAATCTATCTTAGTTCAGTGGAATCTGATGCAGACATGTCAGGAGCACAACAGCACAGTATTGGGAAAGCAGACATAGATCTAGTCAATAAAAGAAGCAAAGGTCAGGACTGGCAGAGTTCTTGCATAAGAAAGTGACAGGCAGAAGGTCAGGGCAGGCAGCAAACAGATATAATGTGGTCAGAGTACAAGCCGAGGTCAGGACAGGAAATAATGGAAAAGCTGACTGAATCAGACACGGGAAACTAGGAATCTGTCAGTATACAATAGCACCTATGCAGAATTATATGTGACCAATTGCTCAGACACCCTGCAGTGGGGGAGGCTTCATTTAAAAAACAGAGCGCTGTCTGGACTTGCTAGCTGGATACATGTGCTGGCCCTTTAAAAGTCTTGAACAATATTTTAAAGTATTTTACTAACTATCAGCAGTCCAGAATTTATAGCCTGACGTGAGACTGGTTCCAAGCATGGTGCATAGTTGAAATTTCAAAGTGTTTGTACATACTGTACTGTATGTCTATATATAGATAGATCTGGTTGCTTTGCCTTTTCACTATTTGCAATTTTATCACGTTGCATTGTTAATTTATGATGCTAATACTTCAAGTAAAATGCAGCAGTTAGACATTTCCATCGTCATGTCAAGATCAATGTATCTAGGGAAAGGTGACCCCTCCAAAACACTTGTATGTTCTCGCCGGTAAAACAGACACCTCTATAGTGTAGGCACCTCCACTAGATGGCAATGTCACACTTTTATGAGTTCACAGTGAACCTACAACCAGCCAGAGATATAAACTAAATGGGGGATTCCAGGCAATTGTCCATGTTAAAAGAAGAAGGATTTATTTATGAATAGCAATAAAAGTTGCACAACATAAGCAAATACTTCATAGGGCGGCGGAAATCTAGAAACTTAAAACACTGTACGTAACACTATTATCTAATAAGGACTTATTAAAATGAGCTCCTATTTTGGTGGGATTTGCAAAAAATGTACAACCTGTTTGTTCACTAATTGTGTTTGTAATATGTGGATAGAAAGAGAGATAGATAGAAAGAGACAGATATGAGATAAATAGATAGATAGATAGATAGATATGAGATTAGATAGATAGATAGATATGAGGTAGGCAGAAATGAGATAGATAGATAGATAGATAGATAGATAGATAGATAGATAGATAGATAGATATGAGATAGATAGATAGATACGAGGTAGGCAGATATGAGATAGATAGATAGATAGATATGAGATAGATAGATAGATAGATACGAGGTAGGCAGATATGAGATAGATAGATAGATAGATATGAGGTAGGCAGAAATGAGAGATAGATAGATAGAAAGATAGATATGAGGTAGGCAGAAATGAGAGATAGATAGACAGACAGATATATATGAGATAGACAGAAAGATAGATAAATAGATATAGAGATGGATAGAGAGCGAGATGGATATAGATAGATAGATATGAGATAGATACATAGATATGAGATTGATAGATAGATAGATATGAGATTGATTGATAGATATGAGATCGATAGATATGAGATTCATATATATGAGATAGATAGATAGATAGATAGAATGATAGATATGAGGTAGGCAGAAATGAGAGATAGATAGACAGACAGATAGATAGATATGAGATAGACAGAGAGAGATAAATAGATATAGAGATGGATAGAGAGCAAGATGGATGTAGATAGATATGAGATAGATAGACAGATAGATATGAGATTGATATATATGAGATAGATAGATAGATAGATAGAAAGATAGATATGAGGTAGGCAGAAATGAGAGATAGATAGACAGATAGATATATATGAGATAGACAGAGAGATAGATAAATAGATATAGAGATGGATAGAGAGCGAGATGGATATAGATAGATAGATATGAGATAGATATGAGATTGATAGATAGATATGAGATTGATAGATAGATAGATATGAGATTGATAGATATGAGATTCATATATATGAGATAGATAGATAGATAGATAGATAGAATGATAGATATGAGGTAGGCAGAAATGAGAGATAGATAGACAGACAGATAGATAGACAGATAGATAGTTATGAGATAGACAGAGAGAGAGAGATAAATAGATCTAGAGATGGATAGAGAGCGAGATGGATGTAGATAGATATGAGATAGATAGACAGATAGATAAAAAGTAGACAGATATAAGATAGACAGATAGATAGATACGAGGCAGGCAGATATGAGATAGATAGATAGATAGATAGATAGATAGATAGATAGAAAGAGACAGATATGAGATAGATAGATGGATGGATAGATAGATAGATATGAGGTAGGCAGAAATGAGATAGATAGATAGATAGATAGGAGATAGATAGATAGATATGAGATTGATAGATATGAGATAGATAAATAGATAGATATGAGATAGATAGATAGATAGATAGATAGATAGATAGATAGATAGATAGATAGATATGAGATTGATATAGATAGACAGAATGATAGATATGAGGTAGGCAGAAATGAGAGATAGATAGATAGATATGAGATAGACAGAGAGATAGATAAATAGATATAGAGATGGATAGAGAGCGAGATTGGTATAGATAGATAGATATGAGATAGATAGATAGATAGATATGAGATTGATAGACAGATAGATATGAGATTGATAGATAGATATGAGATTGATATATATGAGATAGATAGATAGACAGAATGATAGATATGAGGTAGACAGAAATGAGAGATAGATAGACAGACAGACAGATAGACAGACAGATAGATAGATATGAGATAGACAGAGAGAGATAAATAGATATAGAGATGGATAGAGAGCGAGATGGATGTAGATAGATAGATATGAGATAGATAGACAGATAGATAAAAGGTAGACAGATATAAGATAGACAGATAGATAGATACGAGGTAGGCAGATATAAGATAGATAGATAGATAGATAGATAGACAGATATGAGATAGATAGATGGATAGATAGATATGAGGTAGGCAGAAATGAGATAGATAGATAGGAGATAGAAAGATAGATATGAGATTGATAGATAGATATGAGATTGATAGATAGATAGATATGAGATTGATAGATATGAGATTCATATATATGAGATAGATAGATAGATAGATACATAGCTAGATAGATAGATAGAATGATAGATATGAAGTAGGCAGAAATGAGAGATAGATAGACAGATAGATAGATATGAGATAGACAGAGAGAGAGAGATAAATAAATATAGAGATGGATAGAGAGCGAGATGGATGTAGATAGATATGAGATAGATAGACAGATAGATAAAAGGTAGACAGATATAAGATAGACAGATAGATAGATACGAGGCAGGCAGATATGAGATAGATAGATAGATAGATAGATAGAAAGAGACAGATATGAGATAGATAGATGGATGGATAGAATGATAGATATGAGGTAGGCAGAAATGAGATAGATAGATAGATAGATAGATAGATAGATAGGAGATAGATAGATATGAGATTGATAGATATGAGATAGATAAATAGATAGATATGAGATAGATAGATAGATAGATAGATAGATAGATAGATAGATAGATAGATAGATATGAGATTGATATAGATAGATAGAATGATAGATATGAGGTAGGCAGAAATGAGAGATTGATAGATAGATAGATAGATAGATAGATATGAGATAGACAGAGAGATAGATAAATAGATATAGAGATGGATAGAGAGCGAGATGGGTATAGATAGATAGATATGAGATAGATAGATAGATAGATATAGATATGAGATTGATAGACAGATAGATATGAGATTGATAGATAGATAGATAGATAGATAGATAGATAGATAGATAGATAGATAGATATGAGATTGATATATATGATATAGATAGATAGACAGATAGATAGATATGAGATAGACAGAGAGAGATAAATAGATATAGAGATGGATAGAGAGCGAGATGGATGTAGATAGATAGATATGAGGTAGATAGACAGATAGATAAAAGGTAGACAGATATAAGATAGACAGATAGATAGTTATGAGGTAAGCAGATATAAGATAGATAGATAGATAGATAGATAGATAGATAGATAGATAGATAGATAGATAGATAGAAAGAGACAGATATGAGATAGATGGATAGATAGATATGAGGTAGGCAGAAATGAGATAGATAGATAGGAGATAGAAAGATAGATATGAGATAGATAGATATGAGATTGATATAGATAGATAGATAGAAAGAGACAAATATGAGATAGATAGATAGATAGATAGATAGATATGAGGTAGGCAGAAATGAGAGATAGATAGACAGACAGATAGATATGAGATAGACAGAGAGATAGATAAATAGATATAGAGATGGATAGAGAGCGAGATGGGTATAGATAGATAGATATGAGATAGGCAGATATGAGATAGATAGATAGAAAGAGACAGATATGAGATAGATGGATAGATAGATAGCTATGAGGTAGGCAGAAATGAGATACATAGATACATAGATAGATAGATATGAGATTGATAGATATGAGATTGATATATATGAGATAGATAGATAGATAGAAAGATAGATATGAGGTAGGCAGAAATGAGAGATAGATAGACAGACAGATAGATATGAGATAGACAGAGAGATAGATAAATAGATATAGAGATGGATATAGATAGATAGATATGAGATAGGCAGATATGAGATAGATAGATAGATAGATAGAAAGAGACAGATATGAGATAGATAGATGGATAGATAGCTATGAGGTAGGCAGAAATGAGATACATAGATACATAGATAGATAGATATGAGATTGATAGATAGGTAGATAGATATGAGATTGATAGATAGATAGATAGATATGAGATTGATATATATGAGATAGATAGATAGAAAGAGACAGATATGAGATGGATAGATATGAGGTAGGCAGAAATGAGATATGTTGATAGATATGAGATTGATAGATAGATATGAGATTGATGGATAGATAGATAGATAGGAGATAGATAGGAGATTGATATATATGAGATAGATTGATAGATAGATAGATATGAGATTGATAGATATGAGATTCATATATATGAGATAGATAGATAGATACATAGCTAGATAGATAGATAGAATGATAGATATGAGGTAGGCAGAAATGAGAGATAGATAGATAGACAGATAGATAGATATGAGATAGACAGAGAGATAGATAAATAGATATAGAGATGGATAGAGAGCGAGATGGATATAGATAGATATGAAGTAGATAGACAGATAGATAAAAGGTAGACAGATATAAGATAGACAGATAGATAGATACGAGGTAGGCAGATATGAGATAGATAGATAGATGAATGGATGGAGTCCCCAAACCACAATCACTTATTTCCAACCTTCTTTGGCAATGCTGATCCTGCCAATAAAACTACTTTGAACTTGAATTAGATGGATAGCTGTATCGGAGTCTCACGCGGCTTCCTTTCTATAAGCTTTTCACTACTGATTTTGGCTGGTCAGAACCCCTCAAATTAAGATGTTAGGTGGACTCTGGCTCTGCTCTGTTATTTATAAGGGCACTGCACCTGGCACTTATGGAGATATTGCAGCTGGCACTCATGGGGTTATGTGTGGGGGCCATTCAAACTGGCACTTATGGGGACAGCAGTGGAAACTTCTGCCAGCTCTGCCTGGCTCATATGCTAAATGTTTGGCTGGCAATTGTCGAACACCGTCTGTTTCTTGTGGAGTGTTAGAAATCTTGAAAACCCATCACTGCATTTATCTATGTTATTCTTAAAGGGGTTGTACAAAAATTGCAAGTTCTCCTATCCACAAGATAGGGGATGACTTGCTGATTAGTGGGGGTCTCACCACTGAGATTTCAGGACCCCTAATCACCAGCTAAACATATGGCCTGTTGTCATAAGTAGATGGGGGAGGAAATGTCATCCTCACTCCGATTGAAATCAATGAGAGAGCTGCACTGCTATGACACTACCTGCTCTTCTCCTTGTCAGAACTGAATGTGATGCCATGCCCATAAGAGAATCAGAAAGTGGGGAAGCAATGAGGCTCTCCCATTGATTTGAAGTGAAGCCAACAAACACACTTACTCGTCTGTCCATTAGGCCTCGTTCACACGGGCAACAAAATCGTGCGATTTTGTAGCATTGCTACAATGCTACAAATCGCATGTATGAGAAGCCCATGCTTTCCTATGGGCTACTTCACACATGGAATGTTTTGTAGCATGCTACAAAACGCCACAAAAACTTCATGCACCCCGCTATATGCACACGACTCATGAGGTTTTGTAGCCCATGTTTCCCTATGGAGCCTTCCTCTCTGTTGCATCACACGAAAACGCGATTTTCGTGCGATGCGATGCAAACTTGACAATAGGAAATCCTACTGTCAAAGCCCTAATCAAAGCTGTGGCTGCAAGAAAAAAAAAAAAAAAGTACTCATACATTACCTGTCCCACGCTGTCAGCTTGGCCGCCTTTTCTCCCCGGGTCCCTGGCAGTGATCTTCTCCTCTTCTGGCCGGGGATTCAAAAATCCCCACCTCCTTAAAGCGTTGGCTGTGATTAGCTAAGCATCAGCCAATCACAGCCAGCGCTTGATGAATGGCAGTGATTGAACCAATCACAGCCATTCATTGAGTGTTGGCTGTGATTGGCTGACGCTTAGCCAATCACAGGCAGCACTCGATGAATGGCTGTGATTGGTTCAATCACTGCCATTCATTGAGCGCTAGCTATGATTGGCTAAGCGTCAGCCAATCACAGCCAGCTCTTACAGGAGGCGGGGATTTTTGAAGAGGAGAAGATCACTGCCGGCCAGAAGAGAACAGGCTGACAGCGCGGGACAGGTGATGTATGAGTGTTTTGTTTTTTTTTCTTAATTAGCTACAGCTTATTTAGGGGAAGGGCTTATGTTTCAAGCCTCCCCCGAAAATCCTCGCATGTGGTGCTACAAAGTCGTGCGACTTTTTAGCACCACATGTGACTTTGTAGCGCTACAAAGTCGTGGTATCACCGCGATAAGTCGCGGCGATGTCACTGGACCAGCGATGTGAACGAGGCCTTAATGTTGCCCTAGTGAACAAGGCCTTAATGACAACATCTAGCCTGCTGCACTGGACAGCAGGCTGGAATATCAGATGATGGAAGGAGTGCCAAGCGGCAAACCCCCGTCAAACAACAACTGATGCTGACAAAATGGGCAGACAACCCACTTTAAAGGGGTTGTCTCGCGAAAGCAAGTGGGGTTAAGTACTTCTGTATGGCCATATTAATGCACTTTGTAATATACATCGTGCATTAAATATGAGCCATACAGAAGTTATTCACTTACCTGCTCCGTTGCTGGCGTCCCCGTCTCCATGTCTCCGTCTAATTTCGGTGTCTTCTTGCCAATCAGGAGGCTGGAATCGGCACATGTGACGGGGCGGAGCTACGCGATGACGCGTGCAAGGGGGCGGAGCCAAAACGCCGCTGCTACCGAGCCGAGCCGAAGCGAGAATACCCATCTGCGCAAGCGCGTCTAAAAAAGCAAGAAGACACCGAAATTAGACGGAGCCATGGAGACGGGGACGCCAGCAACAGAGCAGGTAAGTGAATAACTTCTGTATGGCTCATATTTAATGCACGATGTATATTACAAAGTGCATTAATATGGCCATACAGAAGTACTTAACCCCACTTGCTTTCGCGAGACAACCCCTTTAAGTAATAATGTCCCTCCCGGCACTCTGTTTACTAATAATCCCCTTTCTGACCCTCTTATAGAATAAATGCCTCTCTTGTCCCTTTTTGGTAATAATAATGTCCCTTAGCCCCCCCCTTCCCTGCATCTAAAAAAAACACATATACTCACATTCATCTTTCCTCCCAGCTCCTGGCCTCTGCTGTCTGTGCCGCAAGGGACCCATGCCAAATTCTGCATATAGCGATCACCTAATTGCTATAGCCAGTCCTCGGTCTCACCAACGCTGAGGCCAGGAACCTGGAGGAGAGATGGAGGTGAGTATATGTGTTTTATTTTTTAATTTCACTTTTTCGGAAAAAAAGTTTTAGCCCCTGCATCAGCCCCAGAACCCAACCAGCCCACCGGGAGTTTTCCCAGTGAATTCTATGGCCAGTACACCCCTGGATGGATGGATAGATTGATTCAATTCCTGTACTTTTTATTGATATCATTTTAGAGTACATACACCTTTTTTATTACTTTTAATTCAATTTATTTCTTGGAGCCAGGATGACCAAAAAAGCACAATTCTGGCACTGCTTACTGTTTATTTCTGACAGTGTTCACTGTGCAGGATTAATAATGTGAAATTCTAATAAATGTGACTTTTACGAGCACAGCAATACCAAGTTTTCGTTTGTTTTGTTTTTTTGATGATTGGGAAAAGGTTTTTTTTACTTCTAGTATGCTTTACAGTAATTAGAAAAAGTGTAATTTACTCATTAGTGTTTCTTTTACTTCCCATAGGGGATCTGAACTTGCAATTGTCTGATAACTAATGTAGTATAATGCAATCCTAGTATTACATTATTATTTATTGTGACAGGTGTTCTGACAGGCGCTCACTCATGGCAGCCCTGTATGCACTCAGAAGGCCCTAGACTCCCATGACACCCAGACAGCACCTACTGATCTCATCACGGGAGAGCATTTTTGGGAGTCTGGAAAGCCTGAAGCAGATTCTAGCACTAAATTGAAGCCCCAGGTGTAGTAGCGGCAGGTCTGGAGAGTAGTCAGAAGGGAAGCCAGGGGTTGGTATCAGAAGGTCTCAGTAGAATTGTAGAGGAGCAAGTAGAACTGGAGCTTGATTAAGGCTTGGAGCACAATAATCACATGCTGGTGCAGTGGCAGGGTCAGGCTTTTATAATGAGCCTTATCAGGAACAGAGGTGGGGTCAGCACCGGGAGGCAGGAACTAGATAACTGGGATCAGGAAACAAGGTTGAGAGTCATGCAAGGGAACTGTCCACAGGCTGGATTGCTCTGCAATGAGAGCTACTGACTGGAGCGCAGGAGATCCCCATTTCGATTCCTGACTAAGCCAATCACAGCATTTGAAGGGTTAACATAGTGGGTATCATCCATATTTGACAGCCAACACTCGCTCACAACAGCCTTGATCAGAGATAGCTCAAGACAAAAAGCAAGACAGGACTCTTGTTCTAGAAATCAGCAGGGGTCTCAGTGGTGAGAAAACCATCAATCAGCACGTTATTCCCTATCCTGTGCCATATCCTGTGTCCCCATAAGTGCCAGTTTGAATGGCCCCCACACATAACCTCGTAAGTGCCAGCTGTAATATCTCCATAAGTGCCAGGTGTAGTGCCCTTATAAATGACAGAGCCAAAGTCCACCTAATGTCTGATTCGAGGGGTTTTGATCGGCCAAAATCAGTACTGAAGAAGAGAAAAGGCTTATAGAAAGGAGGCTGCATGAGACTCTGGTATATTCCCTTGTTTGTGATTGCAAAGACCTATATGTCATGAAGAAATCAGGCATTGTACCTCCTAGGAGTGACGCCAGGTCTTCGTGATTACTTCTGTCTGTTGGCTCCTATGGACTGTAAATTGAAGAAAATCCTATCCATAGTGGTATAATGCTGCTGTCCCAAGACTTGCGTCATCGAAAATGGTATGACTAGTGATAAGAAGACTTATACAAGGAAGTCGGTCAAAAACCATGCAATGTGGTGCAACTTTATTTGATAGAAATCAAGAGTTCATCAAGAGCAAAACATTTAATCCTCTTAATTTAGTACAGCCCTAATGGGTTTCAAGTCCCATAGCCTCTTCCTCAGAGGACTGGAGGTGTACATGTAAACTCTCTGAGGGAATTCCTGCTGTCATCTGCGGAGGAAGGAGTATTGCCCCAATAGTTTACACCAATGGTTTTTGGGCTAATTTATCATTGGATTGTGTTATTTGGTTGTATTATTTGGCCACCATATGGTACATGATGGGGGAATCGATAGGTGGTGCATGGCTAAGGCTGACCCTGCATATAACTCCATGCACACAGATCTGCAATGTGCTTAACACCTGCCTATAACTGATAGCTGTGCTCATTCTTAGGGCGGCTTCATACAAGCGTTTGCACAAATATGCTTGCCTCAGCGCAATGTAGTTGTGCAATGAACAAGGTTGATGTGCGCACATGTCTGCACATAGTACTGTACTTTTTGCACATGTAGGGCCAGTTCACATGTACGCTTGACATACCCTTTCCATGGATGGAAAGGCTATTTAGCTTAGTGAGGTCCAGATGTGTTCTTAGTTTCACAGAATTGTGCACCGTATTGAGCATTTGCTTCCATATTGAGCGCACATTTGTGCACCTTCTATAGATGGAGAGTAGAGAAGCACCTACTACTTAGCGTGCACAAAATACATACGTGAAACATGGTCATGAGAAAGAATCCATTGACATCAACAGGTTCTAATATCTTTTATGTGCACAAAAACATGCGCAAATGTGGTCATGTGCAGATGCAGCGTCCGAGGAGCGGGCCCACAGCTGAGGAGATGGCTGGGTAGATAAGGGGCCTTGTCATGGTGGTGCTCCCATCTCCTCCCCGGGGGCCGCTGAGGACCCGTTCAAGTTACTGCTGGCTGAGTTCACAGGCAAAGTGTAACCAGAGGTTACCTGCCATCATCTTGTCACTCATGACACCACCGTTCCGTCCTCTGAGGTGAAGCTCAGTGAAGGAAATTAACTTAGTCTACACACAGCGATACCTTCTGGACAAACCAGGAACAGTCGGTAATATCCGTTTACTGCAGCCTCAGCACAAGTTGTCGGGCACAAAGTATACGTTCTAGAAGGTGGTGTAACAGGTAGGACTTCTCGGGGTAATCCGGACAATCCACCGTCCTAGCTATCTGTGTGATCCCGCTCCCGGCGACTCTCTTTCTCCTTCCAACACTCTACCGGTCAACACTCATGCTTCTGGTGCCTTTCTCTCTTAAGCAGCGATCCTTCTCTCTCTCTCTCTCAGTGCTTAGTGGTAGCACCAGCACATCCTGGGTAGGGTAGGCCCAGGCTAAACAGAAGGGAATCGCTCCACTTCCTCCATTCTCCACGCACAGACTGGTTAACTAATACTCTTTGCAAGCACTCCTTCAAGAAGACCACTACGACTACTCTGTAGCATAGACTAACGAAGACCCACTTGCAAACACATATATATCACAAGGTCACATGACATACAACAAGATACATTTTCTAGACATAACCCAGACATTAACCCATTCAATGCTGCAGAGATGCAATACACATACCAAATGCACACTACAATTAAGTCACTGACAATACAATGACACGAGACAGACATATAACATTATGGAGGGGCCCCACTGGTTCTGGGCCACTACACAGAGACGTAACTTGAAGCTTCTGGGCCCAATGCAAAATCTGTAATAGAGTCCCAAAATATAATGCTTTATTCAAAGTACTGGGCTCTCTATACGGGCCCCCCAAGACTCCTGGGCTCGGGTGCAACCGCATCCTCTGCATGCCCTATAGTTACACTCCTGGTCGTGTGAAGAAGCCCTTAGATAAAAGCTATAGTAAATGATAGAGATTTGGCAGAAAGCAGGAGACAGCTCATAAAATTTGGATATCGAGCAAAACAAATACACAGCCAAGAGTTCTGGTTGTGAAAGAGGAGCCGAATGTTGAGTGTAAACTGCTTCTTATGATACGGGGCCACAGCCTGACAGTGACTGGCGTATGATTTAGTCATTGAATGGGTTCTGATGTTTATAGTGTATTTGAAGACGAGTATTTGGGCCAGATAGACAGGGGTGGAAGTGGGGACAATAATTGGCCGCATAGGGGTACAAGGGTGGTGCAACACCCCTATTTTTGTGTGCATTTGCACTCCAAAGGCCCCCATAGAAGTCTATGGGAATTGCACAAATGCGCAATATGCTGCACAATTCTGTGCAAAAAAAAAAAAACCCACACCTGAACCTCAATAGGCTTAATAGCCTTTTAAATCATGGTGTGGGTTTGTCCTGCGCCCATGCTAACAAGTCCTGCGAACACAAAAAGTACAGTAATATGTACCAATATGCAAGCAAAACTGCCTCATCCATGGCGCAAGTGCCTTGCACTCAGGTGCCTGTACAAGCACATACCTACATCCCTGGGAAGGAGACCTTATGCAGAGCCCGCAGGCGAATTTGCAGAAGATCTGAGTAGCCTTTAAGGCTACAGCAAAATGGCGTTTTTTTCTCCGTGATTTATGTCAGTGCTGCTTTTTCTCCCAAAATCATCGCTACGTTTGCGATTTACTTGTGCGTTCTGTATCGCACGATTTTGCCGTGATTTTTTTTTGTGCAAGTCAATAGGACTTTTTAAATGTTATTATCGCATTACAACGCAAGTTTGTTGCATTGCGATGGGATAAAAAGTAGGCTCCATAGGGAAACATGGGAGATAAAAAAAATCCCACATCGCAGGAAGAGCATACTGCGATTTTCCGTTGTCTCAACAGCGTATAAGTGAAAACATCGCTAATCGCAAGGAAACCATTGAAAATCATTGGTTTCATAATCTGCTTTTTTACTAAATCTCGCATCAGGTGAAAATCGGGCGATTTTCTTGCCTGTGTGAAACCACTCTAAGTCCTCCTTCACACGGGCGTATTTGCATGCAGAAAATTTTGTGCACCTAATACACAGAGTAGAACCCACTGATTTCAATGGGTTCATTGACATTTCCGTATTTTGCTTGCAACCTAAGGGCTCAGTCACAGGGGCGTTTTGACACACAAACAAGCTGTTACAGCTGTGGCAGAGGATTTCTTCATCTCCGCGGGGAGTCCCATTGTCATTGGACACTGTGACAGCATTGTCACAGTGTCTAGTGAAAATGGGACTCCCCGCAGAGATGAAGAAATGCTCTACCACAGCTGTCACAGCTGTGGCAGAGGAGAGTGGTGTTCTCCTATTGAAATCAATGGAGCTGGCAATACATATATAATATATTAAAATATAAGCCCTTCTCTGAAAATTCATGAATGGGTGAGTGCTGCCTCTGATTAGCTGAACGCAGGGACCAATCACAGGCAGCTCTCAACTGTCATTCAATAGCTGAGAGCTGCCTCTGATTGGTCACAGTGCTCAGCCAATCAGAGGCAACCCTTTCAGCAGGCGAGGATTTTAAATCTTCGCCTGCTGAAAAATCCTCAGAACAGTGCAGGGGAAGAGCCGGCTGGATGCGGCTGAGCCCCAGCAGCCTCAACGAGGTGAGTATACATTTTTTTAATTGATTTTCAGGGAAGGGCTTATATTTTAAGCTCTTCCACGAAAATCACTGCAGTGCTTGTAGGCAGCCCATTGCTTTCAATGGGAGAACATCGCTCTCTGCCACAGCTGTTACAGCTGTTGCAGAGGAGCGCAATCTACACTATATGTTCTCAATGGGGTCGGTGCTGCTGCCGCTGGCCCCATTGAGCACAAGGTGAAACTCCTTGATACGACAGCATCCAGGGGTTTCACATATATAGAACACTGGTTTTTACGCAGTTACATGCATTCTGTGAACCGGTGTCCTATAATTTTTGCTGCGTGCGTTTGTAAAATTCGCACATGTGCCTGCTCCCATTGAAAAGCATTGTTTCTATTTAGATGCTGCCGGCAAACGCAACTGAGAGACGTGCATACAAACGCCCGTGTGACTGAGCCCTAAGGCTTCTTTCACAAGTTTTCTAAAATGCACCAAAATCTAAAACAGCAATATATGATATTTTTCTTGGAGTTTTGCCCCAATTTAGAATTTTTGCTTTTTAAGTTATATACAAAAAATAATATTGTACTGTAGAATTACAAAAAATACAAAAAAGTTGTTACTTGAAACATTTTTGCCACAGCTATTCCTGGCTTGGTATTACACACAAATGGGAACTTTGTAATACCAATCCTCACCACTGCAGTTGGAATGGAGCTGTCTGATTCCTGCAGAAGTTAACTTGGTGTACAAACAGCTGTCCAGCAGGGAAAACAGAGATCCCCACTGTTAACCCCTTACATGCCACAATAATTGTTGATCGCAGTGTGTAAAGGGTTCATAGAGGAAGGGCTCTCCTTCTGTGATGTCATCAGCTAATCACAATGCAATTGTGGAGGGCCGATGGGTTGACATGGCAGCTGGACTGCTATGGCCTATGATCGCTTTTATTAGTGATAATGCATTGCAGTACTGAAGTACTGCAATGTATTGAGTGATCATATGATCACAGGTTCAAGTCCCTTTCCAGAATCACAAGTTTTTTCCTATTAGCAGGATAGGGAATAACTTGAGGATTGGTAGGGATCCAACCCTGGGAGCCCCACTGATCTTGAGAACAATGGTGTGGAGCATCTAGTAATGAATGCAAGAGTGGCTGCACATAAGCTCCGCTGCTTCATTTATTTCAGTAGGAGTGCCAGAAAGAGACATTCTTGACTATTTTTATGCTTATCAAAATAAGGGAAAATTTCCTGTTCGGTGAGGGTCCAACTGCTGGAGCCCTAACCAATCAGAACGCTATTTCCTATGCTGTGAATAGGGTATGACTTTTGATTCTGGGAACACCCCTTTAATCTTACGACTTATCCTAATGATAGGCTAAAACATATACTATCCTAACCAAATGTAATTGGGTACCTGAACAAAAATCTAAAGTAGTATTTATTTACATATGTTAATACTAAGTGTTGCCTTCTTTGGCCCTATTGGCATTGGATACAATGGAACTTGTGCCATACTTAATTGACACAACACACTCCAGCAGAGGGCATTCCCCAGGCATCCACGTCAGGTACGTCCATCTGATTTGAAGATGGAGTAGTGTTATTCGTCACTCCATTGAACGTTCTTTCAATGATGATGCTTCTTGCACCACTGCAGACGGGCAGATGAATTGCACTTCATGATGGTTGGCTTGTATGCAGTGGCATAACACATATATCCAATAACATGCATTTCCCGTCACAAACTATGTCTGACACCTCTAAGGGTCTACATCTTACGCAGCATGGCTTAGGACAAATGACAAGCTAATAAGACATGATCCATCCTACTGATAAGGGTCTCCAAATACGTTTGGTAGGATAGTGTATTATGATGGGAATACCCCTTTAAGAGTCTGTTAAATCACTACATAGAAGAAAAATGTATTGCTATATAATATGTCACTGCAAAGAAAACGGGAAAATAACTTCTCAGTAGAGAAAAATAATATAACAGTGTGGTACAATATAATAATAGAATGACGGAAGCCCCGCCAGACATTGTACTTTTTATGTTTCTACTATTTCTTTAAGTTGTCTAACATTCTGGAAGGGGAATATAAATCCCCCACATTCTATCCTGGAACGGTGTCAGCGTGTGTAGGATGGGGATAATCGGACGGAGGATAATAGGGTAACATATAGCAATCGGAGCTTACCACTGAGGCTACAAGTCTTTATTATACATAAACAATTACCACCATCATTGACTCTGTAAAATCATCTGCACACAAGGGTAAAACACTTCTGTATGTTATTATGGAGTGCAGGGAAGAGCATCTATTGGCTCTGAAATGTGTGTGGGACGGGTATGGAAACGAATTTGATATGTACAGGGGAAGTGGGCAACTCACCATACACAATCCTCCCAACGTTATGCTTGAATGGGGAATTGAATATTTTATTAAAATCTCAATCCTGACATCTTGGATCACATAGCAAGCGATTATGCACAAAACATGAAATAGGCAAAATAGATATAATTTAGAGAATATTATTTCAGTACCAATGAAGGCGAAGAGGAATTCACGCATCTGGCGGCAGAGCTCTCTACATCCAGTGGGATATCATTTAGGAAAACACTACTAGAGTACATTTTGTATTCTGCTTATGCTTGCCCAAGTACGGTATATCAATCCCTTGAGGACACGACCAGCTTTCATTTTTTAAGTTTTTGATTTCATCTCCCCACTTTCAAACAGTTATAACTTTTTTATTTTTCCATCAACATGCCATATGGGGCTTGTTTTTTACATGACGTTGTATTTTTCTAGGATGCCATTTAAAGGGGTTATCCTCAAACCTCATGCTATCCTCTACCTACAGGATAGGAGATAACTCGCAGATTGGTGGAGGGGTTTTGGCACTGAGATCCTCAACAATCCCAAGAATGGGGGTCCCGTGTCCACCTTTCTCCACATTGCAGGTTAACTGCACTTCTTGCGGTAAGGAGGAGATTGAATGGAATGGCAGTCGTATATGCATGACTCGATTCACTTTCAATGGGAGTGCTGGAGAACTCTGCAATTTCTCTCAGCTCCAGTGAATTGAGTGGCGGTTACACATGCGGGGCCAGTGCTCCATTCAGCCTGTCACTGTGGATGGGGGAAGTGACCCCAAAGTGACAAGAAGAGGGGGACACAGTACTCCCATTTTCAGGGTCGGTGGGAGAATCAACAGTGAGAACCTCAACGATCCTAAAGTTATTCCCTTTCTTGTGAATAGGGGATAACAATAGATTTTGGGACATCCCCTTCTATGTACAATACAATACATTGAAAAGCTTTAAAACATTTCTAAATGAGGTAAAATTAGAAACAAGTCATTTGAGTATTTTGGGGGGATTTGTTTTTATGACTACATGGTGCAGTAGAAATGTCATGTTAAAGGGGTTTTCTGAGTTGTAACATCTGGGGATAACCCCTTCTCCGTGCACTAATATATCAAATAGTGATATACTCACCTTTCCTGCTGTGTCCCGTGCCAGTGTTTGAGCCTCTGCTCTTGTCAGTCTTTACAGCTGCTGTCCTGCCCGATTTACAATTAAAGAAAAAATAGAATCCCTTTTTTTCTGCTTTTTGGTGCCATCTTCTGAATCACTTTTCTGTTGATGGACTGGTTTGAGGGCAAGCTGTAGTAACCGTCGGTGGCATTTTGAGGTTCATACGATTTTTGGATCACTTTTTATTCACATTTTTTCTTGCAGATGAGGTGACAAAAAAATGCAATTTTTACATTCTGCTTTTTTCTCTCTGACAGTGTTTACCATGTGAAATAAATAGTGCTGTATTTTAATAGATTGGAATTGTACAGATCAGCAATACTAAATATGTATTTACTTTTTTAATGTTTAAGTTCGGAAAGGATATTTTTTTCATCTTTTAATATTTTTGCAATAATTAAAAAAAATTCTTGAAATTATTTTTTATCCTTTTTTAGGTTCCTTTAGGAGAATTGAACTTGCGATCATCTGATCACTTGTAGAATATACTGCAATACTTCTGTCTGCCAATTATTATGGCAACCTATGGAAAAAATCTATGGCAGGCCTGCAAGCTTTCACTAGGCCCCAAGGTGCCTTGGCAACAGAATGGCATCCCCTCTATAAAGGCTTTTATACTGAACGATAACTGCATTACAAACAGCTGGTGGCATGGCATTGTGTAATCACTAACGCATTACCACGTGATGGCCGCATCACAATGCTCTATAATGTGCTGACTTCTCCTCTGTGTAGCAGAAGACAGCATCTTGCAGTAATGGGTAAATGTAGTGACTTCAGTGTCTGTGACCTTGGGTTTGTTGTTGGTGTCCAGAGGTGTGCTGCCAGTATTTATGAAACAATAGCACTTGTTGGTTGTATCAAGAATGTGCCAAGACTGAACCATGAACAGACATCTGACAGGACCTCACACAGTGGCAGACTTGTGCAGTTGACCCTAGCGGCAAGTGTTGGGTAGCACATCTGGTATCTCAGCAAAGACATGCCACAATGAACCAACTGACCCAGCAGTACAAAAGTGAGGAGGTTGGACAAATTTCCACAATGACCATGTGAGGTACCTTGCATCGACTGATGTTCAGTAGCTGAAGACTGACAAGGGTGCCTCTGATGACCCTGCATCATCACCCACAATGACTTACATGGGCCCAGGAAAAATGTGAATGAACCTTGCAGAAGGTAATTTGGAGTGATCAGTCCTATTCCCTACTGAACCATATGCATGGATGGGTCTGCATCTTTTGGGAAGAGCTGTGAGTTCTGCTCCCATTTATCCAAAAATGAGCACCAACTGACGGGCATGGGTTGAGTGGAGTATAGAGAATATTCGTCATCTTGTGGAATCTGTTTACCAACATCTGAAAAGCAGGATCACCCAAAAAGGTGAACTAATCCATTATTGAATAGATATTTCTAATGCAGTGATTGTTCAGTGTGAATATCACTGCTAATGGTGACTGCTGAATCTCAAGGGTTAAAGGCTGGAGTTATTGCTGATCCCAGACACTGCAGGTGTCAGATGAAATTTAAAGCCAGCACCCTCAACGTACAGAGCTTACTCAACTCCTGAACCCACTCCATACAAACCCCATGCATGTATAGTAGATTTGTACAGGAATACAAGGTAAGCCTTGTATTCCTTCAAGATTGAAATACAAGGCTTGAAGGATACAACTTAATTATAAGAAACAGCCCTAAAAAAAGGGGAGGAGGTATTGCATTGTATGTTAGGAAAACATTCATCTCCACAGAGATTCAAGCTTCAGAGCATGGGAGTTCTGTAGAAACTGTTTGGGTAAGAATACAAGGAGAGAACAACAGAAAGGACACCATTGTAGGCATTTACTATAGGCCATCTGGACAAGCAGAAGATATTGAAGTCTTTCTACATCAGATGGCCAAGCTCCTAAAAAAGTATGACATAGTGAACATGGGAGATTTTAACTATCCAGACATTAGTTGGGAATCTCTCTCAGGTAAAAGTAATGGATTCAACAAATTCTTATCCACTCTTGCTGCCTACTTCATCTTCCAAAAGGCAGAATAGAAAACAAGGGGATCTACTATCTTGGACCTAATTCTTACCAACAGGGAGGGAATGGTTGAGGAAGTATGGTTGGCTGGGACCTTAGGAGGCAGTGATCATGCTATCCTTGAATTTTGGTTAAAAGGGGGAGGATGACCTGAGAAAACTCAGACCTCAATGTTGGATTTTAGAAAGGCAGATTTTAATGAACTCAGAAAGAGGGTAGGAAGAATCCAAGAGCTGGATGTTCTTAAGGATAGAAATGTCCAAGAAGGTTGGGGAATATTACAAAATGAGGTTCTCAAAGCACAATCCTTAACAATCCCTAAAAGAAAAAAGAATGGGAAGCATTTAAAGAGACCAGGATGGATGAACACAGAACTTGCACACATGTTAAAAACGAAGAAAAATATGTTTATCAAATGGAAAGAGGGAGGAATATCTAAAGCTAATAATGAATTGTGGCTTGCAACAGAGGCCAAAAGCAATTAAAATGGATTTGGGGGATATTTCAAAAGTAAAAGAAAAGTCAAAGATGATATTGGATGCTTACAAGATGAAAATAGTGAATTGGTTAAGAATGATGATGTATAGGCCAAACTTTTAAATTCCTATTTTGAATCTGTTTTCTTTCAGAAAGTAGATGTAACATCAACTGATCTTCCCTGTGCTATTGGGGGAATAAAAGAATGCAGGCTATCTATAAGCAGAGAGATGGTGAGGGAACACTTAGCTAACTTAAATGAATTCAAGTCTCAAGGTCCAGATGAATTACATTCTAGGATACTAAAGGAAGAAGTGAAGGTAATTGCTGAACCACTCACCATAATCTTTGAAAATTCCTGGAGAACAGGAGAAGTCCCAGAAGATTGGAAAATGGCAAATGTTGTCCCTATCTTCAAAAAAGGGAAGAAGGTGGATCCAGGAAACTACAACCCTGTAAGCCTGACTTCTATACCAGGAAAGCTCTTTGAACAAATTATCAAACAGCATGTACGCAAGTACTTGGATAAAAATGGAGTAATTAACCAGAGCCAGCATGGGTTTGTAACTAACAAGTCATGGCAGACAAATCTTATTTCCTTCTATGATAGAACGACAGAATCACTGATTGAGTTGATCAGGGAAATGTGGTGGATATAGTATATTTTGACTTTAGTAAAGCATTTGACAAAGTATCTCATACTATACTTATTGAAAAAATGACCAAATATGGGATTGATAAAGCAACTGTTAGGTGGATTCTCAACTGGCTAAGTGATCGTACTCAAAGAGTGGTCATAAATGGCTGCACATCCAAGTGGAACAATGCATCAAGTGGGGTACCACAAGGCTCTGCCTTAGGCCTAGTGTTGTTCAACATTTTCATAAATCATCAGGCGTAGAAAATTGATGCAAACCGATCAAATTTGCCGACGACACAAAGCTATGAGGCATAGCTAACACTAGGGAAGAGAGAGCGAGTATTCAAAAAGATCTACAAAAGCTTGAACAGTGGGCGGCGACTAACAGAATGGTATTTAACAAGCAGAAATGCAAAGTCCTACATCTGGGCAAGAAAAATGAAAAAAACACATACAGAATGGGAGGAATTGGGCTAAGCAGCAGCACATGTGAAAAAGATTTGGGTATAGTAATACATCATAGACTTAACATGAGTCAACAATGTGATGCAGAAGCAAAAAAGGCAAACAGAATTCTGGGATGTATTAAGAGAAGCATAGAATCTAGATCACATGAGGTAATTATCCCCCTCTACCTCATCTGGAATAAAGTGTCCAGTTCTGGGCACCCCACTTTAAAAAAGACATAGACAAACTGGAGAAAGTTCAGAGAAGAGTTACCAACAGGGTGAGCAACCTTCAAATCATGTCCTATGAGGAACGGTTAAAGGATCTGGGAATATTTAGCTTGCAGAAGAGAAGACTGAGAGGAGACTTAATAGCTGTCTACAAATATTTGAAGGGCTGTCACAGTGCAGAGGGATCAGCCCTATTCTCATTGGCACAAGGAAAGACTAGAAACAATGGGATGAAACTGAAAGGGAGGAGACACAAATTAGATATTAGAAAAACTTTCTGACAGTGAGGGTAATCAATGAGTGGAACTGGTTACCACGGGAGGTGGGGAGTTCTCCTTCAATGGAAGTATTCAAACAAAGGCTGGACAAATATCTCTCTGGGATGATTTAGTGAATCCTGCACTGAGCAGGGAGTTGGACCAGAGGACCCTGGAGGTCCCTTCCAACTCTACCATTCTAGGATTCTATATCATGAAGGGGTTGAGTGGGTTACCCAGGCAAAAAGTAAATTTGGAAAGCTGCTCAACATAATGGAAAAACATAAAGGTAGGCATACTCACCTCACCGTATTCCCTGCGACTCCTGTTGCAACAGTGTCTGGTACTCTGCTGCTCTCTAACATTTGCTGCAACATTGACTTCCCCAACAGCAGAAACACTTGAGCACTGCAGTAACTCACCACCTCACTTCAACTGGTGACTATTTGCACATGTCCCATTTCCGGACGTAATCATTGCTGCGGTTGGAAGTAGAGAGAAATGGGAGACTCGGCAATCTTGAACAATGGGGAATCCAGTGAGAATGCCTTCTTTTATGTTTTTTCATTATGTTAAGCAACTTTTCCCCCAATTTTTTCTCTTGGGTAACCTCTTGAAGACTTGATGCACACGAGCTTATCATGCCAGTTTTTTTTGCTTTTAGATTTAAAAAATCATGGCAGATTCCACATTACAGAAACATTCTCCACTAGATTTGCAATGATGATCTTGTTGTCCAAAATAATAGAACCCTGGTGGAAACTCAACGCTATCAGCTTCAAAACAGATCTATAGCCCTGCTAAGACTTATAAGTATGAGACTAATATGAACAGAGCCCTACTCCCTTCCACACAAACCGAATGTAGGTTAGCAGTAGGGGGCAAATGAAAGGACTGGAAGTACAGAATATACAGGGTGTTTTTTGAAGTCTATAACCATGTAGATACATACACTGAATGGTCACGTGATTAGACACTGACCCTTTCACGATTGGAGCTTCCCTTCATGAAAATTAAACCTGTGACCCCCACAGTGCAGCATAAAATCAAGTGACAAGTTTTCTAAGAATTAGTTTCAGTGAGAATCCACATTAGATGGGAAAATTGAATGATCTGAGCGAATCCCAACAAGTCATTAGTGCTAGACTAGCTGGGGCCAGGATTTCATACAATACGAACTTTGTGGGGTTTTCTTGTGCAGTGAAATAGAGAATATATCGAAAATGGTGTGATCAAGGAAAAACATCAAAGGATTTCTGTGGGTGGAAAGAACTAATGGCCAAAAGGGGTTGAAGGAACATGTCAAGAATCGCTCAGAGAAACAGGCAGTGCACAGTCAAGCAAATGACAGGTGAATACAATTTTGGAGATCAAACTAATGTATCCGAATGCACAACTCGTCATTCCTTAGCACGCATGGGCTACAACAGCAGACGACCAGTTTGAAAGACATTGCTGTCTAAGAGAAATAGACTACAGTGGGTAAAAGAGTGCAAAAGTTGTAGTACTGAGCAATTGAAAAACATCACCTGGTCAGATAAATCCAGATTTCTGTTGCATCATGCTGATGGGAACGTCAGAAGTTGGCTTAAGCACCATGAATCGATGAACCCTTCCAGTCAGCTGGTCAGAGCATTTCTGTACCACCACATAATCTATAGAACTACCAGAAGCTTCCTTTCCACATGGCCCAATATTTCTTTCATGATGAATTTCTGCAGTAGTGAAGGTCAAAGGAAGTCCAATGGACTACTTCATGGGGGCTCTAATAAACGTACCATTTAGTGTAGGTCTGTATAGGACCTATATACACAAAATGGTAAAATAATTTCAGAAAGATTATTACAAAGGTTTTTGTTACATTTTAGATCGACTAGAGCAATAGAAAATGGATGCAAAAGTGTACATGGTCATTAATCTAAAAACTGTGCTGTAAGACTTGATTATTTCGGAGTCTCCACCAGTGGACTAGACACATAATAATGTCTTTATTACCAGGTAAGAAATGCACTACCACAAATATACAAATGATTTTCAATGCAATTATCTGGAACGTGGACGGAACCGGTAAAACCAAGGTAATATTTTGATTTATTTGTTTATTTTTGCAGTGGCTAAGTTAATAAATCAATTAAGCAAACCGAGTTAAGAAGCAACCGAAAGATGGGACAATTTTATTGAAAGGATACACTGAGCAGAACAGTTTAAATTAAATTCGGATAATGGAAAGCGGCAGTCTGTTTAGCGGCGAGAGAAGGCTACAGTAGGTTCAAACTTCCATTCACTTAAACTTAAGACCTTATGTTTGGGTTTCTGCTGACAGAAAACTATAAAGGAACTTTCACAAGATAAAAAACAGACCTGGAACAAGAGAACCTCTTGAGATGCCATGAAGACATCGACTCTCCTTTAACTCACTTTGACACAGTAATTTCCATAGTTGTGGAGACACTGTGTAAGAGTCACTGTTACGATGCGTGACGTCACTGACATGCCAATATAAATATTTTATACATTTTTCTTTCGGTCTAAGTGTCAAAAAAATCCTTGAAACACAACTGAAAAGGAAAAAAGTTCTCAAAATACTCTAGTGCTGTCTGAAGGTTTCAGAAACAAAGCATGGCCACCCATATGGCGACAGACGGGGGAAAAAAAGTCTATGTAGGTATATTTAGATGCAGCTCCATTTTGTGATGTTCGGCAAGAGGGATGGATCTCCTTGAAGTGGGAAAGACGAATAAATAGTCCCTAAGACAAAAAGCATACAATGTGGTCATTTGCATGTCATTTGCATATCATTTGCATGTCTCTGACAACATGTGCAGGATTTTTCTTGTTTAGCTTTGAGCAGGAACTGCTAGCTTTTTAGCTTGCTGGGAACCCGTGAACGCCTTTGTCTTCT
Source organism: Eleutherodactylus coqui (assembly GCF_035609145.1). Lineage (NCBI taxonomy): Eukaryota > Metazoa > Chordata > Amphibia > Anura > Eleutherodactylidae > Eleutherodactylus > Eleutherodactylus coqui. The sequence continues at coordinate 73,544,600 of NC_089841.1, forward strand.
GATGAAAGTTTTTACTGTATACATACATCGGAGGATGGGTTCGCACATTTTCCCACCACACCCTATTTAGATGTGCTGCCTATAAGGTCGCCAATCTTTCCTCTGCAGTAGTGGGAATGACTAATATGATTAAGATCAAGCTATATGAACTGAAATGACACATTTGTGTTTCTTCTTGTTTGGAACAATAAAGAAACAGGCCATTTACATCCCCCTATACATTTCTACAACAGTGTGTCAGATCTATACTGGAGCAGGACAAGTTCCCCTTCAGTAAATGTGAGTGCAGTGAATAAGTCATTTGAAAAGTGCCAGGACATGTTACAATGACTTATTTAACAAGACTGAATGCCAGTGATGCCAAGATACTGACATATTGGAATCATTCACAGCCAAGTTGGAACAAAGAAATCAATCTGAAAATTACTCCTGGTAATAGTGTCATAGACATTCTAATGAGATAATATTAACTATGAAAGAGAAGCCATCCACAAAAGACTTCTCCTAAAAGAGCCACACACACTATCCTAATACGTGAGAACAAGACATCAATGGGAGGCTCCAGCTCCAGAACCCCAGAAGGCAGGGTATATTATAGAGAGCCCTATTATATAGGAATGAGCTTTTATCATTGAAAGCCTTCATCTCCTTTCTGCATTTTATCAATTTAATAGGAAGATATTTAGTTGGAGGTTTTGTATATATTTTAAACTAGCTGATATACCCAGCTTCGCCCGAGTTAATTTGGTACTGGTGTTTATCTGGTGTTCACACGGAAAATCTTATGAAGTCATGCTTACTTTAGAGATACCGGAAAAACATATGTTCACCATTTTGCATAATTCTCTGCGTTACCCAGGAAATACCACGTGGAGGTAACCATGTGACGTTTACTTTATATAAAATGACATCAGGAAGTGAGAGAATTAGACTACGTACATAAAATTTGGACACTAATTCTTTTGCGCATAGAATTGAATAATCAAGTTGAGACCCATTAACGTTTCCTATTTATGACATAATCAATGCTCGTGCCAAATTTCCCGTTTCTATGACACCGGAAAGTGAAAAAATTACATTCCGCACATAAAATTTGGACGCTAATTCTTTTGCGCTAGAATTGAATAATCAAGTTGGGACCTATGAACTTTTCCTATTTATGACATAATCAATGCTCGTGCCAAATTTCACGTTTCTATGACACCGGAAAGTGAGAAAATTAGATTCCGTACGTAAAATTTTGGACGCTAATTCTTTTGCGCATAGAATTGAATAATCGAGTTGGGACACATTAACTTTTCCTATTTATGACATAATCAATGCCCGTGCCAAATTTCATGTTTCTATTACATTAGGAAGTGAGAGATTTAGATTATGTACGTAAAATTTGGACGCTAATTCTTTTGCACATAGAATTGAATAATGGAGTTGGGACCCATTAGTGTTTCCTATTTATGACATAATCAATGCTCGTGCCAAATTTCCTGTTTCTATGACATCGGGAAGTGAGAAAATTAGATTCCGTACGTAAAATTTGGACGCTAATTCTTTTGCGCATAGAATTGAATAATGGAGTTGGGACCCATTAGCATTTCCTATTTATGACATAATCAATGCTCCTGCCAAATTTCCCGTTTCTATGACACCGGAAAGTGAAAAAATTACATTCCGCACATAAAATTTCGACGCCAATTCTTTTGCGCTAGAATTGAATAATCGAGTTGGGACCCATTAGCTTTTCCTCTTTACAACATAATCAATGCTCCTGCCAAATTTCACGTTTCTATGACACCGGAAAGTGAGAAAATTAGATTCCGCACGTAAAATTTCTACGCCAATTCTTTTGCGCTTAGAATTGAATAATCGAGTTGGGACCCATTAGCTTTTCCTATTTATGACATAAGCAATGCTCGTGCCAAATTTCCTGTTTCTATGACACCGGAAAGTGAAGAAATTACATTCCGTACGTAAAATTTGGACGCTAATTCTTTTGCGCATAAAATTGAATAATGGAGTTGGGACCCATTAGCTTTTCCTATTTATGACATAATCAATGCTCGTGCCAAATCTCCCGTTTCTATTACACCGGAAAGTGAAAAAATTAGATTCTGCACGTAAAATTTGGACGCCAATTCTTTTGCGCTAGAATTGAACAATCGAGTTGGGACCCATTAGCTTTTCCTCTTTATGACATAATCAATGCTCCTGCCAAATTTCACGTTTCTATGACACCGGAAAGTGAGAAAATTAGATTCCGTACATAAAATTTCGACGCCAATTCTTTTGCGCCTAGAATTGAATAATCGAGTTGGGACCCATTAGCTTTTCCTATTTATGACATAATCAATGCTTGTGCCAAATTTCCTGTTTCTATGACGCCGGAAAGTGAAAAAATTAGATTCCGCACGTAAAATTTGGACGCTAATTCTTTTGCGCTAGAATTAAATAATCGAGTTGGGACCCATTAGCTTTTCCTATTTATGACATAATCAATGCTCGTGCCAAATTTCACGTTTCTATGACACCGGAAAGTGAGATAATTAGATTCCGTACGTAAAATTTGGACGCTAATTCTTTTGCACATAGAGTTGAATAATCGAGTTAGGACCCATTAACTTTTCCTATTTATGACATAATCAATGCTCCTGCCAAATTTCGAGTTTCTATAACACCGGGAAGTGAGAGAATTAGATTCCGTACATTAAATTTGGACGCTAATTTTTTTGCGCATAGAATTGAATAATCGAGTTGGGACCCATTAACTTTTCCCATTTATGACATAATCAATGCTCGGGCCAAATTTTAAGTTTCTATGACATTGGAAAGTGACAGATTTAGATTACGTACGTAAAATTTCGACGCCAATTCTTTTGCGCTAGAATTGAATAATCGAGTTGGGACCCAATTACTTTTCCTATTTTGGAGATAATCTATGCGCGTGCCAAATTTCATGTTTCTACGACATCGGGAAGTTGGAGAACTTTTGGCGAGTCAGTCAGTCAGTGAGTGAGTCAGTGAGTCAGTGAAGGCTTTCGTCTTTATATATATATATGGGTTGAGCTGTAATGAACAATCATTTTTAAGCAGCAGTGGAATGCAAAAAACCCCTATAATTATCTATCTATCTATCTATCTATCTATCTATCTATCTATCTATCTATCTATCTATCTATCTATCTATCTATCTATCTATCTATCTATCTATCATTCTCTATCTCACATCTTATCCAGGGCCAGTCTTATGTTGGATGAAGCCCTATGTGGTACCGTTTGTTGGCACCCTCACCCCATTGTTGTACCTATCAACAACCGTACCATAAAGTGTCTAATTGTTATGGTCGCCAGCCGCGGTCAGCAGCACCTTCTATCACTTCCATCTCCAGACGGCCATGGCCTTCAATCTTCTGTCTTCTGTGTGGCAGACAATGCATCATTTTTCTAGCCATTTTCTCTGGCCCAGGGCACATATACACTTGGTTAACCACTTAAAAGTCCAGCATGCACATCCATCTTTTCCAGCTTTCCCATCCCTAGCTTATCCTGGCCCTTCCCTTGCTTCTTATAGTTCCTTTCTTTCCGCAGGATGGTTCCTGGGCAATAAGGTTCTTAGTGTTTCACTGACTATCACAGAGAAAAAGTCAAAAAAATTACTTTTATTGATTCTATTAAAATATAAACTAAGCCGATGGTTGAATGCTCGACAAGCCCGCTGGGCCCTGTTCTTTTCACGGTTCAATTTTGTAGTGACTTACAGAACCGGCTCAAAGAATGTTAAAGGGGTTCTGACACAAATAATGTTTTTATGCTTTAGCAGCCATTGTTCCCTGGTCTGCCTAATGGACACAGGGAACCCATGGTTTAATGGCTGCTAAAGCATAAAAAGATAATACTTACCTGTTCTTCTGTTGTTGTTGACATCGGGGGGGGGTCATCTCCCAGCAGGCGCTGTTCCTCCTCTTCTGTCTGCACGAGCCAATCCGGGATCGCGCGCATGCGCAGTGGAGAGGTGCCCTCTGACAGGAGTCAGGACGGGCTGCGTCTCCACTGCGCATGCGCATGACTCCGGAGTTCAGCAGGACGGACGGGCCGCCCACAGCAAGCACTGCTTGTGACGTGCTTGCTGTGGGCGGTCCGTCCGTTCACCTCGGAAGTGCCTGACGGACGGACCAGAGCAGGAAGCGGTCTTTTTGACCGCTCCTGCTCTGCTTTAAAGGCACAGAAGAAGATGCCGGCTGGAGGGGACATGCCTGGCGATCGGGCCAGGCCAGGCAAGGTGAGTACAATTTTTTTTTTTGATGTCAGAACCCCTTTAAAGCAGATGCATTGTCTAGGAGTTTTAGTACCCCGGAACCTGCAGAATCTGCCAAATTTGCATTTAATAATCATGTCAATTCGTCTTCCCAAGTTTCGCCGTTTCTCTGTAATTATGGTTTCCATCCTCGATTTGCACTCTCTACTCCTGTTTCGAACACTCCATCCGCTGATACCGCTATTGATGAACTGTGCACAGTTCGGGCCCAGGTTCGTAAGAACCTTCAGGGTTCCCAGGAGAAGGTACTTAGGCAGTCTAATAAGAAACGCACCATCACTGCACCTTTTTTTGTTGGGGAGCAAGTCTTATTGTCTTCTAAGAATTTGAGACTGGAGGTTCCGTCTTTAAACTTGCACCGCGGTTTATTGGTCCTTTTTCTATTTCGCAGGTTATTAATCCGCTGGCTTATAGATTGTCTCTTCCTGGCTCTTGGAAGATTCATAATGTTTTTCATAAAAGCTTGTTAAAAAGATATGTGACTCCAGTGTTGCCCACCAGTGACCCGCCCTCTGCTACGCTGGTGCAAGGAGAATTAGATTTTGAGGTGGATAGTATTGTTGACTCCAGGCGGGTTTGGGGCTCAATACTGTATCTGATCCACTGGAGAGGGTTTGGCCCTGAGGAACGGACGTGGGTTCCTGCCATAGATGTTCATGCCCCACGTCTGGTCCGATTATTCCACAGGGCCTTTCCTCTTAAGCTCGCTCCGGGTCTTGGGGGTCCAGTGTCCCCCCGTAGAAGGGGGAGGTACTGTTAGGACCGGCAGCTTTCGGGGTCTCCGCGTCTGCACCTCCAGTCCTATCACCCGAGCTGATCGGGTGCCGCACAGGGGAGCTCCGGTCTTGGTGACCTCCCCGGGCTGTCGGGGTCCCGGACACTGGCTCCGGGCACGTGCTCCTGGGCTCAGGGAGCGGCGCCTGGGTGGTCAGTTGCTGGAGATGTGGCGATGCAGTCCACGTTGCCATGACATCCTGACTAGCAGCATCTGCACTTGCTGCTGGATGTCTGGGATCTGCACTCGCTGCCTTTTGCCTGGGTCTGGCTGCTGGCAGGCTCCCCGCCCCAATCAGCTGCTGGGCGGGAGTTCTGACAGCATTTAAACGTGCCTGTTTCTCTCCAGCATTGCCAGTGTATGTTTGTCTCCAGGCTACACCCGCGTTATTCTTATCTGATTTCCCGTTGTGACCCTCTGCTTTTGGACCTGACTCTGACCTTGTCTGATCCCTGGTACCGCGTATTCTCCTGTTGCCGACCCGGACTTCCTGACTTGCCACTGTGTCTGTTTGTCTCGGTATTTGTTTGTAAGTCTGACCCCCTGCCCCGCTTCCCTAGGGAATATAGGGACTGTGGCCCAGTTGTCGCCCTGGGGCCTAGCCCAGGGGGGCAAGTAGGTAGGGAAAGGGGTTGCGGGTAGCTTTTAGGGACTTCCAGTACCCGAACCCCAGTACCCTGACAGTTGGGGTCTTTTTCCTTCTTTACTAATCATTCTAGAACAAAATAGGGTCAGTCTATAGTCAGACCTAGTGTAGGGTGAATTTTTAAGTACGGTTTCTGTACCTTTATGCCATCTTTCTTCAAGTACTTAGGCCTCTGCTGTACCTTTCTAATCTTTGCCAGTTGGCATCCAGTCAGCTTATGGATACCCTCTTATTGACTCTGGATTGCTGAGCGATTGTCGCCAGGGTCACTATTGAGGGGTGTCTTCTGAGTGTACTACACTGCTCTATAGGCAAACCTTTAACAGTACTGGTGAACGGTCACCCTGATGTGATTCTCTGATGTGAACTTATGTCTGCTGAGAAACAACAGTATAGATTATAATTATAATCATACACCAGTCTAAGTTTACGGGATTGCTACACACCCACCCATTATATCGATCTAGTGGGGGTGTTGTGCACCTAATATAGGCACACATATATAGCCAAACATATAGGCAATGGCATCAATCAACATCTGGCTCATTCTTAACAGAGACCTTCTAAGTCAGCTATCCCTACACCTTGTTTATCATTTATTACTGACCATTATAAAGGTGTCCTTGTGTAACCCTTTGGTACACAGCAAACTGTCTTCACCCCTTATGATCATATGCACTAAATGAAGGAGTATGAGACTGCCCTCCTTGCTATACTGTAAATACAAGAAGTGTGTTGATGTTGAGTAGATTCAGGTTATCCTCCCCAAGATCCATTATTGGACAAGTGGAGACCCAGCTTTGTTTGTTGTCTGTTGTGAGTTTGTCGGTGAGCCTAGTTTATATTTTAGTAGAACCAATAAAAACTATTTTTAAGACTCTTTCTCTTTGATAAAGACATGCCCAAAAGAGTTTCGTTGCCCATCTGTGAAATCTAGTGTTTCGCTGAAGTTGTTTCTGTATTATGCTTCCTTCTCTGTTTTGACTCTCTGACTGAATATCCAGCTTTCCTGAACTCTGCTTGTCCTGATCTTGGCCTGTTTACTGACTACTACTTGCCCTGACCTCCTGCCCGGTTACCATATTGCATGAACTCTACCTGTGCTGACCTCAGTCTATTATCTGACTCCTAGCCTGAAGCCTTGGTACCACACTCCGGTATCTTTTGTTGTCCATCCCTAAGGCCTATGTCTATCTCATCTATCAGAGAAAATTATAAGTGCGTGTTCTTATATATGTATTGATTGGCTACATGTTGTACATAGAGTTGTTCAGCATGTTTTTACACAGATGAAGACTTGCTGTGCGATGATTTGTCAGAGAGCTGAAAGAAGGATGGAAGACGAGAAGCGAGGGAGGGCCCACACTCCCTTTCATCTGCTCTCACATAGTTACACTTATACTAAATGAATGGGATATGTTTAAACAGCAATAACTTGCAAACATGAGGCCTATTAATTTTACAGTATTCTCTCCACTGAAGGTAAATTTAGGGTATGGGTCTGAAAAGATTCTTGAAGGGAACCTATAACCAGGATAGCTTTCTAAACAGTATACATTATGCTCCCTTGGGCTCACTATTAGAAATGAGCGAGCACTAAAATGCTCAGGTGCATCGTTACTCGAGCCAAGCTTTTTGTAATGCTTGAGAGCTCATTTTGAGTAGCGAACCCCATTGAAGTCAATGGGAGACTCGAGCATTTTTCAAGGTGACCGATGCTAAGAGAGGAGCGTACATTGTGTTCAATGGAGCCGCAGCTGCTGCCGGCGGCTCCATTGAAAACAATGGTCTGCTGGCACCCCTGAAATGTTTTCAGGGAAGGGCTTTACATATAAGCCCTTCCCTGAAAAACAAAACCGTTAGTGTAAAAAAATTAAATAAATAAATAAACTTACCGTCCGAAGCTGCCGTGTCCCCCGCAGGGATGAAGAACACATCTGCCGCATGCGGCAGATGTTTCCTTCATCCCCGCTAGTAAAAAGAATTCCCTGCTGCTGCACCTGCCACATCTGTGACAGATGCAGCAGAGGAATTCTTCAATTCCCTACCGCAGCTGTCACACATGACAGCTGTGGTAGAGGATCCTGCTGCCGGCACCCCGTCATTGAATTTCAGGGAAGGGCTTTAAATATAAGCCCTTCCCTGAAAAACCAGTGAAAGTTGTGTAAAAAAAATAAAAAATATAGATACTGACCTTCCTTCAGCTGCAGGGGCTTAGCCGCGTCTTCTCTGCGCTGTCCCAGGCTCTGTAATCCTGTTCTTTGAGCAGGCGAGGATTTAAAATCCCCACCTGCTGAAAGAACTGATTGTGATTGGCTGAAGTGCTCAGCCAATCACAGGCAGCTCTTGCCTAATGAATGACGGGCGAGAGCTGCCTGTGATTGGCTGAGCGCCTCAGCCAATTACAATCAGCTCTTTTAGCAGGCGGGGATTTTGAATTCCCGCCTGTTCAAAGAACAGGACCACAGAGCCGGGGACAGCGCAGAGAAGATGCAGATGAGCCCCGGAAGCTGAAGGAAGGTGAGTATCTATTTTTTTAATTTTCTTACACAACTTTTACTGGTTTTTCAGGAAAGGGCTTATGTTTAAAGCCCTTCCCTGCAAACCAATGACGGGGTCCCAGCAGCAGGATCCTCTACTGCAGCTGTCATGTGTAACAGCTGCGGCAGGGAATTAAAGAATTCCTCTGCTGCATCTGTCACAGATGTGGCAGGTGCAGCAGCGATGAATTCTTTTTACTAGCGGGGATGAAGGAAACATCTGCCACATGCGGCACATGTGTTCTGCATCCCTGCGAGGGACGCGGCGGAGAGGTAAGTATTTTGTGGGGTTTTTTATACTAAAATTATTGTTTTTCAGGGAAGGGCTTATATGTAAAGCCCTTCCATGAAAAACAATTCAGGGGTGCCAGCAGAGCATTGTCTTCAATGAAGCCGTTGGCAGCAGCCGACGGCTCCATTGAAGACATGGGGAGGAGAGGGTGAAATGTTCTCGAGCACTTCTCGAGCACCACGTGGTGCTCGCTCGAGTAACGAGAACTCTCGAGTATGCTAATGCTCGAACCAGCATCAAGCTCGGATGAGCATGCTCGCTCATCTCTACTCACTATACCTTTTGGAAATTACATTTTTTTAAATCCTGTGTTGTATGCAAATTAGGTTCAAACAGTCCAGTGGGTGTACCCAGATCATTCCTTTTAGTGACCACAAAATAAGAAGAAGCATGGCCAATATCCATTACTGAACACTAAACCTTTACATATAAGAGGATATGACTAATATTGAGGATCTGTAGTGTTTTCTTAGAGCAGAATGTGGGTCACATCATTGGTCTTATCTAAGTTTCGGCCAGTAACATACTGTACATGGTCCTCACTAGACACATCAAGCTTATATAGATATACTGTAGAGGATCTTAATTATCCTGAATCATGAAGGCTTTAAGCTTTCAGTGATTACGTTAATCCAGTGATCTCATTTAGACTATATTGCATTGAATTAAAGGTAATTTATTATGCTTAATGCTTCTCAAAACCCCCATGAGAATTGAATTAACTGTTCCTGCATGTTTTATAAACATGTCTGTATAATTCCTTGAGAAAAAATACTGAATGATTCCATATCCTCGCTCTTCATTTGCTTATTCTACACAGCACAAATATTACAATAGTTGCCATCTGCTTTCCTTTACCCAGAATTGAATATTTTAATATGGAACAGGTAAAACTGTACCAGAAAAAAAACAATGAGAAGTAATAGATTGGATCAGCTCCCATACTTTACAATGTATGATATATGTTGGAATTCTGGAAACTTAATGGTGGTCTTGGTCAAAATCTCTACAGACTAACAAAAATACTGTAAAACAAAACCGGGGAAGTAAATCCTATCTGGCAGCAGCAGATAAAAAGCCTAGGTAGAAGATGCATTGAAGCAATGATTTCTTTGTGTTAGGTTTGATTTTATATTATGTTTTACTTTTATGTAATATTGAACATTTGGAATAATTCCCACATGCTGATTTGGATATTGCCAAGTTGAAAATGTTCATTTTAGAAGTATAGAAGGTCCCTGAGTCCTCAGCATTGTTCTCTTACAGCTCAAAGCGATTAAAGGTCCTAAGAATAGTCTTGTATGATTTAATCATGCACATAAAAGAGATTTTATAGGCATAGCATGAATTGTTCTTATATGAAACAAATATTAAATTCTAATCAACATCACCCCAGACCAAGAACAGAACTGTGGGCGCCCCATATATGGGATTCCTGCAGTTATGCAATTACTCTCTGTACTGGATGTGTTCCTTGTACTGGCAATAAAGAAACAGGGATGTAGTTAGTTCTAGCATTGTCCAATCAGCAGACACTAAAGGAGTTGTCTGAGATTCAAAAACATGGCTACAAGAGAGAAGAGGTTTTCACTTTAGCGCTAATAGCTTTCATTTCTTGACTCAACATTCTTTTTATGTTTTTGCTTCTGGGTTGTTTTATCGGACCTTATCAGTCTCTAACCTTTTTCATCTCACCTCACTAATCCTCAAACCTATTTTCATCTCACCTCACAGTCCTTAAACTTGGTTTCATCTGACCTGGGTTTTATTTAACCCTATTAGTTTTCAACCATGGTTTCATCTAAACTCACTAATCTTTAACCTTGGCTACATCTAACCACTCTAGGCCTCAACCTTAGATGCCGCTGATGTCCTTAAAATTGGTTTCAACTGACCTTACTAGTCCTCCATCTTGGTTTTATCTGCCCTCATTAGTTCTTACCTTTGGTTTCATCTACTTCACTGGGGGGAGCTGAATATCCCCATTTCCCCCTATTACATGTGATATCCAGCTCCCCCTAGTGAAGTAAGTCTATTCCATCTTACTTCCGTACCATATCCTTGGGTGTTCTAGTTGCGCATGGGGGGTAAAGCTTTTTCTCCTCTTGTCTTTTACTGTTTATTACCAAGGCTGACTACCCCGGATTTTTTCCCCTTGATGCTCTCCTGATTTGCTTTGGGATTGGACACCTGTTGCTTTCCTGACCTGTCTGGGGTTTGACACCTTAGTATATACAAGGCTGATGTGGGCCCATTAGTGTGGAGTTCGGCCTTATGATGGACTCCATACCATACACGTTAGTCCACGTATACCTGGATATATTCTCTAGATTCATTTATATAATGAGCGCAGATGTCTTATTATATTTTTTGCTTCTTTGGTTTTATCTAGTCTGACTAGTCTTAGCACTTGGTTTCATCTGACCTCTTAAAACCTCAATCTTGGTTTAATTTTACCTCATTTGTTCTTAACCTTGATTTCATCTCACCCAATTAGCCCCTAAACTTGGTTACTTTGACATAACAATTCCTCATCCTTATTTTTCCTTTGTATTCATTAGTCCTTAAACTTGTTTTCATTTGACCTCACTTGTCCTCAGCCTCAGATATTTTTGACCTCATTAGTTCTTGAACTTAGTTTTATCTGATCTAACTAGTCTTCAACCTTGGCTTTATTTAACCTCAGTGGTTTCATCTAACCTAATTAGTCCTTAGACTTAGTTTCATTTGATAATAATAATCTTTATTTGTATAGTGCCAACTTATTCCGCAGCGCTTTGATCTCAGCATACCTTAACCTTCTTTTTCCTTTGACCTCATTAGTCCTTAAACTAGCTTTGATTTGACTTCACTTGTCCTCAACCTTCGATGTCTCTGACCTATTTATTCCTTAACCTTGGATTCATTTGTTCTGACTAATCCTTGACCATGTTTTATTTAAAATCTTTAGTCCCCAATATTGGTTTGAACTGAGGTCACATAATCAAGATTTTATTTGACCTAAAAGTTGCATGCTGCTGACCTTATTAATCATTAACATTCGTTTCATCTGGCTTGACTAGTCCTCAACCTAAGTTGAATCTAACCTCACTAGTTCTCAGCTTTGGTTTCATTTAGTCTGACTAATTCTTGTACTTGGTTTCATCTGACATCACAAATTCTCAATCTTGGTTTCTTTTGACCTCACTAGTCCTTAACCTTGGTTTCATCTGACCTGATTAACCCTTAAACCTGGTTTCATCTAATCTCAAGAATGCTGAACCTTGGTTTCATCTAATTTCACTCGTCCTCAACCTTAAAGGGGTTGTCCCGCGGCAGCAAGTGGGTCTATACACTTCTGTATGGCCATATTAATGCACTTTGTAATATACATTGTGCATTAATTATGAGCCATACAGAAGTTATAAAAAGTTTTATACTTACCTGCTCCGTTGCTAGCGTCCTCGTCTCCATGGTGCCGACTAATTTTCGCCCTCCGATGGCCAAATTAGCCGCGCTTGCGCAGTCCTGGTCTTCTGCTCTCTTCAATGGAGCCGCTCGTGCAGAATGCAGGCTCCGTGTAGCTCCGCCCCGTCACGTGCCGATTCCAGCCAATCAGGAGGCTGGAATCGGCAATGGACCGCACAGAAGAGCTGCGGTCCACGGAGGAAGAGGATTCCGGCGGCCATCTTCACAGGTAAGTATAGAAGTCACCGGAGCGCGGGGATTAAGGTAAGCGCTCCGGTAAGCTTTCTGTACGTCCCTGCATCGGGGTTGTCTCGCGCCGAACGGGGGGGGGGGTTTGAAAAAAAAAAACCCGTTTCGGCGCGGGACAACCCCTTTAAACTTTCTTCCACCAGTTCTTACTCATTCAACAGCTATATGAACTGTTCTTTTGATATTCCAATCAGGGTTGTTCTCACAACAAGCTCACATTCACTGTCCCGGTAGTTTAATGTTATCAGTACCTGATTTACCAGAATTTTTTTTAATGTGTCAATTTTCTTGTTCTCCAAACCAACTGTCATTTCAGGAGACTTTCTTAGTAGAAACTACACCGATAAGTCAATTTTTCCTCTTGCAATAGACTCTTGTGAGAAGAAGCTCCTCATTAGACTCCTTATTCCTGCCCACTGTTGATCTTAGATGGCTATATATAGACACCGCAGTGCAATTGCTCTGCATGTTTCGTGTTTGAGAGAGATCATAAAATTATTCGTAAAATAGTTTTTCTGGCAGAAACATTTTCAAGGCAAACTGTTGTTGCAACCTTCTGAATTTCAAGAAACACAGTCAAGATTACGAAAGCCCAGGAGGTTAAAGAAAATGTAAATTACAAACACTTTAAAACACGCATGTGCTTTAAATTCACTGTCCCGTCAGTGACCTTTACAGGTTCTCAGTTCTCCTGGCTCCTGCTTTCTTGTATAGTAACCTGGCAGTAAAAGTCAGCTTTAAAAACACATACTCAAACACATAGAAAGCTTGATATCATTGAGTTCCTCCTTTAACTCTGCCCTTGGGAGTGCAACAATCATGTAAAATGCAAATATCTCAAATATATTTTGTGACCCCCCCCCCCCCTCTTTCGGAGAGCCTCCTCTTGCGGCCCTGGGTATACAAGCTTAAGAAGAAAAACCTGTAGGATGCGTTTGGGGAATTATCTAGTTCTAGCATTTTTTTATTTAATTAAAAATGAAATGTCCTGCTCTTTGTCATGTTCTTGCTAATCCTACACGGACCCCGGGAACATCTACTGTATTTGTGACTAACACCATTACCACTCGCCTCTTTGGTTAGATAATGGATAAATGTGTTCTCCAGAACCTGAGCAACAGGCCAAAATGTGAATTTAATTTAACTGTTCATTCATTCTCTTGATACTGTGTCATAAACCGAAAGAATGGGATACGTGAATCAGCAACCTTAATATATAAACCAGGAAACATGTCTGATTATGTTCTGTTTTCTTGTTATGTCTTTGAACGTACGAAGAAATGCATTTTCGATCTCTCATCTTCGTAAAATTCGTATGGTCGTAGAGGTCGATGGAGAGAATTTAAAGGTGGCAATAAAACTTTTTTCTTTTCCAATGTTTCTTGTAAAGGATTCTTGGTGGTGACTAAAGCATCACCTTAAGGTGTGAGAAGAACGTTCTGTGTTGGATCTAATCCCAGGTTACACTTCACAAACTCTGCTTAGACAAGATGTATGGGTTTGAGAGAGAGCCATGTACAATTATGGAAAATATCGTAAAAATACTTACTGCAGTGTAAGATTTTTTTGTCTGCATAGATAAAATATAAGTATTTCTATTTAACCCTGTCAGAACTGGAGCATTTTTTGGGCTTCGTGACCACACAAAAAGTTTTACACATTTCAGAACGAATACGTCTTTTCATTGGTGCATCGATGCAGCAGTATGCAGGGCAGCTGTAAGCTACTTCATATACGTTACTGTTTCGAATATTAGAATTTTTCTGTGGGGTGGTTTATACAGCTCCATACACATTGACAGAGGTGCAGGAACAAGTGATCGCTGGATTTCCTAAGCGGTGGACTTCTGCCGATCAACTATTGATGATGTATCATGAGGATAGGTCATCAATAGTTCGGATGTGGATTACCCCTTTAATTTTTTTTTTTACTTAAAGGGGTTGTCCCGTGAAATCAAGTGGGGTTATACACTTCCGTATGGCCATATTAATGCACTTTGTAATATACATCGTGCATTAAATATGAGCCATACAGAAGTTATACACTTACCTACTCCGTTGCTGGCGTCCCCGTCTCCATGGCTCCGACTAATTTCTGCACCTTCTGGCTTCTTTAGACGCGCTTGCGCTGTCCGGTCTTCTGCTGTGTTGACTGGAGCCGCTCCGGCGTGCTCGCGCCAGAGAGCTGGTCTGCACATCGTCATCGTAGCTCCGCCTCCGTCACGTGGTGCCGATCAGCCAATTAGGTGGCTGTAATTGGCAGTGGAACGCAAGACATCCACGGTGCACCATGGGAGAAGACCCGCGGTGCACCATGGGAGAAAACCGCGGTGCATCCTTGGGAAAGGACCGGCGGCCATCTTTAAAAGAAGACAACCCGTGGGACAACCCCTTTAATATTTTACTAGAGATAAGACTGTCTTTATAATTAAAGGAGTTGTTAGGACTTTTACTATTGATGATCTTTTCCCTATCACCAATAGCTGACTAGCAAGGGTTTGCAGCTCGGGATCCTTGACGATCAGTTGGTTGCGGGCATGAAGTCCATGCAGACAGTGCTGGTAGCAGATAGCACTGTCAAATTGCAGTGGCCTGGTTCGGTACTACAGGCACAGCCCTCATTGAATTCAATGCAAGCTGGTCCGCATCTGCTACCAGCATTCCTTGCACTGACAGCAGCCCTGGTGATTAGCTGATTGTTGTGAATCCACCTAATAGTTGCCTTGTCAATCCTATTACAAGCTGCTGTCATATACTCCCTTACAGCGGTGCCACACTTTCTCTTGTTTTGCAGTATTCAGACCTAAATAAGAAATATACTCCTCAACATTGAAATTCCCACACCAAGAAGAAAAAGACGTGGAATTACAGAAATCACAGGATCAATAGGCATGTTAATGATATGCAAATTATTTAAAAAATGAAAACAAAATATTTTAAACACCTTGATTTGTTCAGTATTGAATAGGAGTGCCACAAGCAGAAATACACACACTTAAATGCCTTGGCATGCTATCAATGAGGATGTTAATGGTTGTCTAAGGAGTGTTCTGCCATGATGAATGCACTTAGGCATGCAAATCTTCAAGATGTGCTGTTGGCATCTACTTTTGCAATTGCCACCCAATGACATCCCAAATGTGTTTGATGAGAGACAAGTCAAGAGATGCTGCAAGCTATGGAAGTACATTTTGACCACGCAGACTGTTCATGGTTGCATGACCAACATGCGGCCTGGCGTTTTCGTGTTGAAAATGGTTTTCTGGTTCATGACCAAATCAATCTAATGCTGAGCGGTTAGTGTACCTAGAATGAAGACTAAAGGGGTCCAGCTAACATACATTATGCCACACCACACCATAATCCCGGAAGTAGAAATGGTGTGATGGTCTCTCATGAAAGCTTCTTCATAGCGTTGTCCACATGTTTCCAAACTAATCTCTGGCTATCATTGTGTCTGAGACAAAAGTGGGACTAATCGCTGAAGAGGATTGATCTTCATTTAAGCTTCCATTGTCGTCTTGCTCTGCACTATGCTAGCTTTTGAGAGCAGTCACGTGAGACTAATGGAACACCTGTCACTGGAAATTTGGGTTGTAGTCCAATGTCATGCAAGCATCTTTTGATGGTTTGTGTAGACACTGGTCGATGCTCTAGGCTTGGGATTTGATGTCCAGTTTCACTCGCAGTACGGAATGGATGACTACATGTCATTCTTCTTATCTGACGATCCATCCTTGCAGAGATTTGCATCTGTGCACCTCTTGCTGTAATTCGTGTTTGTGGTTGTTCTTCCAATCACTAGGACATAGAACATTGAAAAGTGCTCAGATCTAGGCCTACATGTGTAGTCATCTACTGGAGTGATAAACCAAAGTCTCTCAGTTCAGCGATTTTGACCTGCTAAATTAGCAGCAAGTGATGATAACTGGCACATCAACATACAGGAGACATCAAACAATCATACCTCAAGACTTTATCGGATTTTTAAGGTTTCATATGGGTGAAAAAACTTGCTTTTGATCTGGTTTTTATTCCATTGAAACCCTTCCCACTTCCCTTAGATTGGAGTTAAGTGCTTGAAAATGTGAACATTTGCATATCCTAGTGACACCTTCAACTTTGTCAATTTGCATAACTTTATGGCTTGTCCTTCCTGGTGTTGCAATTACAATTTGAAGAGTATATTTTAGCTCCCCTGATTTATACAATAGGTCACTTTCTCATGACTTATTCTTTTTACGGTAGGTTGAAGTTATTAGCCTCAGTGGGAGCCTGGAGATTAATTTGAAGCCCAACTTCAATCCTATGAGACCCATAGGGAGCAGAGGAGTGCCAAGAACAGCTTAGACACCAATGCAAAATTCATAAGATTGCCCCAACTCCCATGTTTTTTTTATAATGCAAGCATATTCTTATGTGACACTAGGACTTTTGGGCCCAAAGGCCCTTCCTTTACAGAAGAATACAGCTGTGATTCTTCACCCATACGTTGCAGGCAATAGTGTTGCAAAGCAGATTTAGGATATGATGCAGCAGAGGGAGTATCAACAATATACAAGATTTATTTAAGAACTAAGGAATGCAAGTGAATAATGGTATCAGGATAAGCAAACATGCCATGCTTTACCTCTGGAATACCTTGGCGTGAACTCTTGCTAGATGGATCCGAGGATTATTAGTGCTTTGTGCACAATGCAGGATGAGACCAAAATAATAATTTCAATAACACTGTACAAAGGTCAGTTCCAGCAGAAGTGCTAAAATGAATACAGATCACACAGTTCATCCTTTACAGGGTTAACACTCTACTACTACCAACACAATCTATGGAAAGTACAATGTTCGATTTCCTACTGATGTGTCTCTGTGAGGTAAACTCACATCCCCGTGTACTATCCTAGTTTGTAACTGTGAACAACAGTTAAAGTCCTATGTAACAGATCTGTTGGTTACTTACTTTACCATTCTCATGGTGTGACACCTAATATTTGGCTTGAGGCCAGCCCCACTTACAGTTCAGTGGGGGGGGGGGGTGGGAGTCACCACTGCTACCAACCCTGGCTTGTAAGAGGTCAGGAGTGTGAGTCTATCACTGCACTCCTTAGGCTCTGCTGCAGTCCAGATGCCCCTCCAATTTGGGGATGTAGCACAAACACTATCTCCTTGCAGTTCTAGGCTGTAAACAGCCCCCAGTTCCTCAAACCACAGTCCTCTGTCTTCTTCAAATGTCTCTTATTGGTCCTCTTTACATTTCTGTTCCCCACAATGTCTTGTTTCCCCTGTCAGTGACACTCCAGCAGCACCTCCAGCACGCTGCCCAGCACCCTGCACTGTCTTGTTGCACAGCAGAAATTGTCAAGGAGCATCCACTGTGCGTGCTCAATTCCGCTGCAACAAATTTTGGCAGAATTTTTTTACACCTTTCACTGTCCATTGTCATAGCATCATTTACCCTATAGGGTAGCCCCCTTACACATATACCATAGCTATGCTACTATGCTCATCACCGTTCCATTCACAGGAGGACTTGTGGATTACTGCTTTTGTGATTCCCCTGGTCAGACCCCCAGCTGATAAATGTATTTCGTGGGAAAACCCCTTTAGGAAGCCATTGCCTTCCTCCAGTTCCAATTCACTACTTCTAATGGACCTAATGTAGAAGAGGGGGACTTATGTCAACTCTTGTCATTTTCCCTTATGAAGGTTGCCGTGGGCATTCTCTTGTAAAACGGAAATACTCTTCTGTACACTAGAGTATCCAGTGTGTTGGCGCATTATGGATAAGAACCCGCTGCATTGCTGGTCTCCAGCAGAAGACAGATTCTTCCTACAAGAAGGAAATACATTCTGCCTGTTTCATTCATTTGCATTAAAGAGCTCACTTGACCAGCACAATGTGGCGTGCCGATGCATTATCTTCCAGACCTTGAAGGAGACTGAGCGCTAATTATAATATCAATATTGCACAGGGCTGGAGCCTTTCCTGAGTCCTACCAAGAACTAGGGTGGTCTCCATCGAACTCCCCCTACATCCTGAGAACCCCTTCCCTACTACACTAACACCCCGTTATAATTTATACCAAAGGCTTAGAAGCATAGAATTACAATTTTTATACCTCTAGCCAAAATATGATGGGAACATTCTGGTGAAATCCTGACACACCGCCCTGTGGCCTGGAAGAGGCGCCCAGTCAGAAGGAAGGAAGGAAAGAAGAAATTTAAGATAATGGTTGGTGGCGAGAGGTAAAGCTGCGAGGGAGGGGGAAGAACACCAGAGGTCACATTTTGAGTTTTGCCTGGATTAACCTTATAAATTCAAAAAGTCAGTTCCTACCATAACTCTACAGACCTACAGCTACAACACTCTCGTCTTAAGCTTTCTTTCATTGCAATAGAAATACCCCCGGTAGCCAAAGACTTAGCGAGGGAAGAAATGCAAAACTTAAAAATGCAATAATGGTTTGAAAGTATTGTACCTATATATCAAAGGCAAACACGACTGGTGAATCGGTTCTTAATCTTCAAGAGACAGGCTGCTTATTTTTCCCTGTATATACAGAATATGACTCATAGTTCTGACATCACCAACATCTGGGAATGAAATGAAATGTGGACGAGATGAACATTACCAGGGAAGAGGTCGGATAAAACTGCACCTCATGATTGATGGTATTCGTGCAATGCACTCCATCCCACCTCTCTGTAACAACACACCTTATTTGCAGCACACCATATGTTTAGATTGTAGGCATACTCAATATTGCACATTACCACATTATATAATGCACACGCCGTTCCAAAACTTATCTCTCTTTATTTGGAAGAGTCTCAAACTGAAAAGACACCTGTTTTCTCAATTGAAAACAGATCGCACACTTTGAAACCCACCCTCGAATCTTGTACTAACAATTTATTAACTAAAGCACATGTGAAATACTATGTTGCCTGTTTACAAGTGGAGACCAGACCCCCAAAAAAAGCCTCATTACAAATGGCCATAAAAGTAACAACAGCAATAACATTAAAACCAGAAACCATGGTGCAAGAACAAGCACCAACAAGCGCTTCGACAACCGTATAGGTTCCACTTAAAATATTATGTGTCCAGATTATCAATGGAGCCAAAAAAACAAAACCGCACTTTCAAAAAAATCTCACATTTCGGAAAAGTTATTATTCAGAATATTAAAAAAAACTCCAAATGGGGATTCATAATTTAATATTTAGTTGGATCATGACAAGTGATTGGAGACATCCGTGTGACTGGTAGAGCTCTTAATAATAATTTATGAACTCTGCACACCCTGTCCTTGGCTAGCTTTTACTATCACAAAGCAGAACACAGAAGGATATTACAGAGGATTGTTGCCGAGGGTGGAACTCGTATAGGTGCAAAAAATGCAACTGCTTTGGGTCTGTCTCCATGAGGAAATTGTGTGGGCTGCCTAATGATAAATGTTTCATACCTTCTGCCTCCACTTAAAGGTATGCTTTTCATATTATATGCTTCACTTTGACTTTATTTTACTAGGTAACATATATGTAGAATTTCAGGAGGCTCTGACTATTTTTCAATTATCAGTGCAATTTAAATGTTTAAAGGGCAACTAAAAAAAACTTTTGATGTCATTGTGACATTTCAGTAGTTTTGATAGGTGGCGGTCCGGGTGCTGAGATCCCCACCAATTGCTAAAATGAACTGACAGATGCCCATTTGGTTGTTTACATCACTGCTTAGAGCAGTGTATGGGCTTCATAGAAAGTCTGAACACCGCTCGCAATGACAGCTGAATAGGTAAAGTGCTCAGCTAAGCACTTCTGCCCTTCGTTTGAGTGATTGTGTGGGTCTCAGACCCTTACTGATCAAAACTTCTGACATGTTAAAAGTTTTTAAAAAATTTAGTTATGTTTTAAAGGTATTGTCCCACCAAAATCATTTATCAACTTTGGACAGGATAGGTGATAACTGTTTGACTGCTGGCGGCCTAGCTATTGAGATCCCCAAGAACTACAAGAACAGCTCACCCTGAGTTTCCTCTAGTGACTTGAGCGTTGGTGTGCATGCATGACCAAAGTTCCACAGAAGTGAAAGGATTTGGAATGTGCCATTCTCGTGATCCCTGGGGGTCCTAGTGGACAACCTCTTTCCCCCTTTCCCTAGTGATCAAACATGCCACTTGATTTATTAAATGTGAATCCAAAAAGAAAAAATAGAAGTGCCTGCTCTCTTAAACAAGCCAAAGGGTCTGACTTAGTGATCCGGCAGAGATCCTCAGTCAAGTATAAAAGGTTTATTAGCAACGCGTTTCGGCATATTAAACATGCCTTTCTCAAGCTTTAAATACATGTAATGTACAACTATTCTTAAATACAAATAGAGGAATTTACAAATCATAGCGCTCATCAGTAGCGTGCCCCTGCACTGACGTAATCATAGGGAGGGAGCAATTCCCTTCTTTAAGGGGACCAAACAGGTGCCAATCCAATAGTGCAAAATCAGGACTACAGGGAGGAAACCTTAGCACCTCAAAAAGAAATTTTTCCTGATCATGTTCCACTACTGGTCCTTGAGAATACTAAAAATCTGTAAGCATCAATTTTCCAGCTAATGGCTGACTTTTGGAGTTTGTCTTGGTTGGGAGATTGAGGATGTTTCCATTCCATACTCTACCATTTACTCTCAGGCTCAAAAAACAAATTCTTCCATGCAAATCACAATTGGGGCAGACATTTTTTCTTGCACTTCAGTCGCAAAGCGTTGATAAGACAGTACAGCCACAGTTTTTGACGATTTGCTGAAATTTCCACAGTGAACATGCCCTTACAAATACTGAAGTGCACAAGGTTTGTTCACACGATGGAATTCAGTGGAATTTTCCAAGTCAATTTGGCCTCAAAAAATTGTATCAAAATCCTTTTCTGCCGTAGTTTTTGGCAAGGAGCCACATGCAGATTTTGCCCTGTGAATGTGCAAAATCAACATTCGGAATTCTGACGTGGAAACGTCAAGAAATGACATATCACTTCTGGACGCGGGTTTTACCAATTGCATTTTTCAGGTCTGTAATTCTGCATGCGGATTTTGCCCGTTCACAGGGCAAATTCCGTATGCAGCTCAACTTTGCTGAAAATTCGTCTGTGAATTCTGCCATGTGAGCGTACCCTTAGCCATAAACAACATCCTCATCCTACACAGCTCTATCTGTACTCTAGCTACTATATCCGCGCATACGTACAATAGCTGCCCGGGGAGATATTGTAGCAGCTATGTGATTGGCGAAATACATAGGAACATTATGGTCCTTGAATGGAGAATACACTGAGCAAACAGCAGTTTCCTTATAATCTTATATATCAAAAGCAAAATTTGTTAGTCTGTGTCGTATACGAATCCACACTTCTGGTCCGATTGGAGTGAAATTTTGCATAAGTTTTCTTCAGCATCGGGCGACGAATACTAGCGTAATTAAAAATTGAAAACTCACCGGCTTCCCCTGTAATTTTTGTTGCAAACCAAATAGAAACCAATCACAGCTCAGCTTTCATTTCTTATACTGCGGAGGTAAAATAAAAACTGTGCTGTGATTGGTTGATATGGTCAACACAGATTTTCTTTTGGATAGCTTTCATACATATACTGCTGAAGTAAAATGAAAGTTGCGCTGTGATTGGTTACAAGAGCTCAGCTTTCATTTCTTATACTTCTGAGGAATATTTAAACCTGCGCTGTGATTGGTTGCTATTTCATATACTACTGAGGTACAATGAAAGCTGCGCTGTGATTGGTTGCTACAGGCAACACAGATTTTCTTTTAGACAGCTTTCATGATAGTGCGGTGCTCGGCTCATTTTTGTGTTCCACTTTGTATATTCCAGAACTTCTATCCGTAAAATCGCTGTGCAATGTATATCACCTAGTAATTAATAGAACACATCCTACCCAACTCGTCCCTATCAAACATGGTAACTTTTCTACATTCAGAGGGAAAACTTTTTCTGACCCACTACATACAGTCCCAGGCATTGGTATACATAGAAGAAAGGGGGCCCCAATGCAAAGATAAAAATGGCCCCCTTATTAAGGTGCTGGTTCTGGACTCAGGACAGAAGGGTCTGGTGTTTCTTTACCCCTCCATTCTCTTTCTGTGAAGCTTAAGACATTTCCCAACCTCATTTTTTGCAAGCAATGTAGTTCCTCTAGAGAGAGAAGTCTTTAGAACCTTTCACATGGGACGGAATTGTCCGTAGGACACCGTGTAATGCAGACTCTGTCAATAAATGCAGATTTTGTTGTGTTTTTAAGTGCGGAATGCATTCTGAGGAACATCATGCAGAATTTAATTGCGGAATTACATCTCCTGTATCTAAGAAATCCGCAACAACAATTCTGCAAGACCTCCTTAATTCTGCAGCAGAAAGCTTTTCTGCAGTGGAACATAACTTTGTGGTTTTGAAGTACAGATGGATTTTAACAGGTGTGGAATACAAGCCCCACAGTGGTTAATGCGGCTTCAGATGAGCCTATGTACAAAAATACTTGCCTGAGTCCAACGTATTTGTGCATTGCATGGCTGTGATTAGTTCTGCAGCATTTGAAGAGCGGCCCCTCAGCCGAGGAGGCAGCGGGGTAGAGATGTTATCCTTGTCACGGGGGTCTACCATCTTCTTCCTAAGGGCGCCCACCCACTGGCGTTTGCGATTTTCATGCGTGAAAAACGCAGCGTTTTCGCAGCGTTTTTTGCGGCGTTTTCGCGGCTTTTCCATTAATTTCCATTGACATTCATGGGTGCATTAGGAGAAAAATAAGGACACATATGCAACTGACAGTTCCTATGTTAAAAATCGCAACGCACCGCAAAAAAAAACGCCAGTGGACAGGAGTACATTCAATTCTAATTGCTCTTGAGAAAAAACGCAAAACGCAAAGAAAAAAAAATCGCCAGTGGGTGGGCGCCCTAAGGGTAGCTTGGGACCCGACCTCATTACTGCAGAGGGAGATCACAGGGATAGTAACCGGGGGTTTCCTTAACTCCTATTGTCACTCGTGATGCCACAGTTCCTTCTCTGCAATGGATCTTGCAGAAGAATAAAATAGTCCCACACCACAGGAGTATATTTTGGAACAAAACCAGGAAGGGTCGATTTTGTCCATTTACTTACATTTCTTGTTAACCCCTTAGTGATCAAGCCTGTTTGCGCCTTAATGACCAGGCCAAATTTTGGAAATCTGACATGTGTACTTTAACATAGAATAGCTCCGTAAAGGTTTTCCATATCCAAGTGATTCTGACATTGTTTTTTCGCCACATGTTGTACTTCATTTAGGTGGTGAAAATAGTCCGATATAATTTGTGTATATTTATTAAAAGTGCCAATATTGGGAAAATTTTGAAAAAAATATCGTTGTTTCACATTTTCAATTGTAATATATCAAATATGTGCAAACATACTGTACAAACTTTTGCTAAGATATATATTTCCATCTATTTACTTTATTCTGAATGCACATTTGAAAAATTTTTGTGTTTTTTTTAACCATTTAGGAGACGTACAAATTTAACATTACTTTTCAGCATTTTGAGGAACACTTTATTTTCCTGCACCAAGCCAAGATAGCAAAGGCTCATAGGTGTCAGAATGATAGCTATCACCACAAATGACCCCATTTTAAAAACTACATCCCTTAGAGTATTCACTGAGGGGTGTCATGAGTATTTTGACCCCACAGTTTTTTTTTCAGGAATTAATTCAATTTAGAGGAGATAAAGTAAAATTTCATATTTTTGCAAATATGTCATTTTGAAGACATATTTTTTTTCTATAGTTTACATGAAAATGAGGATTTACACCCCAAAATGGATACCCCTGTTTGTCCTGTGTTCAAAAATATACCCAATGTGGCCCTATTCGTATATCTGAGTGCACAACGGGGCCCAAAATGAAAGGAGTAGTCAGTGTCTTTCAGAACAGAAATTTTGCTTTTATGCCCCATAGCCCACTTGTAGAGTTCTTGAGTGCCCAAAACCATAGAAAACCCCCACAAATGACCCCATTTTGAAAACTAGACCCATTGACGAATTTATCTAGGGGTGTACTGCCCATTTTGCCCCATGGTTTTTGAATGAATTCAAGCAAAGCAAAAGGAAAAAATTGTGATTTTCGTTTTTTTGGCAATTCTGTCATTTTAAAAACAGCTTTTTTTGTACAGCACACATATGAAGGAAGACTTGCACCCCAAAATGCATACCCCTGTTTGTGCTGTTTTCAGAAATATACCCATTGTGGCCCTAATCTTCTGTCTGGATGCACAACGGGTCCCAAAATGAAAGGAGTAATCGGTGGTTTTCAGAACATAGATTTTGCTTGAAGGCCTTTTAGGCCCCATAGCACACTTGTAGAGTTCTTGAGCACCCAAAACAATAGAGAACCCCCACAAATGACCTTGTTTTGAAAACTAGACCTCTTAACGAATTTATCTAGGGGTGTACTGCGTATTTTGATGCCATAGTTTTTGAATGAATTCAAGCAAAGCAAAAGGAAAAAATTGTGATTTTCATTTTTTTGGCAATTCTGTCACTTTAAAAACAGCTTTTTTTGTACAGCACACGTGTGAATGAAGACTTGCACACCGAAATGCATACCCCTGTTTGTGCTGTTTTCAGAAATATACCCATTGTGGCCCTAATCTTATGTCTCAATGCACAGCAGGGCCCAAAATGAAAGGAGCAGTCGGTGGCTTTTAGAACATAAATTTTGCTTGAAGGCCTTTTAGGCCCCTTAGCACACTTGTAGAGTTCTTGAGCGGCCAAAACAATAGAGAACCCCCACAAATGACCTCATTTTGAAAACTAGACCCCTTACCGCGTTCATCTAGGGGTGTACTGTGTATTTTAACCGTACAATTTTTAAATAGATCTAAGCAAAGCAGTAGGAAAAAATTACGATTTTCATTTTTTGGGCAATTGCGTCAATTTAAGAACAGGTTTTTTTTGTACAGCACACATATAAATGAAGAGTTTCACCCCAAAATGGATACCCCTGTTTGTCCTGTGTTCAAAAACATACCCATTGTGGCCCTAATCTACTTACAGGACACATGGCTAGGCCTATAATGAAAGGAACACCCGTTGGATTTCAGGGTACAACTGAATAAATTCCATGTCCCATCGCCCACTTATAGAGCCATTGAGCGGCTAAAACGATAAGGAACCCCCTCAAATGACCCCATTTTGAAAACTAGACCCCTTAACAAATTAATCTAGGGGTGTACTGCGTATTTTGACCCCACAGTATTTGACTGAATCTTTTGAAAGCAGAAGGAAAAAATTACGATTTTCAATTTTTTTGAGAATTTTTTCAATTTAAAAAGCTTTTTTTGTACAGCGTACATAGGAATGAAGACGTTTACCCCAAAATGGATACACCCATTTGTCCCGAGTTAAGAAACATAACCATTGTGGCCCTAACCTACTTACAGGACACATGGCAGGGCCTGTAATGGAGGGAACACCCATTGGATTTCAGGGTACAACTGAATAAATTCCAGGCCCCATCGCCCACTTATAGAGCCATTGGGCAGCCAAAACGATAAGGAACCACCTCAAATGACCCCATTTTGAAAACTAGACCCCTTAACAAATCCATCTAGGGGTGTACTGCGAATTTTGACCCCACAGTATCTGAATGAATCTAAGCAAAGCAGAAGGAAAAAATTACGATTTTCAATTTTTTTGGCAATTTTTTCAATTTAAAAACAGGTTTTTTTGTACAGCGTACATAGGAATGAAGACATTCACCCCAAAATAGATACCTCCGTTTGTCCCTTGTTCAAAAACATACCCCTTGTGGCCCTAATCTACTTAAAGGACACATGGCAAGGCCTGTAATGCAGGGAACACCCGTTGGATTGCAGGGCTCAACTGAATAAATTCCAGGCCCCATTGCTCATTTGTATGGAATAAAAATTGACTCCCTAAAATTATTGCCCCCCCCCCTCTCAACACCCTTTTCGGCGTTCCCCAAATGTTAGATAAAATAAATAATGTGCACTGTGTGGTATTTCCGAAGACAGGGGTAATTACGGAGGCTGGTTGGAATGGGCACATGGGGCAATAAAACCGGTATCCCCCCTCCTATCTTTTTGGGGGTCATTTCTTGACCTCAGTGGCGGGTATGGGGTGTACAAAGTAGCGTTTCGTGAGTCTTTGTAAGCTTGCAGAGGTGCGGCGGTCTCACACAGAAGATGCTCAACAAGCTGCTCCTGGAACTGCAGGAAGGCGAACGTTCCCGGGGCTTCTTGTAAAATACGTATTAGAGGTAGCGGTCTGAATAACGTCGGGCTCACGCAGCCGTAGGTGGAATCTGTGAGCCCGGCTGTGACCCTGCGTACGGCCGCATAATGTACTGCGCATAACTGCCTACTCACACAGGCATTCATGCGCAGTACATTTTTTTTGTTTGTATTTCCCGCACCGTCGCTTAGCGATGACGCGGGTACCCGCAGCCCGTACACAACGTAGTTGCGTATGGGCAGTGGGTATATCCGTGACCATGGAACACAATGGGCTCTATGCTGCGGATATCCGCAGTAAAATAGAACCTGCTGCGTTCTCTTTTCTGTGAGTGGATTACACAATTCCAACCCACTAATGTGAGTGGAATTGTGGAATTCAAATACAGAGGCCTCCGATAAAAAGTTTCATCTCCTCTCACCGATCGCATCGGTAAGGGGAGATGAAACTTTTATTTGTTTTAAAACTTTTACGTGATCACCATTATTCATTGTATAACGGCGAACACGTGACCAGGAACCGCTCACCGCGGCCCCCCATGAAATCTCCAGGCTCTTGGCTCAGTTTTGTAGCCAGGAGCAGGGAGAATTTCAATTATCCTGGCAATCCACAGCTTTTGCGCATGCGTCCGCCATTTTGGTGACGGGCGTGTGCGCAGAAGCTGGGGTAAGGTCCGAGGATAAATCCGGGGGCCTTATGTACGTACTTTCATCCTCCCTCACGGATATGATCCGTGAGGGGAGATGAAACGTACGCTTTTTAAACTTTTTTAAACTTTTTTTTTTTTACTTTTTATACTTTTTTTTAAACTTTACATGATCACTGTTTATCCATTGGGTAACAGTGATCGTGTCCCCGATATAATCTTTCTTCTCCTGGCTACACATGGCAGCCAGGAGCAGAGGGATTTTGAATTTCCCGGGGCTCGAGCCCCTCTGTGCACGCGCCCGATGTCAATCATCGGGCGTGCATGCGCAGAGGGGGACTTAGGGTCCCAGGACATCGGGGACATCGTAGGACCTGAGGTGAGTATTTTCACCTCCCCTCATGGATCGGATCCATGAGGGGAGGTGAAACTAGCACTTTTTTTTAACTTATGAAACTTTTTCGCGATCGCCGCTATTCAATGGATAGCGGCGATCGCGGGCCCGGGGACCGCTCACCGCAGTCCCCGGTAACATCTCCTGGTTCCTGGCTACCTTCAGGAGCCGGGAGCCAGGAGATTTTAAATTTGCCGGGGGCTCCCGGGCTTCTGCGCATGCGCGTGACATCATCGTCTGGCGCGCATGCGCAGAAGAGCGGCGGCGGGTCCAGGAGGACTCCATCACAGCAGAAGACCCCGGAGAAGGCGGGTGAGTAATTTCAGCTGCCCTGATGGATCCGATCCATCAGGGCAGCTGCATCTTTAACTTTTGTTGTACTTTTTTTCACTTTATTGCGATCGGCGCTATCCATTGGATAGCGCCGATTGCAATGCCGGGGGGGGGGGGTCCCCGCAGCCCGGGATGACAGCTCCATGATGTCGGCTACCTGCGGGCACCGACAGCATGGAGCTGTCACGTCCACAGCCCGAGGGGCTTTATTCTCTGTAGGACGCATGTTTTTACGTCCTCAGAGAATAAAGCCCACTTGGGCAGGACATAAAAACACTATGGGCTGGTCGTTAAGGGGTTAAAGTAACATAACAGTCTCAGTACCATGGCATACAGGATTACTTCACGGTGGAACTCATGGGGTATTGGAACACTCCACAGGCCAAGTTATCTGTAGGTCCTTTCACTCCCGGCAATCACTTTCTCCACTGGCAACAACACTCACTCTTACTTTCTTCTCTTCTCGTCTATAAGCGGTTTCCCTCTCTCTGTACCCAGCAGTGGTACTGGAGTTCTCTGGGTTGAACTGGCCCAGGCTGATCATTAGGCAATCGCTCGGCCTCCTCCATACTCCATGCACCGACCAACCTGACAGCCTCTGCGAAATGTGTCTCAGGCTCTCACTTTGAAGACAACCCACTATTGCCTCCTTGCAAACATATATCAAGCATCATCATGTGCTCACAAACGATACACACAAAACTATATATTTTCTAGACAGGACAGAACATACCAGGCATTAACCCTTTCAGTCCTGCAAACATCCAATACACATACCTTGATGCACTCTACAAACAAGACACTGACAAGACATTGACAAGAGTCAAACATGGAACATTTTAGAGGGGACCCCATTAACTCTGGGCCACTACAGTTCATCAAGCGCTGCATTGATTGGCTGACCCGCGGTGCTCAAAAACCGATCAGAGCCAGCGCTTCCTGGAGGCAGGATTTTTGAACCCCCTGACCAGGAAGCGCTGGTTGAAGACTGCAGACAAGTGTGCTGGAGCTTTGGAGGAGAAGTGTGGCAGAGCGGACAGCACCTGTTAGGTGATGTGTAGTTTTTTTTTAATGCAGCTAGGGCTTATTTTCAGGGTAGGACTTATATTTCAAGCTCTCACGAAAATCCTGGCAAAAGAGTGCTACAAAGTAGCGCAAATTTTCTAGCACCACAAAATTGCGATATCGCCATGAGAAAATGCAGTGATATCGCACAGAACACAGCTGTGATATCGCTGCAATTTTCTCGCCATGTGAAAGAGGCCTTAAAAAGCTTTTTGGCTTAATAAGGTCCAGATGTGTTCTTTTACCCATGGAATTGAGCAGCGTATTGTACATTTACGTGCATACTAAGCGCAGATTTGAGCAACTCCCATAGACTTCTATGGGGCTCTTGATGCACAAATATGCAAGAAAAGAAAGCAGGGCATATCGTTTTGTGCACGTACAAAATGTGCGCAAAATACACTCATGAGAATAAATCCATTGACATTGATGGGTTTTATTCTCTGCGCATTGCATGCGTATATTTTACATGCGCACAAATAAGATATCTGAAGAAGCCCTAACATTGTGACACACAAACGTCCACATTGACTAATTCTGTCCTGTGTGAAAGGTCCCTTAGCACAGGCTCCATCCTCCTGGAAAACTAGAAAAGCACTATATTTGTGTATCATGTCCATATTCCAAGC
Organism: Eleutherodactylus coqui; assembly: GCF_035609145.1. Classification (NCBI taxonomy): domain Eukaryota; kingdom Metazoa; phylum Chordata; class Amphibia; order Anura; family Eleutherodactylidae; genus Eleutherodactylus; species Eleutherodactylus coqui. The sequence goes on from NC_089841.1 coordinate 73,574,218, forward strand.
TGTAACTAATATTTACACGTTTGCCCAATGCCTCATGCACCTGCATGTAAGTGAATCCTTTGTAATCACCAGATTTACTGCATCAGTTACTAAGAAAATGTGATCTGATTGTTATCAGAGTCACAACACCAACTACATAACACACACAGTTATGCCATTTATGTCTTTTATTGAGCACATTGAATAAGATCCACATTACAGGGAGAAAAAGTAAGTGAACATTGAAATTTAATAACCTATAGATCTCTCAATGTCTCTTCGCCTTGAGGTTATAGATTGCTGCCCTTCCCCCAATGATCAAAATGCGTCCAGGCAGCAAAGCAGTTTTTTTTAAACTTTTATTACCTTTTATTTTTTTAAATAATTAGTAGAGCTTTTTTTTACTACTTCTCACAGGTTTTTTTAGTCCCCAGAGGGGACAGGAACTTGTGATGCTTTGATTGTTCCTGCAGTATGATCTAATGCCACAGCATTACATTATACAACAATCTGACAGGCAATCTATCAAGCCACACCACAGGCATGGCTTAATAGGCCTTTCAGAAGGCCCTCAGTTGCCATGGCAACCTGCAATTTTTTTCACAGACGAGTAGTGCAGGAACCCTGAACAACTATCTGGGCATTTAAATGTCGCTGTCAGAATTGATAGCAGCATTTCAAGGGTAAACAGCATCAGCGGCACAGCTTATTGGAGCCATTACGGACAGGTGTCGGCTGTAAGTAACAGCTGGCACCCGCATTGTATGGAGCGTTATCCACCTGCGATCCCCCTCCATACATATCCCAAACCTGCAGGGCGTACATGTATGTGCTGTAGCATTAGAGGGTTAAACAGCTGCACATCATGAATGTCCCTGAATCCTGATTAAGCAGCAATCCTCATGCCCTATTCTAGACCCTTTTGAAGAGTGGAGTAAGAGATATAACATCCTTCTTTGTGGCATTTTTCAGACCACATGTTATTAGTAATCAATGCAGGAATCCGCTAATTCCAAAGGGTTCACTTACATTTTGTTGCAGCTGTTTCTGCAATATGGCACTTATAGAGTTTTATGGGTTTATAGAGGAATTATATAGGGAGTCCGTGTTCTAAAATACACTCCTTACAGCCAGGGTGCAGTATAGAGTAAGGCAATCGGGAATGCAGCATTTTTTTTCTGGGATCCCCATTATTTTAGCACTTCATACGTTATTCTGCAGAAATTAGGTCCAGGAATGGCTGACCATGTTATTACCGTTCCTTGAAGGATTTCTTTGTTACTTTGTCTGTTATGCAGCAAAAAAACTTATTTTACTACATCTGTGATTGGAATGACAGAAACACACTGTTCTAAGTTAGCATTTTATAGTGTCTGGATTTCTGGGACTGAGAATTGCTACATGTAAGAAGGGAGAGAATATAACTAGGACTGCTCCATTTACCCGGTGTACTTTATTTGTAAAACAAAAAAAATGTATCTGCCAGAAGAATGATGAGAACTCACAAATTTCTGATTGTGGGGTCCAAAGACCAGTCCAGGGATGGACCAGCAGGAGGGATAGCACACAGGAAACAGCACCGTGATAGTGTACATATATATAGAACATATAAGGGGCTAGTGACGCGTTTTCACCACATAATGCAAAGACAGTGTCGCGGCTTGTCGGTCACGGCTTGTCGGTCTAATAGCGTCGTGGCATGGTGGCCTCGACAAAGGCCAAGACCTGTCGCCTTGTTACGCAGGACAAGGGTTAATGCACCATGTGCAGAGACTGCTGATGCGGTCTTTCTTTGCTGCATGGATGCATGCTGGATTAGTCATGCCCCTGAGTAACATAGTAACATAGTATGTAAGGCCGAATGAAGACAATGTCCATCTAGTGCAGCCTGTTTATCCTCCTATGTTGTTGATCCAGAGGAAGGCAAAAAAACCCCAAGAGGCTGGAGCTAATTAGCCCTTTGGGAATACGGGAATACAGACACATCAGATGATTTTTCTTTGCTTTATTCTTTCCTTATGCTCGTACAATCAGGTACATGATACAAACAAGAACGCGTTTCGGCGCAATGCCTTGTTCACCTCAATCTATGTTGTATAACTTCCTGATTTATAAGTTAAAAACAATTATCTCTAATTACAAACTACCTGAATTATTAACTCCTTCATCACATTTGGTTCGTTACCAGTTCTCTTCCCTCAGAACATGTTACTTAACCCTTACTAGATAATTGATCTATATAGATCATTATTAGAGATGAGCGAACACCAAAATGTTCGGGTGTTCGTTATTCGAAACGAACTTCCCGCGATGTTCGAGGGTTCGTTTCGAATAACGAACCCCATTGAAGTCAATGGGCGACCAGAAGATTTTTGTATTTCGCCAATGCTCGCTAAGGTTTTCATGTGTGAAAATCTGGGCAATTCAAGAAAGTGATGGGAACGACACAGCAACGGATAGGGCAGGCGAGGGGCTACATGTTGGGCTGCATCTCAAGTTCACAGGTCCCACTATTAAGCCAGAATACCGGCAAGAGTGGGCCGCCCCCCCCCCCCTCCCAACAACTTTTACTTCTGAAAAGCCATCATTAGCATGGCATACCTTTGCTAAGCACCACACTACCTCCAACAAAGCACAATCACCGCCTGCATGACACTCCACTGCCACTTCTACTGGGTTACATGCTGCCCAACCGCCCCCCCCTCCCCCCCACAGCGCACACCAAAGTGTCCCTGCGCAGCCTTCAGCTGCCCTCATGCCACACCACCCTCATGTCTATTTAGAAGTGCGTCTGCCATGACGAGGGACCGCAGGCACACACTGCACAGGGTTGGCACGGCTAGGCAGCGACCCTCTTTAAAAGGGGCGGGGCGATAGCCCACAATGCTGTACAGAAGCAATGAGAAATAGAATCCTGTGCCACCGCCATCAGGAGCTGCACACGTGGGCATAGCAATGGGGAACCTATGTGCCACACACTATTCATTCTGTCAAGGTGTCTGCATGCCCCAGTTAGACCGGGCTTTTTAATTCATAGACACAGGCAGGTACAACTCCCTATTGTGAAGTCCCTGTCGACCGACAGCATGGGTGGCTCCCTGGAACCCACCGGCGGTACACAAAAATATCCCATTGCATTGCCCAACACAGCTGAGGTAGTAATGTTGTGCGTAATACAGGTGGGCTTCGGCCCACACTGCATGCCCCAGTCAGACTGGGGTTCTTTACAAGTGGAAACAGATGCATTTATAATTCCCTGTGGACCCACTGCCTGGGTGGGTGCCAGGAAGCCACCGGCGGTACATAGAAATATCCCATTGCATTGCCCAACACAGCTGAGGTAGTAATGTCATGCGTAATACAGGTGGGCTTCGGCCCACACTGCATGCCCCAGTCTGACTGGGGTTCTTTAGAAGTGGACACATGTAGGTTACACTCCGTGTGCACCTACAGCATGGGTGGCTCCCTGGAACCCACCGGCGGTACACAAAAATATCCCATTGCATTGCCCAACACAGCTGAGGTAGTAATGTCGTGCGTAATACAGGTGGGCTTCGGCCCACACTGCATGCCCCAGTCAAACTGGGGTTCTTTACAAGTGGAAACAGATGCATTTATAATTCCCTGTGGACCCACTGCCTGGGTGGGTGCCAGGAAGCCACCGGCGGTACATAGAAATATCCCATTGCATTGCCCAACACAGCTGAGGTAGTAATGTCGTGCGTAATACAGGTGGGCTTCGGCCCACACTGCATGCCCCAGTCTGACTGGGGTTCTTTAGAAGTGGACACATGTAGGTTAAACTCCCTGTGGACCCACTGCCTGGGTGGGTGCCAGGAAGCCACCGGCGGTACATAGAAATATCCCATTGCATTGCCCAACACAGCTGAGGTAGTAATGTCGTGCGTAATACAGGTGGGCTTCGGCCCAACTGCATGCCCCAGTCAGACTGGGGTTCTTTAGAAGTGGACACATGTTGGTTACACTCCGTGTGCACCTACAGCATGGGTGGCTCCCTGGAACCCACCGGCGGTACACAAAAATATCCCATTGCATTGCCCAACACAGCTGAGGTAGTAATGTCGTGCGTAATACAGGTGGGCTTCGGCCCACACTGCATGCCCCAGTCTGACTGGGGTTCTTTAGAAGTGGACACATGTAGGTTAAACTCCCTGTGGACCCACTGCCTGGGTGGGTGCCAGGAAGCCACCGGCGGTACATAGAAATATCCCATTGCATTGCCCAACACAGCTGAGGTAACGTCAGCTGGAATGCAGGTGGGCTAAAAATTAATTTGATTACACTGTAGGCGAGGGCCCACAAAAATTGCTGTATCAACAGTACTAATGTACATCCCAAAAATTGGCCATGGCCAGCCAAGAGGGCAGGTGAAACCCATTAATCGCTTTGGTTAATGTGGCTTAAGTGGTAACTAGGCCTGGAGGCAGCCCAGTGTAACGAAAAATTGGTTCAAGTTACAGTTCCAACGCTTTTAAGCGCATTGAAACTTATAAAAATTGTTCAGAAAAATTATTTGAGTGAGCCTTGTGGCCCTAAGAAAAATTGCCCGTTCAGCGTGATTACGTGAGGTTTCAGGAGGAGGAGCAGGAGGAGGAGGAGGAATATTAGACACAGATTGATGAAGCAGAAATGTCCCCGTTTTGGATGGTGAGAGAGAACGTAGCTTCCATCCGCGGGTGCAGCCTACGTATTGCTTACGTATCGCTGCTGTCCGCTGGTGGAGAACAGAAGTCTGGGGAAATCCAGCCTTTGTTCATCTTGATGAGTGTTAGCCTGTCGGCACTGTCGGTTGACAAGCGGCTACGCTTATCTGTGATGATTCCCCCAGCCGCACTAAACACCCTCTCCGACAAGACGCTAGCCGCAGGACAAGCAAGCACCTCCAGGGCATACAGCGCTAGTTCAGGCCACGTGTCCAGCTTCGACACCCAGTAGTTGTAGGGGGCAGAGGCGTCACCGAGGATGGTCGTGCGATCGGCTACGTACTCCCTCACCATCCTTTTACAGTGCTCCCGCCGACTCAGCCTTGACTGGGGAGCGGTGACACAGTCTTGGTGGGGAGCCATAAAGCTGGCCAGGCCCTTAAAGACTGTTGCACTGCCTGGGATGTACATGCTGCTCGATCTCCGCACCTCCCCTGCTACCTTGCCCTCGGTACTGCGCCTTCTGCCACTAGCGCTGTCGGCTGGGAATTTTACCATCAGCTTGTCCGCAAGGGTCCTGTGGTATAGCAACACTCTCGAACCCCTTTCCTCTTCGGGAATGAGAGTGGGCAGGTTCTCCTTATAGCGTGGGTCGAGCACTGTGTACACCCAGTAATCTGTTGTGGCCAGAATGCGTGCAACGCGAGGGTCACGAGAAAGGTATCCTAACATGAAGTCAGCCATGTGTGCCAGGGTACCAGTACGCAACACATGGCTGTCTTCACTAGGAAGATCACTTTCAGGATCCTCCTCCTCCTCCTCCTCCTCCTCAGGCCATACACGCTGAAAGGATGACAGGCAATCAGCCGGTGTACCGTCAGCAGCGGGCCAAGCTGTCTCTTCCCCCTCCTCCTCATCCTCCTCATGCTCCTCCTCCTCCTGTACGCGCTGAGAAATAGACAGGAGGGTGCCCTGACTATCCAGCGGCATACTGTCTTCCCCCGCCCCCGTTTCCGAGCGCAAAGCAGCTGCCTTTATGGTTTGCAGGGAATTTCTCAAGATGCATAGCAGAGGAATGGTGACGCTAATGATTGTAGCATCGCCGCTCACCACCTGGGTAGACTCCTCAAAATTACCAAGGACATGGCAGATGTCTGCCAACCAGGCCCACTCTTCTGAAAGGAATTGAGGAGGCTGACTCCCACTGCGCCGCCCATGTTGGAGTTGGTATTCGACTATAGCTCTACGTTGTTCATAGAGCCTGGCCAACATGTGGAGCGTAGAGTTCCACCGTGTGGGCACGTCGCACAGCAGTCGGTGCACTGGCAGCTTAAAGTGATGTTGCAGGGTGCGCAGGGTGGCAGCGTCCGTGTGGGACTTGCGGAAATGTGCGCAGAGCCGGCGCGCCTTTACAAGCAGGTCTGACAAGCGTGGGTAGCTTTTCAGAAAGCGCTGAACCACCAAATTAAAGACGTGGGCCAGGCATGGCACGTGCGTGAGGCTGCCGAGCTGCAGAGCCGCCACCAGGTTACGGCCGTTGTCACACACGACCATGCCCGGTTGGAGGCTCAGCGGCGCAAGCCAGCGGTCGATCTGCTGTGTCAGACCCTGCAGCAGTTCGTGGGCCGTGTGCCTCTTATCGCCTAAGCTGAGTAGTTTCAGCACGGCCTGCTGACGCTTGCCCACCGCTGTGCTGCCACACCGCGTGACACCGACTGCTGGCGACATGCTGCTGCTAACACATCTTGATTGCGAGACAGAGGAGGAGGAGGAAGAGGAGGGTGCTTTAGTGGAGGAAGCATACACCTCCGCAGATACCACCACCGAGCTGGGGCCCGCAATTCTGGGGGTGGGTAGGACGTGAGCGGTCCCAGGCTCTGACTCTGTCCCAGCCTCCACTAAATTCACCCAATGTGCCGTCATGGAGATGTAGTGGCCCTGCCCGCCTGTGCTTGTCCACGTGTCCGTTGTTAAGTGGACCGTGGCAGTAACCGCGTTGGTGAGGGCGCGTACAATGTTGCGGGAGACGTGGTCGTGCAGGGCTGGGACGGCACATCGGGAAAAGTAGTGGCGACTGGGAACTGAGTAGCGCGGGGCCGCCACCTCCATGATACTTTTGAAGGACTCCGTTTCCACAACCCTATACAGCAGCATCTCAAGGCTGATGAATTTTGCTATGCAGACGGTTAACGTTTGAGCGTGCGGGTGCGTGGCGGCGTACTTGCGCTTGCGCTCCAACAGTTGCGCAAGCGACGGCTGGACGGTGCGCTGAACTACACTGCTGGATGGGGCCGAGGACAGCGGAGATGAGGGTGTGGGTGCAGGCCATGAGGCGGTAGTGCCTGTGTCCTGAGAGGGGGGTTGCATCTCAGTGGCAGGTTGGGGCACAGGGGGAGAGGCAGGGGTGCAAACCGGAGGCGGTGAACGGCCTTCGTCCCACCTTGTGGGGTGCTTGGCCATCATATGTCTGCGCATGGTGGTGGTGGTGAGGCTGTTGGTGTTGGCTCCCCAGCTGAGCTTTGCGCGACAAAGGTTGCACACCACTGTTTGTCGGTCGTCAGGCGTCTCTGTGAAAAACTGCCAGACCTTAGAGCACCTCGGCCTCTGCAGGGTGGCATGGCGCGAGGGTGCGCTTTAGGAAACAGTTGGTGGATTATTCGGTCTGGCCCTGCCTCTACCCCTGGCCACCGCACTGCCTCTTGCAACCTGACTTGCCCTTGACTCCCCCTCTGAAGACCTGTCCTCCTGAGTAAGCGTTGCACACCAGGTGGGGTCAGTCACCTCATCGTCCTGCTGCTCTTCCTCCGAATCCTCTGTGCGCTGCTCCCTCGGACTTACTGCCCTTACTACTACCTCACTGCAAGACAAATGTGTCTGATCGTCATCGTCCTCCTCATCCACAGAAAGTTGTTGAGACAGTTGGCGTAAGTCCCCAGCCTCTTCCCTCGGACCTCGGGAACTTTCGAATGGTTGGGCATCAGTGACGATAAACTCCTCTGGTGGGAGAGGAACCGCTGCTGCCCAATCTAAGCAGGGGCCCGAGAACGGTTCCTGGGAGTGTTCCCACTCCTGAGCAGGTGTCATTGTAGTGGAGTGAGGAGGCTGGGAAGAAGGAGGAGCAGCAGACAGAGGATTCGGATTTGCAGCAGTGGACGGCGCAGAACTGCGTGTTGACGATAGGTTGCTCGAAGCACTTTCTGCCATCCAGTACAGGACCTGCTCACACTGCTCATTTTCTAATAACCGTCTCCCGCGTGGACCCATTCATTGGGCGATGAATGTGGGGACGCCAGAAACGTGCCTCTCTCCTAATCGCGCAGCAGTCGGCTGCGACACACCTGGATCAGGAGCTCGGCCTGTGCCCACACCCTGACTTGGCCCTCCGCGTCCTCGGCCGCGTCCACGTCCTCTAGGCCTACCCCTACCCCTCAGCATGCTGTATTACCAGTGATTTGATTTCACAGGCAGGAAATAAATTGGCGCAAGACTGCAGCCAAATATAATTTTTTCCCTTTTTTGAAAACGAAAGGCCCCACTGCCTCTAGTGAATGAATAATCTAAGTTTAATAACTGTGCTCTGTCCCTGCTAATGTGTCACAGAACGTGAGGGTAGCAGAGTTATTAACTCTGGCAGAGCAGGTATTTTTTTTCCCAATTAAGGAAAGCAAATGGCGAAGCCAGGAGTAAAACGTAGCTGGGTGCGTCTGATTTTTAAACGTTGCACACGCAGCCGACACGTGTCCACCGCCCTTAGGACGGACAGAGGCAGGACAAATACAATTATTTTCAGTTTTTTTCCACCAAAAGGCAGCACTGCGTATATTCAATGAACATGAGAAGTTTAATAACTGTGCTGTGTCCCTGCTAATGTGTCACAGAACGTGAGGGTAGCAGAGTTATTAACTCTGGCAGAGCAGGTATTTTTTTTCCCAATTAAGGAAAGCAAATGGCGAAGCCAGGAGTAAACCGTAGCTGGGTGCGTCTGATTTTTAAACGTTGCACACGCAGCCGACACGTGTCCACCGCCCTTAGGACGGACAGAGGCAGGACAAATAGAATTATTTTCAGTTTTTTTCCACCAAAAGGCAGCACTGCGTATATTCAATGAACATGAGAAGTTTAATAACTGTGCTGTGTCCCTGCTAATGTGTCACAGAACGTGAGGGTAGCAGAGTTATTAACTCTGGCAGAGCAGGGTTTTTTTTTCCCAATTAAGGAAAGCAAATGGCGAAGCCAGGAGTAAACCGTAGCTGGGTGCGTCTGATTTTTAAACGTTGCACACGCAGCCGACACGTGTCCACCGCCCTTAGGACGGACAGAGGCAGGACAAATAGAATTATTTTCAGTTTTTTTCCACCAAAAGGCAGCACTGCGTATATTCAATGAACATGAGAAGTTTAATAACTGTGCTGTGTCCCTGCTAATGTGTCACAGAACGTGAGGGTAGCAGAGTTATTAACTCTGGCAGAGCAGGTATTTTTTTTCCCAATTAAGGAAAGCAAATGGCGAAGCCAAGAGTAAAACGTAGCTGGGTGCGTCTGATTTTTAAACGTTGCACACGCAGCCGACACGTGTCCACCGCCCTTAGGACGGACAGAGGCAGGACAAATAGAATTGTTTTCAGTTTTTTTCCACCAAAAGGCAGCACTGCGTATATTCAATGAACATGAGAAGTTTAATAACTGTGCTGTGGCCCTGCTAATGTGGCACAGAACTTGAGGGTAGCAGAGTTATTAACTCTGGCAGAGCAGGTTTTTTTTTTCCCAATTAGGGAAAGCAAATGGCGAAGCCAGCAGTAAACCGTAGCTGGGTGCGTCTGATTTTTAAACGTTGCACACGCAGCCGACACGTGTCCACAGCCCTTAGGACGGACAGAGGCAGGTCAAATAGAATTTTTTTCACTTGTTTTACAAGCAAAAGGCCGCACTGCGTATATTCAATGAATAATAACTGTGTTGTGGCCCTGCCTACACAATTCTTTCCCTGCAGTATCAATGGAGGGTGCAATGCTCTGCAGAGGCGATTTTGAGAAGAAAAAAAATATGCAGCACAGCTAACAGCAGCCAGCACAGTACTGCACACGGTTAAACACTCTCCCTGCCTATGCAACACTTCTGTCCCTAATGCCGGGTGCAACGCTCTGCAGAGGCGATTTTGAGAAAGAAAAAAAATTGCCACTGCTAACAGCAGCCAACACACAGCTATCAGTGGCCCTAATAAGGACCTTTGGGGGTCTTGAAGCCTACACTAACTACCAATTCTTTCCCTACAGCAGCTCCGGTACAAACAGCACTGTCCCTCATCTAACTCACAAGGCATCTGAGGCGAGCCGCGGGAGGGGCCGACTTTTATATTAGGCGGACACCTGATCTCGCCAGCCACTCACAGCAGGGGGGTGGTATAGGGCTGGAACAACACAGGAGGAAGTTGTAATGCCTTCCCTGTCTTTCAATTGGCCAGAAAAGCGCGCTGTCTCAGGGAAGGAAGTGAAAGTAACCCGAACACCGCATGGTGTTCGTTACGAATAACGAACATCCCGAACACCCTAATATCCGCACGGATATCAAGTTCGGACGAACACGTTCGCTCATCTCTATTCTTGACACAAAAGAAGCCTTCACAGAGCTCCGTCAAAGGAAAGATAAAAAAGTTACGGGACTTTGAATGCAGTGATTTAGAATAATTATAATTTAAAAAAAAAAGTTTTTTTGTGCAAAAGTGGAAAAACCTAAAAAAATTATAATATTTTTGTATCGTTGTAATCGTACGGAGTCCCAGAAAATATGTATTGTGTCATTTATGCTGTATGATTGAAGCTATAAAAAGAATAAAATAAAAAACAATGGGAGAATTGATGCGTTTTCTTTCTCTACTCTTTAAAAAAAAAAGGTTTTACAATACATTATATGCACCTAAAAATGGTACCAATAAAAACTATAGTTTACCACGTAAAAAAACAAGCCCTCGTACACCAGATCAATGAGAATTTAAAAAGTTATGGCCTTTGAAATGTGGAGATGAAAATCCCCCAAAAATCATTGCGTCCTCATAGCCAAAATAGGCCGTGTCCTTGAGGGGTTAAAGGGAAAAAAAAGCGTGCTCGAAAAGTAGCGTCAAAAGTTGCCCAGGTAATAAATTTCCCTAATATTCATTATCCTACCAAAAGTATTTGCAGCCCCCTATCAGTAGAATGGATTGTGCCTTATTAGCATGTCATGTGTCCTAAACCATGCTACATAAGATATCTAATAGTGTGCAGTCCCATCGCAAACTATGGCTGACCCCTTCAAGGGCCCCTTGGAGGGGTCAGCCATAGTTTATGACAGGACTGCACACTATTGTACATACGAGATATGCCGTCAATCATGAAGCGCAATGCTTCGGCCCATCAATAATGGCGCAAAGAGTATCTTCATTTTACAGTTGAGGAATGGAAGAATGTTCTATGGAGTGATGAACCACACTACTCCATCTTCTCATCAGATGGACGTACCTGAGTGTGGAGGAGTCTGGGGAAACACTTTTTGCCTGACTGTGTTGCGCCAACAGTTAGGTACAGCAGAGGTTCTGTTATGGTCTGGGGATGTGTTACGTAGCATGGTTTGGTCTGTTGGTTGTAATGGCAAGAACCATGAACATGGAGGTGTACCTTGACACTCTAGACCAGTGTTCCCCAACTCCAGTCCTCAGGGACCGCCAACAGGTCATGTTTTCAGGATTTCCTCAGTGTTGCACAGGTGATGTAATTATTGCCGGAGCCTCAGACATTGCCACAGCTGTTCTTGCCATAGGATATCCTGAAAACATGACCTGTTGGTGGTCCCTGAGGACTGGAGTTGGGGACCGCTGCTCTAGACAATAATGTGCTGCCGACAATGTGGTAATACTCTGGCAATGGTCTGTAATACTTTCAACAAGACAACACGCCTTGTCACACCTCCAACGCTGTTTGATGTTGGTTTGAGGACATGAATGTCCCATGATTGGACAGGCTGCACAGAGTCCCGACCTGAACCCTACTGAACATCTTTGGGATGAACTGGATGAACAGCATCAATCTTCTTTGAGAGAACACACAAGACATTTGCTGGGTGAATGGAAGGGAATACCAGCTGAAGTGTAGCAGACATTAGTAGAAATTATGCCACAGAGAGTATCCAATGTCATTAGGGCCAAAAGAGCCCCACTAAGTATTAACATATGGAAACAAATACTACTTTTGATTCTTCCTCAGGTGTCCAATTACTTTTGGCAGGATAGTGTATGTACTTTGTTAAGTGGTACCATTAGAAAACACAACTCGTCCTACAAAAAACAATTCCCCATACAGCTATATCAATAAAAAATATATAATAAAAATATTATGGTTCTTGGAAAGCAATAATAAAAAAAATAATAATTTGGTAATTAAAGTTCAAAATAGGCCAGTCACTAAGTGGTTAAGCTCACTCAGCCTCTGTCTGGCCAGAAATGGCTAATAACTGAGAAAAATAAATTGCATTAAACTGAAGAGCAAATTTAGGTTGAAATGACGGCTCAGTCACACAGGCACATCGGTGCCCGTGTTACTGCAGGAGGAAGACGGCCGTACCTCAAGACGGACGTCTCTCTGCAGCGTCGGGAGAAAGAACATGTGACCAGCTTCATTGCCGGTCATGTGTTCTTTCTTCAGTGCTGCAGGGAGTCGTCTGTCTTAAAGTACGGCCGTCTTCTTCCTGCAGTAAGGGCTCAGTCACACGGGCGCATCGGCGCCTGTGTACGGGTGCCGATGCGCCCGTGTGACTAAGCCCTAATGATGCACCATGCAGTAACAAAACAGACAATGCACAGAAAGAGAAAATGGCATGAAACAATGCATTTCCTTAGCTGAAGTACCGTTAACAAAAGGTATATTGTGGTGCAAATTACCACATGTTTGTTTTTAACATATTTTTATGTCTACTCATGATCTGGTCACACATCAAACGCTGTGACTCGTGCTTCAACGTTTTCTGGGATCCAACCATGTAGCAGAGTCACTACAAGAAATCTTTTTTTGGAGGGTAATTTATAATTTCTGTTATGGCATAACTAATGAAATCCTCTTTGAGAAAAGCAGTATGTTTATATTACCTGTAGTACTGTCCAAGATGACTAAATTAGAACTCTAGTTCCGCCTAATTCCGTGATATCACAATGATGATTTTCAGGCTTCTGCTACATTCATAGCGCAGACCTGGATATTTTTATAGTTGTCAGGTTTAGCTTTACACAGGCCAAATTCTGGGCCCGAAGTAAGGAGCGCCAATTGACACTCATGTCTATCAGCGCTCGTTTCATTTTCTTTTACATGGGCCAAGAATTAGCTTACGGGGAGGAACAGTTGCTAATATCATCATTCAATCCCATAAACTGGCTGTACAGCTCCCTGTTCACACAGGACGATGTATCACTATCCAGTGAGCATATCTATACTCGCATAAAGAAGACATCCAGTCAAAGAGCATGCATTTGCTTGTTTGTCAGCCCATCGTTGGCTCCTTTACATGGCCTGATTGTTGGTGAATGAGCATTTAGAGGAATACTCTGGCCCAATAATTGGACCTTAACTATGGACTCTTACTTTCAGAAATACTTAGTATTTTCTTCCTCTATTGAAAGCCTGAGTCTATCCTTTCTGTCATCAAAGCGCTATTTAAAAAAATGCGGAGTGCCAGACAGGAAAATGCACAAGGATGTGGACCACTGAATGCCCTCTGCAAAAGGGGAGGGACTGCTATATGCCTGACTTTTTGGACCAGAAAACCCGGCAAAGGTCAGAATTTGATAGTTTCCTTGCTAAGGAAGAGCATATCTTTCTCCTAGCTTCTGCTTTGGCTACCACTGTAGCATTTATTAGGAGCCATAAGTTGAAAGCTTTGGGTCCATCAGAAAGAAAAGTAAGGGTTGCAAAAGTGTGAACAACCTGATAACCACACCCAGGGGCATAACTTGAAGCTCCTGGGCCCCAATGCAAAACCTGTAACAGGGCCCCCAACTGAAATGGTTTATTCGTAGTACTGGGCTCCCTGTATGGAGAATAGGCCCACTAAGGCTCATGGGCCTGGGTGCAACCGCATTCCCTGCATCCTCTATAGTTACGCCAGTGATCACACCCTCCTCCAGGATTGAAACCCATAAGGTAAAAGAGGTTAACCCTGTTGATTGCTGACTTTACATAGTTGTGTGTTTAAGGACCCCCAGAGAGTGAGGTCACATGATTTAATTCACTGTGATTTTGTGGCTGTGGAATTAAATGCACCCTCAGATTACTGCCAGGGAGCAGGAGCAGAGAGTAAGGAGGGTTAAGCCAGAATCATCAGGAACATCAGTAGAACAGCAGCAGAGTCAGGCAGAGCAGAGACTTTTAAAGTGGTGGAGGCCTACTCCAGGGCAGTTCAGCTGGCAGTTTTGCCATGCTGGGGAGCTGCTAGAAGAGACCAGACCAGCAAGCCCTGATAAGCTGGGGTAGAAGAAGATGGCGCCAACAGGCCAGTAAGCCCTGATGAGCCAGGGTAGAAAAAGACGGCGCTAACAGGCTAGTAAGCCCTGATGACCTGGGAACTGCAGTGGCTGACCGTACCATGGACTCGAATCAGCGGCTGCATGAGTGCACTTCTTCCCCAGGACTGCATAAAATCTGTAGCCAAGGTGAGGTGAATTAGGAGCATATCTCCCCAATGGACTGTTATATGATAGTATATGGAGCTAACATGGTGTCATTAGTTTTGAAATGCCTTGAGGGTAACGTACCGTGGTTATGCTGTAAGATATGTGACATTATATAATTTGTTTTTTTGTACTATATAAGAGGATGTAGGGGGGCAGCAAGGCACCTGGTTAGGGCATATGTAAATTGGATGTGACACATTATGACACAAAATCACCAGTATTGTATAACAACCTCTGTGGAATACGTCTACGTTATGGTAGCATCCTGTGGAAAAAGGGAGCAGCTCCTACAGAGCATGAGAAGTCGCAGCCTATGAAAAGCACATGCATGTAACGGTTATGCCACAAATTCCTGTAAACTGTCAGTTGCCTTGCCACTGCCATCAGGGGAAGATAAGAAGGTGATGTATGTACAAGTGCATTACGTCAGGTAATGAGAAGTCATACAATCCATAATGAGTAATCCACTACTGTCATTTTAAGAAAGTTGATATCGCGTTATCATGCAGCATTTCAATATCTGACCCCTATTATGGAGTGTAAAAAGGTAAATACCATTTCTGTTCAGTCAAGTTGTTTTTAATAAAAATGTGCTGCCTCTGCCTCTGTCTGTCACTGCCTTTCCATCTCGCATCCTTCAACATCGGGCATTACCACCCACCCATTACAAGGGAACCATACTTTGAAACTTTCTGTGCCACTAACGTGGACAGTGAGCACATAGTGAAACACAAGTAAAGATTTGCACTGTGTGATAAGAACATGTGGCTTGTCTACTTTCTACTGGGTACTGATTTTTTTCAGTCCTTGTAGCAATCTAGTGTACTCTTGTTTCCTAGCCTCGTTCCTTGTTTATATCTGCCTAGACTTGGTTCATTAATCACCTTGCTTGTTTGGCTTCTTGTCTGGGTCTTAGTGTCCTCTTTTACTCAGGGACAGTATTTCAGACAGGGTTGCCAGTGGGGATAACTGAGGGCTACGTAGGCACACTGGTATCTGGTGTTAGACTCCTTGTAAGGAGAAGTTAGAGAATGAATGTAGGAATGGCTAGCATTATAAATAGGATTTCCTTGCTTGTGATTTCTGCATCTGTTCCTTTGTCGACTATTAGTTTCATTGTCATCTTCATCCTCACCATCTGCCAATGTCATCTAATGATGAGTTTCAAATTTTGTACTTCTGTTTTCTTTTGCATTTCTGTGTGTTTCATATCTATTATTCTTGTGACAGTCTGATTGTTGCACAATTTGTTTCTTCTGTAAGTCCTCGCAGTATCTCAGTACTAGGAGACACGGTTAATATCCAGTAAAAAAAACTGCTAGAAGTCAAGTTCTGCCATTTAATTTAAAGGCGGCGTTGTTATAGTGATGGCTGTGGCCAGTCATATTGAGGGTTACACAGAAGTTAATGGGAGGTTACATGACAGACTAATTAGTTGCTGCTAAATTATATATTCCCTTGGATGAAATCCCTAACAAATATTTATGAGCTATCATTACAATATAATCAAACAGATAAAATTTAGGGTAAGTCACAGTGAGAGTTATATGAAAACAATAACTTTATCATAATGTAAAATTTATTTATTATGTGCAGTAATTTCAACAGGATTTGTGCAAAAGCGTAGACAAATCGTATTTCGATTGCATGCTCTCTAAGAGATGGGTAACTTGGCAAAGAGTCAGAGTCAAGGCCGTTTTGTCCCACCTGTGACAAACCATGTGACCTGAGTATCTGCATCTGCAGCAAGGGAAGTTTTTTTCTTATTTTCTGCTTTAAAAAATTATCAAAATTCACCCAACATTTTTTAAAGCAATTGTAACTATGCCAGCTGGTCACGACATGATAGAACTTGACTTCACTTAGAGAAGTTTCCTTTCCCGGCTACTAAGAGTGGCTTCACACGAGAGTGTTTTTGTGCATGCATACGCGTGCACAAAAACACGCTTCTTTTAGAACTAATGCATTCCCTATGGTGCGTTCACATGCCCGTGTTTTACAGGTGCATACTTGTAAAGATAGGAGATGCGTGCACCGTAGGGAATGCATGCATTGTCTTCAATGGAGCCATGGCTGCTGCCGACAGCTCCATTGAAGACAATGGTCTGCCGGCACCCCTGAATTATTTTTCAGGGAAGAGCTTTACATATAAGCTCTTCCCTGAAAAACAAGAATCTTAGTGTAAAAAATAAAAAAAATAGTTACCTGTCTGCTGCTCCCGTGTCCTCGCGGGGATGAAGAACACATCTGCCACATGTGGCAGATGCTTCCTTCATCCCCCCGAGGAAAAAGAATTCCCTGCTGCACCTGCCACATCTGTGACAGATGCAGCAAAGGAAGTCTTCATTCCTGTGGGGACAAAAGGATTTCCTACCACAACTGTCAGAGATGACAGCTGCGGTAAGGGATCCAGCAGGTATCCTGTAATTATTTTTCCTCACCTTTCCTCACCTTTCTTCAGCTGCCGGGGCTCAGTCACGTTCAGCCAGCTCTTCTTCTGCATTGCTTTGAGGAGTATTCAGCAGGCAGGGATTTAAAATCTCCACCTGCTGAATGGGCTGCCTCTGATTGGCTGAGCACTGTGACCAATAACATGCAACTCTCAGCTATTGAATGACAGCTGAGAGCTGCTGCTAATTGGTCCCTGCTGAAGAAAGGTGAGTATTTTTTTTTTTTATCACATTTTTTCTTGTTTTTCAGGGAAGGGCTTATATTTAAAGCTCTTCCCTGTAAAACAATTACAGGATGCCAGAAGCTGGATCGCCTACCACAGCTGTCATCTGTGACAGCTGTGGTAGGGAATTCTTTATTCCCCACAGAGATGAAAAATTCCTTTGCTGCATCTGTCACAGATGTGGCAGGTGCAGCAGGGAATTCTTTTTCCTTGCGGGGGATGAAGGAAACATCTGCCACATGTGGCAGATGTGTTCTTCATCCCCCCAGGGACACGGCAGCGGTGGACAGTTTTTCTTTTACATTTTTTTATCTTATATATAAAGCCCTTCCCTGAAAAACAATTCAGGGGTGTCAGCAGACCATTGCCTTCAATGGAGCCACCGTCAGCAGCCAAGGCTCCGTTGAAGGCAATGTACGGACCTTCATACATGCATGTTTTTGCACGTATATAGGTGCACACCTATATATGCACAAAAACACACTCATGTGAAGCCACCCTAACAGTGTCCCCCAGTACTCAGATTTCACCAGGACTTACAATAGGGTTGAATTACGTAATAACCAGACTGCCTAATAAGTAATGATATTAAGTATGTGTCAACACTAGTATGTAACAAAAATGTAAGAATAGGCACTCCTCAGTAGATGACTGGAGCAAAATGATGGTGGTGCAAAAAGATGATGGTGATGATAGTCGGGAATGCAGTAAATGGATGATTGTGAATAGATAATAACAAACCGACAATAGCTGATCCAACTCTAGCTTTTCTTAACTGTTCCCCTAATCTATCTCTGTTGCTGACCCTAACACCAGACACCACTGTCCCTGAAAATCCCTAAAGATGTCCCTAATGAAAACCCTATCTGAAACTCTGACTGTGACAAACAATAAGAAGGCACTAAGACCCCAAAACAAGAAAACAAGAGTGAGAAAGGTAGAACTAAAAAGAAAGACAATGGCAGAAATAAAAAAGGAAAAAAAGTAAATTACAAGCCTTAGTAGCAAGGACTGTATGGAAATAGACACAGTAAATAACTACATTGACTAGAAACAAAGTTAGACTAGGAATAAATACCAGAAGCGTACAAAGAATACTGGATTAGAATGCACATAGCTTACTATATAACCAGCAATACATTGCAGAAGCCAGAAATATTTAAAAAGAGGAACTCCTCTCCAAACAAGCATGAGCTGCAGCAGTGTGGTCAGTTGACCCACTCTAATGGATCAGTTGTGAGACAGTTACATAGCAACTACTAGTTTGCAACAACAAACTAGTAAATAGTAGATGACAAAACTGAAGGAGAATTCTAGCTGACCATAAGAGCTATATACTATACACCAGTGTATATATAACTCCACAAATCACCTTATTATTTATTTAAATTCATAGTTCAGCCTTAGAATTCTACAAACTATAATTTTATTACTAAAACTAATATTAGAAGCCCATTAATTAAGTACAATGGATCAAAAGTCAATGTCATTTTGCTAATGTTGCATCTTTGGACCCGAAGTGAACACCTGGAGGAACGCAATATGAATCCAAGAGGAAGCATGCAAATGTCATGCAAATTACTCCCCAGATAACAAATGAACCCCTGGCCCCAATTCTGTGAAGCAGGGATATTATCCATAATGATGATCAGCCACCATGTGATGTCCTACAACTGGTCCAAGCTTCAGCTTCCAGATGTACAAAGCCCATTTATATCAACTCTCCATGTCTGTTATATTCATTAAGTCTTCAAGCACATGCACATTGGATTACTTATCTTGTCAACCTTCAATACAGATTTGACGCCTCTACTAATGTGATGGATTCCTGGAAATAGCCTTTTCTATTCTATGAAAACACCACCACCATTGCTGGGTTCCCTATTGTATTCTGTCATTCCAAATCCAGTTCCAAGTGACATTCTTACTTTCTGACTCTGTGTACAACATATCACATCCAAGTCATTTCTTCAAGGCTGATGAAACATATTAAGCATCTTTAAAAAAATCCCCTGTGAGGAAATTTGGATAAAATTTGTTCAACATACGGATCGAATAAATGTTAATGAGGCTCCTCAGATCATTAATGTCTGCCAGTGCTCACCTCAAGCTTTGGTTTCAAAACTGACATATAAAAAACTTGAAAACTTTCAAATAAACATCTGAGTAGATATCGTAGCTCTGATTTTCTTAGAATTGGCTGTTCAAAAAGTTTTACTTTAAGAAGCTCATTTCTCCTTTTCAACAAAGGTAGTTAAAGCATAACACTACTAAGGCGCTTCACAATAATGTCAAAGCCATAGCACCATTTCCTTATTTTTTATGTCACATGTCTCCTCCCAACATAAGCAATAACCCTGAACTATACTCATTTTGCTACCTGTTCTATATGATGAACTGTCTACTAGAGTTGGGCAAACTTTTGAAAAGTTTAGTTCAGCTAGTTCACTGAACTTCTGTAAACAGTTCAATTCAGTCCAAATTAATTCAAACCAAACACAAACTTAACCAATACTCCTAAAACTGGTGTATAACACTGTCGAAGAGCCATAAAAGTTATTTTTCTTCTAGAGTAAGAGGAGAAAGCAGGAAGAAGAAGCATGGTGGCTCGGTGGTTAGCACTATTATCTTGCTGTGCTGGGGTCCTAGGTTCAAATCTGACTAAGGACAACATTTGCATGGAGTTTGTATGTTCTCCCTGTGTTTGGTAGGTTCTTTATAATAATAATGACCTTTATGTATACAGATAGTCCCCGACTTGCGAACATTCGAGTTACGAATTTCGCTAGATACGAACTATCTGTTCTGCACAGTATGATGTAATGCTATGGCATTACATCATACTGTGCAGGGACCGGACAGGCTTCGATCAAGCCTGATAGAAGCCTGTCCGGTCACATCGCGGTTGCTGGGCAGCCGGGGGCCTTCTGAAAGGCCCTAGGGCTGTCTATGCAGAGCGCCTATCAAGCCGTGCGCTTGATAGGCACTCTGCATAGGCAGCCCTGGGGCCTTTCAGGAGGTCCCCGGCTGCCTAGCAACCGCACAGCGTCCCGCGATCTCATCGTGGGACGCTGTACGGGCCCCCTGAATGTCGGGTGCAGGCTGTTTATTACAGCGCGCACCCGGCGGCAGCAGTTCCGACGAGCCGCGCCGCTCGGCGGAACTGTTAACACTTTAAATACCGCTGTCAGAGCGGTATTTAAAGTGTTAACAGTTCCGACAAGCGGCGTGGCTCGTCGGAACTGCTGCCGCCTGGTGCCCGCTGTAAGAACAGCCGGCACCCGACGTTGTATGGAGCGGCATCCACCCACGATCCCCTCCATACAACCATTTGTTCGACTTGCGAACAAAACGGACTTGCGAACGGGCTCCCGGAACGGAACCTGTTCGCAAGTCGGGGAGCACCTGTATAGTGCATACATTTATGGATGAGGAAATAATTTTAGTGGGTTCAGCAAAGACAAACCGCCCGAGCCTGAATTGATTATGCATAACACGGTGCCAAGTATATAATTAGAATACAGAAAATGTTATAATGAAGGTGGAGTCAGACTTTCATTGGGGTTAGATTTAAGGTTGTTTTCATAAAGGAACAGCAACAACTTTATAAAAACAACCCTAAATACTGTGGGCAGAGATAAAGAGAAACATCACTGAAATCACTCAAGAACACATGCCATACAAGAAGCCAGCTTGCATTGGGATCTGGCTAATTGCAACCACCCACCAAATTGCTGATAAAAGGAGAGAGAGGCTAAGGCTAAGGGACGGCTAGTTGAGGTGAGGTGATTCAATGCCAAATTTCAAAGAGAAGCCAAAAAGACAAGAACAACTTCCTGAATGACCGATGCATAAGCAGCAGGTCAGTATGGCTTCTCCTATTTTTTACAGCAGGCGGAAAAGGTTTACAAAAAAAATGTCCCTAGTTAACCCCTTTAAAGTTCTTGCTTCCTTTTTTGAAGCCAGCCCTGCATTCTCAGTCTGACTTTAGAAACTTTGCTTGTAGAATCGGATCACCAGGGTTTTCAGATGCCACACCCACAAGGTTCAACTAAACAAAGGTTGTGCAGCCAGTCATATATTTCCCTTGCAACACTTATTGATATGCAGGATTATGCTGGACCACTCTTTCTATGGACAGATCCCATTGATTTAAGACTGGTTCGAAATGGTCCCATCAGGTAGTTTTTACAACATTGTTGTTATTCTGCTTGATGGCCAGCTTACTAGAGCTTGGTCTTCTCAACTTTTGACTTGAAACATTGTATAGTTATCCTGATATGCATTCCTTATCTATGGATGGAATGAATATAAATAAAAAACACATTTTCACCTGTCTGCTAGTAGGGACTACGTACAAACTGAGACAACAACCAGTGCCCAGTTCAACTAATTTTATATACATTGTCCTGGAGAACCCTTGAGATACCGGTACTTGAGAGACTAATATGAGGTGACTTCAGTGTTAGACCTCTCTGTAATTTCCATCTTTACATTAACAATATAATTTTCAGCTGTCTTAGTCAACTATACGGTATGTACAGTATTTCTAACTGGTTCTAATACATTGTTTCTAATCAAAGCTCTCATCTCCAAGAATTATACATGTTTTCTCATTCTCCTCAGCCCTATTAAGACAATTCTTTGATCTTCCGTAATTTTACTCATTGTCTTTATTTCCAGCAGAGTAAAACTTTAAATTACCAAATGCTAACTTTTATTTCCATGCCAAATAAAATAAATGTATGCATAGCAGCTTTTTCAAGCCTTTTATGTTAGGCAATTGTCTAAGCATCTATGTATTGGTTGGATGCAGAAAAATATATAAGGCCACAACTGGAACAAAGACAGTCAAAATCAACAGAATATATATATTTTTTTTCCAGAAACTTCAAAGATGCTTCACCGATCATCAGAGCGGCTTCTTTCATTCAACTGAGGAGTAGGGAGCTTGCCATCAAAATTGGTCGGAGACTCATAACTCCTATCCATATACAGTAACGTGGACAGTTAATATCTCTCTAGATAATTCATTATGCCTCCTTGATGAGCAGTTGAATTAAATTGAATGAGTTGTCCAGGGTTAGAAGAACATGGCTGCCTTTTAGGGCTATGGAGTCAGTTAACAAAACATCTGATTCCACCATTTTTTCGCACTTCGTCTTTGACTCTCTCATGGATAGCTCATGTATAAAAAGTGGTAATATATTTACTGTATTAGGCCTTAGTCACACGGGTGTTTTTTCGCGCGATTTGCGGATCGCATGATGGATACGCATTCGCAAATCGCGTTACCGGGGCCAAAAAATCGCCCAAAAAATCTGCTCCTAGCTGCGTTTCATTAGAAAGGGGCCGGAGCTGTCCAGCGCATTGAATTCAATGGAGCCGGCAATACAGCCGACTCTATTGAAAGCAATGCGCTGCGGGCGAGCGCAGGATGAATTGTCGGGAAGGGCTTAAATATATAAGCCCTTCCCTGCAATTCATCCAGAAATGTGTAAAAATACACATTTCTGGATGAATTGCAGGGAAGGGCTTATATATTTAACCCCTTCCCGACAATTCATCCCGCGCTCGCCGGCAGCCCATTGCTTTCAATGGAGCTGACTGTATTGCCGGCTCCATTGAATTCAATGGGCAAACATCGTTCTTCTCTGCCACAGCTGTTACCCTTCTTAAGTATTCCAAAGGAACCTGGAATCATGGACAACAAAGCAATTTGCAGCAAGGGTTGACCAAGTAATCTGGAAGATAAAAAATCTTATCCTATAGTGGGCGAACAAGAGTGTAGGAACACCAAATATGGAGCATCGAACCCATTTCAGAAGAGCAGCGCCTGCAATGCTTAGAGACAAGGGTTTGCATTGTGTGTAAATCTGCCGAATAACTGTACCACTGAGAGATAATTTTGTAGTTTTTCTCCTGTGCCCAACACTCCATAGGTAATTCGTAGATAAGCTTTGGACCATTGCTCTGAAGAAAGGTGGAGATCTAACTCATGCTGCCAAGTGTCGATAAACCACAGGGGAGATACATCAAGAGCAGACCATAAAGGTTCAAATAGTTGGGACACATCCTGCAAATGGAGAGATTCGATGGGTAAAGAATCCCTAGTAAGTGTGTATTTTAGTGGATTTTCTGCAGTGGAAAATCTGCAGCAAATTTTGATGTGGATCCGGATCAAAATCTGTATATAATCTGGATTTTAATGTGGATTTTCAGTGTAAATTTTACTTCTTTAAGTTAGGGCGGACACCCACTATCTTAGCTATTCATAAATGAATAGCTAAAAACTATCTGTAATTGGCTGAGCGCTCAGCCAATAGCTAAGCACTAGCTGTTATTGGCTGAGCGCTCAGCCAATCAGCACAGCCCTTTCAGGAGGCGGGGATTTTTAAATCCCGCCTGCTGAAAGTGCTGGATAGCAGTGTCGGGAAGCCAGCTGGAGGACGCATCTGAGCGGCAGAGAGGTGAGTAATTTTTTTTTACCACTTATTGATGATTTTCAGGGAAGGGCTTATATTTCAAGCCCTTCGCCGAAAATCATACTGCAGGGTTTGCCAGAAACCACTGCTTTCAATGAGACTGGCAGCAGCACCGATCCCATTGAAAGCAATAGGATAGCCTGCTGCACTTCTGCCACAGCTGTCACAGCTGTGACAGCTGTGGCAGAAGTCCGCTGTATTCTCCATATCTTTTCAATGGGGCTAGCACTGCTGCCGCTGGCCCCATTGAGAAGACTGGCGATATCCAGGCGTCATGCCGTTTTTTTTCTCGCACTGCGAGAGTTTTCACTTGCTCTCACAGCGCAGTGGAGAAAAAAAACGCCAGCGGCTGTCCGCCCTTAGGGGGTGAAATCTACATGAACATCTCGCATTACATGCAAATTTTGACATGGCTCTTAATAAATGAGTCAATACCAATACAGCTTGTCTCTCAATGCAAATCCATTCCAAAATCTGAATGTGTATCATTCAGATTTTGCAGCGCATTTCACCCCTGTACATTGAAAGAAGTGAAATTTCACACAAAAAATTGACATGCTGCAGATGGAAAAATGTCATACTACATATTATGGGAATAAGATTGGAACAAATCTCATCCATATGCCTAATATTGTAATTCATAGCATTTCTGGTACATGTGTATGTACCCTTACTCTTGGAGAGTGCATTAGGTGTATTTTACAATACTACGTAGTGATATTTCACACCTACAAGTTCAAAAAGAAGTAAATGAATGCTGTGGAATCTCCTAGATATCTGCATTGATTACTAATAAAATGGGGCCTGGTTTTATCTAAGTCACAATTATAGAGAAACACAATCAAGTAAATCAACTAAAGAATGGTCAAAAAAGAAGATTTGTGTTTTGTAATGGCTAAGTCAGAGTCCTAGCCTTAACCCTTTAGAGATGCTGTAGCTAGACTTGGAGAGGGCTGTGAACAGAAGGCATCCCAGAAATACTAATGAACCGAAACACATTTGCAACGTTGTTCAAATCATAGTTGCAGCTACAGGTAACATATGGTGGAGGTGATTGTTGCTAAATCGGGATCTATAGGTTATTAAATTCAAGGGTGCATTTCCTATTTCTCCCTGCATTTTATATGTGTACTCAATTTGCACTATAAAAGACATGAGTGGTACAACTGTCTGCATGTAATTGGTTATATTATGTTTATCTATAATTGTGACTTAGGTAACAGTCAGCCCATATTTTATTCCCTATGTAACAAAATTTGAAAATTTTTCTGTTCCTGGTTTGAAAGTGTTACTTACTGTTTAATTATGTGGTACTTACTTTAAAAGTACTTGTTACACTACAGAAACTTCATTTTTGTGGCTGCCACAATAATATTATACGTAGAAGGGCAGTACACGGGATGGCCTGCAGAGGGCTTCAGACAGGCATCCTAGAACCTACGATAGGGTTAGCATTTGTGTATGTGGCAGAAACTAAAAGTTAAAAATATCAGTTCCTGCCACACTGAAGGGAAGAAAACTGGCTGCTAGCCAGAGAGGCGGTGAGAGATGCTGCATCATGACTGGGAGCCTGAGGTCCATGCGGACCAGTTCTGGGCCTGTTGCTAGTCTGAAAGAGGAGGATGCCCTCTAGACGGCCTGGGGGGTTTAATGATGGTGACCCTGAGCATTATGTGATGAGCTATGTATGTTGTACCTACATTTGCTGTGGAATAAATGCTGGCAGGTGCCAGATTTAAAGAAAGTGAAGTCTCCTGGAGCCTTAATACACGTGTGTACCCATTCCAGTCTGAGAGGTCACTTGCCACATATAATATTTACGTATTCTAATATTTACCCACAGTAGCATATGAAAACAAATTTCTGTCTGTTTCATTAGTTTGAAAACAGGAAAAAATATTTATTATTTATTGTAGTACCAGAAGTCATTAAAGTGTTGAGTACCTCCAGATTCCGATAGAACATCTCTGAATTCACTGTTACTCGTTCAAATCTATATAAACACGTAAGTACATCATCGTTCAATTTAGTTTTCCTACAATTTTCACACTGTTTGAATGCAGATATGGCTGCGAGAGGTTGCAAGCATCCAGATGATGCATTTTGTAATGTTTGTGGGGAATTTATTAAAGCAAGAGGAAAAGTTCACAATTTTATCATCAAGATGTGTGAAGCATATGAGGCATACTTTGGGATGTCTGTTGGAGACCTGGACAAATCATGGGCTCCACATTTCACATGTGAGAAGTGTAAGAAAAATCTGGAAGGATAGTACAGAGAAGAGAAGAGGCCTATGAAGTTTGGTGTTCCATCAACTGCTATTTATGCATGGATGCACCTGCAGTCATTTATCCAAACATCCCATCATCCATTGCTCCTGTGCTACATGGCCTAGAACTTCCTGTTCCTACTCCTCCACAAAGAGATTGGCCTGGTGATGAAAGTAGTAACTATGAAGATGTTGCTGATCCAAATTACAGAGCTAAATATGAAACCAGTGAAAAAACAAACCCATATTATTCCAACCAAATAGACCTTAGAGATTTTATCAGAGATCTCGGTCTTAAAAAGTCTAACATCCAGACAGTTCATCAAAGAGTATTGAAACAGTATTACTCTCTAATGTTAACAAGTATCCTTCGCTTCCACTTGCCCATTCAGTGCAACATAAAGAAGACTACAAAAATGTGAAGAAATTGCTAAATGCATTGAAATATGAGGAATATGGTTGAAAATGTATTGGAGACTTCAAAATTGTTGCATTGTGCATGGGTCTTCAAGGAGGGTTTACTAAGTTTCCATGCTATCTTTGTCTTTGGGATAGCAGAGACACTAGAGCACACTACCACAGATGATATTGGCTTGAACGTATGGGTTATTCTGTTGGAAAGAATAACATTACTAAGGTACTAATGCCATCTTTGCACATCAAACTAGGCCTCATGAAGCAATTTGTCACCGCTTCGGACAAGGAATTAGCGGCATTCAAGTATTTACAAGATCTTTTCCTGTAGCTTTCAGAAGCAGAAGTTAAAGGCGGCGTTTTTCTTGGACCTCAAATCAACAAAGTTATTGAGTGTCAAGAGTTTCCCAACCTTCTCAAAGAACAGGAAAAAGAAGAATGGACCAGTTTTGTTAAAGTAGTTAAAGGCTTCCGTGGAAATCATAAAGCTGAAAACTATGTTGAATTGGTTGAGAAAAACTAGAGCAAAATGGGCTACAAGATGTCTTTAAAAGTACATATCCTTGATGCTCACACTAGTAGATTTAAAGAGGACATTGGTGCCTATACAGAGGAGCAAGGAGAGCGCTTTCATCAAGACATCCTACAATTTGAACGTCGCTACCAGGGAAACTACAATGAAAACCTGATGGGAGACTACATTGGTGGACTAATCCATGAAAGCGATCTGACATACCCTCGCAAATCTTGCAAAACTACACATTTCTAGGTTCCTTTTCATCCATTTGTAGCATTTTGGTTAAATATATGGTTGGTTTGATATGTAATGTTGTTGTTTATCCTTCTATTACCTGAAACCCCAAAGTTTGTAATTTTCCTTAATGAAAATATGCAATTTTTAACCTTTCAATGTGCAGACCGCAAATACAAAGTTTTTGCAGTCTATTAAACTTTTTCCATGTTTTTATGAAAAAACCAATTAGGAAATTACATTTATAACCCAGGAAAAAGAATCGTGTTACATAGCATAATCAAAGCAGAAATCCAGGCCAGTCCAAAGGATTCACATACTTTTTTCTTGCTGCTGTAGAGTGCTCAACACAAGAACTTAGTGATTCATACAGAATGGCAAAAAAATAAATAACAAAAAATGATACAAAAGTGTTTTCTACCATCATCAGGTGAGTTGGGTGTATAAAAACTATGACTTTGGCAAGTATTGAGAAGATACGCTTCTGATGAAGAGACATGACATCAACTCAGACTTTGAGGACAGAATAAAGATGCCTCCCCCCACCACCACACTTGGGTTTTTCTTATGAGGAGCAGTGGTATGTGAAGTTTCTATGAGAGAATGCACTTCTTTTGTGAATCCCTGCTTTGACCTTACTTTGTTCCTGACCTTGTCTGACTGCCCCGACCTTCGACTTTCTGAACTCGAACTTGCTTTTGTCTGCTGATTTTCTATCTCCCTTGTCCTCAGTTAACTGACCCGTTTCTTACCCCTCTCTATTCTTCTGGTATCGTATCTTGCCTGAACCCTTGTCCTGGTTTTAACCTTCTAATGCTTCTGTCTGTCTTCCTTCCCAGTTGGTCTGAACCTTTTATACTTCCTACAGAATTTATTATGTTGTCTCTCACTAGAGAGCGCCCTATACAGGTGAAAGTGGGTATTACAAAAAACATCTTGGCTTCATCACTGGCAATTTACTTTTAGCTGATAGTACAGATGTATAAATGGTGAAATAATCACACTATGTTTAGCAGATATCTACAAATGTAGCAATCGTTAACATGATTAGCTTGTCGTAATAACCCAATTTACAGCTTTGTAGTTTATTGTAGATAAGTTATCATATATACCTTTTATTGTGAAGTTAACTAGATTTGTACCTTTATTACCATCCAAGCAGAGTTTGGGACAAAAATGGTTTCATTCACAAACATAGAAGTTTACATTGGAGATTGTAAAAGACATGAATGTTTGTGTGTTAGTAGATAGATTCTGTTTGTCTTAGATAATAATTAGGCCACATTTTATAAGTAATCAATGCATAAATCTAAGCATCAATCTTCTGATATGGGAAAACCCTACCTATAAGTGGGGTAGTCGCCCTGATGAAGGCAGCCACACATTAGGAACTTGGGGCGACCCTGACTTTCCCTAGATGGTGACAGAATAGTGGCAGATGTAAGGTGACTCTAAAATATATACAGCCACTAGTGCAGGAGAAAAAAGACAAGCACCCCAGATAATTAAGTAGAAAAAAGCAGGCTTATCTTTACAGAAGTGCAGTTCCAACCCAGCAGACGCAGATATGACAAAAAAAACAACTTATCACAAAGAGTATAACTGGCATCTTCTGAGAGAAAGTGCTGGAATAAATGTGAACAAACTAATACCAATTGATTGTGTTCTCCTACCTCCCAGCCAACCAATCCGCCAATATACAGGAGAAGTAGTACTGGTGGTACCCAGCTCCAAAATAACAGTGATCACATGCCAGCTTGAGGATTTCATGGATTGGGACTGGCGTAGTAACAAAAAAAAACTAAACTTTACACTCATCTTTTCTGCTGCCTTTCCGCTTTGCTCGCCATCCCTTCCAAACCCGCTGATTTCCCTGCAGCAGGTCACATGCTTCTGCAATCCCTAGCCTCATCATTAGCACAACTAACACCAGTGATTGGCTACAGGGGTCATGTGCCATCAAGTACATGACAGGCTGTCGGGACTGAGGCCAGGGGAGATCAACAGGATCTTTTGGGAAAGAGAGTGTAGCGGAGAGGCAATGAAAAAGATGAGATGACTGGGTCAATATTACTACTGGATCCACTAAGGAAGGTAATTATTACTACTTGGGCTACTTACGGGGACACTATTACTATTGGGGTCACTATTACTAATGGGGCATCTAACAGGAGTCACTATTACTACTGGAGCCACTAATGGAGGCACTTAATACTGGAGTCACTAATAAAGGTCACTATTACTGCTGCAGCTGCTGGTTGGGGCCGCAATTACTACTGGAAGTCACTATTAGTACTGGGGCCACTAATAGAGGTTCCTATTACTACTTGGGCTGTTAATGGGGGCACTACTACCGCGTTTCCCCAAAAATAAGACACTGTCTTATATTAATTTTTGCCCCCAAAGAGGCACGGTGTCTTTTTTTTTGGGGGGGGGGGGCTTATAATACTCACCTAGCAGCCGGCGTTTGGGTCCCTCGCGCTGGTCTCTGTTGCTGCTGCAGGCTTCTGTGTTCTTCTGAATGCAGATAGAGCATTTCTTCCTGGTAGCAGGGTTTGAATACCCTGCCTCCAGCTAATGATTGCTGTAATTGGCTGACGCAGAGTTCGATGAACCAATCAGAGCCGGCGTTCAATTAAACAATCACAGCCATTCATTGAATGAGATCATTGAATGGCTGTGATTCGTTAATCGAGCACCGACTCTGATTGGCTGAGGCCGCACTTGATAAACCAATCAGAGCAATCACTTGTTGGAGGCAGGGTAGGGCTTATTATTGGGGATACATGGTACTACTGGTACTGCTAATGGGGAGGGTCACTATTATTACTGCGGCTGCTAACAGGGGAACTATTAATATTGAGGTCTCTAGTAGGGGTACTATTACTGCTAATGGGGACACTATTACTACTGGGGCAGCTACTGGGGCACTATCACTACTGGGGCCACTTAGTCCATACTTTTCTTGGCTAATAGAAAGTTGCACCCAAGATCCATCGGACAGCACATGGACATCTTGTCATGTCATTAAGGTCGGTTTCACACAGGTGGGAAGCTGTGTGCTCTGACTTTTTCCAATCTCTATAGTTTGATACTGAAAATCAACATTCAGTGCATCTGGCTCAGTGCTGTCTTTATACCACTGATCCCTCTGAGAAGAACAGATGTTGCCAGTAGCCCAATTCGTGTTCCCCAGAGGAGGCACACGACACACATCCTCTCTCTCCTCAGTCTTACTACTCAAAGTGGTGGGGCTTCCTCTTCCTACTCTGCCTCCACATACTGTACCCTTCCTGTTGTCTTTATCTGCCCCAGGCCTACTGTTTCGTAGATCAGAGCTGTAGGAATTCTCTGTATCACCTTACAGCTTTGGAACGTTTTTGGAATTTCAGAAAACTAAGCGTATAATCTCCCTGTTTATAGCAATGACCTGGCATATTAAAGGGATTGTCTGATTGTAAACTAATGATGGCCTATCCTCAAGATTAGCTCTCAATAGTAGATTGGCAAGGCTTAGTTGCTTTGACCACTGGACCAGTGCACTCATGTACTAAACTGATTTCTGCAGGAAGCAGACAGATCTGTTATTATTGTAGTCTCTAGGCTTAGTATTGCAGACCAAGTTCCCATTGAAATAAATTGAACTTTGCCTGCAATATCAAGCTTGGCCACTGTAGTTGGAATGGAGCCGTCTGCTTCCTGCAAAAATCAGCTCAGTGCACGAGCACCACGGCCTGGCAAACAGCTGATCGGTGGGGTCCCAGGGAACAGACCCCCACCAATCTACTATTGATGAGTTATCCTGAGGATAAGCCATCAATAGTTTATAACCAGACAACCCCTTTAACTTTATGGTGTATACTAATAACTGAAACAAAGTGGAGAAGGAACATGAACAAGATTTGAGGGGCCCGTCAGAGTTTTTATTTGTTTGTAATAGTAACATTTACTCTGTAGCAGCTACAATTTATTACATACCTCCCTATAAGGCACTTTAAACATTTGTTTATGTGGCAATAGCATAGAATAACGCGAAACATAATACATCATTGCTTTAAAATAGGGTAATTACTATGGCTCTTAGGTCGTATCTTTAAGATAGCTGCTATGACCGAACTATAAAATGTGCATATTATACTCCTACTTTTACAGGGGTGATGGGCCATGGATATGTGATATGCACGTCGGTAAACGAACACTGATTATTTGATATCTTCTGCAGAAAAAAAATCTAGGACATATTTGGAAGGAACCCCGACTGTGCACATTTGTACGGAGGAAAATGCCAAACATTTCTAAATTCCCAGATGTGCCTTCTCATAGATACTGTATCCATTTTATAGGACCGTAAGGCCAAGAGATGAGTATTTCATGCACGAGAATTAAGACTCTCGCTGCTCTAAAACTGGTTTTAAAATATAGCCAAGGATATTAAGGAGCTGGAGTGATGTCATTGTGAAATGTATCTATCCGCCAAAGTAAAACAAACAATCTACTTGCAGTATTTACCGTGAGATCCTCCTTCTTCTGGGTTTATAGTTTCCAATTACAATTCAAAGGGGAAAATTAAATAAAAAGTTTTCTTTGTGTATCCTTGTAGGCATTCATTTTATCTCCCCTCTTTCTCCCCTCTCCTGTGTTTAAAGGGGGTATCCCATGAAAAATATCGTTTCTCGCTACCCCTTGAGGTTGTGGCCATTTTTCTTTTTCTTTTTTCATAACCTCGCACCAAAAAAAAAAAGAAGAATTTTTTTCTTTTTCCTTTGACATAGCCATATGATGGCTTATTTTTTTGTGGGATGAGTCGTCATTTTTAATGTTACCATACAATTAGGTGGAAAACCGTGTTTGTACAAGTGTGGTGAAATGGAAAAAGATGCAATTGCACCAGTTTGTGCGGGGATATATCTTGTTTTTGCAAAATAAATAATCAGTTATTTTAACCCCTTAGTGACCAAGCCTGTTTGCGCCTTAATGTCCAGGTCAAACTTTGGAGATCTGACATGTGTCACTTTAACATGGAATAACTCTGTAAAGGTTTTGCATATCCAAGTGATTCTGACATTGTTTTTCCGCCAGATGTTGTACTTCATTTAGGTGGTAAAAATAGACTGATAGAATTTGCGAATAATTATTAAAAGTGCCAAAATTGAGAATATTTCAAAAAAATTATCATTTTTTCACAGTTCCAACTGCAATATCTCAAATATGTGCAAACATACTGTTCAAATTTTTGATCAGATATGTATTTCCATCTGTTTACTCTATTCCAGATGCACATTGGAAAAACAGTTTTTTTAAACCATTTAGAAGATGTACAAATTTAACATTGATTTTTAACATTTTGAGGAACATTTTTTTTTCTTTCACCAAGCCAAGATTACAAAGGCTCATAGGTGTCAGAATAATACATACTCCCACAAACGAAAGGGAGAAGACACAAATTAGATTTTAGAAAAAACTTTCTGACAGTGAGAGTGATCAGTGAGTGGAACAGGTTACCACAGGAGGTGGTGAGTTCTCCTTCAATGGAAGTGTTCAAACAAAGGCTGGACAGACATCTGTCTGGGATGATTTAGTGATCCTGTACTGAGCAGGGGGTTGGACCTGATGACCCTGGAGGTTCCTTCCAACGCTACCATTCTATGATTCTATGACCCCATTTTAAAAAAATACACATCTTGGTATATTCACTAAGGGGTGTCATGAGTATTTTGACCCCACAGTTTCTTTTCAAGTATGAATGCAATTTAGAGGAGAAAAAATAAAATTTCATATTTTTGTAAATATGTCATTTTAAAGACAGTATTTTTTTCTCTAGGGCACATAAAAATGAGAATTTGCACCCAAAATAGATACCTCTGTCTGTCCTGTGTTCAGGAACATACCCATTGTGGCCCTAATCTTCTGTCCGTATGTACAACAGGGCCCAAACCGAAAGGAGCAGCCGGTGGCTTTTAGAACAGAAATTTTGCTTGAAGGTGTTTTACGCCCCATTGCACACTTGTAGAGCCCTTGAGCGGCCAAAACAACAGAGAACCCCCACAAATGCCTCCATTTTGAAAACTAGACCCCTTAACAAATTCATCTAGAGGTGTACTGCGAATTTTGACCCCACAGTTTTTGAATGAATCTAAGCAAAGCAGAAGTAAAAAATTACGATTTTCATTTTTTTGGCAATTGTGTAATTTTAAAAACATGTCTGTATGCACAAGGGGGCTAAAACCGAAATAAGCATTAAACTTTAACTGTGTTTTAACCTTTATGTGATCGCCATTATCCATTGCATAATAGCGAT
This sequence comes from Eleutherodactylus coqui, assembly GCF_035609145.1. Classification (NCBI taxonomy): domain Eukaryota; kingdom Metazoa; phylum Chordata; class Amphibia; order Anura; family Eleutherodactylidae; genus Eleutherodactylus; species Eleutherodactylus coqui. The sequence goes on from NC_089841.1 coordinate 73,607,442, forward strand.
CAAGTGACTGGGGTCCGCTCACCACCTCCCTCGGTCACTGCTCCTGGCTCTCGACTACCTGTAGTACCCAGGAGCAAGGAGACTTTAAATTTCCCGGGCCCTGCCCACCTTCTGCACTTGCGTCCACCATTTTGCCAATGGGTGAATGCGCCGAAGTTGGGGAAAGGTCCGCGGATAAAGATCCCATTGGGGGACATCGCCAGAGGCCTTAGGTAAGTAATTTCACCCTTCCCTCATGGATCGGATCTGTGATAGGAGATGAAACTTTAACTTTTTTGCTTTTACGTGATTGCCGTTTTCTATTGGAAAACAGCAATCACATGACCAGGGACTACGTCGATGGGCACGTGCGCAGAAGCCGTGGTGAGGTCTGCAGATAAATCTGGGGGCCTTAGATACGTAATTTCACCGCACCTCATGGATATGATCCATGAGAGGAAATAAAACGTAAACTTTTTTACTTTACATGATCGTTGTTATCCATTGGATAGCAGCGACCATGTGACCGGGATCCTCATACAGCTGCTCCCGGTGATATTTATTTGCTCCTGGATACACATGTTAGCTGGGAGCCAGAGAGATTTTAAACTTCCCGGGCCACGCGCCTGACGTATGACGTCAGGCTCACAGGCGCTGAAGGCACGGTTGGGAGGCCAGAACGCCGCAGGACATCGTGGAGGTTGGATGTGAGTACTTTCAGCTGCCTTAATGGATCGGATCCATCAGGGCAGCTGAACCTTTAACTTTTATTTACTATAAATGGAGTTTCATATGATTTATGAAATGCCGAATGCCGGCGATCAGGTGACTGGGAAGGGGGTCCTGCAGCCCGGGATGACAGCTCCAGGTTGTCGGCTACCTCCGGGAGCCGGCAGCATGGAGCTGTCACATCCACATCTTGCAGGGTTTTAATCCCCGCAGGGAGCATGTTTTTACCTCCCTGGGGATTAAAGCCCAGCAAGCGAGGACGTAAAAAGGCAATGGGGTGGTCACTAAGGGGTTAATAGATTGGACTTCTATGGACATCGTGATGCAAGTTAATGTTAGACCCTTTATACAAGCCTTGTAACAATGACTGGGAATTAAAACAATACCTCTGCAGCGCCACCTATTGGAAGGCTGCATTCCTGCAAGTCAATGTTAGACTCTTTATACAGAAATACTTGGCACTCCTAGAGACCTTCCCAAGGCCCCAGGCTGCAATGACGTACAAAAGATCGCTCATGATCTCATTGCGGTCAAGCCGTTTTGGTGACAGATGGAGCCTCCTCATCTGTTGCTTCATTAAAGGGGAGCCAGCTTAAACATGTTGTCAAAACTGCAGGCATCATGTTATAGAGAAGGAGGAGCTTAATAACATTTATTAATCTTCTTCTAAAACCAAGACTTAGGACTGACAAACAAATGCCAGACAAATAATAGACTCTCTAGAAGACCCGAAATTAGGGTCAGATAGTGGATAGTGATAGCCCCAACAGGTTAACACTAGAGATGAGCGAACGTACTTGTCCGAGCTTGATATTCGTGCGAATATTAGGGTGTTCGGGATGCTCGTTACTCGTAACGAGTACCACGCGGTGTTCCGGTTACTTTCAGTTTCCTCTCTGAGACGTTAGCGCGCTTTTCTGGCCAATTGAAAGACAGGGAAGGCATTACAACTTCCCCCTGTGACGTTCAAGCCCTATACCACCCCCCTGCTGTGAGTGGCTGGGACGATCAGATGTCACCCGAGTATAAAAGTCGGCCCCTCCCGCGGCTCGCCACGCATGCCTTGTGAGTTAGCTGAGGGACAGTGGTATCGTGCTGGAGCTGCTGTAGGGAGAGCGTTAGGAGTTAGTGTAGGCTTCAAGAACCCCAACGGTCCTTCTCAGGGCCACATCTAATAGTGTGCAGTACTGTGTTAGCACTGTATTTTTTTTTTTTTTTTCAAAATTGGATCTGCAGAGCATTGCGCCCTGCAATAGGGACAGAAGTGGTGGTTAGGCAGGGAGAGTGTTAGCAGTGAGTGTAGGCTTCAAGAACCCCAACGGTCCTTTCTAGGGCCACATCTATCCGTGTGCAGTACTGTCCAGGCTGCTGTTAGCATTGTTGCATATTTTTTTTTTTTTCTCAAAACCGGCTGTGCAGACCATTGCACCCGGCATTAATACTACAGGGATAGAATTGTGTAGGCAGGGCCAGAAGACATACATTATTTATTGAATAGACGCAGTGCGGCTTGTCCTTTGAAAAACAAGGGAAAAAATTCTATTTCGCCTGCCTCTGACAGTCCTCAGGGCTCTGGGTACGTGTGTGCTGCGTGCAGAACGTTAAAAAAAATCAGACGCAGCCAGCTACGTTTTACTGCAGGCTTGCGCCAATTTTTTTCCTGCATGGGAAATCCCTGATCTGCTGGAGCCAATAACTTTGCATCACTGCAGTTCTCTGACACATTTGCAGGGCCACAACACAGTTATTAAACTTAGTAGTATTCATTGAATAGACGCAGTGTGGCTTGTCCTTTGAAAAACAAGGGAAAAAATTCTATTTCGCCTGCCTCTGACAGTCCTCAGGGCTCTGGGTACGTGTGTGCTGCGTGCAGAACGTTAAAAAAAATCAGACGCAGCCAGCTACGTTTTACTGCAGGCTTGCGCCAATTTTTTTCCTGCATGGGAAATCCCTGATCTGCTGGAGCCAATAACTTTGCATCACTGCAGTTCTCTGACACATTTGCAGGGCCACAACACAGTTATTAAACTTAGTAGTATTCATTGAATACACGCAGTGTGGCTTGTCCTTTGAAAAACAAGGGAAAAAATTCTATTTTGGCTGCAGGCTTGCGCCAATTTCTTTCCTAGCTTGGAAATCACTGGTAATACAGCTTGCTGAGGGGTAGGGGTAGGCCGAGAGGACGTGGACGCGGCCGAGGACGCGTAGGCCCAAGTGAGGGTGTGGGCACAGGCCGAGCTCCTGATCCAGGTGTGTCGCAGCCGACTGCTGCGCGATTAGGAGAGAGGCACGTTTCTGGCGTCCCCACATTCATCGCCCAATTAATGGGTCCACGCGGGAGACCTTTATTAGAAAATGAGCAGTGTGAGCAGGTCCTGTCGTGGATGGCAGAAAGTGCTTCGAGCAAGCTATCATCCCCCAGAGTTCTGCGCCGTCCAGTGCTGCAAATCCGAATCCTCTGTCTGCTGCTCCTCCTTCCTCCCAGCCTCCTCACTCCACTACAATGACACATGCTCAGGAGCGGGAAGACTCCCAGGAACTGTTCTCGGGCCCCTGCTCAGATTGGGCAGCAGTGGTTCCTCTCCCACCAGAGGAGTTTATCGTCACTGATGCACAACCATTGGAAAGTTCCCGGGGTCCGGGGCATGAGGCTGGGGACTTCCGGCAACTGTCTCAAGACCTTTCAGTGGGTGAGGAGGACGATGACGATGAGACACAGTTGTCTTGCAGTGAGGTAGTAGTAAGGGCAGTAAGTCCGAGGGAGGAGCGCACAGAGGATTCGGAGGAAGAGCAGCAGGACGATGAGGTGACTGACCCCACCTGGTGTGCAACGCCTAAACAGGACAGGTCTTCAGAGGGGGAGGCACGGGCAGCAGCAGGGCAGGTTGCAAGAGGCAGTGCGGTGTCCAGGGGTAGAGGCAGGGCCAGACCAAATAATCCACCAACTGTTTCCCAAAGCACACCCTCGCGCCATGCCACCCTGCAGAGGCCGAGGTGCTCTAAGGTCTGGCAGTTTTTCACCGAGACGCCTGACGACCGACGAACAGTGGTGTGCAACCTTTGTCGCGCCAAGATCAGCCGGGGAGCCACCACCAACAGCCTCACCACCACCAGCATGCGCAGACATATGATGGCCAAGCACCCCACAAGGTGGGACGAAGGCCGTTCACCGCCTCCGGTTTGCACTGCTGCCTCTCCCCCTGTGCCCCAACCTGCCACTGAGATCCAACCCCCCTCTCAGGACACAGGCACTACCATCTCATGGCCTGCACCCACCCCCCCACCTCCGCTGTCCTCGGCCCCATCCACCAATGTCTCGCACCGCACAGTCCAGCCGTCGCTAGCGCAAGTGTTGGAGCGCAAGCGCAAGTACTCCACCACGCACCCGCATGCTCAATCGTTAACCGTCCACATAGCCAAATTTATCAGCCTTGAGATGCTGCCGTATAGGGTTGTGGAAACGGAGGCTTTCAAAGCTATGATGGCGGCGGCGGCCCCGCGCTACTCAGTTCCCAGTCGCCACTACTTTTCCCGATGTGCCGTCCCAGCCCTGCACGACCACGTCTCCCGCAACATTGTACGCGCCCTCACCAATGCGGTTAGTGGCAAGGTCCACTTAACTACGGACACGTGGACAAGCACAGGCGGGCAGGGCCACTACATCTCCCTGACGGCACATTGGGTGAATTTAGTGGAGGCTGGGACAGAGTCAGAGCCTGGGACCGCTCATGTCCTACCCACCCCCAGAATTGCGGGCCCCAGCTCGGTGGTGGTATGTTCGGCGGTGTATGCTTCTTCCACTAAAGCACCCTCCTCCTCCTCCTCCTCCTCAACCTCTGTCTCGCAATCTAGATGTGTCAGCAGCAGCAGGACGTCGCCAGCAGTCGGTGTCGCGCGGCGTGGCAGCACAGCGGTGGGCAAGCGTCAGCAGGCCATGCTGAAACTACTCAGCTTAGGAGATAGGAGGCACACGGCCCACGAACTGCTGCAGGGTCTGACAGAGCAGACCGACCATTGGCTTGCGCCGCTGAGCCTCCAACCGGGCATGGTCGTGTGTGACAACGGCCGTAACCTGGTGGCGGCTCTGCAGCTCGGCAGCCTCACGCACGTGCCATGCCTGGCCTACGTCTTTAATTTGGTGGTTCAGCGCTTTCTGAAAAGCTACCCACGCTTGTCAGACCTGCTCGTAAAGGTGCGCCGGCTCTGCGCACATTTCCGCAAGTCCCACACGGACGCTGCCACCCTGCGCACCCTGCAACATCGGTTTAATCTGCCAGTGCACCGACTGCTGTGCGACGTGCCCACACGGTGGAACTATACGCTCCACATGTTGGCTAGGCTCTATGAGCAGCGTAGAGCTATCGTGGAATACCAACTCCAACATGGGCGGCGCAGTGGGAGTCAGCCTCCTCAATTCTTTTCAGAAGAGTGGTCCTGGTTGGCAGACATCTGCCAGGTCCTTGGAAACTTTGAGCAGTCTACCCAGATGGTGAGCGGCGATGCTGCAATCATTAGCCTCACCATTCCTCTGCTATGCATCTTGAGAAGTTCCCTGCAAACCATAAAGGCAGCCGCTTTGCGCTCGGAAAAAGAGCCGGGGGAAGACAGTATGTCGCTGGATAGTCAGAGCACCCTCCTGTCTATATCTCAGCGCGTTCAGGAGGAGGAGGAGGAGCATGAGGAGGATGAGGAGGAGGGGGAAGAGACAGCTTGGCCCACTGCTGACGGTACCCATGCTGCTTGCCTGTCATCATTTCAGCGTGTATGGCCTGAGGAGGAGGAGGAGGATCCTGAAAGTGATCTTCCTAGTGCGGACAGCCATGTGTTGCGTACAGGTACCCTGGCACACATGGCTGACTTCATGTTAGGATGCCTTTTTTCGTGACCCTCGCGTTACACGCATTCTGGCCACTACGGATTACTGGGTGTACACACTGCTCGACCCACGCTATAAGGAGAACCTTCCCACTCTCATTCCCGAAGAGGAAAGGGGTTCGAGAGTGTTGCTATACCACAGGACCCTAGCGGACAAGCTGATGGTAAAATTCCCATCCGACAGCGCTAGTGGCAGAAGGCGGAGTTCCGAGGGCCAGGTAGCAGGGGAGGTGCGTAGATCGAGCAGCATGTACAGCCCAGGCAGTGCAACAGTCTTTAAGGGCCTGGACAGCTTTATGGCTCCCCACCAAGACTGTGTCACCGCTCCCCAGTCAAGGCTGAGTCGGCGGGAGCACTGTAAAAGGATGGTGAGGGAGTACGTAGCCGATCGCACGACCGTCCTCCGTGACGCCTCTGCCACCTACAACTACTGGGTGTCGAAGCTGGACACGTGGCCTGAACTAGCGCTGTATGCCCTGGAGGTGCTTGCTTGTCCTGCGGCTAGCGTCTTGTCGGAAAGGGTGTTTAGTGCGGCTGGGGGAATCATCACAGATAAGCGTACCCGCCTGTCAACCGACAGTGCCGACAGGCTAACACTCATCAAGATGAACAAAGCCTGGATTTCCCCAGACTTCTCTTCTCCACCAGCGGACAGCAGCGATACGTAAGCAATACGTAGGCTGCACCCGCGGATGGAAGCTACGTTCTCTCTCACCATCCAAAACGGGGACATTTCTGCTTCATCAATCTGTGTCTAATATTCCTCCTCCTCCTCCTGCTCCTCCTCCTGAAACCTCACGTAATCACGCTGAACGGGCAATTTTTCTTAGGACCACAAGGCTCACTCGTCTAATTTTTCTAAACAATTTTTATATGTTTCAATGCTCTTAAAAGCGTTGAAACTTTAACTTGAACCAATTTTTCGTTAAACTGGGCTGCCTCCAGGCCTAGTTACCACTTAAGCCACATTAACCAAAGCGATTAATGGGTTTCACCTGCCATCTTGGTTGGGCATGGCCAATTTTTACTGAGGTACATTAGTACTGTTGGTACACCAATGTTTTGGGGCCCTCACCTACAGTGTAATCATAGCAATTTGTATGTTCTTCGCCTGCACTCATGGTACAGAAGTGTGTGTGGGGTTGGCCTACACTTTAGCTACATAAATGTAACTTGGGCCTTGGCTATACTGCAGCTACTGAAATGGAACTAAGACTGCGCGCCCACTATACTGCTGCTTCGGAATTGTTCCTGGGGCCTGTGTAGGCTGCTACTATTACTGAAATGGAACGAAGACTGCGCTCCCACTATACTGCTGCTTCGGAATTGTTACTGGGGCCTGTGTAGGCTGCTACTATTACTGAAATGGAACTAAGACTGTGCTCCCCCTATAATGCTGCTAGTGATATGTTAGTGGGGCCTGTCGCTAATGCTACGTCTGAAATGTTACTAATTCTGGGCTCTGCCTATACCGCTGCTAATGGTATGTCTCTGGGGTGTGGAAACAGAGGCTTCCCAAAGACATGATGCGGCGAGGCCATTTCCCACCAACGCTGTTACTGTTAAGGTGCATATAACCACGGACACGTGGAGAGGACACGTAGTGCCTCAAAAACATCCCCTGCCACGGCCCACTTAATCCTGGCCACATTCCGAAAACCAACAAAATAAAACCGTGCTACTAGGTCCGCAGTCACCACCACATTACCACCAACGCGGTTACTGTTAAGGTACATATTACCAGTCTGACTGGGGCATGCAGTGTGGGCCGAAGCCCACCTGCATTAAGCACGACATTACTACCTCAGCTGTGTTGGGCAATGCAATGGGATATCTTTGTGTATCGCCGGTGGGTTCCAGGGAGCCACCCATGCTGTAGGTGCACACGGAGTTTAACCTACATGTGTCCACTTGTAAAGAACCCCAGTCTGACTGGGGCATGCAGTGTGGGCCGAAGCCCACCTGCATTAAGCACGACATTACTACCTCAGCTGTGTTGGGCAATGCAATGGGATATTTCTATGTACCGCCGGTGGCTTCCTGGCACCCACCCATGCTGTGGGTCCACAGGGAATTATAAATGCATCTGTTTCCACTTGTAAAGAACCCCAGTCTGACTGGGGCATGCAGTGTGGGCCGAAGCCCACCTGCATTAAGCACGACATTACTACCTCAGCTGTGTTGGGCAATGCAATGGGATATTTTTGTGTATCGCCGGTGGGTTCCAAGGAGCCACCCATGCTGTCGGTCGACAGGGACTTCACAATAGGGAGTTGTACCTGCCTGTGTCTATGAATTAAAAAGCGCGGTCTGACTGGGGCATGCAGAGACACCTTGACAGAATGAATAGTGTGTGGCACATAGGTTCCCCATTGCTATGCCCACGTGTGCAGCTCCTGATGGCGGTGGCACAGGATTCTATTTCTCATTGCTTCTGTACAGCATTGTGGGCTATCGTCCCGCCCCTTTTAAAGAGGGTCGCTGCCTAGCCGTGCCAACCCTCTGCAGTGTGTGCCTGCGGTTCCTCCTCATGGCAGACGCACTTCTAAATAGACATGAGGGTGGTGTGGCATGAGGGCAGCTGAAGGCTGTGCAGGGACACTTTGGTGTGCGCTGTGGGGGGGAGGGGGGGGCGGTTGGGCAGCATGTAACCCAGGAGAAGTGGCAGTGGAGTGTCATGCAGGCAGTGATTGTGCTTTGTTGGAGGTAGTGTGGTGCTTAGCAATGGTATGCCATGCTAATGAGGGCTTTTCAGAAGTAAAAGTTGTTGGGAGGGGGGGGGGCCACTCTTGCCGCTATTGTGGCTTAATAGTGGGACCTGTGAACTTGAGATGCAGCCCAACATGTAGCCACTCGCCTGCCCTATCCGTTGCTGTGTCGTTTCCATCACTTTCTTGAATTGCCCAGATTTTCACACAAGGAAACCTTAGCGAGCATCGGCGAAATACAAAAATGCTCGGGTCGCCCATTGACTTCAATGGGGTTCGTTACTCGAAACGAACCCTCGAGCATCGCGAAAAGTTCGTCCCGAGTAACGAGCACCCGAGCATTTTGGTGCTCGCTCATCTCTAGTTAACACGATGGTTACCAAAACGATATAAAGTCAGTGAATCATTGAAAATGACATTAACCTAATGAGCCATTTCTCAGTCTAGTAGTTCATGATTCTATGAAGCATAGACTGTTCACACTTCAGGGGTGAAAGCATTGCTGGCAATCAGGATATTTGCTACAGCATATCTTTCGCCACCTGACTTTATATTGTTTTGGTAACCATCGTGTGAACCTGTTGGGGCTATCACTGTTCACTATCTGACCCCGATTTCGGGTCTTCTGGAGAGTGACTATTGAGTTCCCCAAGTAAGTGTTTGTCTGTTATTTGCTTGTCAGCCTTAAGTCTTGGTTTCAGAAGAAGATTAATAAATGTTATTTTATGTCAAGTCTATACTGTGAAGGGCTATTGACTATAATGGGGTCCATTCGGTTTCTACACCTGTTCTTCCCAAGACTTTTTTGACCAGCATATTATGCTGGTTCAGTGTTGGAAGCTCCGAGAAGTGCAGATATGAACAGAACCTTATGTATCATTTCCATTATTTGTCACCTTTTCTCACATCTTTTGTTCCCATTCAGTTTATTTAAAAAACTTCCCAAATTCTTGCTCATTATTTTCTGTTACGCAACACAGTCCTATGAACTAGCATTGCTGCCTTGTAGTGCTGGAATTGTAGGTTCAAATCTGACATCTGTATTGGCTTTTTATGCTCTCTTTGTTTTTATTCTTCTTGCCCTTCTATTTCTCTGGCAATGAAAGAACAAGTGTGGTGGCTCAGTTGTTAGCTATGCTGCCTTGCAGTGCTGAAGTTATAAGATCACGTTTGAGCAGGGATGATGCCTGTATGGAGTTTTTGAATGTCTATGCTGCCTTCGATGACATTTGAATTTAGGACCCCAGCATTTCAAGGCAGCAGTGCTAACCACGGTCATTGAAGAGGCACCACAACCCTTCCATTGAGTACGATGCAATTGTAGTGGCCCAGAACACCTTCCTGGTCCCCTCCATAAATGTCATACATGTTTGTCCTATGTAGGTACACTGTGCAAAGCTTGTCTTGTCATATCTAGTGTGTGTGTTGCACAGCTGTGGAGCTTGGGAGGTTAACTTTAATAACATTATTGCCTGCATGTAGATGTATCAGTTTGTCATGTCATGTGGAGTGTCAGAAGGTATAAATGTGAATGCTTGAGAGCGGGAAGAGGTCTTCCATCTTGTCTGCTGAGAGAGTGCTAACACAGAGACACATGGAAGCACCTTCAGCTTCCATGTAGGTGAAGATGGAGGAAGAGGAGAGATATCTCATAGTGATTGGAGTCTGGATGTTAGTGGAGTGAGTCCCAAAGACCCTAAGAGAGAGAGCATCCCCAAATAATTCTGTATAGAGGAACCCACCGTACAGGTACCAATTCACACTACTAGTTTTTCCTGTGCGGCCGTTCAGAGTCAAGATCACCGCACAGAGGTACGCCACTGAGACACACCTACGAGCCTGCCATGCGGGGTGTTATTGCTAAATCTGTGGAGTTACCCTTACCCCCTTCCTTCTCTGGAGTCTAGAAGCCGTACCGTACAGATAACGTGGACCGATTTTATCCTGTGTATCCTCCCTGACCTCTGAGCTCCAGTCTGCTGCCACTGAAAGAGAATAGTACCTGCATTTCCTTGAATATTTACTTGTCAAAGTTATTCTTCCAGGTAAAGTTATACCGGGCCATCACTGTTCCTGGGGACCCGAGGTACTATACACAAGTCTCTGTGTTATTTCTCCACCGCACTGCATACCGGTGTGTGGGAACAGTGGCGTCACGAGTGATAACTACTACTACTCCCCTCATCCCGTTTATTGACATTCCCTATCCTAGAGGTGTTGAAGGTGGCCTGCAATCTTGCTCTGGCCTGGGCTACGTGTCATCCCTCAGGGACCAGAGCTTGGTAAGTGCTGCCGTGATGAGACAGCACTTACCCCTCCCAGCTCTGCACAGTGGTCAAGTGTCCGGGGTCATCCCTCTGGGGTGTTGCACAATAAAAATAGGATCCATTTGTATTTTGTTTCCAAAACTCGAAACAAAAGCACAGCATTCTGTGCTTGTGATCCAATGTAAAAAACAGAAAATACAGAAACGGATTGAAAGTGAAGACCTTCCACTTTAATACATTTCTGTGAGCTTAAAAATGCAAACATTTTCCTTCCATTTTGCTTTCTAATGACAGACCACCAAATAGAAATGAAAACACTAGTGTGAAAAGGCCCTAACCGGAAACTGCAAGAAGATACAGTAAATAGATATCCGACAGAGGTGCATAGCACTAATATAATAGTGTGTATTCCATCGCTGCAGGGGAGCTAGCAATTAATAAATCAATATTAAAATGTGAACCATAATCCAAAAACTTTACGTATGGCCAGGAATAAATCCTTCCAGTCCTATAGGAAATAAACAATGAGTTCCATCTCTATCTATATACCATCTGCAGGCAGACACCAACTCAGGGCTCTGGAAAAATGTTTATCCGGGACACACTTGTAAATATGTACATTGTTTTTCATTGTATTCAGCAGGAGATTATCACATTCCTGATTTATGAGTGGGAGTTCTTCCCCTTCCTATCCCATCTATATGATGTACAGCAGATGCAATGCCAAATGCGATCGCAGCAGTTGTTAAATAATTCTGCGTAAATATTACTCACTGAATTATACAGGTCCCTATGATTCATTTAGAAGCAGGGATGTCTGTATGCCTTATAGGGGTTATATATGTACACTACCGTTCAAAAGTTTGGGGTCACTCAAACAATTTTGTGTTTTCCATGAAAAGTCACACTTATTCACCACCATGCGTTGTGAAATGAATAGAAAATAGAGTCAAGACATTGACAAGGTTAGAAATAATGATTTTGTATTTGAAATAACATTGTTTTTACATCAAACTTTGCTTTCGTCAAAGAATCCTCCTTTTGCAGCAATTACAGCATTGCACACCTTTGACATTCTAGCTGTTAATTTGTTGAGGTAAGCTTGAGAAATTGCACCCCACGCTTCTAGAAGCATCTCCCACAAGTTGGATTGGTTGGATGGGCACTTCTGGCGTACCATACGGTCAAGCTGCTCCCACAACAGCTCAATGGGGTTCAGATCTGGTGACTGCGCTGGCCACTCCATTACCGATAGAATACCAGCTGCCTGCTTCTGCTGTAAATAGTTCTTGCACAATTTGGAGGTGTGTTTAGGGTCATTGTCCTGTTGTAGGATGAAATTGGTTCCAATCAAGCGCTGTCCACTGGGTATGGCATGGCGTTGCAAAATGGAGTGATAGCCTTCCTTATTCAGAATCCCTTTTACCCTGTACAAATCTCCCACCTTACCAGCACCAAAGCAACCCCAGACCATCACATTACCTCCACCATGCTTAACAGATGGCGTCAGGCATTCTTCCAGCATCTTTTCATTTGTTCTGCGTCTCACAAGCGTTCTTCTTTGTGATCCAAACACCTCAAACTTGGATTCATCCGTCCACAACACTTTTTTCCAGTCTTCCTCTGTCCAATGTCTGTGTTCTTTTGCCCATCTTAATCTTTTTCTTTTATTGGCTAGTCTCAGATATGGCTTTTTCTTTGCCACTCTGCCCTGAAGCCCAAAATCCCGCAGCCGCCTCTTCACTGTAGATGTTGACACTGGTGTTTTGCGGGTACTATTTAATGAAGATGCCAGTTGGGTACCTGTGAGGCGTCTGTTTCTCAAACTAGAGACTCTAATGTGCTTATCTTCTTGCAACGCGGCCTCCCACTTCTTTTTCTACTCTGGTTAGAGCCTGTTTGTGCTGTCCTCTGAAGGGAGTAGTACACACCGTTGTAGGAAATCTTCAATTTCTTAGCAATTTCTCGCATGGAATAGCCTTCATTTCTAAGAACAAGAATAGACTGTCGAGTTTCAGATGACAGTTCTCTTTTTCTGGCCATTTTGAGCGTTTAATTGACCCCACAAATGTGATGCTCCAGAAACTCAATCTGCTCACAGGAAGGTCAGTTTTGTAGCTTCTGTAACGAGCTAGACTGTTTTCAGATGTGTGAACATGATTGCACAAGGGTTTTCTAATCATCAATTAGCCTTCTGAGCCAATGAGCAAACACATTGTACCATTAGAACACTGGAGTGATAGTTGCTGGAAATGGGCCTCTATACACCTTTGTAGATATTGCACAAAAAAACAGACATTTGCAGCTAGAATAGTCATTTACCACATTAGCAATGTATAGAGTGCATTTGTTTAAAGTTAGGACTAGTTTAAAGTTATCTTCATTGAAAAGTACAGTGCTTTTCCTTCAAAAATAAGGACATTTCAATGTGACCCCAAACTTTTGAACGGTAGTGTATGCCGTCTCTGCAGCTTGTGGCAACCGGTCCTAGTGCGCCACTCACTTCAATGGGAACTGCCGGAGTTAGCCAAGTTCAAGGACTGAGCAATCTCTGAATGTCCCATTCGCTTCAATCACACCACCATAGATTGCGGAGCATTTGAACTCGGCTATCTTCAGGGTTCTCATTGAAGTAAATGATGCAATGGCACATGTATGCATCCACTGCTTTCAAAGTTTCGGGACACGCTGGGGGTTTTGCTCTGGATCAGCGGGGGTCTCAGAGATTGGACTTCCACCAGAGGCGTAACATGAAGCTTTTGGGCCCCATTGCAAAATCTGTAACAGGGCTCCTAACTATAATGCTTTATTCATAGTAATGGGCTCCCTACACGGAGAAGAAAGGCCTTATGGTCTCCTAAGTCTTGTGGGCCCAGGTGCAACCGCATCCCCTGCATCCTCTATGACTCCCACCGCATCCCCTGCACCCCCCTGACTCCCCCCAATTGCCAGGTTTTCCCCTGTCCTGTGGATAAGAGATCATTTGCTGAGATAGGAATACCCCTTTAATAGTATAATATGTTAAATTTAAATAAATTTAGCATTTCAAATTCTAACCATCTTCAAGATCATCTTTGCTTGCTGGCACCAAATGGAAACATTCTTATTTACATCATGAGGCTTAAAAGTCTGTTCAGACCTTAAACAGGTATTTTGGTCTTTTAGTTGATGGACAGCAGTCCACCCCTTGGAATCCCCAACCATCAGCTGATCATCTAGCTCACTACACTCTGCAGTGGGACAGACATCGTCATCAATGGTCAGGAGTAGCTTTGGCTTATCTAAGTTTTAAATCAATGAGATCGCTGCGCTGCTTCCTGCTCCTCTAATAGTCAGGATGTCACATCCTGTCCTGATCAGAAAGTATACCGGCATCGCAGAGCACTCATTGATTTCAATGGGAATGAACCCGGTGCTATCCCTGCTTCGTCTGACCTATGATGATAATGAAATGTTGGGCCCACTACATAGTGCAGTGGGCTAGATGATTGCTATCCAGGGGTCAGGTCATCACTTAAAAAAGACCAGAATATATCTTTAATACTCCTCACAGCTTAATCCCCTCCTCAGAGGAACTGCAGACAAAGGGGTGGGAAAACATAAAAGGGCATGGAAGGGGGGAACAAACACTAGGTCCAAGATGGTAACACTGATCACTATAATTAGAGGCCCATTTTAAGCTTTGCTATCCCCCCCCCCCCCCCCCCCTATGCTACTGCAATCAGATACTTTCTTTAATTTTACAATTTCCACAATGTGAAATCCCGAGGTAAAACAAGGACATAAGGAGTAAATGTGATTAATCATAATCAAGGTTTAAGGTTAGTTGCTTTACATGTCCTCCCATTACACTGAAGGTTGATTATAATAACTTACACATTGCCGAAGTTCAAAGCGCCTCGGATTTTCCATCTTCCGTGTCTTGTTTATAAGAAGTTTTGAAACTAAATCTAAAAAGGTGATAATTCGATAATGAGTTTGATTCGCGGGATGGTTTACGTTAGCATCTCCCAGGATAATTATAGTTCTGTTGCTGGTTTTATATTAAGCGGAAAGTTTTTTTGTAGCAATTAAAGAGGGTTTCTGAATTGAACTATAATGACATATCAACCAGACCAGACAGTAGATTTGGTGGCTATGAAGGTGCTCACCCCACAAATGTGGATTTTTTCATTTCAATGTTGAGACGACTGATCTATCCAATGCAAAGAGATTTAAAGTCACCTTCCTCACTAAACAATCTGTGCTGGGACCCGTTTGTGCAAAGGTGTACTTAACATAGAGGCAAACCAGAGCATGAAGCTACTATGGGTCCTTGAAGTCAGGGGTCTGGAAACTTCTTGGCCCAGTCTTATTTGCTACCGGGAGGAAAGAACCTGTCCAGAGAAACTGCATTGCTGGAAAGAGGGTGAGCAAGGAAAGAGTACTGTGGCAAACATCAGATCCATTTAATCCTGGAACCAAATCAGGCACTATAATGGAGGCCATTTTCATAGGATTGTAAAGTTGGAAGGGACCTCCAGGGTCATCGAGGCCAACCCCCTGCTCAATGCAGGATTCACTAAATCATCCCAGACAGATATTTGTCCAGCTATTGTTTGAACACTTTTATTGAAGGAGAACTCACCACCTCCTGTGGTAACCTGTTCCACTCATTGATCACCCTCACTTTTAGAAAGTATTTTCTAATATCTATTTTGTGTCTCCTTCCCTTTCAGTTTCATCCCATTGCTTCTAGTCTTTCCTTGTACAAATGAGAATAGGGCTGTTCCCTCTGCACTGTGACAGCCCTTCAGATATTTGTAGACAGCTATTAAGTCTCCTCTCAGCCTTCTTTTTGGCAAGCTAAACATTCCCAGATCCTTTAACCGTTCCTCATAGGACATAATTTGCAGATGGCTCACCATCTTGGTAACTCTTCTCTGAACTTGCTCCAGTTTGTCTATGTCTTTTTTAAATTGGGGTGCCCAGAACTGACTGTTAACCTCCTCTTTTTTGTACACCACTGAAAAAGTGGTCGACATCAGCACAATTTCTCCTTACATTAACGATCACTGTTTGCCAAAAAATCAATACTTCAGACAGCATTGCTACATTGTAGTTGCATCTGATTGTGCAGTTATTGGAGGCTTGGCACATTGGATGGTGGTAGTAATGGGGGGCAACATTCTGAGTGGCATGGGCACAACTAGGAATGTTCTCTGACAAACATCTGATCCTAGGCTCCTCCAATATATAGGATGGCAGTGGTGGGGTGATTGGTCACACTATAGGAGGTCACATGACTCTGCAGAAATGATGCTTCAAAACCAACTTTAATGAACAGGCTAACCTTAGGATAGCTGTAATGCTGCGGTGTGATGAGGCAGCCAAGTTGTAAGCATACTGCAACCGCATTAACTTCCTGCTTCTGTGTGGTCCCTTTGCAGCTTAGCTGACTTGCAAGAAAGCAAGCATGATATCAAGCACTTTCGATTTGGGCTTTACCTTAGGTACAGGCTCCACAGTGTTCCTTCCTACTGCATCCAGAAGACCAGCATTGCAACTTAGACCACACTCTTGACTGACTACTGCAGCTCATGAAACTCTCCAGGTTATATCAACACCTCCTATTCTTGTGATACTTTTTGGCTAAGCAGGCATCACAGCTTCACTCCTCATTGTATCCTTAAAGGGCCAGTAATCCACGTCTTTCATGTATCATTGGGTGTTTTTCTTTGTTTTCCTGTTATCCCCATAGGATGGGGAATAACTTGCCGATCGGTGGGGGTCTCACTGCTGACTCAAGTGTCCCGCTCTCCTGTCACTGCAGGGGTTGCTTCTTCCCTGCAGTGACATCACTCTAAATAGAGTATTGGTCGCAGTCAGGGCTCTATTCATTTTATTGGCTCTGACAGAAACACCTGAGCAGATGCAGCTTGGGTATCTCAGCAGTCCCATTGAAAGTGAGAGGAGTGCTGACTGCACATGCACGACCAGCGCTCCATTGTGTTTCTTCCTCACTAAGGGAGGTGCAGTAACCCCACAGTAAGGAGGATGCGGGACATGGGACTCCTGTCCTTGAGTTCGACAAGAGTCAGTCTACCAATCAGCAAATTATCCCCTATCATGTCGATAGGGGATAACCTGAAATTCCTGCACAACCCATCTAACCTATTAATTAATGTGTGTTAATAGGCCATTTGTTTTCTATTTTATGCATGATTTTAAGCATAATTTGTATTAGCTACAGGATCTGATGCTGGCACACAGTGATTGGTGGAATCATCAGTGACGTCAGAAGCCAGAGTTTCTCCACCTTCCTGTTCATGTTTAAATTCTTCTTCCCATTTCAGCTCTGTTAGTGGGTTGATGAAAGAGCCCATTCAGCTCAGAAACGCTTAGCGCATTAAAGCTTTCATATCCTTCAGACATCCTTGCCCGTTCCTGTTCTTCAGCAGCGCCATCTCCCTTTTCTCCTCAACTCTGCTTTAGCTGTTGAACTCGTCACCAGGAATTCTCGGAAGGGCTGTAGCTGTCAAAGGTCTTCAGCATGCTGAGCGGAGCACCACCAGGTGAGAGGCTCCACATCTATATACACTACCCCTATACATTTATCAAGGCACCTGCCCCATAGAAATACTAGAAGCAATGGGATAAAACTGAAAGGGAGGAGACACAAATTAGATATTAGAAAGAACTTTCTGACAGTGAGGGTGATCAGTGAGTGGAACAGGTTGCCATGGGAGGTGGTGAGTTCTTCTTCAATGGAAGTCTTCAAACAGAGGTTCGACAAATATCTGTCTGGGATGATTTAGTGATCCTGCAATGAGCAGGGGGTTGGATCTGATGACCCTGGAGGCCCCTTCCAAATCTATCATTCTATGGTTCTATGATTTTTAGATGTAGAATACGTCTATAGTTTTGTGAGCGTACTCAGGCCGGTGAGCGTTGGAAAACAGTAAAGTTTTAAAATGAAAATAATTTCTAGACAACACGTATGACAATGGTCTTAAATATCTAATTGTAAAGAGGAAGACCCAATGTACTTAGCTACAAGAGTCTGACCTCTGTATGACATTATCGGGTGATGCACTAAAAATTAGTGTAGCTCTGGACTCCGGTGTGCCATCACATCACGTTAGGTATCATTTAATTTGTATTAGTGAGTTGTACAAGTATATGGTTAAAAAAAAAAAGCAAGATTAGTGAACATTTGAGAAAATTGTGGTGCGTAAAAGTCTGAAAAATGTTTGCCTTTCACAAAATGTTGCGACATATGGCTAATATATGGCTTCAAAATTATTGTAAACGCATTCAAGAGGATAGAACGACTCGTGAGAATTACAAAAAGATTAGTAATTAGGGATGAGCGAGTATACTCGCTAAGGCACTACTCGCTCGAGTAATGTGCCTTAGCCGGATATCTCTCCCGATTCGGGTGCCGCCGCGGGGCGGGGAGCTGCGGGGGAGAGCAGGGAGGAACGGAGGGGAGATCTCTCTCTCTCCCGCCCGCTCTCCCCTGCTCCCCGCCGCAACTCACCTGTCAGCTGCGGCGGCCCCCAAATCTTTCGGGACGAGCAGGAAGATACTCGGCCAAGGCACATTACTCGAGCGAGTAGTGCCTTAGCGAGTATACTCGCTCATCCCTATTAGTAATGCCGAATGTGAAAAGACTTAGCGGGAGCCTCTCAAAGTTTAGGCATCCTAGCGCGATAGTGAAACTTTGCTAGTCAATACATAAGCGTCCATCATACTAGATTTCAATAATGATGCCAAACTGACTTACACACATTAAGCTTCATGAAAACGCATTTTAATCTAGATTATCTGCTCATCAAATCTCCCAAAAATAGATTTAACTTTCGCCCGTAATATTGATGTTGATCTCATAGAATGGTCCAGTTGGAAGGGATTTCCAGGGTCATCGGGTCCAACCCCCTGCTCAATGCAGGTCTACTTTTACCTTTACCTTTATCTCTTACCACAGACCCATTGTACATCCACTTTGTTTGGAAGATTGTAAATTAGCTTAGTTTAGACCTAAGAAATGAAATAAAAAAATAAAATGTCTAACCTCTACTGAATAGATTTAGTTCGACAATACCCATCACCCGGTTCGTATTCTACAACCCTAAAGACTTACAGCTGTGTCCCTGACACAGCCCTATATATACAGTATATATATATATATATATATATATATATATATATATATATATATATATATATTTAATTTTTTTAAATTTATTTATTTATTTATTTTTAACTGTAGTCCCTGTTTTTTACATTTTAGGTAACACTTGCATCAATCTATACGAATTAAAAGTGTATAAACTGCACTTTCATCCTAACTTTGATCTCCTGCTCCTTTAAATGGAAAATCCCCTTTAATTACATCTTCAATGGTCTTCTATTACTACTGAAGACTACAACTGCTGTTTAACTTTTCTCTGCACAACATATACATCAGAAGGTTGACGCGCACTTGTCTCGGTATACAAGAACCACGCATTTCACATTCATTGCTTTCAGTTCAAACAAATGACAGGGCTCCATGTTATAAAGTCACTGGCTCATCTCCAGTCTGTTTCTGGCTTGCTTTGCAAAATGTGGTTTCCAGGTAAACCTGAAGGAGATATCTGATTTCCCATGTCTTCTCCTTAGATAATATAATGGAAAGTCATATGGAAGCCAAAAGCAGAAGGTGATGTGCATCCATATGAGAAGAGGAGACGGTTTCCTCCACATCCTTATGTACTAAACAATGACTAATGCTCAGCAGTCTGACCCGCGTCGGTCATAATGATGGAGCAGAAAAATACGGATAGAGCCAAATATAGAGTCTGACGGCTAATCACAGCGAACGCGGAGAAGAAAGTCAGCGTGATTAAGTGTTTATTTACACAGTTATGTCATCAGCCATATTTTCCCGTCTGATTGAATTCTTTTTTCAAGAAGTTGTGAAGATGAAAAGCTGATATTCTTAGAGCGTCCAAGACGTCGTATCCCAGCAATGTGTTCTGTGCTCGCTCACCCCGCCTGTCGCTCGTAAGGCCTCAAGTACGAGACATGCCTCATTTACCGTACGAAGACGGCTTCATGTATGTTTAGTTTGAAACAAAAAACTAATTCATCACTTGCTCAGTTTCTCTAAATGTTAATGTTATTCTATATTCGTGCCATGCAGAGAGTGATTGGATGTGTTTCACTGCACAGCAAAGACCCCCAGGCAATGAAAACTTGACAAATTCGGGTTAAAGGGAACCAGTCACCTGCTTCAAAGCACCATAAGTTAGTTTATGGAGCTTTAGGCAGGTGACAGGTTCCCTTCAAAATTAAAGAGGACTCCAACTCTCCTAACCTGTATGTTTTAGCAAATACTTGCATCCACCAAAAAATAACAATGTTAGAGGATTTTTCTTAGAAATCTGCGTTGTGATGTCCCTCTGTAACTCCTCTTGGAAATATATAAATAAAATAACTTGGTGTTACCGTTCTCCTTGTGCTTTTTGAATAGTGGAAATGCTTAGTTGTAAATTTAGTCATACATTTTCAAGAAGGATAACAGAGGAACGACACAGAGTTCTATGGGTGGTTTTATATCAGGCGTTCGAACCTCTGGTTGGAGGTTCTGCCGCAGACCCAGCAAAAATACTTTTGGCTAAAAGCCGAGCAGCTGAGTGGAAACTGAACGAATCCCATTATGGTCAATGGAATCCGTTCGGCGCTGTTAGGTTCTGTCCTAAGACGGAGCCATTTGACCGCAGGGTTTCCCTTTTCTTCTTCCCCGAACGGAGCAGGAAAGCAGAACAATTGTCATTTTATGGGGAATACAAATATTTCCTGAAACTGTTGTCAGGAGATCTTACAATCCTTCACATGGGGTGTATTTGCGACCGACTTTGCACCGCAGAAAATCAGCAGCAAATCTGCAGAGGCCAAATGCTGTGGATTTTGCAGCAAATTGTGGTGCAGATTTGCCACGCGTTTCAACCTTGCATTTCAAAGATTGCAATTCACTGTCAAAATCAGCAACATACATTGACTGTTACCATGCAGGGCGGCGCTGGTTCCCACGGCCGGCGCGCGGCGCTCCGATGTCGGCTCCGGCGTCCCAGAGCTCTGCTGTCGGGGCTCTCCCGGTGGCGTGGAGCAGCCAGCGTGCAGCGGCGTGGAGCAGCCAGCGTGCAGTGGCGTGGGCGTGTCCGCCCGTAGGGTGCCGCCCGCTCTCCTCCACCTTCCTTATGCAACAGTGGGAGAGTCGGCTCCTCCCACTCTCCGCCCCTGGGCGGAGGCTTTTAGTTAAAAGGCTGGCAGTGACCTGAGCTCACTGCCAGTTATTGGTTCTGCTAGCCTCTAGTCAGGTCTGTTCCAGTCTGTGCTAGTTGCTCGTCAGTAGCCTGTCTGTTTACCTGTGAGCTCCATCTCCAGACTTACTCTGCTTGTAAGTTTTGTTGGTTTGTTCCACCTGCCTCTTCTGTCGGCACTCTGTCCCCTGTTAGTAGTTCCATCTAGGTAGTCGCCAGGTCCCTAGCCAGCGCAGGGACCGCCGCCCAGTTGTCCGCCTGGGGTTAGCCAGGACCGAGGCAAGTAGGCAGGGACAGTGGGGTGCGGGAAGATCAGGGCACCCCACCTGGCGCTCTGGGGGGCAGAGTGCCGTAACATAATAACTGGCCCTTAAAAACCGTTTGTCATGGAGGCGATCAGTTCCCTCACAAACCAGCTGCAGGCCCTGGTGCCTGTGATCCAGGATTTATCTGCCCGCATGGTGGCCCAGGAGCAGCGGGGGGTGTTGCAGGGATCGGACGCCGCAACCAGCCCCGAACCCAAGTGCCCTCTTCCCGAGGCGTTTTCTGGGGAGAGGAACAAGTTTTTTGTTTTCCAACAGGCGTGCCGCCTGTTTTTTCGGATGCGTCCCCGTTCTTCCGGGTCAGAGGCTCAGAGGGTCGGGCTGATAATGTCCCTGCTGCGGGGCTCTGCCCAGACATGGGCCTTTTCCATCCCCGAGGGTTCCCCCTGCCTGCAGTCTGTGGACTCCTTTTTTCAGGAACTCGGGGGTATCTTCGATGAACCGGACCGAGTGGGGTTGGCGGTTTCGCGGTTGTTGGCGCTGCGGCAGGGGTCGGCTTGTGTGGAGGATTATTGCTCCAACTTCAGACGCTATGCGGGGGATACGGCATGGAACGATAGCGCGCTGAAAGACGTTTTTCTGCAGGGCCTCTCGGACGCAGTTAAAGACCTGTTAATTTCCCATCCCGTTCCCGGGTCCTTAAGGGAGGCTATGGAGCTAGCAGTGAAGGCAGACAGGAGGCTCAGGTCTAGGAAGCAGGACAGGCAAACCCGTAGAGTCAGGGAGGTCGGTTATCCCGGTCCCTCTTCCTCCTTACCAGTCCCTGTGTCCGAGCCGATGGAGGTGGATCCGCTGGACCCCAAAGAGCGACGCCGGATCCGTTTGTTGCACCGTCTCTGCCTCTACTGCGGGAAAGCTGGACACCGGGTGATAACCTGCCCACTGAGGGCTCAACGCTCGCAGCCGGAACCGGCGGAAAACTCCGAGTCCTAGGCGATTGCAGGGAGGATCGCCTAGGACTTCAGGTACTTCCTAAACTTTTGGTACCGTGTCATGTTAAATTCCGGGATTTTTCCCGATCAGGGCGGGCGTTTATTGATTCTGGAGCAGCCGCCAACTTGATAAGTCTGTGTTTTGTCCGTACTCTGATGGCGGAATTTGTGGCGCTGAAGACGCCAATTCATTTTACCAGTATTGATGCTACCCCCCTCTCTACAGGCCTGGTACGATGGAGGACCCCAAGATTACAGTTCACGGTGGGGATCCTCCACTCGGAAGAACTGTCCTTCCTGGTTATGGAGAAAATGTCGGTTGATGTGGTGCTTGGTATGCCCTGGTTGGCACTGCACAATCCCCAATTTGATTGGTCCACCCGGGAATTGACTCATTGGGGATCATCCTGTCATGACCACCTGTCTACCATAGCTGTGTGCTCCGCAGATACGATGCTCATTCCGGAGTATTTGTCAGACTTTCAGGATGTATTCTCCAAAAAACTGTCTAAGGCTCTGCCTCCTCATAGGGAGTGGGACTGTGGTATTGATCTGATTCCCGACAGCCCCATCCCTAAGGGAGCCATTTTCAATTTGTCAGGCCGTGAGCATGAAGCCCTCAAGTCCTATGTCTCGGAGGCTCTGGCCAACCGGCATATCCGGCCGTCCAGGTCCCCTGCCGGGGCGGGTCTCTTCTTTGTAGAGAAGAAGGACGGGACACTAAGGCCTTGTGTGGATTATCGGGCCCTGAATAAAATCACTGTGAAGAACCAGTGCTCCTTGCCCCTAATTCCTGACTTGTTGAATCAGGTGGTAGGGGCCCACTGGTTCTCCAAACTGGACTTGCGGGGGGCTTACAATTTAATTCGCATTAGAGAGGGAGATGAATGGAAGACGGCGTTCAACACCCCGTTAGGACATTTTGAATGTCTGGTCATGCCTTTTGGACTTTGTAATGCCCCCGCTGTGTTTCAGGGTTTTATGAACGCGGTCTTCCACGACTTTCTGGGGGTATTTCTGGTCATCTATCTTGACGACATTCTGGTGTACTCGCCTGACTGGGACTCACATGTGCGGCACCTGAGGTTGGTCCTGACCCGTTTGCGCGAGTATCAACTTTTCGTCAAGTTAGAGAAATGTACGTTTGGTTCTAAACAAATATCCTTCCTTGGTTATGTAATCTCACCCACAGAGATTCAGATGGAGTCTGATAAAGTAGCAGCAATCTCCCAATGGGTCAGACCAGACAACCTCAAGGCTCTTCAGCGGTTCTTAGGTTTTGCAAATTTTTACCGCAAATTCATTAGGAATTACTCAGTTATTGCTCAACCTCTGACCGACCTGACTAAGAAGGGGGCCAACTTGGGTAAGTGGTCGCCTGCAGCCCTTGAGGCCTTTAGCCGTCTAAAAAAGGCATTCACGACTGCCCCGGTGCTAATACAGCCGGACGCACAACTACCCTTTTTTATTGAGGTAGACGCGTCTGAAGTGGGGACAGGAGCAGTATTGTCGCAGGAAGTCAGTGGGAGGTCTGGGTATAGCCCATGTGCGTTCTTTTCGCGGAAGTTCAATTCAGCAGAGCGCAACTACGACGTGGGTAACCGCGAACTATTGGCTATCAAATGGGCCCTGGAAGAGTGGCGACACCATCTTGAGGGTGCTAGACACCCAATTACCGTGTATACTGATCACAAGAATCTGGTATATCTCGCCAATGCTAAAAGACTCACAGCTCGTCAAGCCAGGTGGGCGCTGTTCTTCGCCAGGTTTAATTTCGTCGTGACATATATCCCAGGAGAGAAGAACGTGAAGGCGGATGCCCTGTCACGGAGTTTCGGGGTACCGGATAGTGAGACCATGACTCCCGAGAATATCTTAGCCCCCGGCGTGGTGGTGGCAGTTGTGGAGTCTAACTTCGTCCCTCAACTACAGGATGCTCAGCAGGACGCTCCTTCGGGGGTGCCGGAGGGCAGATGGTTTGTGCCTGAGACCCTACGCCCTAGAGTCATGGATGAGTCTCACTCGTCGGTTCTCGCCGGGCATCCAGGGTTCCAGGGGACCCTGGAGCTTTGTTCCAGACACTTCTGGTGGCCAGGCATGTCTCAGGAGATCCGCAACTTTGTGAGGGGTTGCTCGGTCTGTGCTTGCAATAAGAGTCGTCGGCGTCCTCCGGAGGGTCCTCTGAGACCGCTACCGGTTCCTTCCACCCCATGGTCGCACCTATCAGTAGATTTCATCACTGACCTTCCAGAATCCCAGAAGTGCACCACTATCTTAGTGGTGGTCGACCGGTTCTCCAAGATGGCACATTTTGTGGCGTTAAAAAAGCTACCCTCGGCAAAAGAATTCGCCACGATTTTTGTAAAGGAAATAATTCGCCTACATGGGGTTCCCCAAAATATTGTATCTGATCGCGGGGTTCAGTTTGTGTCGCAGTTTTGGCGTGCCTTCTGCAGAAACCTGGGAACGTCGCTTTCCTTCTCTTCAGCGTTCCACCCGCAGACTAATGGTCAGACTGAGCGGAAGAACCAAGATTTGTGCAATATTTACGGTTGTTTGCTAGCAAAAAGGCTCATCAGTGGGCAGAGTTCCTGCCCTTGGCAGAGTTTGCACTAAACAACCGCCTTTGTTCTTCCACTGGGGTGTCTCCATTTTTTTGTGTATACAGTCAGCATCCTCGATTCCTTACAGCAGTCCCTACCCCGTCGGTCTGTCCTGCAGCGGATGTCGCCACAGATACGCTTCAGGGGGTATGGAAAGAGGTACAGAGGAACTTGGAGGCAGCGGGGGCCCGTATGCAGTTGCGTAGTGGGAAGAGTCTGTCTGTGTCTGAACCTTACAGGGTGGGACAGAAGGTATACCTGTCTTCTAAAAATCTCAAATTGCGGGTTCCGTCCTTGAAGCTGGCGCCACGTTACGTAGGGCCGTTTGCCATCACACGTGTGGTGAACCCTCTTGCCTACGAGCTGGGGCTGCCACCCACATGGAGGGTTCACAGGGTATTCCATAAGTCGCTATTGAAACCTTTTGTCCCTTCGGTGATGCCCACCTCTGGTCCCCCTCCGCCCACCCTGGTCCGGGATGAAGTTGAATACGAGGTCCAGGAGATACTGGATTCTCGTCGGTGTCGAGGAACCCTACAATATTTGGTGGCCTGGAAGGGGTTTCGACCAGAAGATCACTCCTGGGTGGCCGCACGTGATGTTCACGCTCCCGTGTTGGTACGGCGGTTCCACCGTCGTTTTCCGTATAAGCCTGGTCGAGTTTCCGGGGGCCCGGAGGTCCCCCGTCAGAGGGGGGGTAATATTACCATGCAGGGCGGCGCTGGTTCCCACAGCCGGCGCGCGGCGCTCCAATGTCGGCTCCGGCGTTCCAGAGCTCTGCTGTCGGGGCTCTCCCGGCGGCGTGGAGCAGCCAGCGTGCAGCGGCGTGGAGCAGCCAGCGTGCAGCGGCGTGGGCGTGTCCGCCCGTAGGGTGCCGCCCGCTCTCCTCCACCTTCCTTATGCAACAGTGGGAGAGTCGGCTCCTCCCACTCTCCGCCCCTGGGCGGAGGCTTTTAGTTAAAAGGCTGGCAGTGACCTGAGCTCACTGCCAGTTATTGGTTCTGCTAGCCTCTAGTCAGGTCTGTTCCAGTCTGTGCTAGTTGCTCGTCAGTAGCCTGTCTGTTTACCTGTGAGCTCCATCTCCAGACTTACTCTGCTTGTAAGTTTTGTTGGTTTGTTCCACCTGCCTCTTCTGTCGGCACTCTGTCCCCTGTTAGTAGTTCCATCTAGGTAGTCGCCAGGTCCCTAGCCAGCGCAGGGACCGCCGCCCAGTTGTCCGCCTGGGGTTAGCCAGGACCGAGGCAAGTAGGCAGGGACAGTGGGGTGCGGGAAGATCAGGGCACCCCACCTGGCGCTCTGGGGGGCAGAGTGCCGTAACATTGACATGCTGCAGATTTACAATTAGCAGCGTAATTTATGTACATCCATACATCCATTTTTTCTGCTCCATGTGGACAAGATTTTTTAAATTTTATTCACATGACTCGTACTGTAAATGCTGCGGATTTTCTATAGTAAACTTCACGGGGAAAATCCTGCAGCACTTACATCCTGTGTGAAGGCACACTTAGGCTGGGGTTACACAGGACGGAATTTCACCGCACCGAAAAACCGTGAGGATTCCGCTGGAAAAGCGCAGCGCCAAAACCTGCAGCCTTTGGCAGCAGGTTTTGGAGCGGTTTCGCTGTCAGCATTTCGCTGCAGCTTTCTCTCCCAATTGAATTCAGTGCCGCATGTCAGTTTTCGTGGGGCTTGGTCGCAACAGATTGCCTGCAGCGTGTGGATGGAATTTTTGCAAAAACTCGTCCACTTTGCTGGCTAATCCCAGGATTAGGAGTAGCGGACGGAATTGCCGTGCGAACTTTCCACACAGAAATTCCGCAGCAATTCCACCCTGTGTGAACCCAGCCTTAACCTTTTCCAATCCACTGTCTGACGTCTTCCTAAATGTTGATTGAAGCCTGTGCAGCTCTGATGTCGGAAGACGTCCAGCAGGGTATTCTTACTGTATATTTCCAGCCCCTCTGTTGTCGGGGGCCTCTCCGGTATGTCACATACTGCAGTACTGGCTCTAGCTAGCAGATGGCGCCATTGTATAATGGCAGAAAGAGAAAGCCCCCTAGGAAACCCTGACCAAAATTGGATTGCAAAGGGTTAAAGTGTCACTCCAAGTGGTGGGTCACTTTGTATAGTGAGCCCTGTGTTCCCTAGAGTGCTAAAGCAGCAGATTAGGTAGCCAGCTCAGGGTTGACTCAGCCTTCCATCCGTCCGAGGTCGGTAAAATGAGTACCCAGCTTGGTGGGGGGGTAATAAATAAATTACCTGAAAGCGCTACAGAATAAGTTGGCGTTATATAAATAACAAGATTTATAGTGTCATCGCTGAGTGTTAAAATGTTTCCTTCTCCTCTAAACTCAACTAAAAAACATCAATGTGATACAACTCGGAGTCTTAGTAATGCAATCAATTATGATTTAAATTGAAAAATATCTGTATACAACATCACCGCAAGCCTAACAACTTGTATAATAACATTAACATGATATTTAAAACCTCCCAGTAAATGATGGAAAAGGCAGAATTAATCAGTAATGTATATGTACCCCAAAATATCATAATATATAACGAGTCCCCCAAAAATCGAGTCAATGTGCACTTTGTGCAACTAAACTAATGGACAAATTAAAAGGTTCTGGCTTTTGCAATGTGTGAAAGTACTAAAACATTTTTTAAAAAACTATTAATTTTTGGTATTGCTTTAACCCCTTAAGGACAAGCACTATTTTGGCCACGAGGACAAAACTATTTCAGGGATTTTCGTCTCCACATTTCAAAAGCCATAACTTTTTCATTTTTCTGCCTTCCTCTGTGAATTATTTACATGCTGCGATGTTCATTGATCATGGCATCTAGAGGGATAACAGCAGCGATCGCTGTTCTCATTGATCCCCACTGTTGTGGAGGAAGGCCAGCTATCATCCACAACCGGCTCTCACTGCAGGATGGCATGGGCTCATATCTGAGGCAACACCATCCACAGGACGTAAGTTTACGTCCTGCTGCTTTAATTGCCTCCCAGCCAGGACGTAAACTTTCGCCCAGTGGCATTAAGGTATTAAAGAGATTGTCCCACATCTAGCTCTTTTGCTTCAGGAAGCAGACAGCTCCATACATTGCACAAGGGCTGCATGCTTTTAGAAATCCATTTTTGTTAGAAGTCACCAAAAAAATCATCTGATCAGAAGTTGTCCTGCTGCAAAGATCCCAAATAAAGTAGTTGTAATCCAGGAATCGAGCAGCAAATGTTTAATTTCCCTGCAGCGCCACCACAGGTAAAATGAAGTATTACATGATAGATACTATTTGAAATTAATGCAATGTCCATGTTACCCTCGGATGTACCAGGTCCTCCAAAGTGAAGGACACTCTTTGTAGCTGCTCCCTGCTCAGGTTAATAGATGACGATCCTAAATGTATAATTGAATATGATTCTTATGAATCAACAAAGCCCTTTAAGAAAATTCAGCTCACATTTAATCCCAATATGCTGTGATTTTACAGTCTACTCTTAGCACGTAGACTGTTTTTTTGACAGCTTAGTGTGAGTAGATCTAAGAACATGTTTATCCTGGTGGAGCGCTGGGTGGAACAATGTTTAAACATAGACTCTATTCAATACACTGTGATGTCATTGGTGGAGAGCAGCCATTGAGTATATTAAATGCAGAAACATCTATAACTTCACTATTTCTCTCCCTGTTTGAGGGAATCAGCTTAGTCACTTGGTCCTATTTATATTTTAATCTGGTTATCATTAGGAAGAAACTCACCGCTGACCGACAACAACAAAAGAACAGATGTTGGGAAAGAACAATGTGAGGACCAGCGATGAGCCTGATGCACAATACAGGACCTCAAGTGCAGGACGTTCCGAGACCTAATACAATAAGTCTAATGTTTATCTGACTCAGTGGGATATAGAGATAGTGGGTAGCAATGCTAAAGGTGATGGAAGAAAATGATTACTGAACCACATGACTCAGTACTTTCACTCTAATTTATTACTGTATGTCTACTCCCACTTGAAAGAACTAAAAGGATCCATACAGTAGGTGCGATACATCAATTCATCAGTGTTGTAATACTTTTGCCCCCCACCATTGTGAACTATTTGGTGTTAACTGACTTCAGACATGGAGTTGCCTCTTCTGTCTGGCTGTCATATACTATGAGTACCACCAGTCCGTTGAGCAAATACAGATTTAGTTCTTTAACAGATAAACAGAAAGACAGCACATTAATTGCCCCAGTTATATTGTTATTTATCTTAAAATGTTGTACACATTACAAAGGGGTTCTGTGATTTCAATGATTGACTAAGTGGTACAGAGGGAGAGAGAACCCTGCCAACGAGGACTTACAATCTACTAGGGATGTGAGAAGTATACAGTAGGTGAGCGTAGAAGCTCCTCATATAGTGGTGACAACAGGGTTATTGAAGGTTGTAAGCTTGAAGGTAAGTTTTCAGGGGCCTTTTCAAGGTTTTGATGGTGGCAGAGTCCAATGTGTTGGGTAGGGAATCCTAGAGATGATTATGTGAGGAAACAAAAGAAGAGCAAAGAATGAGGTCTTGTAAGGACTGCAGGTCATGTGTGAGAAGGTATGGGGATATTAGGTCAGAGATATAGGGAGGTACAGATTGTGGACAGCCTTGTATGTCATTGTTATATTCTGAACTGTATTCTCTGGACAATAGGTAGCCAGTGAAGAGATTGGAAGAGGAAAAGGGCAGAAGAGTAATGAGAGTATTGGTGGATTAGCCAAGCAGCAGAGTTGATGATGGATTGGAGGAGTGTAAGAGTGTTGGATGAGAGGCCATAAAGTTGCAGTACTCTAGGTGGGAGATGGTGAGGGCATACACTAGCATTTTTGTTGCCTCAAGGTTGAAGAAAGAGCGAATTGAGAGATGTTTTTGAATTAGATGTCCAGACAATGGATGTTCATTAGAGATGAGTGAACGTACTCGGTTCGGGTGTTTTTGCACTGCTTTTTCCGAATAACTGACTACTCGGACGAAAAGATTCGGGGGGCGCCGAGGGGGCGGGGGGCGGCGTGGTGGAGTGGGGGATAGCAGTGGGGAACAGGTAGGAGCTCTCTCTCTCCCCCACCCACACTCCCCTCTGCAACCCCCCGCTCACCCTGGCGCCCCCCGAATCTTTTCGTCCGAGTAGTCAGTTACTCGGAAAAAGCGGTGCTTGTATGTCGCTCATCTCTAATGTTTATCCCCAGTGTCACAAACCCATTTCACCTTGGGCTAATTCTAGAGGCAGCACCTGGGGTTCCCTGGTATTCACCCTTTAACTCCACCAATTGGGATTTGGTCTTTGCTGCAGGGACCCCCAAGCTATTACCTCAGAAGTACAGTAATGTCAATTTTGTGGAAGCTGACGCAAACTTGTTAGGGTAACTAGCATGGTTCTAGAGGAGCAGGCAGAGACGTGGTTAGAGTACAGAGCCAAAGTCAGGACAGGCAGAATTTTTGCACAGCGATATCACAGGCAAGGGACACGGCAGAAAGCAGACTAATAGATTGGTCAAATTAAGGTCAGGAGGGAAGAAGACGGAAAAGTTGGGTAGAACACGAATGGGTCGAACCAGGAATCATTCAGAACAAGTGCAAACAAAATGGACTAATTGCTCTGGTATCTGTTAGTGAGAGAGTGCCTAAAACAGACAGAGACTAACTAGTGTTGGCCAGGGATGGAAAAGCTGCATATGTACACTGTAAGGTAGACTGGCCACACATGAGCTCTGTAAGAGGACCAAGAAACTGATAGGAGATCCAACATCTGCTACAAAAAACACAAGGGACATGGCACAGGCCATGACCGAAAGGAAAGAAGAGGTAGGGGACACTATTGGTCTTGACCAGTGGACATAACATTAGAGGGGGCAGGAGGTGGAGAGGGCTTGGCTATATGACTTGAAAGACAAAGTGGAATCAAATGTTATTCTGAGATAGTAGAGTTGTGAGCCTGGAAAAAGTGTGGAGACATTGACAATAATTGATAGATAGCTCTGGAGTGAGATGTGGGGAAAATAGTGAATTCAGTTTTCTCTGTGCGCAGCTGTAGCAAACGAAGAGAGGTGAAGGAGGATTTAGCTGATAGATCTTTCAGGTTCACATCTTATATTCAAACCTATGTATTCATCCTACAGTGTAGATCAACCTATACTTACTTAAGAGATAGATTAGATAGATAGATAGATAGATAGATAGATAGATAGATAGATAGATAGATAGATATGAGATAGATAGATAGATAGATATGAGATAGATAGATAGATAGATAGATAGATAGATAGATAGATAGATAGATAGATAGATAGATAGGCAGACGGATAGGTTTTACTTAGTTTTCTGAACTCAAACTATCCTGATTGTAGAAAGTCAATTATATTTAGATGATGAACACAAGGTGAACAATTGAGTTAAAAACAATAGCAAAGGAAGAGCCGTCAGGTTATATTACGGGACGTCCAATGAATAATATGTCTATAACGGAATTAATTAGACGATATGTAATGTAACCTAGTTACAATATAGTGTGATTAGTGCAACTACCTAAATAGGACAGTCAGATAAAGTCAAATCAGTCTAACTTGTAATGTAGTCCAGCTGTAGGCAGTGATGTCAGAAGCAAAGGACTACTGTGTGTTTTATACTAGCAAGGCTCGTTACATCCAAAATATTACATATGTTCTGTGCTTAAGGCTTGGAACAAGGGAAATTGGTGAGCAATTGAAATTTAAATTTCACATTGGAAGTCTCAGAATGTCAGACAGATGGTTATTGTTGCTGATTCAAAATGACTCAGTTGGGAAGCCGGCCAGCTTTTAAGGTCAACTTCCAAAAAAGTTCAGTAAAATTGAGAAACAAAAAAAAATGACCTGAAATGTATTTGGATAATGACTATATAGCAGCGATATAGAATGGATTCAGCATTCCACACTAATACTACTCAGGAGAACCTCTTCTCGTTTAGCGCGATCTGTGGCATTTGCCAATGTATGTATTTCATGTTGGAATTGTTGGATCCGGGGCCAGCAACGTTATTGCAAGGAATAGATTTAGTGAGAAAATGTTTGGACAGATTCCTTTAAAATAATTTGCTCTCTTGTGGTCGCTCTTTAAGTTCAGCCTGCAGTCTTCAAAAGGATACAGGTGTAGTCCTATACGGAAATTTGATGTCCGATCCAGAAATTTACCCAAGATTGTTTAAATAACAGGATGACATCTCAATTTGAATAATTTTATTCCCAATCACTCACACCTGGTTTTCATAATCTACTCACTAACATCAATAATGTTACAGGCTCCTATCTTTTTGTGTTATCGTCTGCCTTGCTTAAAAGAAGTCTGTCAGGCTCATTGTCCCACGTAAACCTATACTAACCATACATAGTATGAACAGAGTAACAATAACTTTGTTTCAACTGACAGTGCTGCCTAAGCCCCGAAATCACTGTTATCTCATAGGCAAACGAGGTGTAAACTAACTGTATGATGGGCGAAACTGGTCCATTCTTGCTTCTCTTCTTTCAGGCGTCCACTGGAGGACCCTCTAGCCCACCACATGAAAGAGAGACAGAAAGTTACAAAAATACACAATACTTATTCAATAACAAGGAACACCAGAAGATAACTATAATAGTGACAGATAACTAACTCTTAGCACTTCCAACGCTTTAAACAAGATACGCAGATATTAGCAATAATCACAAAAACTATTAAGGAAGAATGTGTACAATAACACAGTTTTTTGTAACATGTTTAGCACTAAATTACTGAAATGTAATAATCGTATTACTCTGTTATCGATAATGATTACACTCAATAATTAACATCATTGCATGATAGAAGACAATGCAAAATCAAACGTGTGTTGACCTGCACACTTGTAGGGTTATATTGAGGCCAGCCTCACTTACAGCCCAGTGCTAATGAACTCCTAGATATCCGCTTATGGTTTTGACCTGGTTTTCTGTAGCGCAGTCACATGTTTTCTTGGTCTTCCAAACAGTTTGCTGCTTTGACTCCCCAGCGTTCTCTCAAACGATGAAGCAGCCACCAGTGGTATAGTCTTTCTCTCTTTGTAGCCCTTGTCCCTCCTGCAGAACACTGCTCTACAGCTCTACAGAGTTTCATGCGCTACACAGTGTGCAAGCAACTCATTTGCTAATCTACTCATTCTTTGTGCTCTCCTGTTGTGGCACAGCAATCAATCCCTTTATATTCCTGATGTAATCTGTCTTGAAAGTTCTCACAGAGCATGCTCAGTATTATAGTGCCAAAATTTAGCTTAAATGTTGGTGCACATGGCAATTTTGGCACAATTTTTGGCGCAAGTCCCAGTCCATCACCAAGGCAACTATTTAACTCTTTAGGGTAGCCTCTTTCACTTTTATAACTAAAAGTCATTTGCAATCAAGTTTAGGTTAGCTTTCAGGAGAGGAAAGATAGACTGCATACACCACCCTCAGAGAAACATCTAGCGCAATGACTACAGAATTGGAGTGAGCAGTTTGTATTGCATTGTATTGCATTATATGCAAATTGTAAAAGCCAAATGGAGGAAAATTTTTAATAAAAACCAATTGCAAATCTCTTTAATTTGTAAAAGTACATGCAACGCAATAAAAAAGTGTCCATCATGTCTACACCCTTTAAATAGTTCAGAAGACTCTTTAATGTCCAGCAGCAGGACAATGTGCACAAAGAAATGTTGACTTGGTTGTCTATTCAGTGGCTAGTAAAAGGCATTCAATGACTGAGCATCGGAGGCTTCGTTAGTTCAGTATAGGAACATTTCTGTTGGTTTTGAAGTCCCAAAAGTTTCCATTTCAGTCAGAAGAATCTTTGGGCTTCAGGGAAGCTCTAAGTATGGGAAGCTATGAGCAGCCTAGTGTCATCTGTCACATTCCTCTCTTTAACATTTCAATATCTGAGATGAGGACAGAGACAAGGAGTTGGAAAACATTTCCACACTATGAAATGGTGCCTCATGCAGATACTTGTCTAGGAGATCTGTCACAAACATTTCACAACATTTACTTTCATTGACCCTGAGAGCATCTTTGACGCTCTTATATGTCATAGTGAAGAAATTATGAATCTTTGACGCCTCATTAACATTGTTGCTTATTTTGATGTTTATTTTCAATGTAGGATTAGGAACACATGATTATAGGATTGATTTAATATAGAATTGGTTGTTTGTATGGGGAAATTACTTGCTGCGTCAAATGTAGTGTGTGACGAGCCTCGGGGGACACAATGCTTTGGCCGGGTTGCATTTTTTTAGTCACTTTTTCCGAAAGCGACTGAAACTTTTTGTTTAAAAAGATATCTAGCAAAAATCTAACTTCATCACTTTTTCCTTTATAACCACTCAGCCCCGGACTTTACTACTCTGTGTTTGGAATTCCTGAACATAATCAATTGCATAATATGTAATGTTTTATTATGTAGCGGGAAACCACTGAGAAGATAAATAGGCTGACCACCAGGTACAAGGGCAAATGCAGGATTAAAGAAGGGTTAAAGAGGTTCTCCAGTTGCAAACTATTTATGGCTTATTCACAGGATAAGCCCTCAATAATACATTGGCGGGGGTACGCCGCTCATGATCCTTACTGATCTGTTTTTTATTGAGCAAGTGCACTTGTGAACTGCTCTGATTTCTGAAGAAAGCAGATAACTCTTTTTACACCACAGTGTCCTGGCTTGGTATTACATGCAAAGTTCCCATTGGAGTGAACAGGAACGTTGCATGTAATACCAAACAGGGCCATTGTGGTAGGAACGGAGCTTTCTGCTTCCTGCAGAAATGGATTCAGTGCATGAACGCATCAGTCCAGCTAATCAATAGTGGCCCTGGGTGGTGGACTCCTGTCTATCTATTAATGATTGTCTATCCTATGGATAGGCCATCAGCAGTTTACAACTGGACAACCCCTTTAACAACTGCATTGTTGCCCATCGTAGAGATAGCAAAACGCCCCTCAAGTATGTTCACTTTGCCAATTTTCTACATACATAATATACAGTTTTTGGGTGCTTTAGAGGTTAGTGATTCCTGCATTATTCCTGGTGGTCTAGTAGTAATTTAACAGATAACATACAGTATATCTGGTACTTGAGGGTGTTGAAGTGATTATAACAGTTATAATGTATATGTTAAGTTTGCAGACCTCTTCATCAGACAGTTTAATTATATATTGGTGTACTGATAAACAAATTCCCTCAGGATCCGGTACATGTAAACATATTGACCACTGATTTCATGTAATTTCATGTAAAAAGTCAAGAGTAGTAGGAAGAATTCCACTTGTCTGATGAAGAGGTCTGCGAATCTCGAAACGCATTACTGGCTGGTTTTAAACAAAGAGACTACTTCCATCAATTCTACTTTACTTAGTCTACACATGTCAACGGGTTGTGTTAGAGCCTTAGTTCTCTTCCACCTTCCTTAATTTCATATTGTGACGCTAACAGCACTTATCTTCAGCTGACTAATCTCACACATGGTATATCCGTCAACCACTCTGCCTTGAGTTTCACCATTTAGGGGCGCTCTGCCTAGTCTTCATTTCCTTTTCCCTGATAGTCACTTAAATGTTAACTGTTGGAGATTCAAGCGGAAGAATCACTGCTGAAGTCTGTGAGTGGCTGAGTGGTCACCACTTCTTCTGGGTTCCGTGCCAGGGGCACCAGGGTTGCAGCTGTGGATAGGTGAGTATTGAATCTTTCTTCATTTTAACCATGTATATATTTTTTAAGGGTATATTTATGATAGCAAATTCAGTGGGAAAATTCTCACGAAAACCGACAACATTAAGTGTGGATTCTGGGGTGGATACGCTGCAAACTTCATCTCAAATGGGGCAGATTTTGTTGCAGACTTTTCCACTGTAGAAAATCCGCATCAAATCTGCTATGCATGAATGCACCCTAGAAGAGAGGAGGCGTAAGCCCCAAAACATGTGTTTACCCCCACAAGGGAATAATAGCCCCTCCATTGCCTCCAACAAAGTAGTATTGGCTAAACAAAGTAATTATAGCCCCTCTTTGCTCCTCCTACAAAGTAACTATGGCCTTTCTGTTCTCCTCGCCACACACATATTGGGTTGGGACTAGAGATGAGCGAGCGTACTCGTCCGAGCTTGATGCTCGTTCGAGCATTAGGCTACTCGAGATGCTCGTTACTCAAGACGAGCACCACGCGGTGTTCGAGTCACTTCCATTTTCTTCCCAGAAAAGTTTGCGCCGTTTTCTGGCCAATAGAAACACAGGGAAGGCATTACAACTTCCTCCTGTGAAGTTCTAGCCCTATCCCACCCCCCTGCAGTGAGTGGCTGGGGAGATCAGGTGACACCCGAGTATGTAAACTGTGGCCGGCCGCGGCTCGCCACAGATGCACGCTGAGAGACATTAGGGAAAGTGCCGTCCTGCTGTAGCTGCTATAGGGAGAGTGTTAGGCTGTTATCTTCGTCTTCAACAACCCCAACGGTCCTTCTTAGGGCCACATCTGACCGTGTGCAGTACTGTTGAGGCTGCTTTTAGCAGCTTTGCACATTTTTTTTTTTTTTGTATATCGGGCGTGCAGACCATAGCGTCCTCAGTCTGCAGTCATTTTACTGAGTATATGGGCAGTACTGGTGAGGCAGGGACAGCGGTACAGGGAAAGAGACATACTGGCTATATAGGCAGTGGGCTTTTTCAAAAAAATTGGAAAAAAATAATCTTTGGGCTGCCTGTGACTGTGTTCCGTTTACTGCGTGTCTGCTGGGGGTAGTAGTCGCTCACTATTACCCAGCTAGGTGTTACTGCAGCCTTGCGCATAATTTTTTCTGGCTGCACTGTGCTTTCAATAACCACAGTCGTCCTCCAACAGAGAAATCCATATACAGGCTATATAGACAGTGGGCTTTTTCCCAAAAATTGGAAAAAAATACTATATTTGGGCTGCCTGTGACCGTCTTCAGTTTACTGCGTGTGTGCTGGGGGTAGTAGTCACTCATTATTACCCAGCTAAGCCTGTAACCGTCTACAGTTTACTGCGTGTCTGCTGGGGGTAGTAGTGCTCATTAATACCCAGCCTTGCGCATACTTTTTTCTGGCTGCACTGTGCTTTCAATAACCACAGTCATCCTCCAACAGGGAAAACCATATACAGGCTATATAGACAGTGGGCTTTTTCCCCAAAAATTGGAAAAAAATACTATATTTGGGCTGCCTGTGACCGTCTTCAGTTTACTGCGTGTGTACTGGGGTAGTAGTCGCTCATTATTACCCAGCCAAGCCTGTGACCGTGTACAGTTTACGGCATGTCTGCTGGGGGTAGTAGTCGCTCATTATTACCCAGCTAAGCGTTACAGCAGGCTTGCGCATAATTGTTTCCTGGCTCTGCTGTGTCCGTTACATGATTGCCGTCATCCCGCCAGAGGGAAAGAGTATACATATATACGCTGCATACGGTTTTTCACCTCACCATTTTAAAAAATTGATGCAAAATACTTAAGGCCTACCACTGGCCTTTGGCCACTTGACTGGTTCTGCCCTGTGAATTCCAGTAGCTCAGTCATACGCACCTAGGTCTCACTACAGGCTTGCGCATAATTGTGTCCTGGCTCTGCTGTTTCCGTTACATGATCGCCGTCATCCCGCCAGAGGGAAAGAGGATACATATATACGCTGCATACAGTGTCTGTCTGGTTTTTCACCTTACCATTTTAAAAAATTGAAGCAAAATACTTAAGGCCTACCACTGGCCTTTGGCCACTTGACTGGTTCTGCCCTGTGAATTCCAGTAGCTCAGTCATACGCACCTAGGTCTCACTACAGGCTTGCGCATAATTGTTTCCTGGCTCTGCTGTGCGTTCCGTGAGCGAAGTCAGCCTCCAACCACAGGCCAATAAGCGGCACATTTAATTACAGCGTTCTGTTTCTGCTCTACTCGTAATACATCATGCTGAGGGGTAGGGGTAGGCCTAGAGGACGTGGACACGGGCGAGGACGCGGAGGCCCAAGTCAGGGTGTGGGCACAGGCCGAGCTCCTGGTCCAGGTGTATCGCAGCCGACTGCTGCGAGATTAGGAGAGAGGCAAGTTTCTGGGGTCCCCAGATTCATCTCACAATTAATGGGTCCACGCGGTAGACCTTTATTAGAAACTGAGCAGTGTGAGCAGGTCCTGTCGTGGATGGCAGAAAGTGCATCCAGCAAACTATCCACCGTCAGCACCCAGTCTTCTATGCCGTCCACTGCTGCATCCCTGAATCCTCTCGCTGCTGCTCCTCCCTTCTCCCAGCCTCCTCCCTCCCAGCAAATGACACATTCAGAAGAGCAGGCAGGCTCCCAGGAACTATTCTCAGGTCCCGGCCTTGAGTGGGCAAAAATGGATCCTCTATCACCTGAGGAGTTTCTCATGACTGATGCCCAACCTTTGGAAAGTTCCCGGGATCCGGGTGAGGAGACTGGGGACTTCCGGCAACTGTCTCAAGAGCTTTCAGTAGGTGAGGAGGACGATGACGATGAGACACAGTTGTCTATCAGTGAGGTAGTAGTAAGGGCAATAAGTCCGAGGGAGGAGTGCACAGAGGATTCGGAGGAAGAGCAGCTGGACGATGAGGTGACTGACCCCACCTGGTTTGCTAAGCCTACTGAGGACAGGTCTTCAGAGGGGGAGGCAAGTGCGGTGGCAGCAGGGCAGGTTGGAAGAGGCAGTGCGGTGGCCAGGAGTAGAGGCAGGGCCAGACCGAATAATCCACCAACTGTTTCCCAAAGCGCCCCCTCGCGCCATGCCACCCTGCAGAGGCCGAGGTGCTCAAAGGTCTGGCAGTTTTTAACTGAGAGTGCAGACGACCGATGAACTGTGGTGTGCAAGGTTTGTCTCGCCAAGATCAGCCGGGGAGCCACCACCACCAGCATGCGCAGGCATATGATGGCCAAGCACCCCACAAGGTGGGACGAAGGCCGTTCACCGCCTCCGGTTTGCACCACGGCCTCTCCCCCTGTGCCCCAACCTGCCACTGAGATCCAACCCCCCCTCTCAGGACACAGGCACGACCGTCTCCCGGCCTGCACCCACACCCTCACCTCCGCTGTCCTCGGCCCCATCTAGCAATGTCTCTCAGCGCAGCATCCAGCCGTCGCTAGCGCAACTGTTTGAGCGCAAGCACAAGTACGCCGCCACGCACCCACACGCTCAAGCGTTAAACGTGCACATAGCCAAAAATTGATCAGCCTGGAGATGCTGCCGTATAGGGTTGTGGAAACGGAGGCTTTCAAAAACATGATGGCGGCGGTGGCCCCGCGCTACTCTGTTCCCAGTCGCCACTACTTTTCCCGATGTGCCGTCCCAGCCCTGCACGACCACGTCTCCCGCAACATTGTACGCGCCCTCACCAACGCGGTTACTGGCAAGGGCCACTTAACAACGGACACGTGGACAAGCACAGGCGGGCAGGGCCACTATATCTCCCTGACGGCACATTGGGTGAATTTAGTGGAGGCTGGGACCGAGTCAGAGCCTGAAACCTCATGTAATCACGCCAAACGGGCAATTTTTCTTAGGCCCACAAGGCTCAGTCATATTACTTTTGTAAACAATTTTTAGACGTTTCAATTCTCATTAAAGCGTTGAAACTTGCACCTGAACCAATTTTTATTTTAACTGGGCTGCCTCCAGGCCTAGTTACAAATTAATCCACAGTAACCAAAGCGATTAATGGGTTTCACCTGCCCTCTTGGTTGGGCACAGGCAATTTTTCTGAGGTACATTAGTACTGTTGGTACACCAATTTTTTGGGGCCCTCGCCTACAGTGTAATCCTAGTAATTTTTATGGGCTTCGCCTGCACTCATGGTACAGCAAGGTGTGTGGGGTTGGCCTACACTTTTGCTACATAAATGTAACTGGGGCCTTGTCTATACTGCAACTACTGAAATGTGAAAGAGACTGTTATGGAACTAAGACTGTGCTCCCCCTATACTGCTGCTTCAGAATTGTTACTGGGGCCTGTCTTGACTGCTACTATTACTGAAATGGAACTAAGACTGTGCTCCCCCTATACTGCTGCTAGTGATATGTTACTGGGGCCTGTCTAGACTGCTACTATTACTGAAATGGAACTAAGACTGTGCTCCCCCTATACTGCTTCTTCGGAATTGTTACTGGGGCCTGTCTTGACTGCTACTATTACTGAAATGGAACTAAGACTGTGCTCCCCCTATACTGCTGCTAGTGATATGTTACTGGGGCCTGTCTAGACTGCTACTACTACTAAAATGGAACTAATACTGTGCTCCCCCTATACTGCTGCTTCGGAATTGTTACCACGGCCTGTCTTGACTGCTACTATTACTGAAATGGAACTAAGACTGTGCTCCCCCTATACTGCTGCTTTAGTTTTAGTTTAGTTCCCATCGCGGTGCTTTACCTGTCTGCCACTAAGACACTGAGTGACTTGGAAAGGGGGCATAGTGCAGATGGCTTTCCCCTTGCAGTGTCGATTGAGCCACCTGACACCTAGACAGAATGAACACTGTGTGGGCACATGGATTCCCCATCGCTACGTAACTCTTGGCGACATTTGCAGCTCCTGATGGAGGTGGCACAGGATTGGAATGAACATCGAACGTCGATTTGTCAGTGATTCTCAACTGCATTGTGGGCTATCGCCCCTTTTAAAGAGGGTCGCTACCTGGCCCTGCCAACCCTCTGCAGTGTGTGCCTCCGGTTCTTCCTCATCACAGAGGCAATTAT
Organism: Eleutherodactylus coqui; assembly: GCF_035609145.1. Classification (NCBI taxonomy): domain Eukaryota; kingdom Metazoa; phylum Chordata; class Amphibia; order Anura; family Eleutherodactylidae; genus Eleutherodactylus; species Eleutherodactylus coqui. The sequence goes on from NC_089841.1 coordinate 73,647,913, forward strand.
AAATTGACATGAGGGTGGTGTGGCTATGAAGTAAGCGTAAGGCATGGGGGCAGCTGAAGGGAGCGCAGTGACACTTTTGTGTGTGCAGCAGACGCTGGGCCGTGTGGGGCGGTTGGGCAGCATGTTACCCAGGAGAAGTGGCAGCAGAGTGTCATGCAGGCAGTGATTGTGCTTTGTTGGAGGTAGTGTGGTGCTTAGCTAAGGTATGCCTTGCTAATGAGGGTTTTTCAGAAGTAAAAATTGTTGGTGGGGGGGCACTCTTGCCGCTATTGTGGCTTAATAGTGGGACCTGGGAACTTGAGATGCAGCCCAACATGTAGCCCCTCGCCTGCCCTATCCGTTTCTGTGTCGTTCCCATCACTTTCTTGAATTTCCCAGATTTTCACAAATGGAAACCTTAGCGGAGCATAGGTCCCATACAAAAATGCTCGGGTCGCCCATTGACTTCAATGGGGTTCGTTACTCGAAACGAACCCTCGAGCATCGCGGGAACTTCGACTCGAGTAACGAGCACCCGAGCATTTTGGTGCTCGCTCATCTCTAGTTGGGACCCCTCAATATCACCCTCTGCATACCTCTTTCAGCCCCATAGTCCAATTCACCCCTAAGGAACTTAAGGTGGTTAGAACACTGATAGTAGGCAGCGGGGGATGAATGGGGAGCAGGGAAAGGTGACTAACAACTGATTTTTTATTCTAAGGAATGGGGGACCCGATGATAGGGGTTTCCATAACTTGGACAACCCCTTTTAAATTGCTATAGAGATGGTCTGTGCAAGTGCAGCAAAAATTGGGCTAAAATCGCTGTGTGCGCTAAAATTTACACCAAATTTTGTCACAACAGAACTGAGCATGCTCACTACAAGGAGGATGCCCTGCTATAAAAAGAGACAATCTCTTGCTGCAGAGCAGAGTAGGGCCAGTGCTGCACAGAAGAGAAGAAGAGGCTGCTGCTGAAGAGAAGAGAAGGTTCACCGTGATGGCAGAGAAATGGAGCCTTAGCCAGAGGGACTGAGAGATCTACTGTTCCTGTTGCTTGGAATGAATCTGGAGGGAAAACTGGACTGTGACAAGGACAGCAGTGCTAAAGCTGTACTCCTAACCTCGTAAAACCATGGGTCAATAACAGTAGCGTCTCCCATGAACAAAACCGTAAGTGAGGCCGAACTAAGGAAAAATACTCTAGGTGTGCATACCAAGTAAAGGGTTAAATTCTACTTAGTAAATTTGCTGCAAAAATAGGATTTATACTAAGAACACTTAACTGCTGTTAAGTGTCTCGAGTTCAGGGAGTGAGTTATTTAAAGGGATATTCCACATGTATGTGAGGATCAGTGTTTCTAAGAGAATATATTGAAGTGTTAAAGGAGATGTCCCGCGCCGAAACGGTTTTTTTTTTTTTTTTAAACCCCCCCCCCCGTTCGGCGCGAGACAACCCCGATGCAGGGGTTAAAAAAACCACCCGCACAGCGCTTACCTGAATCCCGGCGGTCCGGCGTCTTCATACTCACCTGCTGAAGATGGCCGCCGGGATCCTCTGTCTTCGTGGACCGCAGCTCTTCTGTGCGGTCCACTGCCGATTCCAGCCTCCTGATTGGCTGGAATCGGCACGTGACGGGGCGGAGCTACACGGAGCCGCTCTCTGGCACGAGCGGCTCCATAGAAGACTGCTGAAGACCCGGACTGCGCAAGCGCGGCTAATTTGGCCATCGGAGGCCAAAAATTAGTCGGCACCATGGAGACGAGGACGCTAGCAACGGAGCAGGTAAGTAAAAAACTTTTTATAACTTCTGTATGGCTCATAATTAATGCACAATGTATATTACAAAGTGCATTATTATGGCCATACAGAAGTGTATAGACCCACTTGCTGCCTCGGGACAACCCCTTTAATCCTTAAAGGGAAAGCTGTGTATTCTATTCTAAACACGTATACTACAGGGTATTACTGTTATAGCAGATTGCTCACAAAGTATTTTTATGACTACTTTTTAGCTAGCAATAGATAGTGTCTATGTCTTTGAAGGTGAAAGTCCAACTGCACCACAGGTTGTAAGGGGCAATGTAGAACAGAGGTAAAAGGAGAAGAGTTATGCAAGAGATTCACTCCAAGGGGCTGATGTTGTCATAGAGATAGACTGCAGAGGTGCACCCAAGTGACTTGCTAAAACCCGCCCCCTCCCAGCCTGTAATGCATCCGGTAAAGGTGGATGGGGAGTCAGGCCAGGCGCTTTATAGCGCCAGTGTGAGGACAGATGGGGTGCTGTGAAGAGGCCCTGTTCCACTGTCAGAGCAAGCAGCGGGGAGAAAGGATCTGAGGTCACACAGAGTCGCCATTTTATTGCAGCCTCGTAGAGACTACTGGAGGAGTCTATGCCTCCAAGATGATGTGGCGCTGATGTGATTAGCATGTCACCACCAGATGCATTGGTCCCCTGTGATAGGAAATAATGCTGGGCTAGGCCCTTGCAACCTCCCTGAACCTGAGAGAAGCTTCTCAGTGCTGCCGGTGGCTTCTATAAAAAGAAAAGGAATAGCGTTATAGAAGACAGACGCAGCTAGAGAGCAGAGAGCTTGGGAAGTGGACACAAGATGGAGTTAGGATTGACAAAGTAGGCTAGCAGAAGTGGCGGAGGCCATAGATGCAGCAAAGACCCCACCCTACAGAGCAGTGCAGAGACCACAAGGGCCCTGAAGACAAGTGGGCCGAAACACAACACCAGATGGAACACTAACCGGACGCTTGGGGTGAAGGCCCCACAGCGCATGGGAGGAGAGAAAGTCTCCCAACCCACAGTGCCCGACAACGTGGCAGTGGTGCCAAGGAATTTTCACAGACACTTAGAGAGGTCTGCTAGATAGACACAATGCAGACAAAGACCAAAGAGAATAGCAGAGAGGGTTTCGAGCAAGCATAAGTGTACTGTACTACACAGGACTACATATTGTAAAATGACTGGGGGCTAGGTGCTCACGGGACTGTGATACTATTAGCGTAATGTAACTATGACGCCACAGGTTAAAGCATGGCCTTGTAAGGATTAATTGCATTTGCTGTGGTATAATAAGTTTATGATGTAAAGGGTGCTATGATGTTATGATGTAATGCATATTTTACAGGTGTAATGGCACAGCAAGGCACGTGGATGGGAGTTTAAGTAGAGTTGTATGTACCGCGGGAGTTAAGTCACCAGTATTGTGTGATAATCTTGGGTTACACAATATGTCTACAACATGGTTAAGCATCCGGTATATAAGGACACTGCTCCTACAGAGCATTTGAGGTCAGGGCCTATGGCCAAGTATGATGCATGAAACGGTTATGCCGCTGTCAAAAGATTCCGGTTAATCATATAAAAGAGTCATGTTCCTTGCTGCTGCCAAAAGGAAGACAAAAAGGAAATGTTTATGTCGGTCAATTGCAGAAAGGAATATTTTGTGTTGCAGTCAATATTTAGAGTACTGTCTCTTTAAGAGAGTTTACGTCAAGTTATTATGCAACATTTAAGTGTGAAAACTTTCCTGTGGAGTGAACTAATGCTCTTCTTGCTGATGGTAAAGGATTGTCATGTTGTAAACTCTTGATAGCCAATCCTTCGATTAGGCTGTCAGTAGTAGATTGGAGGGTTTCGTGTTTTTTTTTTTTTGCCAGAGACCCCTGTGTCAGTGTATACATGCACTGAGATAATTTCTGAATGAAGCAGACAGCTCCATTTCCACTGCAGTGGCCAGGCTTGGTATGGCAGGCCGATTTCCCACTGAAATGAATGAGAACTCGGCCTGCCATACCAAGCCTGGCCACTGCAATAGGAATAGAGCTGTCTGCTTTACTGCAGAAATCGGCTTAGTGCACAAGTGCAGTGGACCAGCACAGGTACTGAGTGACAGACCCCTGCCAATCTACTACTGATGGTCTATACTGAGGATAGACCATCAGTAGTTTACACCTGGACAACCCCTTTAAGTAAAGTTTATTTTGAAAAAAGTGCCGCCTTTGCCTCTCTCTGTCATTGCCACACCATCATACACCCTTCAACATAAGCATAACCCCCCCCCCCCATTACATATGTGTGCAAACAAAGACAGAAGTTAGTACATAATCAGCAGGCCTACCGCAGCAGTCGTCAATTGAGTCAAAGAGATGGAACTATGAGCGAGATGATTCCTGGCTTGAGCCCCATTTGTGGACTGAGATATTTTCCAAGGATTAACTCACATTTTTCAATCGAGCGATACGCAGTACACAGCAAATACAGATGCAACATGCGTATTTAGGGCTTAAACAGACAAACATGTTTGTAAATCAGGCCTGCAAAATGTGACAAATAGAACTCATTAATTTCAATGGCTTCGTTCACATAAATGTGATTCTAGTGCGCAATTCCTGCGCACGAGAAAAGATAGGACCTGCCCTATCTTTCTGTGTTCTACGCAGCAACCTGCCATAGAAGTCTATGCCATAGAAGACACTGCAGACAACACAGGTAAAAGAAGAGAGCTGGCTCTTATTAGGCTTTAATATCCATTCTATTCCACGAAAAGGGAGTGTCTTGCGTGTGCGTGAACTAGACCTGCATGCGCAAAAATTACAGTACAGCCTGATTATTGCCCGCTCCAAACCTTGTTCAGCGTATTTGCGCATACGTTCATCTTCCGAAGCCCTTACTGTGTATGTTAAATCCCCAAAGCCTATATTGGTGTGTATTTTGCACCAAAATAGGACATGCTGCCTGATTTTTCACACACGTATTAAAAAAAACCACAGGTGTGAGTGGCCCAATAGAAATCAATGAAAAATACACGCACAATACTCAATGACAATACGCACGTATGAGTGAGCCCTGAAGGTTCAGGAGCTTCGGGCACAAAAGGAACTGTGAGTTGGGTATCTGTATTTTTTTAGGCTGTATTGACATTATTGACATGGTATTGATATTGCTCAAAAGGTTTTACAACATTCTAGTTAGTAATAGGTCCCATATAGATAATTAAAGGGTCAAATAAATTGCTTGCTCATTACTATCCAACCATTTGCCTAAATTTCCGTGTTCTCTAATAATACTTGCATTTTGGTTACTCCATCTGCTGCATTGTATTCTGAACCTTGTGATACTTCCACCAGTGACAATTAAATTAGGGAATGTGGTAGGATTCCCTAAAGAGGTGTATTTTTAGTGTTTATTAGGGCTCATTTAAAGGGGTTGTCTGTTTGTAAAGTATTGATAGACTATCCTCGGGATATGTCCTCAATAGTAGATTGACAGGGTCCATTGTGTGGGAACTCTCTACCAATTGACTGTTTGCCAGGCCGGCATGCTTCTGCGCTGAGCTGATTTCTGCAGACAGCTCCGTTCTTACTGTAGTGGGTAGGTTTGGTATCGCAGGCAAAGTTCACATTCATTTCATTCAATGGGAACTTGGCCTGCAACACCAAGCCTGGCCACTGTACAGTAAGAGTGGAGCTGTCTGCTTCTTTCAGAATTCAGCTCAGTGCACAGGCATGCCATACTGGCAAACAGCTGTCTGGCAGGGGGGTCCCACCAATAGACCCCGCCAATCTGCGATTGATGACTTATCCTGAGGATAGGCCATCAATAGTCTACAACCAAACAACCCCTTTAAACCTGTGGTTATTGGGAATTGACCTGATTATCACTCCTGCTACAGTATATTGAAACTCAATAAATTAGTGACCCTCTAATTAGATGTTTTTGACACAGCACCTCGCATCTTGTATGTTATGTACCTATTTTATGTATCTGAATCAGACTTTAAGTCAATATGTGATGCTGTGGATTGGAATAAGAATGTACAGTCTGTACAAGCTGTCTTTTTTACTGTCTCAGCAAAGAATGTTATAGAATGAGTGAACAGGATACTGAAGGCCCCAACGAGGAGGTCAGCCCACTCAGTATTAAATAAATGTTTTGCATTATGCTGCGGTATATTTTGATGCTCACTGGGGATTTCTTTCTATCATAAAATGGGTCATTGGGAAAACAAACTGTCTGTGGGCCACGGGATTTTCAGAATTCTGGTTGTAATTCATTGGAATATCTATTAGCGTTCTAATTCGCTTTGACGTTCTGGATTTTCATGACTTTATCAGCACTTTTTTAGGATCTACACATGTGTGAGTTATTACTACTCTATGGTCTATGGTCGTACGAAATGCATTCTTGGTAATTAATATGTAAACGTCCGATGAATATTCGAATACTTCAGTCTGTTTTTAAAGTTATATATCATTTTTACACACATGCTAAGACCATTAAATTGAAGATCCACCTTTGCTTAGCACGGACTATACGGTCAGCATACGTAAAATCTGCCTTTTATGCTACTAATCTTCATTACATTTTTGCTATTTTTACCTACTTTTAGTTTTTTTGCTCTTCGTTGTGTAAAAATCTACTGTTGCTACCTAGAAAGTGTAGAAGAGTTTTTTGAGTGCATACAGGTGCCTTACTGGGAAAACTACTTTTGCCTCTCCAGTTGTCGCAAAACTATCACTTCCAGCATGCCCATCTCTAGCTCTCTTGGCATGCTGGGAGTTTTAGGGTTTGTCTGAGACCTAAAAACCACCATTTATTCCACTCTTTGTGTTACACTGAACAAATTTGCAATTTACTAATTTTGCAAAAGAGTCCCATTTTTCCATTTGTCACTATGGTCACATAATCCTGTTGTGAATTCCAAGGAGGTTCCACTGATTTCATATACAGAGATGTACATGAGCCTTTTCAGCTCAGTGTACAGGTATATCAGCACCTATATGAGTCTCAGGGGGCCATCTGCTCATTAGCGGGTTCTGCACATGCGCCAATGTTATTCAATGTATATGAGTAAATGTGCAACATAGTTGCCGACACAGGCTCCATTCACATCTTGTTTTCGACTCCATCTAGGGGTCTTATCAGGGTGTTTATTTAAAATACTGAAAACGGAATTCATGTACGCAACCTATCTAAGCCATTATAGAAAACTGCTGAACAGCAGGTTTCAATTCACTTCCCGAATTTTGTGTGGAAAGGAAAAGCGTGGTGGGCTGCACTTTTCTTTTCAGCACAGAATGTTAGAAACTAAAAATTGGTCTTTGTTTCAGCAGTTTTTTTATAATGACCGAGATAGGTTCCATCAAGGCTCCATCCAGGGGTACTGTTTTGGGGATTTTAAACAGACACCCTAACAAGACCCCTGGATGGGGTCCAAAAGGAGATATGAATGGAGTCTTAACCATAGACCAAGCTTCAAAGGCTCCTGGGGGTCTGTGTACATGATGTCAACAGAACTTGCTTGGATTTAACAGCGGCATCAAGTGACCATAGTTCCGACAAGAAAAACGGGACTCTGCAAATTTTTTTCAGTGGAACATAAATAATGAAATAAATGATGCTTTTGGGTCTCGGATAATCCCTTTAAATTTGTTCAACAAGTGAAGAGCCACTGAAGAAAGGCTTGGTATCGCAATGCCCCCTCCAGCCTTGCTCCTTTACACAGCTTTGAATCATTATTTGTGTAAAGACCCATGAGTCGCAGACCCTGATTATAAATATATAATGTTCAACTATAATGTATAAAAATGATGGTTCCTCAAAAGACAAAGATGAGCTTGTTATTTGCTGAAAGTGATAGTTACCCAAGCTGGGTACTCATTTTACTGACCTCAAAAGGATGGAAGGCTAAGTCAATCTTGGGCCGGCTACCTGAGCCAACAAGCGAGAAGCTTAGGGCTGCATTTCTGCTACCTTAACACTCTGCACCACATGAGGCAACTGTCAGTTAATTTAAAATGCCCAAATACAGTATTCAAAAAAAGGTTTTCTAATTCAGACCACCCCAGAAGGTGACACATAGACCTACTTTTTGACTGCAGACCAAATGTAATTCGACTTTTCCATCAAAAATAAGAAATATTGACATTGATGAGTTTAACTTTCACACACAAATACAAAATTTATAATCTTTTGAGAAGTTGGATTATCCTCCTACACCTTATAAAACAGATGAGTCCAAGATCCTATTCCCACTGGAATCACATGTTATGGGCGTGGAACACAAACTTTGAGTGGTTTTAATTATGTGTGTTATTGGAGCATGAAAACAGAGATGGTTATAATACTAACTCTCTTTGCCCTCATGGTGAAAGCATGTGACTTTTCTGGTTTTTGCATAATTTCATTCTAATTTATGCACTGCAATGTCTCCACATGTCATGAAGGCCCTATGCACCTAGCAAGGTTAGGTTGACTAGTATGGAATTGAACATTTACTCTGATCTTAACAATTCTTGATGTTCAACGAAACTTGGAATGTGTTCTTCAACCTTCTGTGGTTTCTTGCTCATTTCTTGCTCATTCTAAGTATTTTTTCTCATCAGTTGAAAATGTTCACGTTTCACTTTTTTTTTACTTTCTGCATTTGCATTTTTTGCATTAAATACAACTCAGGATGTAAGGAAGCTTTGTAGGACTATGGGCTTATGTACATGGCAGTAAAAAGTGCACAGAGCCTGCAGTATATGGTGGTAAACTAATACCTTATGGCTCCTTACTACAGAACCATATTACTGGGGTATTCTTCCCTGCAAACAATATGTTACAACAATGTATCACAAATATCGAATGCCATGCAACTACAAGACACCAACATATACATGTGTATAAAATCAGAGGCATAAGGTGGTACTGTGTCACCACATAGACGTCTTATGATCTAGAGCTATTAAGAGCTATGTTGTAATTATTGTGTATTTTAGCTCATTTAGCCACAAGTAGAACTGAAACTTGGAGGTCATGAAGTAAACATAATTGAGATCCATAAAAAGAGAGTTTTTATGCATGCTATATGCTGAATGAAAGATGTAGAAGTTTTTAGTTATTAGTTAATTGCTTTTTTTACATCTTTCACTGTTTTTAGTTGGTTTTTTTCACTATGGGGGTACAGGTTAGCAGGCAGCACATTATCTATGTGTTCCCTGCTGTCCCCACATACAAATCACTGATATCTATTTGTAACAGCCTATTAGATCAGTGTTAACTGTGATCTGTATTCATAGACATACAGAGAAGATGCACTTTGAGTCATCTTTGCATGCCTCCAAAGGAAAGCCCATCCCTTGGGTCTTCAGGGTAGAAACTGATGGTTCCTGTGTTGCCAAGATTTGACAATTGGAGGCTTCCTGCTTCTTCAAATATCCTACTATGGCTGTAAGTAACGGCTTCTGATCCAAATGTCATTATGAGAACCTTAACCAATCAGTTTCTAATGTCAGCACCTGGACCAGAGGCTGTTTATTACATAGTAGGAGCCATAGTAGAATCTTTGAAAAAGCAGGAAGCCCGCAATTGCTGCTGGAGATGTCATAAATATATGACATCTCAGCAAACTGGCACACTGCTAGATGCTGTATATTTAAATTAGGTGTTCAGGAAGGGGTTAAAAGTCAGACATTGACTTACAGGCAAGTGATCTTCCAATAGCTGGCACTGTGGATGTACATTTCTATCCTCTATTTGTATACCATTTTCCCATGGAGCAATGCATGGCCTATATAAGATGTCCTACGCCAACTTGGTGCTCTCTACAAAGAGAAACTTCATGCTTTCAGACCGAGAGGAGAAAAAGCATAAATTAAACTCTGCTGAGTTATAGGTGTGCCTGCCTCTATCATTATATATGTATTGTACATCTTTTTAATTCATTGAATAGGTCCAAGGTCAAGCACATTTTGCTATTCATTTTCAACTTTTCCAATCTGTCAATAAAGACCTTTGACAAAGTTGTTAAGAAAAAAAAATTAAATTGACCATATTTGCCCCATTGAAGGAGTCAATAAAGGAACACTGCCAATCCACACAATGTAAGAAGTGGTGTGGGCCATATGATGTAAAGGCTTCTACCCACTAACAAAACCAAAACTTGCGATTTTTGTGCAATGCGATTTTAGCATTAGAAAGTCCCATTGAAAAAAACGCAGCAATATCACAGCGTTAAAAAAACGGTAGTGGGTAGAAGTCCTTAGACTAAATTTTCAGCTTTGGTTGGAATTTTCTCTTCACCCATATCATGAATCGTAGGATTTCAATCTTAATCAGTATTACAGACTGCACATTTTGAGAAATTTCTAAGCAGTTCTGCCAACATGCTACATAAGCAAAATACAAACCTATAAAATTTGTCCTTGAAGTCTCAATTGAAGGGTGGTGACCCGTAAACCCGATAAAGTTCATTGATTATATGGTGATGGCAGAAAGAGGTGGTTTGACAAGAATCTGCCAATTATCTATTTGAGGTCTTTGAGACTGCACAAATAGCCTGACAATTATGTAAAAGATGTTACACAAAGAAAGGGAGAAAAAGTCCACAATCATGAATAGTGGTCTTCAGAAATGCAGACAAAAGATGAATAGATACCAGTTTAGAGGATAAAGAAGATACAAATAGTTGACCTTAGAGATACCAGACGTAGCCAGATTGCTAATTTAACTAGTAAATTTATTTCACTATGGTAAGAAAATGGATGTCAAGCATTACCTAGAGCACCACTAAGCATCATAACCAGCCATAGACAATCAGTAGCAAGCTTGAGCCCAGTGAGCTATCAAATATCAGTGTTTTGTATGTTTGTTATGTAGTACTCCTCAGCATTGTGTCACAAAGTTTTATATGTGCCTTTCCATAGGATTTCAAGAAAACCTCATAGAGTGTAACCTTATAGTGCATGAGAGTGAGGAACATGACAGATCCTTCCACAGGTCAAACCTCTCTTGGCTCTTCATGTGGCCATAACACTCCCCTCTCACCAACAGCTCTACAATAAGCAAGTGGTTTCCTTGATGATACAACATTTCCCTGGGATGAAAGATGGCTAGTTCACCCAAAGCAAAAATAGGTCCAAAGAGACAGAGAAAAGATGCAACTCATGTTTAATAGTTCAATGAGCTTGGAAGTTACACAACTGTGATAAGGATGCCCAAAATGCATAGTGGTGTCAACTTGGAGGTACAAAATCTTGAACAATAAGTCGGGTACTGGTGTAGAAAATTGGTGATGTAGTCTCCTTCATGAATTGCATTCAGTATAGTTTCTCGCTTCCTTGATGCCCAGGTTTACTGTCCATACTCTCCGACTCTTGACTAAGGCATCCAGTGGGCTGACTGTCAGTATCTTATCAGACCCTCACCTGATATTGTGTATCATCTCAGCGGCTCTTCAATTCTCCTTCTTGTAGTCTGACTGTGACATTCAGTGAGCCAACTGGTGGTATCTTACTAGTCCCTTACTTTGCACTTGCTGCAGCACCCTGTTTTCTGCCAAATGAGAGCAACTGAGACTCATCATTACACTATGGCAAATCACTAAGATTACAGCAATGCCAAACTCATGTTGAGAATAAAGTGAACCCTTTGGAATTACCTGGAATTCTGCAAGTATTTCTAATAAAATGTAGTCTGATTGCTATCTAAGTTGCAATTAGAGGCAAACACAATCTAACTCATAACACAAAATCAGTTGTACTATCTATGCCTGTTATTGAGTACGTTTTGTAAACATTCACAGAGCATGGAGGAAAACTAAGCGAATCCTTGGATTTAACAATTTATAGATATCCTCTAGCACAACTCCGAAAATAAACTTTGGATCATCATTACATTCTGCAAATCTGTTCTGTTCATCAATATTTCTGGAATGCCTTGCTTGTGTACAATATGCACTGTAAGTGGGCAGAAATATTAAGCAGAGAAACAAGAACGATGTCTACTAATTAATTTTATTTCAAGAAAAATTAAATATTCATCTTATTACAGTGACTTATGCTTTCATTTAATCCTTAATAGAGATGAGCGAACGTACTCGTTTAGGGCAATTACTCCATCTCTTTTTTCGAGTAACTGCCTATTGGGGGGGGGGGGTGCCGGGGGTGAGCGGGGGGGTTGCAGAGTGAAGTGGGGGGGGAGAGAGCTCCCCCCTGTTCCCCACTGCTACTCCCCGCTCCCCCACACCGCCCCCCAGCGTCCCCCGAATCTTTTCACCCGAGTAGGCAGTTACTTGAAAAAAGCAATGCTCGATCGAGTAATTGCCCTAAACGAGTACGTTCGCTCATCTCTAATCCTTAAGCTTTAGTCACATGCAAACATTATAGTATAACAAGACAAAATCACTATTTGAATCATTCTTTGGAAATTGAAGCACAATTTGAGAATGATTGCATATACTCTGCTTTATTAGAATATTAAATAATATGAAATTTTATTACAAAGTTCAATTAAGTTTCCCAAATGGACCATTATTTAGAAAAAGGTTATGTTCAAAAATCTATCTTTAGCAAAATGGAGTATATCAACTGTCTACTAATAGTTCAATCTAGCAGCAAGACTCGTGCCATATTGTTTCGATCTTACGCTATAACAATAATTTAAAAATACAATGTACACCCATAGCAAACAACTCCGGGTTCTTTGCAATTGTGTTCAATACTCAGAGTTGACATTTAGATAAATAAAGAAAACCTCAGCACTAAATAGAATGCTCTGTTATATATGATATATAAAAGCTTTAGATTAAACTTTCTGACAGTGAGGGTGATCAATGAGTGGAACAGGTTACCACGGGAGGTGGTGAATTCTCCTTCAATGGAAGTCTTCAAACAGAGGCTGGACAAATATCTGTATGGCATAATTTAGTAAATCCTTCACTGAGCAGGGGGTTGGACCCGATGGCCCTAGAGGTCCCTTCCAACTCTACCAGTCTATGATTCTATGAATTCAATATTGTATACGGATATGAAATTAAGAATTAAAAAAAAACCCTTTTTCTTCTTAGCTATATTTCACATCTGGGTTACCTATAACATAGGGTACCAGTTATTTATCGACAGTAGTATCACCGCTCAGCTGTAGTTGGCCTACACTCGTCAGTCCTACTTCTCTCTTTCAGCTGGCCACCTGCTTCTTCTTGCACTCTCGACGGACTGCCTTGCTCAGTTATGGGCACTGGCTTTTAAAGCCCAACACTAGGACTAAATGGAGATGTCACAACATTCCCGTGTTGACATATAGGTCATTAATTGGTTGTTTCTCCATCTGGACGTTTGTTATGCATATCTCCATTTGACAGCTGTTAGTATTCGCATAAGGATACCTTGTGCTTAGATAGTAACACACCAACATCTTAGTCTTACATAAAAAGAGCCATATAAAATCACCTCAATATGTATATAAACCTGTGGATATATGAGGGGGTGCCAAAAGAAACAGGAATCTTCTTCTGGTGATTGGGCATTACTAGTACAGACTTCTATTGCTAGGTGAGTGTTAAGCAATTTTTGATGAACAATGGCGTGACACCCTTGCCTCACTCTCCGTATTCACTTGATCTTGGTCTGTGTATTTTCTTATAAGTGATTTAAACAGTAGAAAAGAAAAGAAAATTTCCCAACTGCATGTTGTTCGTATGAATCAGCCATCACAAAATAGGTGAAGAACTAAACGCCGGTGGGCGTGGTATCAGCGTGATTACGTTATCACGCACCACGCTCAGCCGCAACCACACAGGCCCCGTCTGACTACGCCCACGGTGACGTGGCACGCCTTAGACGTTGTCACGCTTCACCGGAGGGCGTTCCTGGCAGCATCCGACGCGTTCCAGCTTGGAACGCAGTAAGCACACGAAGCCCCGTCTAAATGACGCGATGACGCGATTGACGTCACCGCGCCTCACCGAGGAGCGTTGTATCGGCGTGGTGACGCAATCGCGCACCACGCTCGGCGTTCCAACCTGGAACGCGGAAATAAGGCACACTGGCGGTGAGAACACCGATCGGGAGGCACTAGTAGCGATCGGCTGCGGCAATCTGCAGCTCCGTTCGCTACAAACTTGTCTCCAACACAGGGCTGCAAATAAAAGGAGTGTTATTGGCAAAAGAAACACAATGAAATATTCCAGCACGGAAAGGACCGCCTCCTGAGGTCTCTGATAGGCCACTTAGCTCTCTCCCCTCCCCTTAGGAGGAGGAGCTATTACTTTATAATCCCTGTCATTAGCTTCAACACCTCATAGCCGGCCGCTCACCATTAGAGCCGCAGGCACTACCTCTTGCTCTCTCTATTCTGACCACACACCCGGGGCCCCATCTGACTGTGGATGGGACCACTCTTTAGGGGTAGTGTTGTCCTCTCTGTCTAGGATCTTCTTGTATTTTGCTCTACTTGAGTTCTAACATTGGAAACAACCAACTGGGAATATTTCCCTCTTTTCTTTGAACTCTATAGAGCTAGCACTGTGTGATATATGGAGTATTCACTCCGGCTGTTCTAAGACCGATATACAGCCATATCACCAGCAGATAGGGTGCTTATCATTAACCTGTGGAGATTTTGCTTACGCAACCTCCTACAGCTTTAATGGCAAGATTGAGCAGCAGCTTAAAAACAACCCTTTTAAAAAACCAGGTGTATATTAATGTTTGCTCAGACAGAGACACCTTCCAGTCTGGCAACTGATATACATTTAGGGTTACTTGGCCTCAGTCTCTCGCACTAAATGACTGACTCTATAACAACGCCAACGGTCATATCCAAACACCGGTTGGTGTGACAGTTAGTGTGAATATACTGAGTGCACCTATTGAGAGCAAGAGACCTAATCTAGAAGTGTACCTTACGGCATCTTCTAAAATAAGAAACAGGTGGTAAAAAAATTTTGAATCGACTAAAAAACCATTTTACCAGTGAGACACTTTTTCTTTCACCTACCCTGGTGTTGACTGGTCCACAGTAAAAGGACTAAATATGTACTAATGGTATACGTACCTTCTGCTCCTGAGGAACTATCCAAAAATCGGATAGAGAAACGCGTCGAGCCTATCTTTGAGCATAAGAAATCTATCTCTGAGCATAAACCTATCCTCTAGTATAAGTCTACCTCCAAAATGGCATTCTGGCTAGCGGTGAACTCGTAGATCCCTACCAACCGCATGCCCGGGCCAATTCTGGCATTGTCTTGGTAGATTTATCACTACGAAGGCACAATCAGTTTGCGTCTATGGGTTTTGGTCTATAACAAATAATCATTTGTATAGTAACCAGACCCTGAAACAGTAAACTTTCGATTATTGTGGCATACTGGGGTTTTCAGTATACGACTATATGTCAATATTGGTGATTTGTCCCTAATTGCCCAATAGGATACATGCACCTTGCCTGAATAGATTCAAGCACGAATTGTATATCTATAACGAACGTGCTAGAGACTACTTACTTTTCAGCAATCTGTACTTGTATTAAATATTCCTGGGCTATCCCTATATATATAACAAGGGATGAACATACTCACCTCTGTGCACTATCGAAAGTGCTGAAATCCCCACATACCTCTAAACCAGGGTTTTCCTTTGGTTTTTTTCGTTTCGTTTTGATTTTTGTATGTGTGTCAGTGTAAACCCATGTTCTTTTAACAAGGATCTAATAAACATTACTAATTTTTATCTATATCTGTGAAGACTTTTATTGCTAGGTGAGTGTTAAGCAATTTTTGATGAACAATGGCATGACACCCTTGCCTAACTCTCCGTATTCACTTGATCTTGGTCTGTGTATTTTCTTATAAGTGATTTAAGCAGTAGAAAAGAAAAGAAAATTTCCCAACTGCATGTTGTTCGTATGAATCAGCCATCACAAAATAGGTGAAGAACTAAACACTTGTTGAAAAAAATAATTGGAGCCGAATACAACCTTCCCCAACATTGACTGGCATACCGCCTCAGAAGGTTTCATAGATATTCACCTAGCAACAGAAGCCTGTACTAGTAATGCACCGTCCGCCAGAAGAAGATTTCTGTTTCTTTTGGCTACCCCAAGTGCACACTTTTCTTTAGGTCATACCGCAGTTTGGTTAAGGTCAGGACTCTGACTTGGTCATTGCAAAAAGCAAATCTTGTTTTTCAACTCTTTAGCTGATTACCTTGTGGGTTTTTGGGTTATTTGCTTACAATTTCCACTATATAATACTCTATTTCCCATGAAGCATAGCTGCATAGTAAACATAGTTGACTGCAACCTTTCCCAACAAGCCAAGACCAACTAGTTGGTTGCCTGGTCGGTTTTATTCCTAAATAGGGTTGTTATGTCAAAATAAGCTCTTTAAATAAGAATTCCATAATAAGGTAATCAAAATCACTTTAAATTAATGGGTTTTTTCGAGCACAAAATGGAAATTCTGAAAATGCTAGGAGGTCCAGCTAAGTATAGGCAACCTGTAGCTTTTATTGGCCCTCTTCTTCATCTTGTGCATCCGCCAATCTGCCATTATGTTTTCATGAATCATTTTCACAGTAAATACAGCAGCAGACTGTTATCTACAACTCCCAGCATGCATAGAGCTTGTTTACTGGCCAGCTCTATAGCTCCGCCCACAGCTCACAAGTCCTACAACTTACCAGCACCAACCTCCCTCTCACTGAGAGAGCCAGAGAAACCTGCTGAAGCAGACAGACAGGACCTTTTCGACTCTCTGAACTGAACATAAGCAATACAGCGCAGTACTTCCACCACTGTCCTCCCATCATGCACCGCTTACAGGAAGTTGAAGCCTATGGACAGGGGAGAAAGTAGCAAATGCAAACAAAATGTCAGAGGAAGTGGAGAGATTTTTCATGCGGAGGGTCCAATGCAGTGAAGCTATTACAGACTGACACATTGTGATGATGTACATTAGATTTTAAAATGTTAATCTGTGCATGGTATAAACCCTTTAAATAACAAATTCAGCCTTGATACATCTGCACTTCCTATTGCTGGGTTTTTATTCTCATTAACTGCAGCTTATTCCAAACTGTTTTTATTTGTAAACTGGTAACATCGTCTGTGACAATACTTAAAAAGCTTGGCAGATTCATAGTATAAGCAAAAAGGGTTTATCTTTGTATATGCCTGAAACTTTTGATGTAATCATAGCTCAACCTGGAACTTGTGTAATGGCTTGTGGTGTACAAGTCCATTCCAAACCAATCCGGTGGAACGTGTGTTTCCTGTTCTGTACTTGTATACATATGGTTTTCCACATAAATATATTGTAATACAACATGACCGAATAAGTGGGAGATCACATTGATTTATAAAGTGTTTGTTAAAGCTGAGTTTGATCAAATCATTGAATGGAAAGAATGAAATCAATATAAAAAATGTTCCACCAAACCTAGGAGCTTTACCCATGGGCCCCAGGGTTTCTATGAGATGCAAATTGACATTTGTGAAAGAACCGGACATGGATCTACTACTAGTGATGAGTGAATCGGCAAAATGTGCTTCCCAACAGACACATTTCCTATGAAGAAGTCATATTTCCCTTGTATAAGACAATGCCGGTCAAAATACTGTAGGCTCACTTGGCGATTTTGGTGACTCTAATTCATCTCTATGGAAGACAGGTCATGTTAAACCAACTGTCTGACCAAAAACATGGATATGGGGTCCCTCATTCTTGCTAACATGTATTGGTCTGCTGCTTACTGTAACTTACTTTGATGATGACTTATCCTAAAATAAAAATGAGATGCCGTAGGACAACTTCTTTAATAAAAACTACCTGATCATTCTACTGGATGGACATGGAAAATCTGCCCTCATGGTGCAACTGTGCCCAACATTAGTCTCCGAAAGACTACCGCATGTCCTAATAATCTTTTTTATGTTTTTGCTAGTGGATTATCTTATTTTCCCCTCTTCTTCCCATATAACCCATCTTATCTCACCACCACTATTTTTAATAGCCTAGTAAGATAAGTCATCTTGAATGATTCTTGATATAGTAAACATTACTCTTCATTTTATATTATTTCTGCTTCTGCACAGCTTTTTTATTTTTGTTTGTATTGCTAAATTAAAATTAGTTTAAAAATGTAGAAAAATATGAATTGTTCCAATACACACTTATGGTTATTGCCTCTTCTTAAATGCATTGTCTCATCTGCATCACTTATTTTAATCAGAGGCAATTCCGGCCTCAAAAATGTACTTTTTGGTACATGGCATAAATCTCTAGCATTTAACTTTGAATGTTTTTTTTTTCATAAAACCCAGGAAATTTTAAATCCCCTTTTTATTTTATTTTTTTAACTTTTACATCATTTCCCGATGTGTTTTGCCTCAGTGTATGCTTATGGAATCTGCGAGTGGAGACAGAGAGCCAAAATGATCCTCGTTCCGCTCTGTAAAAACACAGGAACAATCATTGCTGGGGCAGGCTGTGGGGCATCTGCACCCGACAGGTCATCCCGTGAAAAAGGGTCCTAACTTTTTGATACACTTTTGTATAAGCATTACAATCTTGCTGAGTTCTTGTTGGGATGTGATTCTTAATCATTTTATATGTTTCTTAGAATTTTATTTTACAAAACCAAATGAATTTTAAATGTACTTTTTCCATTTTTTTACTTGCTTTTGTAAACTTTTAATTTGTTGACCAAGTGTGGGTTGATATGGGGGTGTATTTTTGTTTCTTTTTAGAAATGTCTATAAACCTTCATTAATTACAAAATGCAACAGAAACGTAAAATGAAACAGAAACGTTCTAGTAACTGATTAAGAAAGAGCGAAGATTCGCTTTCTTAGCATACTATCTGTAATGGTCATTATGACATGCTATGATTCATGCCTGTAGCTTCGTAGACTTTGTCTATGTGACATCATATCCATCGAGTAAACCAAGTATAAACTAATACTCCTACTGCCTTATGCGTCTGTTACCTTCATTTCCTCCTTATCCCAGTCCTGGCTATTACTTCTCAGCGGGTGTTATTATTTAGTGAGCGAAAAATAATAACAATTTAAGTGATAGTATAAATCTCATTAAACATTTCGCTTATGTTTTGGACTCACTATGAGTCATTAGATTGTGTAACGTAAAGATGAGTAGCTTCCACTTTGATTAAACTGCACCGAATACAAGTAAACAGACTGTACTATTCAACATCTGTGTCAAATGTCAAAAGTTTTACCAAAGATATAAATAAATGTAAGAGAAATGTGGCTGCCTTCAAGTCCTGAAAATAATAAGGGGGTGGAAATGAAGCAAAGCCCTTCTGCATGTTCAGCAGGTCAAATGATGCCTTGTAGAAATCAGAGATGTTTCTTACACTGAATCAATTAACCCCTTGACAGTATCCGACTGAAGTGCCCTGTGCCACAAAGTAAAATTAATTCTGGGGACCCACTGACAGATAGATGCATATATTATCAGATCCCCATTCGCAGCCTGGTCTCCACTGAAGTACATAAAGAACATGGCGGGTGAGAATTGGTGGACCCCCACCCTAATAGGTGAGGATTTCAGAGGTGACATTCATGGCATATTGTGTACCTAGATGTCATCCCAGCCAGGCAATGCATCTATATAAATAGTTAACCTCCTAATGACATGGCCTATTTTGGGCTTAAGGACGCAACCAATTTTTGGCAGATTTTCACCTCTATTTTTCAAAAGCCATAACTTTTTTACTTTTTTGTCGACACGGCCGTATAAGGGCTTGTTTTTTGCGCGGCGAAATGTTTTTATTAGTGCCATTTTTAGGTACATAGACTATATTGTAAAACTTTTATTATTTTTTTATTATAACAGAGAGAGAAAACACATCAATTTTTTAGGTTTTTCTACTTTTCTGCAATAAAACCCTTTTTTTGGAAAAAAAATTTCTAAATCGCTGCATTAAAAGTCCTATAACGTTTTTATTTTTCCATGGACGGAGTTCTTTGAGGGCTTATTTTTTGCGAGAAAACCTGTATTTTCTATTCGTACCATTTTAGGGGAACATATGGCTTTTTTGATCACTTTTATTGCGGTTTTTTGGGAGGCAAAATGCTAAAAATTAGCATTTGGCCTCAGTTTTTTAGCGGTTTTTTTTTACACCTTTTGCCATGCAGGATAAGAAGCATGTTCAACTTATTGTACGTGTCGTTACGGACACAACGATACCGAATATGTGGGATTTTAATTTTTTTTTAGTGCTAATATGAGAAAAAGCAGCTAAAAAGGTTTTTTTTGACATTTTTTCTTTTTTGCACATTATTTTTATCTTTTTTTTTATACCATTTGTGTCCCTGTGGGGGACCTAAATCATAGCACTAATGATCACTATGATAAGGCATTGCAGGACAGAAGTCCTGCAATGCCTTATCACTTGTTACAGCGATCATAAGCAATGGCAATATAGGATGCCGGTATCTGGAAGTATAGATTGGCTGAAATGCTGTATGCAGTCTATCTATATGTAATGCAGGTGGGTGGAGGGTTGGGATCCCACTTCTACTATTGGGAAATTCAGCTCTGTGAACAGGTCTAAGTCTGCCCCTTGAGGGCACGTTCAGCTCAGGGTTTTTTTAGGTTTTTAACCCCCAGTTTTAAAAAAATCATAATTTTTTTTAATTTTTCTGTCAATATAGCCCTATGAGGGCTTGTTTCTTGGGAAGCAAGTTGTACCTTTTTAATCATACCAATTAGTATACCATATAATGTTCTGAAAAAATTTGTAAGAGGGACGAAATAGAAAAAAAACTGCAATTGCATGACTGTGGTAGGGACTGGTTTTACAGCATATACAGTGTTGTAAAAATTACATTTTAAATGGGTATTCCAGACTATAGATACTGTAGATCATCAGTAGTTGATCAAGGGAGGGGGGCTGCTGCTCAGGATCTGCAATGATCAGCTGATCATCCAGCCCACTTTTGTTTCAATGGGGCCAGACGTCATCACCAGTGGTCAGGGGAGGAAGGTGACTAGCTGGCTTAACTCCCATTTAAATCAGTGGGAGCGCTGCGCCTCTATTACACTTCCTGCTCTTTATTATGGTCAGGAATGTAATGAGGAGCAGGAAGTGTAATGAGAGGCAGCGCTCCCATTGATTTTAATGGGAGTGAAGTCAACTAGTACACTTCCTTTCCTGACCACTGATGATGACTTGCGACCTACTACACTGACAGTGCGCTGGACGATCAGCTGATCGGAGGGAATTTTTAGCGGCTGACCCCCATCGAGAAAACCACTCAACTACTCAGTTGTAAAAGCCTGGAATGTCGCTTTAACTTTATTCTGTGGGTCAGCGCGATTACAGTGATGTTGTACTACTTTAAAAAAATAAAATATCTTTAAAAAAAATACTTTCTGCTGTCATTTTCTGACCACATTTTCTTTTTTTTCATCAATGACACTTACTTTTTGCAAGAAGAGCTGTAGTTTCTCTTGATACCATTTTAGGATACATATGACTTTTCGATAACTTTTTATTCAATTTTTCTTGGAGTTGGCATAACCTAAAAAGTGCATTTCTACTATTGTGCTTTTTTTCTAACAATGTTGCAAATATACGACTGACAGAAAATGAAGATGATTGATGAAAATAGAAATAACCCAACAATATCTAATGCTAGCTCTACCTAACTGATCCCTGACACTGACCCTAACATCAGACACAACTGTCCCTGCATAATCCTCAGATATCAATAATGTTAGTCCTATCTGAAACACTGTTGATGATAGACAATGAGAGGACACTAAGAACCATAGACAAGTAAGACAAATTAAGCAAAGCTGAACTATTAAATTAGTCAGATACAAACAGGGAAGGAGTGGACAAAAACACAAGGCCAGGAAGCAAGGACATGACAAGATATTATCATAGGAACACCGCTAGCAAGAATAAGCTAGACTAGAACAAGACACTACAAATAAAAAAGGAATACTGGATTTCCGCTATAACCAGCAAAATATTCCAGAAGCCAGCAATATTTAAGGGAGTCTAACCAATGAGAAACTCTTTCCCAAATGAGCCTGGGCTGCAGCAGTGCAGTCAGCCGACCTACTCTAATGAATTAGCTGTGACAGAGCTGCATATCTTTTCTCCTTAGGGAGAGCAACTATATATTCCCAGTCATTGTAACAAGACTTGTATAAAAAGTCCCACTTTGACTCGAAGGAATGCTGCCTTTCAATAGGTGGCACTGTGGAGGATTTATTCCATCTCCCTTATTTGCATATTACCCAGAGGAGCGTGCGTGGCCATTTGAGTCTCCTCACTTAGTTTATAGTATATAGTTGCTCTCCCTAAGGAGAAAAGAGTGTTTCTGACCCCTGTCCCAGGCCTCTCACTAGCAAAAGCCAGACTCCTACTGTACACTGATGATGGGCAATAACCCGGAAACAGCTGTATGTACATGGAGTCTGGCTTTGCTTTTGATTCCCAGTCATTGTAACAAGACTTGTATAAAAAGTCCCACTTTGACTCGAAGGAATGCTGCCTTTCAATAGGTGGCACTGTGGAGGATCTATTCCATCTCCCTTATTTGCATATTACCCAGAGGAGCGTGCGTGGCCATTTGAGTCTCCTCACTTAGTTTATAGTATATAGTTGCTCTCCCTAAGGAGAAAAGAGTGTTTCTGACCCCTGTCCCAGGCCTCTCACTAGCAAAAGCCAGACTCCTACTGTACACTGATGATGGGCAATAACCCGGAAACAGCTGTATGTACATGGAGTCTGGCTTTGCTTTTGATTCCCAGTCATTGTAACAAGACTTGTATAAAAAGTCCCACTTTGACTCGAAGGAATGCTGCCTTTCAATAGGTGGCACTGTGGAGGATTTATTCCATCTCCCTTAAGAGCTGCATATCAACCTCCCCAACAGCAAAGTAGTAGACAGGAGATGATGAAACAGCCAAAAAATTCCAGATGATTGTAATACCTGTGTATTTTAGGACAGGTAAAAGTGCTTAAAATAAAGCAGGATAAGTATTTTTAGTATGTTTCTTTTTAAGAGAATTTCATTGTATCATCTAGTGTTAAACACATTGCCCATTGTTTTAACTAAGAGGATCTACATTTCATCTGACTAAGGAAAATCTTTGCCAAAGTGTCATCTATTTATTGACTCAAAAATAACACAGTGTCACTATTAAATTACCTAAATTGGGAAAAAAATTTAGATAATACACTTTTTATAGTGTAATGAACTACGTTAACACACAATTAATTGCAATAATGGGGAATCAGTGAATAACTGATGAAGATGATATCATCCTGTAAAATATAGACCTACGTGAATTCATGACTTGGCTTCAATTATAACAGATCACATTTAACTCAGTATTGTACATTCAGTTGTTTGCTCTATGTTAGGGTGCGTTCACACGAGCGCATAAACGGCGCGTTTTTGCGCCCAATCGTATAAACATGACCATCTGAGGCATTGGTTTCCAATGTATTCGTTCGCACGGGCAATTTTACGGCGCGTAAAAACGGCAACCCGAAAAAAAAACGGAACATATGAGACCGAAATACGCGCCAACGCATATTCGATGGCCAAAAAGATAGTTTGCAAAGTAGGAACAAACGAAAATACGCTTTCTAGCTCTGGTCGTGATCGGCGAAAAACGTTCTTTCCGGCGATTATACGCTGCGCTCGTGCGAACGTAAATACGCCTACGCTCGTGTGAACGCACCCTTAGCCAGAGAATATACAATAGGTTTTTTTTAAGTAGCCTGCCATATCTATCTATCTATCTATCTATCTATCTATCTATCTATCTATGTATCTCATATCTATCTATCTATCTATCTATCTATCTATCTATCTATCTATCTATCTATCTATCTATCTATCTATCACAAGTGGACATTTGCTGAAAGTCAAGTATACTGTGTTGTTGTTTTCTATCCATGTTCTCTTCAATACATGATATATTATAAATAGAGATGAGCGAACGTACTCGTCCGAGCTTGATAATCGTTCGAGTATTAGCGTGTTCGAGATGCTCGTTACTCGTGACGAGTACCACGCGATGTTCGAGTTACTTTCACTTTCATCTCTGAGACGTTAGCACGCTTTTCTGGCCAATAGAAAGACAGGGAAGGCATTACAACTTCCCCCTGCGACGTTCAAGCCCTATACCACCCCCCTGCAGTGAGTGGCTGGGAAGATCAGGTGTCACCTGAGTATAAAAATCGGCCCCTCCCGCGGCTCGCCACACATGCATTCTGACATAGTTCGGGGAAAGTGGTGTCTTGCTGGATCTGCTATAGGGAGAGCGTTAGGAGTGATTTTAGGCTTCAAGAACCCCAACGGTCCTTCTTAGGGCCACATCTAACCGTGTGCAGTACTGTGGAGGCTGCTTTTTGCAGTGTTGCACTTTTTTTTTTTTTTGTATATCGGCCGTGCAGAGCATTGCACCCTGCAGTAATTATACATAGTGCAGGGCCAGTAGTGGTGAGGCAGGGACAGAAGACATATATTGTGAGGCAGGGACAGAAGACATATACAGTGTATATAGGCAGTGGGCCTTTCCAAAAACATTTGGGGAAAAAAATCTATTTGGGCTGCCTGTGACTGTCCTCAGTGTTCTGGGTCTGTGCTGGGTGTAGTTGTCCTCCTAATTCATACGCAGCCAGCTAAGTGTTACAGCAGGCTTGCGCAAAATTATTTCCTGGCTCTGTGTTGGCTATTAAATCACCACTGTATTCCAGTCCACAGTGCAACAGTCTGCAGTTATTTGACATACTTCAGGGCCAGTAGTGGTGACGCAGAGAGAGAAGACATATACAGTGTATATAGGCAGTGGGCCTTTCCAAAAACATTTGGGGAAAAAAATCTATTTGGGCTGCCTGTGACTGTCCTCAGTGTTCTGGATCTGTGCTGGGTGTAGTTAGGACAACTAATTCATACGCAGCCAGCTAAGTGTTACAGCAGGCTTGCGAAAAATTATTTCCTGGCGTTCCGTAAGCGAAGTCAGCCTCCAACCACAGGCCAATAAGCGGCACATTTAATTACAGCGTTCTGCTTCTGCACTACTGGTAATACAGCATGCTGAGGGGTAGGGGTAGGCATATAGGACGTGGACGCGGGCGAGGACGCGGAGGCCCAAGTCAGGGTGTGGGCACAGGCCGAGCCAGTGCGGTGGCCAGGGGTAGAGGCAGGGCCAGACTGAATAATCCACCAACTGTTTCCCAGAGCACCCCCTCGTGCCATGCCACCCTGCAGAGGTCAAGGTGCTCTACGGTGTGGCAGTTTTTCACAGAGACGCCTGACGACCGACGAACAGTGGTGTGCAACCTTTGTTGCGCCAAGATCAGCTGGGGAGCCAGGCATATGATGGCCAAGCACCCCACAAGGTGGGACGAAGGCCGTTCACCGCCTCCGGTTTGCACCACTGCCTCTCCCCCTGTGCCCCAACCTGCCACTGAGATCCAACCCCCCTCTGAAGACACAGGCACTACCGTCTCCTGGCCTGCACCCACACCCTCACCTCCGCTGTCCTTGGCCCCATCCAGCAATGTCTCTCAGCGCAGCGTCCAGACGTCACTAGCGCCACTGTTTGAGCGCAAGCGCAAGTACGCCGCCACGCACCCGCACGCTCAAGCGTTAAACGTGCACATTGCCAAATTGATCAGCCTGGAGATGCTGCCGTATAGGCTTGTGGAAACGGGGAAGACAGTATGTCGCTGGATAGTCAGAGCACCCTCATGTCTATATCTCAGCGCGTTGAGGAGGAGAAGGGGGAAGAGACAGCTTGGCCCACTGCTGAGGGTACACATGCTGCTTGCCTGTCATCCTTTCAGCGTGTATGGCCAGAGGAGGAGGAGGAGGAGGAGGATCCTGAAAGTGATCTTCCTAGTGAGGACAGCCATGTGTTGTGTACAGGTACCCTGGCACACATGGCTGACTTCATGTTAGGATGCCTTTCTCGTGACCCTCGCGTTACACACATTCTGGCCACTACGGATTACTGGGTGTACACACTGCTCGACCCACGGTATAAGGAGAATCTTTGCACTCTCATTCCCGAAGAGGAAAGGGGTTCCAGAATTATGCTATACCACAGGGTGCTGGTGGACAAACTGATGGTAAACTTCCCATCCAACAGCGCTAGTGGCCGAAGGCGCAGATCCGAGGGCCAGGTAGCAGGGGAGGCGCAGAGATCAGGCAGCATGTACAGCGCAGGCAGGGGACCATTATCCAAGGCCTTTGCCAGCTTTCTGGCTCCCCAGCAAGACTGTGTCACCGGTCCCCAGTCAAGGCTGAGTTGGCGGGAGCACTGTAAAAGGATGGTGAGGGAGTACGTAGCCGATCGCACGACCGTCCTCGGTGACGCCTCTGCCCCCTACAACTACTGGGTGTCGAAGCTGGACACGTGGCCTGAACTCGCGCTGTATGCCCTGGAGGTGCTTGCTTGTCCTGCGGCTAGCGTCTTGTCAGAGAGGGTGTTTAGTGCGGCTGGGGGAATCATCACGGATAAGCGTACCCGCCTGTCAACCGACAGTGCCGACAGGCTTACACTCATCAAGATGAACAAAGCCTGGATTTCCCCAGACTTCTCTTCTCCACCAGCGGACAGCAGCGATACCTAAGCAATACGTAGGCTGCACCCGCGGATGGAAGCATCGTTCTCTATCACCATCAAAAACGGGGATCTTTTTGCTTCATCAATCTGTGTATAATATTCCTCCTCCTCCTCCTGCTCCTCCTCCTGAAACCTCACATAATCACGCCGAACGGGCAATTTTTCTTAGGCCCACAAGGCTCAGTCATATAATTTTTGTAAACAATTTTTATACGTTTCAATGCTCATTAAAGCGTTGAAACTTTCACCTGAACCAATTTTTATTTTAACTGGGCTGCCTCCAGGCCTAGTTACCAATTAAGCCACATAAACCAAAGCGATTAATGGGTTTCACCTGCCCTCTTGGTTGGGCATGGGCAATTTTTCTGAGGTACATTAGTACTGTTGGTACACCAATTTTGGGGGGCCCTCGCCTACAGTGTAATCCAATTAATTTTTAGCCCACCTGCATTACAGCTGACATTACATCAGCTGTGTTGGGCACTGCAATGGGATATATTTATGTACCGCCGGTGGCTTCCTGGCACCCACCCATGCTGTCGGTCCACACGGAGTTGTAACTGCATGTGTCCACTTCTAAAGAACCCCAGTCTGACTGGGGCATGCAGTGTGGGCCGAAGCCCACCTGCATTAAGCACGACATTACCTCAGCTGTGATGGGCAATGCAATGGGATATATTTATGTACCGCCGGTGGCTTCCTGGCACCCACCCATGCTGTCGGTCCACACGGAGTTGTAACTGCATGTGTCCACTTCTAAAGAACCCCAGTCTGACTGGGGCATGCAGTGTGGGCCGAAGCCCACCTGCATTAAGCACGACATTACCTCAGCTGTGATGGGCAATGCAATGGGATATATTTATGTACCGCCGGTGGGTTCCAGGGAGCCACCCATGCTGTGGGTGCACACGGAATTCCCTTTGCGGAGTTGTACCTGCCTGTGACTATTTATAAAAAAACGCGGTCTGACTGGGGCGTGCAGACACCTTGACAGTATGAATAGTGTGTGGCACATAGGTTCCCCATTGCTATGCCCACGTGTGCAGCTCCTGATGGAGGTGGCACAGGATTGGATTTCTCATTGCTTCTGTACAGCATTGTGGGCTATCGCCCCGCCCCTTTTAAAGAGGGTCGCTGCCTAGCCGTGCCAACCCTCTGCAGTGTGTGCCTGCGGTTCCTCCTCATGGCAGACGCACTTATAAATAGACATGAGTGTGGCGTGGCATGAGGGCAGCTGAAGGCTGCGCAGGGACAGTTTGGTGTGCGCTGTGGACACTGGGTCGTGCGGGGGGGGGGGGGTTGGGCAGCATGTAACCCAGGAGAAGTGGCAGCGGAGTGTCATGCAGGCAGTGATTGTGCTTTGTTGGAGGTAGTGTGGTACTTAGCTAAGGTATGCATTGCTAATGAGGGCGTTTCAGAAGTAAAAGTTGTTGGGAGGGGGGGGCCCACTCTTGCCGCTATTGTGGCTTAATAGTGGGACCTGGGACCTTGAGATGCAGCCCAACATGTAGCCCCTCGCCTGCCCTATCCGTTGCTGTGTCGTTCCCACCACTTTCTTGAATTGCCCAGATTTTCACAAATGAAAACCTTAGCGAGCATCGGCGATATACAAAAATGCTCGGGTCGCCCATTGACTTAAATGGGGTTCGTTACTCGAAACGAACCCTCGAGCATCGCGATAATTTCGTCCCGAGTAACGAGCACCCGAGCATTTTGGTGCTCGCTCATCTCTAATTATAAAGTTTTAATCTGTGAACTTGCATGCAGACAGCCCCACAAACAATCTGGAAGCTGCTGGAAGCTTTTGTAAACAGTCAGCCATTGACTCACTCCTATGATAATTGCTAGTGTTTTTGAGTCAACCCATAGCTCACCACACAGCTATGGCTATAGCTAATTAGAGACCCTGTCAGTCATGAGGACTAGTGAGTAAAGGCCCTTTAACACACAACAATTATCGCTTAAAATTCATCCAAACAGCCCAAAATGAGTGATAATCGTTACGTGTAAATGCAAGCATTGTGCACTTTTTGTTTGAACAATGGATTTTAGTTCACTTAAAATCCTTTGTTCAGCTGCTGTAAGGCTGAGCAAATATATTCTATTTGAATGTATTTCGCTCATCTTTCAAAAGACACAGAGAACATTGTGCAGTTTACACTAGCCACAAGGAGAACAATGCAATCTGTCAGCAGCCACAAGAACAATGGAATGTGGCTGCAGATGTTTGCACAGCTGGGAGTGTGTTTAAACACATGCTGGGCTCTGCAAACAACTCATAGAGGTCCTTTTCCATGCAAATGAAGATGATAAAGTGTTAATGGCCATTAACACTTTATACAAATAGATAGCTAAATCTTTCAATTTTTCATTTGTTTGAAAGATTATTTTTGCATGTAAAAGGGCCTTTAGCCTGGGAATTCTCGAGGTACAGATTATGATTAGTGGCGTGAAAGACTGCTTGATTGCGCAACCACAAAGTGGCAACCATGAAAAAAAAGCAAGTCAAAGAGTGTGGAAAGCTGTAGGTCTGAGAAAGTACAATCCTACTAAAGATAAACTACCAGCAGAGGGGAAAAGTAACCTGAGGAATCTGTATGAATATATGCTGTTGGTGCCTGAAGCTGACTGTGCAATATACTCACAGATATAGAGGGGAGGATAGTGTAGACAGTGACCTGGGACTAAGTAATGGAAATGGGGGTGGAGCAGTGGAAGAAGGTTAGTAATAATAATAATAATAATAATAATCTTTATTTGTATAGCGCCAACATATTCCGCAGCAGTTAGAACTAGAAGAATAGTTAATAGGGATAGACGTAAAATAAACAACAAAAAAACAAAACTTCCTAAACTGTATGGTGACTAATGCTAGAAGTCTGACTAATGAAGTAGACGAACTGGAAGTAATAAGTTTGTCTTTCTGTAAAATCCTGCTCAAAGGCCACAATAGGAGAAGATATATGTGAGGGAAATGAACATGTACAGTCTCTGTGAATAGGAATACATGGAGGAAAAAACAGCAATAAAATCCTCATAGCGGTTTTCTATAGACCACCAAATATAACAGAAGCTACTGAAAACAAATTACTGAAGCAAATAAGCAGATGAAGCAGCAAATCACAATGAGGTAATTATTATGGGGAACTTTAACTATCCAGATATAAACTGGGAAGCAAAACCTTCAGATATCATAAAAGTAACAAGTTTCTGTCAATTACTAAAGATAGTTACTAGAGATGAGCGAGCACCCAAATGCTTGAGTCCGCGTTATTCAAGTCGAGCTTTTCGCAAATATCGAGAGCTCTACTCAAGTAACGAACCCCATTGACTACAATGGGAGACTCGAGCATTTTTGCATTTTTGTATGTGGGACGCCGGGAGCCGAGCTTTTTTTTTCCTAGGTTCTCTCTCTCTCTCTCTCTCTCTCTCTCTCTCTCTCTCTCTCTCTCTCTCTCTCTCTCCCCTGCCTGCCAGACAAAAAATTTTCCAATGATGCGCGCTGCGTCATGGCGGGAAGGGGCCAAAACAGGGACGTCACAGCGGGGAGGAGCCACAAATTGTGGCGGGGTCGAACACGGCTTGATGCTTGTTCGAGTAACGAGCATCAAGCTCGGTAGAGTATGTTCGCTCAACTCTAATAATTACCTCACCCAACTTATACAGAAGCCAACTACAGGGATGACTATTTTAGACTTAATATTAACCAACAGACCTGACAGAAAAGCAGGTGTGCAGGTTGATAGGCACCTGGGAAATAGTGACATAATGTAATATATTTTCCAGTTGTCTTTATAGAGGAGCTACAAAAATACTAAACTTTATGAAGGCAAAGTTTGACCAGCTCAGAGATGCCCTTAACTATATTGACTGGGACAATGTCCGAATAATAAGTGGGAAATGTTTAAAAACACCCTAAATACTCACTGTGTGTAGTTCATACCTTGCAGGAATAAAAGGGTTAGGAATAGGAGAAAATCAATATGGTTCAATAAAGATGTAAATGGGGCAATAAACAGCAAAACTACTAAAACAAGAAGGCATTGAAGAAGCACTAAAAAACCTATAGGGAAAAAATTAATTAGGAGACTCACTGACAAAGAGTAAAACTAACTCTAAATTGTTCTTCAACTATATAAATAGTAAAAACATTATTACTGAAAGCGTTGGCCTTTTAATAGGAAAAATTCTAGAGGCTGATGAGGAGAAAGCAATGTCTATTAAATATTTTTTTCTCCAGTTTATTCACAGAGGAAAATGAAATGTCAGATGAGATGCAGAGTGATAAAGTAAACTCTCCACTAAGTGTCACCAGTCTAACCAAGGAAGAAGTGCAGAGCCATCTTAACAAGATTAAAATAAACAAATCACCGAGTCCCAAAGGCATATTACCCGGGGGTTTTAGGGAATTAAGTAATGTGATAGACAGAATGTTTTTTACTATATTTAACTCCTTAAGGACATGGCCCTTTTTTTTCCCCATTTTCGTTTTTTCCTCCCCCGTTTAAAAAAATTGTAAATCCTTTATTTATCCATCGACACAGCCATATGAGGGTTTGTTTTTTGCAGGACAAGTTGTATTTTTCAATAGTATAATTTAATTTACCGTATAATGTACTGAAAACTTTAAAAAAAATTCTAAGTGGAGTAAAATGAAAGAAAACAAAATTCCGCCATCTTTCAGTGTGTTTTGGTTCTACATTGCACAAACTGCAATAAAAATGACATGATAAGTTTATTCTATGGGTCAGTGCGATTACTATGATACCAAACTTATAACTTTTTTAGTTTTGTTTTTTTGCTGTACTACTGTTAATGTTTTTTTATTATTCTCTGCCGCCCTCTTCTGAGGGCAATAACTTTTGTTTTTTTCTGCCGACATAGTTGTGCGAGGGCTCATTTTTTACTGGATGTTCTGTAGTTGGTGCAGGTACCATTTTGGAATACATACAACTTTTTGATCACTTTTTATTGCATTTTTTCTTTGAGACAGGGTGACGAAAAAAGCGGATTTCTGTCGTTCTTTATTTTTTTTCTGATGATGTTCTTCATGCAGGGTAAAAAATGCATTACTTTGATAGATTGGACTTTTACAAACACAGCAATGCAAAATATGTATTTTTGTTTTATGATTTAGATTCTTTTAATATAAATATGGCAAAAGGTTTTTTTTTTACTTTTTTTTAATAATTAGTAAGACTTTATTGTCCTTTTTTTTTACTTTTTTTTTGGTCCCGAGAGGGGGCAACAACTCTCGTTCCATCATACTGTGATCAGGCAGGCAGTCTATCAAGCCACCCCAATGACATAGCTTGATAGGCATTCTGCCAAGATAGCCTTGGGGCCTTTCAAAAGGCCCCCAGCTGCCATGACACCCACACGGCTTCCTGCGATCCCATCGTGGGGGGGCCATATAGGATCCCCAAACATCGGGGGATTTAAATGCTGCTGTCAGAATTGACAGTGGCATTTAGAGGGTTAACAGATCCGATCAGCCACACGGCTCAGTGGAACAGTTGCCACCAGGTGTCGGCTGTAAGAAACAGCCGGCGCCCACATTTTATGAAGAGCGATCTCTCTTAATACATACCCTGACACTGCAGGATGTAAATGTATGCCCTGCAGCGTTAAGGGGTTAAAGGGATTTTGTCATTAGAAAAAAAATTCAATACTTACCTATTTTTCCCCAGCCATTCATCTTATTGCATCTTCTTCTCACCTCCAGTCCTCAGGGTCATGTCACCTCCAGCAGGTTGGATCCTCTTCATCCTGTTATATAGCGTTCATTCGCTACAGTTCACTTCCTACAGGGCAGTGAACACTACGTCACTAGTGGTTTCTAAACCCTGAGGAACTGTATGTACCAGTGACTGCTGTATGTGAAATAAATACTAGCTGACACCAGAACTAAAAGAAACTGCAAGACTCCTGAGCCTTTATGCATGTGTGCCAACCATCCTGAACCAAAGATGGTGATCCAATAGGCGAGTAACCCCAACTTGCCACACTCCGTATCAGCATGGGTTTATGAGTAATCACTCTTGTCATACCAACCTGATCAGCTTCCAAGAGGAGGTAGGTTCTAGACTAGACTGGGGAGAGTCATTGGTTGGATATCATATAGCTCGATCTTTCCAAAGTCTTTGATACTGTGCTGCATGAAAGGTTGGTATATAAAATGAGAATGCTTGGTCTGGGGGAGAATGTGTGTAAGTGGGTAAGTAACTGGCTCAATGATAGAAAGCAGAGGGGGGGTTATAGATGGTACATATTCTGATTGGGTCACCGTTAGTAGTGGGGTACCACAGGGGACAGTATTGGGCGCTAGTCTTTTATATATATATATTGTGAGACAGTGACTGACAAAGTGCTGGAGGGTGGATACGTGCCACCGAGCGGCCTGGGCTCGATGGAGGAAGCCAGCATTTCTGTGTCAGTAACGCTATGTTACTGACACGTTGTAGTTTGTAAGTGGCTCCAAGCCGCATAGTCCGGGCCGGCTTTTCCTGGAGTGGTCAAAGCGAAGGGTGGGATGGCCACTCCCACGTACCAGGTGAGGCTGGTACCAGGCCTTATAAAGCCTGGGCCTGCAGGTTAGAGAGAGAGAGCGTCTGGCTGAGAGCCAGAGAAAGTGTCTGGCTGAGAGCCAGAGAGAGGGCTCGGTGGAGCAAGAAGCCCGGCTAGCCCAGCGTGTGGGCTGAGAGCGCCAAAGGCGAGGTTGACAGGGTGACGCCCCTAACCTCAACACCCTGGAGGGTGTGGTGAGACCTCCACGGGTCTGAGGACCGGACTGGCTGTGTGCAGCAAGCAAGAAGTATTCTGACAGTGAGTAGTCAGGAACAGGCATATGTATAGTGAGTGCTCAGACGAGCAGGTGTTTATTTCCGTTTTGGTTTTGTTTCTGCTGCAATAAACCCAGGCAAAGCTTGGACTAAAGAACGTTGTTGCCCGGTGTCACTGTCTCTGGCCGCGGATGCCCACTCTGCTACTGCCCCTAAACGCTAATTCCCCACATATGGTGTTTGGATGCGGGCAGCGGTCTTAAAGAGACATACATCAGTTAATGGACATTCTGCTGCAGCAACTGGAGAACCGTTGCTAAGGGCAACTGCCTAAAGAGAGATTGTCTGAGCGTGCCATAACCCCCATGTCCTGCGTGAAAGCTGCAACGGCGCAGCAATCAGACACTGCCAAGATGGAGGAACTGATAAAGCAGCTGGTGCAAGTGAACGTGCAGCAACAACAAACGTTTCCTCAGCAGCAACAAATGACGGCGACCCAGCAAAAGGTCCATGAGGAGGCCATGAGAGCTCAGGCCGAAACTAATGCTCTCCTGGTGGAAGCCAACCGTTTAGCCTCACAGGAGCAACAACGAGCTGACCAGCAGCTGCAAGAGCAAGCCCCTAAGTCTGAAAAGTTAAAAACACAGTTTGAGAAAGAAACTAGCCTTCAAGAGGTGGAGCAGCTGAAAACAAAAAGTGCAGCTCTCTTAAAGGAGAAGGAGCATTTTGAGAGGTTGGCTAAGGAGGAAGCTGATCGCCGAGTGTTGCTGCAACAGATAAATGTTCAGTATGAACAGCGCTTAAAAGAGATGAGAAGTAAGAAAGAAAAGTTAAAGGGATATCTTTCATCAGCCCATGAAGAGATACAAGACCTCAGAGATGAGACTGAACGCAGAGTATGTCTGGAGGCACAAGATGCGCAGTATGAACAGGACTGTAAGAAACTGCAAATGAAAACCCAAGAGCTGGAAATACAGAAAGCTGCGAGCAGTCAGACCAAATAGCAAGCAGAGTTCTTGGAGGACTTACTGGGTCACAAGGAAAACCAGGAAGTGCTGCTTGAGAGACTGGTGTCCCAGCTACAGATGAGCTTGGATGAGGAAGCTGAAGTACATGGAACCCAAATCCAGGAGCTGGAACGGAGTCATGCTGTAGCTGTGGGGAAACTGTCCAAGCTGTTGAAGCAACTTGAAAAGGTGAAAGAAGCATTGGAAAGTGAGTGTCTTGAGCTGTCCCAAAAGGTGAAGGGGTTGTTGGAAGACAAGTGTGCATATGAATGCAAGAAAGACACAGTAGAGATGCAGCTTCAAGAGCTACAAATAAAAATAACCGAAGGTGACAGTGTGCAGACAGCGTTGTCTGAGCAGGTGAGCAGGCTGCAGGAGAAGCTGGAAGCTCAGACTGAAGAGTCTCAGAAGTTACTGCAAGAACAGAAGCAGCAGAAGCTTGGTCTCAGTGCACATCTGAAGGCTATGCAAGATGAGAAAAATGTGCTCCTCAAGCAAGTAGGGGAGGATGCAAAAGCTAAGAGAAACCTATCAGAGCAGATTGCAACACTTCAGGCTGAGGTGGTGGATCTGGAAGATAGACTGGAGAAGAGTGCTTTGTGTCTGGATTCTGTGGAAGAGCAGAAAAGAGAAATACAAGGAGAATTAGAAACTACAAGGCAGCAGTGTGAAGAGAAAACAGCTGCCTGTGATAAGCTCGAGAAGGTTAAAGTACATCTTCAGCAAGAGATAGAAGGTGCTTCTGTGAAGCTTGGTCTCCAAGAGGACCTTGTGTCCAAACTAAGAAAGACACAGCAACTATGTGAACAGCAGCTCACAGAAGAGAAAATCAGGTCTGCAAGATATGTCACTGAATGTGAGCGTGCTGAAGAAAGGGTCTGTATGAAAGAGACTGAAGTGTTAACTTTAACGCACACCCTGAAAATGATGTCAGAGAGGGAAGAGAAACTGTATGAGAACCCTGCATGCTGGGTCACGGTTGAAGAGCAAGACAGTGAAATCCTAGAAGTGGAAGCGCAAAATCAGCTGTTTTGTCTTCAAACTGATGTCTATGATGAACTTGAGAAGTTTACAGTGTGCCTTCAGCAGGAAGTAGAAGACATTAGTGTGGAGCTTGGTTACCAATGTCAGATGGCGTCCAACTGGGAGAAGAAACAAAAAGTGTGTGAACAGTGGCTTACTGAGGAGAAGTCAGTGTTTCCTAAAGTTGCAAAAGAAGGCGTAACAAGCATGTGCACACTGAAATGCAAGGCTGGATTAGCGCTAAGACAGATGCTAAGAAGAGAACCCGGATACGGGAAAAGCCCAAAGGAGTGTTCCAACGACCGGTAGCAGAAATGGAGATCCTGCTGGAGAATATTAAGAAAGAGACTGAAGCGCTAACCCTGAAGCGCCCCCTGAAAGTAGTGTCAGGCAGAGCAGAGCTTCAGCAGTTCTCAGAGAAGTTGTGGATGAAGATGAAATGCTGTAAATCAGATAGCCAAGCGGCTGAAAGAAGTGTTCTGAGACCAGACATGTCTAAAACCCAGTTCAGACAGAAAAGAAAAAAGGGGATTTTGTTAAAGAATCTGAAAAAGTTACAAGTAGTAAAGAGTGCCAATTTATGTTTACAAAGGGAGACTACTGAAGCTCAGAAGGTCTCACAACTGGCCGCAGAAGTCTTGAAAGTACTGCAGCAAAAGAATAGTGACGTACAAAAGCAAACCCCAAAAGTGAAGAAACTGTTTGTCCAAGTGGTAGAAGCCTATCACAGGGATGCTGGCTCCAAGGACCAGCTCATCAGTGAACTGAATACTACCAAGAAAAAGTCAGTCAGAGGTAAAGGAACTGGAAGAACTCAGAGACAAGGTTCTTGCACTAGAAAGAGACCCCCGAGCCTGGAGCTTTGACCCTGGAGGGCCAAGAAGAAAAGACTTTGAGCGTGGGACCAAGGCCCAACACCCAGGCCTCGTCAAGGACGCATTTCAGGACAGCTAAGTGTCCGAACCCACGGGCTCAAACAGAGCGGGAGGGTATGTGAGACAGTGACTGACAAAGTGCTGGAGGGTGGATATGTGCCACCGAGCGGCCTGGGCTCGGTGAAGGAAGCCAGCATTTCTGCGTCAGTAACGCTATGTTACTGACACGTTGTAGTTTGTAAGTGGCTCCAAGCCGCATAGTCCGGGCCGGCTTTTCCTGGAGTGGTCAAAGCAAAGGGTGGGATGGCCACTCCCACGTACCAGGTGAGGCTGGTACCAGGCCTTATAAAGCCTGGGCCTGCAGGTTAGAGAGAGAGAGCGTCTGGCTGAGAGCCAGAGAAAGCGTCTGGCTGAGAGACAGAGAGAGGGCTTGGTGAAGCAAGGAGCCCGGCTAGCCCAGCGTGTGGGCTGAGAGCGCCAAAGGCGAGGTTGACAGGGTGACGCCCCTAACCTCAACACCCTGGAGGGTGTGGTGAGACCTCCACAGGTCTGAGGACCGGACTGGCTGTGTGCAGCAAGCAAGAAGTATTCTGACAGTGAGTAGTCAGGAACAGGCATATGTATAGTGAGTGCTCAGACGAGCAGGTGTTTATTTCCGTTTTGGTTTTGTTTCTGCTGCAATAAACCCAGGCAAAGCTTGGACTAAAGAACGTTGTTGCCCGGTGTCACTGTCTCTGGCCGCGGATGCCCACGCTGCTACTGCCCCTAAACACTAATTCCCCACAATATATATATATATATATAATGACCTGTTAGAAGGATTGTACAGTATGATACAAAATTATGTAAAGATATTAACACAAGAGAGAGCACAAGGTGGTTACAAAGGGATCTGGATAAGTTGGGGGCTTGGGCAGAAGAGTGGCAAATGAGGTTTAACACTGATAAATGTATAGTTATGCGCATGGGCAGAGGAAATACATGGCACCATTACTTACTAAATGGGAAACCACTGGGAAACACTGACATGGGAAAGGACTTGGGGATTTTAGTTAATTGTAAACTTAACTGGAGCAACCAGTGTCAGGCAGCTGCTGCCAAGGCAAATAGGATCATGGGGTGCATCAAAAGAGGTCTAGGGGTGCATGACGAGAATATCTATCTATCCATCTCATATCTATTTATGATCGAGGATTGCCAACAAATAAAATTTGTGGGGTGTTTTTATTATATCAATTGTGCCAGAATTTTTGTGCCAGTTGACAATAACGCCATTTTTGATTATCTACACAATTCCCTGCCACTTATTTTACAAAATGAATGAAATCTACCATCACATTTACCATAATTTATGCGTAAATTATAAGTGAAACCTATGCCAGCTTCTAGCTGGTGTAGATTTCTGATTTGGTGCACAGGCATCCTGTAGGTGAAACAAATGTACCTCTGAATAGAGGAGTTCTCCAGGGAATATACTATTGATGACTTATCTGGTGTGATGGTATAGGTGCCCATTGTATACGACAGTCTTTCCTAGTAGCTCAGCGATGTATTCAGGACATCCTGCAGCCACATGTGTTGCTTCATGTTAGGGCTTCCAGAAGGCATTTTTTTTCAGCAAGGGTGTCACAGAAATGCCTCCACAGCATTACCACACTTATGCGGCCTGTCTGCTCACCATATTTATTGCTAATATAACATGAATGGGACCATTTAGGATACCAACTTCGACAGCCTACAGGTTTGCACAATCTAGATGCGCAGTTATATCAAATGTGGATCTGTATGCTGCAGGATACTATATGGAACCTGTATGCCTCCATATCCGCCCGTATCACATCTTGCATCCAAGCTAGAGGTGGTACATCAGCGTACTAGAGCCTTCATGCCCGCCCATAGCAAATCTTGTATCTGAGCTACAGGTGGCCCAACAGGGTTCTAGAGCCTCCATGCCCTTCTTGTAGCATATCTTGCATCCGAGCTAGAGACTGCCCGACAGGATACTAGAGCCCCCATGCCCACCTGTATCACATATTGTAACCAAGCTAGAGGCAGCACAACAGGTTATTAGAGCCTCTATACCTGCCCGTATCACATCTTCTTTCCAAGCTAGATGCGGCCCAACAGGGTACTAGGGCCTCCATGCAAGCCCATATCACATCTTGAATCCAAGGTAGAGGCGATACAACAGGGTACTAGAGCCTCCATGCTACCTGTATCACATCTTGCATCCAAGCAAGAGGCGGTACAACAGAGTACTAGCTTTTCCAAGCCCTCCCATATCATGTCTTGCATGCAAGCTAGAGGCGGCACAACAGGGTACTAGAGCCTCCATGCCCCCTGTATCACATCTTGTATCCAAGCTAGAGGCGATACAACAGGGTACTAGAGCCTCCATGCCCACTTGTATTACATCTTGTATCCAAGCTAGAGGCGGTACAACAGGGTTCTAGAGTCTCCATGCACCCCTTTTATCACATCTTGTATCCAAGCTAGAGGAGGTACAACAGGGTACTAGAGCCTCTCTTCAAGTGTTCAGTTTTCTGCAATAAATTATCCTTTTGCTCTGATATTGTAATCACTTACTTATATCAACATTACAATCACATAAAGAAAATTTAATTTAATTGTTTCAACTCCTCCTAAAGGAGGGATTTTTTGACAATAAGGGCTCAGTCACACGGGCGCATCCGGGTGCCAATGTGCTCATCTTCCTGCAGGATAAGACGGCCGCATTGCAGGTGTGAATGACTCTCCGCACCACCGGAAGAAAGATCACATGATCGGCTCCATTGCCGGTCATGCGTTCTTTCTCCCGGCGGTGCGGCCGTCTTCTTTGTGCAGTAACACGGGCGCATCAGCGCCCGAATGCGCCCGTGTGACTAAACCCTAAGTGTATAAAACAGCATCGTCATTGTCACACATTTTACATCTTTTATCATACCCCTTTACAAGTGCTTCATTCATTTCAATAGGTCTGATGGAAATACACAAGCAACTGCTGCAGTCTCATTGAAAGGAAAAGGAGCACTAGTGCGCTTCATTCAGTCTCCTCACTGCAGTGGATGCAGTAACTCCACAGTGAGTAGGATGAGGGACACATGACCCCTTTTCGGGGAATCAGTGAGGGTCTCAATGGTGATCAACAAGTTATTCCCTATGCTGTGAATAGGGAATAACTTGTAATCTTGGTACAACCCCTTAAAGTGAGAATATTGTGCATTAAGAAGCCACCAAACCACCATGTGACCATACATGGAGTGGCTAAGCCTCTGTAATGTGGACTGGTATTCACTCTGTGTAAATTATACAAAGTCTGATCTGCATCCAGGTCTTTTCCATATGTGTGGACTATAAGATTGCATCTAAAATGGAAGAGTCATAAGTTTCTTGTCTACAGTACTTCAATTCTCTTTTTTCTTATGGTCCAATTCCAGATTGCCAAAACCTCCTCAGGGTGCCACACAGTGGCATAGCTACAGGGGTTGCTGTTGTGACCTGGTCTCTAAGCCAGGGGGCCTAGAGGCACCTTTGCTACTGTAGCTAGCACAGCATACGGGAGAAAGCTTCCCCCAATGCACGGCACCCCACACCACAACTCTGGGCAGTTATCTCACACTGCTTCTAAGCGTCTAATTTCACCAGCAGCGTGCTCTCAGAGCAGGACGAGCTGCTGGAGGGGTCAGGTACTTAGCAACAGCGTGAGACAGTGAGGCTGGGATAGAGGATGTGATAACAGCCGAAGTTATGGTGCGCGGGGACAATATGGGTGATGCTGGTGTAACCTTGATATCTTCTGTATATAATTATATATGTACAGTTGGTATAAATTATTCATCCTGTGTATAGTGATAACAGTATGTTTGGTTGAATGAAGACAATGTCCATCCAGTTCAGCCTCTTTCAACCCCCCCTGTTGATCCAGAGGAAGGCAAAAAATTCCTATTGAGCCAATTGAGCTCATTTGGAGGAAAAAATTCCTTCCTGACTCCATATGGCAGTCAGAATAATCCCTGGATCAACGTTTGAGTTCCTACCTAACTCCAAGACCCGGATCAACAACCCCACTGGTCACCTAATGTCTATATCCTGTAATATCGTAGCGCTCTAAAAAGATGTCCAGTTACTTCTGTTAGGAGGAGATTTGCGGTTGCCGGAGGGGGCGTGTGGCGCGGGTGTGGTGGCATGCCCAGGACCATTGGGGGCCGTTGTAGTGTCGCCCGGGGGTTGCCTGGTTGGGTTGGCGTCCGGTCTGGCATCAGGCGTGGGGTACATGGCACTGCTGGGCGGGGCCTCTGCGACCGGGCTCGGAGTTCCCCTGTTAGGGGGCGCAGCCGGAGGAGGGCCAGTCTATATGCATTACCAACCAGCGTGTCACCAAGTCCCGCCCCAACCTAGGCTGGGCTTTTGGTATTTAGCTCCACAGACACTGTCAGTCCCTGCCAGTGTTTGCTTGTTCTCCAGCTTACACCTGCTCTGGTTTCTCTCCCAGTCTGCTGACCTGGTTTTGCTCTGACTTTGATTTAGTCTGTTCCTTGTTTGTTCTTTGTTGGTTACTTGGCGCTCTAGTCCTCTGTTATCGGTACTTTTGTCTCTCTGGTTAGTTGGTCTCTCCCGTCTATGTTCTGGGGTCCCCATCAGTGCAGAGTAGGGACCGCTGCCCAGTTGTCGCCCTGGGGTTTATCCAAGGGGGGCAAGTAGATAGGGACAGGGGAGAGGGTTGGTTGTTAGGGACTTTCAGTCTTCCGCTCCTGACCGACCCTGACAACCTCTTAAACTCTTCTATCGATTTTGCCATTACCAAGTCCTCAGGCAGAGAGTTCCACAGTCTCACTGCTCTTACAGTAAATAACCCCTTTCTGTGTTGGTGATGAAACCTGCTTTCTTCTAGACATAGAGGATGCCCTCTTGTTACCGTCGCAGTCCTGGATATAAACAGATCATGGGAGAGATCCTTGTATCGTCCCCTATTGTATTTATACATAGTTATTTGGTCACCCTTAACCATCTTTTTTCCAGGGTGAATAATCCTAAGTTTGCTAGCCTCTCTGGATATTCCAGTCCTCTTATTCTGATTACAGATAGTCCCCGACTTGCGAACATTCGAGTTACGAATTTCGCTAGATACGAACTATCTGTTCTGCACAGTATGATGTAATGCTCAAGCCTGATAGAAGCCTGTCCGGTCACATCGCGGTTGCTAGGCAGCCGGGGGTCTTCTGAAAGGCCCCAGGGCTGTCTATGCAGAGCGCCTAGCAAGCCGTGCGCTTGATAGGCACTCTGCATAGGCAGCCCTGGGGCCTTTCAGGAGGTCCCCGGCTGCCTAGCAACCACACAGCGTCCCGCGATGTCATCATGGGACGCTGTACGGGCCCCCTGAATGTCGGGTGCAGGCTGTTTCTTACAGCGGGCACCCGGCGGCAGCAGTTCCGACGAGCCGCGCCGCTCGTCAGAACTGTTAACACTTTAAATACCGCTGTCAGAGCGGTATTTAAAGTGTTAACAGTTCCGACAAGCGGCGTGGCTCGTCGGAACTGCTGCCGCCGGGTGCCCGCTGTAAGAACAGCCGGCACCCGACGTTGTATGGAGCGGGATCCACCCGCGATCCCGCTCCATACTACCATTTGTTCGACTTGCGAACAAAACGGACTTGCGAACGGGCTCCCGGAACGGAACCTGTTCGCAAGTCGGGGAGCACCTGTATTAGTTTAGTTACCCTTCTTTGTACCCCTTCAACCACTGCAACATCTTTCCTGAGCACCGGTGCCCAGAACTGTACACAGTATTCCATATGAGTCCTGACAAGTGCCACGTATAGTGGAAGAATAATGTTCTGGCCCCTCACCCCTTTATCTCTTTCACTGCACTGCAATACTTTATTTGCTTTTGCAGCAGCTGACTGGCATTGATTGTTCCAGTTAAGTCTACAGTCCACTAGTACCCCCAGGTCTTTTTCCATATCACTTTTCCCTAGCAGTACCCCATTTAGTGTATATTGGTGACATCCGTTTCTCCTGCCCACGTGCATAACCTTACATTTATCAATAATGAACTTCATTTGCCATTTTTCTACCAAAGTTTATCTAAGTTCTTTTGTAGCCGCATATTGTCCTCCTTTGTATCAATTATCTTGTATAATTTTGTATTGTCTGTAAATATTGATATTTTACTGTGCAGTCCTTCTATCAGGTCATTGATAAATATTTTAAACAGAATTGGGCCTAATACTGAACCCTGTGGCACCTCACTAGCAATGGTGGCCCAATCAGAGTACGAACCATTTATTACCAGCCTCTGCTTTCTATCTTTGACCCAGTTCTTTACCCAGATACGCACGTTTGCGCCAAGACCAAGCTGTCTCATTTAATATATCAACCTCTTATGCGGCACGGTGTCAAATGCTTTAGAGAAATCCAGATATACGAGATCAATAGAATCTCCAAGGTCCAGCCGAGAACTTACTTCATTGTAGAAGCTGATCAAAATGGTCTGACTTGATCGACTCCTCTCCTTGAGGTATTCCAGGATGGCATCTCTCAGAAACTCCTCAAATATTTTTCCCAATTATTGAAGATAGACTTACCGGCCTGTAGTTACCAGGCTCTCTTTTAGACCCCTTTTTGTATATTGGAACCACATTGGCAATGCACCGATCCAGTGGTAAAACCCTGGTCTTGAGAGTGTTCATGAATGTAAGAAATAGCGATTTAGCTATCACGTCCCTTAGTTCCCTTAGAACCCTTGGGTGTATTCCATCTGGCGATTTATCGATTTTAATCCTCTTTAACCGGCTTTGCACTTCCCCCTGTGTTAGGCATGCAATATTTAGCGGGGGGGTGACATGTAGCATGCTAGTATAACCTGGGCATCTCCTGTATATAATTATATATGTACAGCTAGTGTAGGTTATACATCCTAAATTTAGTGATGTGGACCGTATCTAATGGGCTACAAAGAAATTTTCATGTAGTACGGGAAATGAGTGATGTTTGAAGAGCTCATGCTAAGGTGTTAGATCATGGATGTAAATTTGTTTTGCAGCTGTACACAGCATGATTTAAGTATGGGTACAGGTAAGATGACTGCAGGCTGTATGGTTTAGGTATGGGTATAGGTGCAACTGACTGCAGGCTGTATGGTTTAGGTATGCGTACGAGGAAAAATGACTACAGGCTGTATGGTTTAGGTATGGGTACAGTTGCATAAGGCTGCTGGCTGTTTGGTTTAGGTATGTGTACAGGTGCATAAGACTGCTGGCTGTATGGGTACAGGTAAGATGACTGCAGGCTGTATGCTTCGGGTATAGGTACAGATCTCTGCATGCTATACGGTTAGGTATGCTACAGGTACAGATGACTGCAGGCTGTATGCTTTAGGCATTGGGTACAGATGCATATGACTGTAGGCTGCATGGTTTAGGTATGGGTGCAGGTGAAGATGACTGCAGGCTGTATGGCTTCGGTATGGGTATAGGTGAGATGACTGCAGGCTGTATGGTTTAGGTATGGGTACAGGTGAGATGACTGCTGTATGGTTTGGGTCTCAAGGGATAACTTTGAGCTGGATACTGTTCTGGAAAATAATAGTACACAGCAACGGATTTCACCAATCACAGAGATGTCACCTGTGATCACTGGAGGTAAGGGCAGCTTTACATGGGATAACTATCGTCCCCAAAAATGGATTAGATGAGCAATTTTCAGTGATAGTTTTCTTCTGTAAACACAGAACCTAACGAGGTATTGAGGAAGAAATTGCTTAGTAGTTGCTAAAGCTAAATGACTAGCAAGAAACTCGCTAGCAGTGTAAATAGGCAGTTGTTCATCTTTGAGCTGCCTGTTCATGGTGAATGGATGCGGGTAGCCAGAAAAGAGATAGAGAGAGATAGATAGATAGATAG
The DNA here is from genome assembly GCF_035609145.1 of Eleutherodactylus coqui. NCBI lineage: Eukaryota > Metazoa > Chordata > Amphibia > Anura > Eleutherodactylidae > Eleutherodactylus > Eleutherodactylus coqui. Next base: position 73,691,884 of record NC_089841.1, read on the forward strand.
ATATTGGTGTGTGTATATATGTTTTTAATGGTGGGGGAGGGGAATCATGAGTTTTGGATCTTATGGCCAATAGTCTTTTTAGACTTTAGCAACATCCCTGCTTGATAGTGTCGCATGGCATGGGTGGGCCTCCTAAGAGACCAGTGATGCTGCAGAAAACTCCAAGCAGACCACAGCCAGCAGTCAACAAGTGTGGAAAGGTGTGGGGGGGGGGGGGGGGTCCAAACTGAACTTTTGCACCTGGACATAACATAAAGGTAATTTTATAATTCAGTGAAATTCAGAGACTTGTAAAGTAGAGACTTGCTGATAATTTAATGTGTTTTCTTTCTTTTTAGGAGACAAATGGAAGCAACACACTTGTATAAACATGGTATTTTCGCTATATGTCTCCCTTGTCATTTATCATATTGCAGAATTTTGGAAAATGCTGAATTCATTCTATGGTTTGAAAAATAAATAGCTGTCAAAGGTAATTAATTCAATGCACTATGATAAAAATAACCTGTTTGCTTTATATCGTGACCTTGGCCGATGTTTTGTTACAAAATTTTCCTCCACAAAGGCATTCATTTGATGAAACTTTCTTTCTATATTGAAGCTGAAAAAGACAAAAATTCTACAAGGTCCTGTGTCAGTCAAATACTGTATAAATGACCCTTTAAAGTACTCCTTCCAGTATTAACATACAAAGTGAATGGTTATGATGTGACAAAGCCACACACACAGCATACCCTTGTCACACGGCTCCAGGAAAAAGTTTATTATGTTTAGGCTGGTGAAGTCTGATGCTATGGGAGAGGGCAGATTGTACGGCAGAAACATGGAAATAGCTGCCACTGAGTAAGAATGTTTCTTGTTATACAGCAAATTCCTTTTTGGTGTACAGTGTGGATAGTCCACCACAACTGCTTGTGAGAAAAGTGCAAGAACAAATTTACGACACAATAGGTGCATGCTGCCGATTTTTTGCAGACCACTCACCATCTTGGTAACTCTTCTCTGAACTTGCTCCAGTTTGTCTATGTCTTTTTTAAAGTGGGGTGCCCAGAACTGGACACAGTATTCTAGATGAGGTCTGACTAAGGAAGAGTAGAGGGGGGATAATGACCTCAAGTGATATAGACTCTATGCTTCTCTTAATACATCCAAGAATTGTGTTTTCCTTTTTGGCTGCTGCATCACATTGTTGACTCATGTTCAGTCTATGATCTATTAGTATACCCAAGTCTTTTTCCCGTGTGCTGCTGTTTAGCCCAATTCCTCCCATTCTGCATGTACTTTTTTTCATTTTTCTTGCCCAGATGTAAAACTTTGCATTTCTCCTTGTTAAATCCCATTCTGTTCTGTTAAATCCCATTCTGTTCAAATTTGGCCAGATCTTTTTGAATCCTCTCTCTTCCCTAGTGTTAGCTATCCCTCCTAGCTTTGTTTCGTCAGCAAACTTGATCAGTTTCCCATCAATTTCCTCCTCCAGATCATTTATAAAAATGTATAACAACCCTAGGCCTAGGACAGAGCCTTGTGGTACCCCATTTTATACATTCTTCCACTTATGCCATTTATGCCCACTCTTTGAGTATGATCACTCAGCCAATTATGAATCCACCTAAGAGTTGTCTTATCAATCCCATATTTGTTTTTTGTTTTTTCAAAAAGGTTGGTATGAGATAATTTGTCAAATGCTTTACTAAAGTCAAGATATATTATACATACCGCATTTCCCTGATAAACCTAATCAGTGATTCAGTGCACTAAAAGGCAGCTTCATCACCCAGCCAGTATCTGGGCGAACATGAATATAGAGTGCAAAGTTGTAATGGAGTGGATGGCCTTACTGTATATTCACAATATGTTATGCTTTGACAGGCAAGTTACCAAGATGTATATTCCACCCATCGTACCTGTTTTCAGCAATGGTGCCAAGGGAGTTGTAGGTTCACATGTCATATTGATTAGGGAATGCTATGGTGTGGCATAGGCTTCATGAGAGTGCACTCACATAAGCACTAATAAAATTATATAAGGGGTGGCTTCCAGCCAAAGAGGGGTCAGATGACAGTTAATGCTAAGGATGAGAGGTGTTATATTGCAACAGGTGACAGGTGCAGAATACAATGTCAGTCATGGAGAGGCTGTACACCAGTTCATTTGAACAAAGAATGCTTTACTAAATGTATAATAAAGAATAATATGGCAACAACATGCTATAGTATTTTTTTGATACAATGCAAACAGTTTACTAATGTCTAATTAATGCTATAACTCTGTCTATACACTACAAATAGGGTGTCCTTAACATTTGTGTGCAATATAGAATTACACCACCCAGCCCGCACACTCCGATCCGCTAACACTCAGACTAAACACCCCTCTAATATGAACCTCACACGCTCGCCTACAGGACTTCACCAGAGCAGTACCCATCCTCTGGAGCACTCTACCCCAAGGCATACGGACGGTTCCCGATGCACAAAACTTCAGACGTGCCTTAAAAAAATCACCTCTTCAGGGAGGCATACCAAATCTCCTGACCTAGTCCCCCTGTTCCTCCCTATGGCTCCCTACACCTTCCACCCTGCTTGTTGCACACAACCTCTACCCCATCATCTCATTACCACCCCAACACCGTTTGCTTCTTAATTTTCCACATGTTATTCCTGCACCGCCTGTGTTCCCCCAATAAGTTGGCACTATACAAATAAAGATTATTATTATTAATTATCACAGTCAATAAACGGTTTACCCTGGCCAGGGATAAATAGCTCCAAAGATGCTGTTTGAAAATAGGAGTCTTCTCTGTTCTATTACAGAGTAAAACCTTCACATAAACAATAAAACAGTTACAGTAACTGTACCCCCTTACAGCGTGACAAGTGAATACAAGAGTTTAGCAGTGTGTCCAAGAGGGACAGTAATCATTGAAACATTATGAGCATGCGCCCTTGTTTCCTTGAATTAAAGAGGTTGTACCAGAATAATACCACTGAGACCCTCACTGATCTCAAGAAAGGAGTCCCATGACCTTCATTCCTCTCACAGAAGGGTTCCCCTCCCTTTCATTGGGAAAAGGAGACTGATTGGAGCACAGGTCACACAAGAAGACAAGCACTCGATTCACTTTCAATGGGACCGCCAAGTACCCAAGAGGCACACGCACTCGGGTATTTCCGTCACTCCCAGTGAAATGAATAGAGCACTGGCATGCTCAGCCAGCATTTCCTTCAGAGTGACATCACTGTGGAATGGGAGCCCCATTCTCTAGATCGCGGGGGCGGGGGCGGAGCGGTGGATAGGGGATAACTTGATATTCTGGTACAACCCCTTTAGCCTCTTGATTATAACATATATCAGAGGGAGTTAGAGTCAGACCAACATTAGAGCCATAGTCCAAATGTGATAGTTCCCAGCAAGAGAAACCAAGTAATCTTGTAGATGATACCTTTCAGTGGCTAACAAAAATACGTGATGTTACTGCAAGCTTTCGAACCTCTCAGGATTCTTCCTTAGGCATAATTATAGCCAAGAATGGCCTAGAGACTTTTCCAGTGTGGCCAGTTTATATGTTGTATAAAACTGCACTGAAGTGTTCAAGAAGTTAGCCGTCTCCTTCAGCTGTGTCTTAGTCTGTCTGTGACTATTCTAAGAGGGTGACTGCCATCATCCCTTCTTTGGAACCCAACAGAGTGATGTGAGAAAGGTAGCTGAGAGGTTGGAATGTAGATATCATGTAATCAGATCAGGCTGTGTACAAGCCATAGCCTGTAGTAATGTGGTATATAGTCTCCAGGCCATTGAGTTCCACAGAATGGGCACAGCACGAGAGAGCAATGATATAGGATGATGCACTATTGGTTTGAATTTAGTTCTGAAGGGAACAGGTAACCAGTGCGATGCGTAAAGGAGAGGATAGACATTAGTATAATTACTAAACAGGAAAATCAACCTGGCTGCTGTGTTTATAATGGATTGAAGAGATGGTGGTCTGTTTAGTGTAATGCTAATTACTGGTGAGTCACAGTAGTCTTGTCAGGAAATGATTAGGGCTTGACTAGTATGTTAGCAGTGCCAGTAGTAAGGAAAGGGACGGATGCAGAAGATATTGTTTTAGGTGAAGACAACAATAGAATGTGACCAAAAAAGACCTACAATGATGCTTAAAAGTTTGTAACACCTTCAGAATTTCCCAAATTACTGCTTATATTTGACCTAAAACTCCATCAGTTTTTCACACAAGTCCTAAAAGTCAATAAAGAGAACCAGATCAAAGAAGTAAAAAATATTTATTTATTGAGAAAAATGATCCAATATCACATGTCTGTGAGTGGCAGAAGTATGTGAACCTTTAATTTTAGCAGATAATGTGAAGGCAAAATTAGTGTCTGGTATTTTCAATCAACAGGATAAAATCAGTTGTGAGGGGCTAACCTGCTTTATTCAAAGAACATGGATCTATCACAGTCTGATCTTCACATGTTTGTGGAAGTATATCATGGCATAAACTAAGGAGATTTCTCAGAACCTCAGAAGAAGAGTTGTTGATGTTCAGCAGGCTGGAAAAGTTTCATGAGTCCACCATCAGGAGGCACTGAACAACAATGGAGTGCATGGCAAGATAGCAAGGAGAAAGCCGCTGCTCTCCAAAAAGAACATTGCAGCCTGTCTGAAATTTGCTAAAGATTACGTGGACAAAGCAGAAGGCTATTGGAATAATGTTTGGGGTATAGATGAGACCAAAATAGAGCTTTTGGCTTAAATGAGAAGCACTATGTTTGGAGAAAGAAAAACACTGCATTACAGCATAAAAACCTCATACCATCTGTGAAACATGGTGGTGGTAGTACCATTACCATGTTCGGGTAGGCTGTGTGGGAAATTATCTACCCGAACGCAACCCAAATAAGGACAGGAGGGAAAGGATTGGGATAGGGAAACATGCATACATGCTGAATAGTATAACAAACTGAGCTGCAAATGGGACTTGCGAGCAGACATCCAACAACGACTGTCAAACACCAAAACACTTACCTAGAATACAAACATGCATAAGCAGATGGAATAATTAAAGTACATATAAGGTAATGGTTCGTATTTTGGTCAAAATACTTAAGCTCACAAGACCACAACAAGGGGTCTTTGTTGTCTCAAGAGTCCCTACTCTAACAAGACAACTTAACCCCAGGAGTCTTGCCTACAAGGGGGGTGATTATCCCAACAGGGACGGCCCAATGCTGGAACCTGGGGGTAAGAGACAGGACATCGTTCACATGCAGCAACACACAAGGGACATCCACCCTGAATAGGTAACTGTTCACACCAAAATGTCTTGTCACCTACACAGACACTGAACACCAACAACAGATTGAAACCCCACTCAGAATACTTATGCATACAGATATTAAACAATAGGTAATGCAAGCTTCCTCACACCATGGGGAAAGAAAGTCAGACACCGAACTGACCAAACGGGAACCATGTCAGACATCACCCACCTGACAACACACATAAGATCAGATACCTGGAGGTCGCACCTGTCAAAGGGAAAGAGAGAAGGGGCCTGCTAAAGATGCAGACAGGGAATACAGGTGTCCAAACCATCCTCAGGGAAGGTGGGAGAAACACTTCACACTAACATGCATAACACCAAGCTCTGAAAGGGAATGAGATAGGATGAATAAATGACCAGCACCCTCTGCTAAGAGGGGTTGGTATTTATATGCAGCAAATCGGTAGTGATTGGCTGGCTGGAAAACTCCACACCATCAGCCTGCTCACTCATCCCACAACTATGGAACTGTGCTCCTGGAAACCCATAAAACTATTGGTCCCAGGAGCACAAATGTGACAATCATCATTTGGATCTATTCTACTGTGTCTGGGCCAGGATGGCTTGCCATCATTGAAGAAACAATGAATTATACCAGCAAATTCTAAAGGAAAATGTCAGGACATCTGACCATGAGCTGAAGAGCATGTGGGTTATGCAGCAAGACAACAACCCAAAGCACACAAGTCATTCTAGAATATGAAAAAAAAAGGTTTGGCATGGTGTTAGCCAGTAGAGTAAAGTGTGATTGTTCTCACTAAAAGAAACCAAGTAATCTTGTAGATATGATACCTTTTAATGCCTAACAAAAATACATGTTCCTAAGGCTGAGGAAGGGGCCATATCCTGAAAGCTTGCTGCAACATCATGTATTTTTGTTAGCCATTAAAAGGTATAATATTTACAAGATTACTTGGTTTCCCTTACTGAGAACAATCACACAAGTCATTCTAGAATGGTTAAAGAAGAATAAAGTTAAAGTTTTGGAATGGCCAAGTCAAAGCCATGAACTTAATCCTATGGAAATGTTGTGGAAGGAGCAGTTCATGGGGGCAAAACCACCAATATAATATAGTTGAAGCTGCTTTGTATGGAGGAATAGGCAAAAATTTCTCCAAGCCGATGTGCAGGACTAATCAATCAGTGCTGACATTGTTAGTGTAGCTGCACATGGTCGTCTCAGCTAGATAATGAAGAAAGGAGATAGGGTAGGTTCACACATTGCGAAAGGACTGTGTGGCAAATTTCCCATCAAAATCCACAACAAAAATCTGCATGTAGATTTTGTTGCAGTTTTCAGCACGGAAGTCAGGGCATTGCAATAAATGGATTCCTCAGTGACCTTCTGCAGCATTTATGCACCAAATGGAGCATGCTGCGGATTTCAAAATCTGCATAATTCCTCTATTCAGCTGTGGAATTCTGACTTTTTTTTATTTAAATAGGATGCCCATGTTTAAGAAAAATAAATGAAGGGTGATACACTCACCTGTCCTTGGTCTCTGCAGTCCAGCATCGCCATTCGCAATGCTGGCTCCGTTTACAGGCAGTTACAAGCAGTCTGTGAGCAGGATGTCAATGACTGCTGCAGGCAATCAAAGATCTTATTGGTCGACTGCTAAGCTCTGTGATTGGCTACAGAAACCTATGACGTCTTGTCAACAGGCTGACTGCAGTCAGTAAATGCAATGCTGGTGGGAGTACGGAGTGTGCTGCTAGAACTCCGAGGACTTAGGCTGCGTGGGTATAAGATATTTGATTGTTTTTAAACACAGCCAGTTAAAAAAAAAAATTGGAAAACACCTTTAGGCCTCATGTCCACGGGCAAAATATGATTTAAGATCCGCAGCGGATCTCCCGCATGCGGATCCGCATCCCATAGGGATGCATTGACCACCCGCGGGTAGATAAATACCCGCGGATGGTCAATAAAAGGGATTTTAAAAAAAATGGAGCATGAAAAAATCTGGACCATGCTCCATTTTCGTGCGGGTCTCCCGCGGGGACGGCTGCCGCGGGCTTCTATTGAAGCCTATGGAAGCCGTCCGGATCCGCGGGAGACCTAAAATAGGAATTTAAAAGTATTTACCCATCCGGAGCGGACCGGGAAGGTCTTCTATTCCTCACGGCCGGATCTTTCTTGCTTCGGCTCGGCGGATGTGCCGCCGGCGTGACGAATTCATCCGCCGGCCGAAAAAGAAGATCCGGCCGTGAGGAACAGCAGACCTTCCCCGCCCGCTACGGATAGGTAAATTCTTTTAAATTCTTCTTTTCAGCGCTCATGTCCGCGGGGCAGGAGGGACCCGCTGCAGATTCTACATGTAGAATCCGTAGCGGGCCTGATTTTCCCCGTGGACATGAGGCCTTAGGGCTAGTTTACATGGGTGTATGCAGGTTTCGGTTTCATAAAAACGCTGCGTAATTCCGCAACCGTCGAAAGGCACATTAGTGAATATGCAAGTTTCCTGCGTATTCGCGCTGCCCCATTCGCTCCAATGGCCTATTTCGGTATGTAATACACACCAAAATAGGACATGCTGCGTTTTTTTTCACGTGACCGTAGGAATTTTAGTGTATTAGGCCAAGATGAACTGCCAAGGGTTTGCATTGTACTTTTAACAAAGTTTGACCCGAAATAGGGCTCCACTGTTCCAGTCCACTCAACTCTAGTTGTGAAATATTTTTTCGATCTCATTAAAGCAGCATTTTCATTATAAACATAAGTATATAAATATATTTATAAGTAATATATATATATATATAAAATGTCTTTCTTTAGATTATATCCCCCTTTTCCCCATTTATTTATCATTTACACATTCGCTGTATGTATTGGCAAACATCTTCCTGCAGCTGCATGTCATCATAGACCTTGTATACGTTAGACATGTCTATTATTTCACATGTTAAAGCAATAAGTCTCTTAAGTATGCTAATTTTATGTTTTACATTTGTTGGTACATAAAACGGCTGGTGATGTTTCTGCTTAAATTGCCCTGATGTTTACTAGCTCTGCTAAATAAATCAATTACATAAACCTAAACCCTAACACTTCTGTAGATTAAGCCTATTCACGGCTTGGCTCCTCCAACCCCTCGGCCTCCCAGTTTCCTGGCTTATGCTTTGTTTTCAGTTTGCTCAGATATTGGCGGGTAGTATAATGTTTGTTTTTTCATTTTGAATCATATGTTAGACTTTAGATTGTAGACACATGTGATTGTATGTGTGACGCATTGCTGCTCTTTAGACTCTGCTGTCAGATTGTTCCAGTGTGTTCGTTTCTGGTTAGCGGGGATGTATGCCTGCAAATAGACAGCGCAAAATTAACATAAAGTGATGTCAATCTAGAGATATCTAAATGCAATACATGTAAAAGAGTAACTTCACCCATAAGACAGAACATCCAAATATTTGTTACTCTGTCCTTGGTTTACCTGTGCAACCATTTAAGATTTTAATCAGCAATTGATGGCAGCCACACACAACGTCTGAAGCCACATTCATCTAGTATCATTGGCATGTACATAGAAGAGACGGGGCCCAATAGTAAAAACCTAAATTGACCCCCCATTTTGGTGCCCAATTTTGCCACCCCATCTAGGAGAGGAGGGCCTGGTGTTTGCTTCCCACTCCATCCCCTTGAAAATGACACCCGAACCATTCAGTATCTCCATGATTGCTAACAATACAGCTCCTCTTTGGAGGAAGGTCCTATATATGTTCTTGCTACGCCGTAGCAAAAAGGTTGTTGCAATCAGAGCTAGGACCCCTCTCTCCATGGGCCCAATAGCAGTCACATTGTCTGCCTTTATGATACATACGCCCTCCTGATGAACAGGTGGTGCATAGTCAAGCAAATTGCATATAAATACAAGGCTGGTGCTCCAACTAACGTATCTGAATGTACAAATCTTCGTTCCGTAGCACAGATGGGTTATTACAGCGGATGACCAGTTCCAGTGCCATTGAGAAACAGAAAGGTGAAATTTCAGTGGGCAAAAGAGTACAAAAACTTGGATCACGGAGTAGTGAAAAAATATCATTCGGTCAGATGAATCCAGATTTCTGCTGCACCATGCTGAATGAAGCGTCAAGATTTGACGCAAGTAGAATGAATCGACGAACCCTTCCTGTAAGGTGTCAACAGTTCAAGTGGATGGAAGTAAAGTAATGGTTTGGTGAATGTTTTCTTGGCAGACCCTAGGTCCTCCTATACCTCTGGATGGACACCATGACAAATTGCTGGGGCTCTGAAAACCAACCCCAACCAGTTCTGGGCAGCCCCAATGTACAAAAGACATTGACAAACTGCAGCAGGTTCAGAGAAGAGTTACCAGAATGGTGAGTGGTCTACAAACCATCTCCTATGAGGAAAAGTTAAAGGATTTAAGAATATTTAGCTTGCAAAAGGAAGGCTGAGAGGAGACTTAATAGTAGTCTACAAATATCTGAAGGGCTGCCACAGTGCAGAGGGATCAGCCCTATTCTCATTTGTACAAGGAAAAACTAGAAGCAATGGGATGAAACTGAAAGGGAAGAGACACAGATTAGATATTAGAAAAAACTTTCTGACAGTGAGGGTGATCAATGAGTGGAACAGGTTGCCACGGGAGGTGGTGAGTTCTCCTTCAATGGAAGTGTTCAAACAGAGGCTGGACAGACATCTGTCTGGGATGATTTAGTGATCCTGCACTGAGTAGGGGGTCGGACCCGATGACCCTGGAGGTCCCTTCCAACTCTACCATTTTAGGATTCTTTGTATGAGGCGTGGATGGTACTGCCTCTTTGTGGTCTTTGCTTAGCCAATCAGCCTTTTCTTCAGTGACTCCTGCTCCATGTTACAGAGGCACACAGAAGCAATAAATACTGAGAATTGCAGTCTAGTAAACTTCATGAAAAGAAGCACTGTCTGCTGCTATTAGTCCCTGCTTGGCAACAGCTGTAGCCTAAATGTAGTATTACATGCTAATCAGCAATGTAATAATAGACAGGTAAGGTCTGCCAGCGCAGAAGCTTATGAGGATTTGCAACTCTCTAAGCCGGCTCATACAGGGGGTTCCCAACATGAAATGTAATTGATTATGCTGTGACAATGGCACCTGTCAAGGGGTAGAATATATTAGGCAGCAAATGAACAGTCAGTTCTCAAAATAGATGTGTTGGAAGCAGGAAAAATGGTCCAGCGTAAGGATCTGAGTGACTGATAAGGAACACATTGTGATGGCTAGATGGCTGGGTTAGAGCATCTGCAAAATGGGCAGTTTAGTAGGGGTGTTCCTGGTATGAAGTGGTTAATACATACTAGTGGTGGGCTGGTCCAAGGAGCAGTGTGGCATGAGCCCCCTGGGCCAGGCTCCCGGCAAGTTTGTAGGGCTACGCACCTTCCTGATGAACCACTTACTGTCCCTCTCTTCCTCTCTGTGCCCTCAGGTTGTGCAGGTTGCACAACTTATGTTCCTTACACAACAGGATTGCCATCTGATGTGGCAGTGGCACTCTCTGACTTGCGCAGCATTACTTTCACTACTCCCCCTGGCTTTGGAACACACTGTACACAGTGCTGGAGCTGGAGGGAGGAATGAAGGTTAAACTGTACGAGTTAGACCGTGCCGACGCTGCATCAGACAGCAATCCTGTTGTGAGTGGATAGAAGATATCTGAAGCTCTACTACCTGCTAGAGTTCTGGGCCACAGAGGAAAGCCTATTGAAAAGCAGGCGCCTCAGAGCGGGCTTTATAAAAAGGGGGGTCACAGAGGGGGTCAATAGTACAAGGTGGGAGCCACAAAGGAGGTCCCTTTTACAAAGTGGGGCCACAGACAGTATACTATTGCTATGTGCTACTGACATGTTTATTAGGGGTTGTGTCAGGATGAGAAGACTGTGCAGAGACTGGTCATGGCTGCAAGAATTCTTTATGGTGGTCTGACCTGGATAGATAAGAAAAAGGAAAGTGAACATAACCAATCAGAGGAGACATTTCCTGTGATCACTGGAGGTAACTGCACTTTATCACTGTCACTGAGCAGAATTGGTATCTGACTATTAGCCCTTATTTAGACAGCCATATTTTTGGTCCAAGTGTTGTCTGTGTCTTTCACAGACAGAACATGGACCCATTATAGCCTATGACACTATTCACATGGGTGAGTTTTCACACAGGCCAACGGTCTGTGTGAAAAAAAATTACTGTACGCCATACTCTGGTCCATATCATGGAAGAGAATACGATATGCACTGTCCATTGCCTGTGCAGACTGGACAACACAAGTGGACTAAACGGGTGGCCGTTTGCTGTTCGATGCAAACTGCACCCAAAATTCTTGTTACCCTATGGACTTCAAAGTGATGTTATTTGGTGACTGCAATATGTAGAGGTATAATAGAAGCTGTGGTAACAAAGGGCCGCCATGTTCTAAAAGTTGTAGCATATAGATATTAAAAAATTTGTCAAGGCCAATTCAGTGTTTTGCTATGGGACCCCATGAGTGCAATGTAAGCCCTTGTTTCTACCCTTGGCCTGCTCACTTCATAGATCCCTTTGATGCTGTGAGTTTGGGTCAATAGACCTGTGGTCTGACTGAGACACTTGTCCGTATTATAATACGCTCATCTGAAAGTGGCCTTATAGAGAAGGAATATAGTTTTTGGTGCTGTATTTCTGTTATATGCTCTGTTTGGTGCTGTATATATATGTACCGAGGTTAGTTCTGCAGCTGTATTTTTGTTAACTAGATGTTCAGTAGGAACAAGTCCGGACCACACACACCTGGGATGGCCAATGGTCTCACAAACTTTTGCCAGTAATTTGTGTGGCCATGGTTTGGCTGGGTATAGTCTGCTGCACCATGTGTCTCAAGTCTTGTGATGGGCTGCTGCTCACGGGCCAGTGGAGTGTGCTTTCTACCCAGTCTAAAATTTTCCAGCCAGCCCCTGATACCTACCAAAAGTCAGACAAGGAAGGACAACTAATGGACAGGTGACAGGGTTGTGGGAACCCAAGACTCACTGATCCACATGGGAAATGCATGCTGATTCAGTCCCATAGAAGAGCTAATTTTCACAAAAGTTATTGCTGACTATGATAGAAATAACACACAGAGCATTGCAGTGTATGAGGCTGCAGAGCAATAAGAGTGCCTATGCTGGCCCATGAAGCAATAGGAGAGGGCATTATATATATATATATATATATATATATATATATATATATATATATATGTATGTATATATATATACACACACACACATATATATATATATATATATATATATATATATATACATACATATATTGAGAGAGAGAGAGAGATCATATATATCTATATATATTGTTATATAATGTATATATAGTGTAATTGTGTTTTACCAAAAAGCAAACCTGACTAACTAGAGCCAGATCATTTTCTCTTTATAGACTAGACTAAACAATGGGAATGAGCAGGATTCCCATAGGAGACGTTTCACAAGTGGATTACTACCCATTGTACCAGTTGGTTTTGATTCTTTGTGTGAAATGATAAATGGAGGCAGGAGATGGGAACTATACATTATATATACATTTCTCATGACATTCCACATGCCTTTTTATTATTTTGAGTTGTGTTTTCAGTTTTCTTGGCATTGATTTCCTGCAATATTCCTATAAATAAGTACAGATGTCGGCTGTTTACATTTCACAAGTACTTTCATTTTGTTAGACCTTTAATATAACATCAAGACCAGCATGTTTTTATTAGGAGCACTGTATGTTACCTGGCGCAGCCGCGTAGGAGGAAATGTCATAATGTGCTATCCGGCGCCTCCATTTTCACTAATGATGGAGTTTGCCTGGTGGGGCTCACTGACTTACAAGTGTTTTATATCAAGTGTTGCAAATGTGAAAGCAGTAGGATCCTCAGTCCAACACCAAGAACAAATCTTCAGTTGAAAAGGATTTCCGATTTCCTATCCTTGGGATAAGAGATCATCACTAGAGATGAGCGAGCACCAAAATGCTCGGATGCTCGTTTGCTCGGGACGAACTTTTCACGATGCTCGAGGGTTCGTTTCGAGTAAAGAACCCCATTGAAGTCAATGGGCGACCAGAGCATTTTTGTATATTGCCGATGCTCGCTAAGGTTTTCATTTGTGAAAATCTGGGCAATTCAAGAAAGTGATGGGAACGACACAGCAACGGATAGGGCAGGCGAGGGGCTACATGTTGGGCTGCATCTCAAGTTCCCAGGTCCCACTATTGAGCCACAATAGCGGCAAGAGTGCCCCCCCCCCCTCCCAACAACTTTTACTTCTGAAAAGCCCTCATTAGCAATGCATACCTTAGCTAAGCACCACACTACCTCCAACAAAGCACAATCACTGCCTGCATGACACTCTGCTGCCACTTCTCCTGGGTTACATGCTGCCCAACCCCCCCCCCACGACCCAGTGTCCACAGCGCACACCAAACTGTCCCTGCCCAGCCTTCAGCTGCCCTCATGCCACGCCACCCTCATGTCTATTTATAAGTGCATCTGCCATGAGGAGGAACCGCAGGCACACACTGCAGAGGGTTGGCATGGCTAGGCAGCGACCCTCTTTAAAAGGGGCGGGGCAATAGCCCACAATGCTGTACAGAAGCAATGAGAAATCCAATCCTGTGCCACCTCCATCAGGAGCTGCACACGTGGGCATAGCAATGGGGAACCTATGTGCCACACACTATTCATTCTGTCAAGGTGTCTGCATGCCCCAGTCAGACCGCGCTTTTTTATAAATAGTCACAGGCAGGTACAACTCCGCAATGGGAATTCCGTGTGCACCCGCAGCATGGGTGGCTCCCTGGAACCCACCGGCTGTACAATAATGTATCCCATTGCAGTGCCCATCACAGCTGAGGTAACGTCCGATTAAATGCAGGTGGACTTCAGCCCACACTGCATGCCCCAGTCAGACTGTGGTTCTTTAGAAGTGGACACATGCAGTTACAACTCCCTGTGGACCCACAGCATGGGTGGGTGGCAGGAAGCCACCGGCGGTAAATAAATACATCCCATTGCAGTGCCCAACACAGCTGAGGTAATGTAGTGCTTAATGCAGGTGGGCTTCGGCCCACACTGCATGCCCCAGTCAGACTGGGGTTCTTTAGAAGTGGACACATGCAGTTACAACTCCCTGTGGACCCACAGCATGGGTGGGTGGCAGGAAGCCACCGGCGGTACATAAATATATCCCATTGCAGTGCCCAACACAGCTGAGGTAATGTCGTGCTTAATGCAGGTGGGCTTCGGCCCACACTGCATTCCCCAGTCAGACTGGGGTTCTTTAGAGGTGGACACATGCAGTTACAACTCCCTGTGGACCCACAGCATGGGTGGGTTCCAGGAAGCCACCGGCGGTACATAAATATATCCCATTGCAGTGCCCAACACAGCTGAGGTAATGTCGTGCTTAATGCAGGTGGGCTTCGGCCCACACTGCATGCCCCACTCAGACTGGGTTTCTTTAGAAGTGAACACATGCAGTTACAACTCCCTGTGGACCCACAGCATGGTTGGGTGGCAGGAAGCCACCGGCGGTACATAAATATATCCCATTGCAGTGCCCAACACAGCTGAGGTAATGTCGTGCTTAATGCAGGTGGGCTTCGGCCCACACTGCATGACCCAGTCAGACTGGGGTTCTTTAGAAGTGGACACATGCAGTTACAACTCCCTGTGGACCCACAGCATGGGTGGGTGCCAGGAAGCCACCGGCGGTACATAAATATATCCCATTGCAGTGCCCAACACAGCTGAGGTAATGTCGTGCTTAATGCAGGTAGGCTTCGGCCCACACTGCATGACCCAGTCAGACTGGGGTTCTTTAGAAGTGGACACATGCAGTTACAACTCCCTGTGGACCCACAGCATGGGTGGGTGCCAGGAAACCACCGGCGGTACATAAATATATCCCATTGCAGTGCCCAACACAGCTGAGGTAATGTCGCGCTTAATGCAGGTGGGCTTCGGCCCACACTGCATGCCCCAGTCAGACTGGGGTTCTTTAGAAGTGGACACATGCAGTTACAACTCCCTGTGGACCCACGGCATGGGTGGCTCCCTGGAACCCACCGGCGGTACATAAATATATCCCATTGCAGTGCCCAACACAGCTGATGTAACGTCAGCTGTAATGCAGGTGGGCTAAAAATTCATTTGATTACACTGTAGGCGAGGGCCCCCAAAAATTGGTGCACCAACAGTACTAATGTACCTGAGAAAAATTGCCCATGCCCAACCAAGAGGGCAGGTGAAATCCATTAATCGCTTTGGTTAATGTGGCTGGATTGGTAACTAGGCCTGGAGGCAGCCCAGTTAAAATAAAAATTGGTTCAGGTGAAAGTTTCAACGCTTTAATGAGCATTGAAACGTATAAAAATTGTTTACAAAAATTATATGACTTGGCCTTGTGGGCCTAAGAAAAATTGCCCGTTCGGCGTGATTATGTGAGGTTTCAGGAGGAGGAGCAGGAGGAGGAGGATGAATATTATAGACAGATTGATGAAGCAAAAAGGTCCCCGTTTTTGATGGGGATAGAGAACGATGCTTCCATCCGCGGGTGCAGCCTACGTATTGCTTAGGTATCGCTGCTGTCCACTGGTGAAGAAAAGAGAAGTCTGGGGAAATCCAGGCTTTGTTCATCTTGATGAGTGTAAGCCTGTCGGCACTGTCGGTTGACAGGCGGGTACGCTTATCCGTGATGATTCCCCCAGCCGCACTAAACACCCTCTCTGACAAGACGCTAGCCGCAGGACAAGCAAGCACCTCCAGGGCATACAGCGTGAGTTCAGGCCACGTGTCCAGCTTCGACACCCAGTAGTTGTAGGGGGCAGAGGCGTCACGGAGGACGGTCGTGCGATCGGCTACGTACTCCCTCACCATCCGTTTACAGTGCTCCCGCCGACTCAGCCATGACTGGGGAGCGGTGACACAGTCTTGCTGGGGAGCCATAAAGCTGTCCAGGGCCTTAGAGAGTGTTCCCCTGCCTGTGCTGTACATGCTGCCTGATCTCCGCGCCTCCCCTGCTACCTGGCCCTCGGAACTGCGCCTTCGGCCACTAGCGCTGTCGGATGGGAATTTTACCATCAGTTTGTCCGCCAGGGTCCTGTGGTATAGCATCACTCTCGAACCCCTTTCCTCTTCGGGTATGAGAGTGGGTAAAGCAGTGTGTACACCCAGTAATCCGTAGTGGCCAGAATGCGTGTAACGCGAGGGTCACGAGAAAGGCATCCTAACATGAAGTCAGCCATGTGTGCCAGGGTACCTGTACGCAACACATGGCTGTCCTCACTAGGAAGATCACTTTCAGGATCCTCCTCCTCCTCCTCCTCCTCCTCAGGCCATACACGCTGAAAGGATGACAGGAAAGCAGCATGTGTACCCTTAGCAGTGGGCCAAGCTGTCTCTTCCCCCTCCTCCTCATGCTCCTCCTCCTCCTCACCACGCTGAGATATAGACAGGAGGGTGCTCTGACTATCCAGCGACATACTGTCTTCCCCCGGCTCTGTTTCCGAGCGCAAAGCGTCTGCCTTTATGCTTTGCAGGGAACTTCTCAAGAGGCATAGCAGAGGAATGGTGACGCTAATGATTGCAGCATCGCCGCTCACCACCTGGGTAGATTCCTCAAACTTTCCAAGGACCTGGCAGATGTCTGCCAACCAGGCCCACTCTTCTGAAAAGAATTGAGGAGGCTGACTCCCACTGCGCCGCCCATGTTGGAGTTGGTATTACACTATAGCTCTACGCTGTTCATAGAGCCTGGCCAACATGTGGAGCGTAGAGTTCCACCGTGTGGGCACGTCGCACAGCAGTCGGTGCACTGGCAGATTAAACCGATGTTGCAGGGTGCGCAGGGTGGCAGCGTCCGTGTGGGACTTGCGGAAATGTGCGCAGAGACGGCGCACCTTTCCGAGCAGGTCTGTCAAGCGTGGGTAGCTTTTCAGAAAGCGCTGAACCACCAAATTAAAGACGTGGGCCAGGCATGGCACGTGCGTGAGGTTGCCGAGCTGCAGAGCCGCCACCAGGTTACGGCCGTTGTCACACATGACCATGCCCGGTTGGAGGCTCAGCGGCGCAAGCCAGCGGTCGGTCTGCTCTGTCAGACCCTGCAGCAGTTCGTGGGCCATGTGCCTCTTATCTCCTAAGCTGAGTAGTTTCAGCACGGCCTGCTGACGCTTGCCCACCGCTGTGATGCCACGCCGCTTGACACCGACTGCTGGCGACGTGCTGCTGCTGACACATCTTGATTGCGAGACAGAGGTTGCGTAGGAGGAGGAGGAGGAGGGTGGTTTAGTGGAGGAAGCATACACCGCCGCAGATACCAGCACCGAGCTGGGGCCCGCAATTCTGGGGGTGGGTAGGACGTGAGCGGTCCCAGGCTCTGACTCTGTCCCAGCCTCCACTAAATTCACCCAATGTGCCGTCAGGGAGATATAGTGGCCCTGCCCGCCTGTGCTTGTCCACGTGTCCGTTGTTAAGTGGACCTTGGCAGTAACTGCGTTGGTGAGGGCGCGTACAATGTTGCGGGAGACGTGGTCGTGCAGGGCTGGGACAGCACATCGGGAAAAGTAGTGGCGACTGGGAACTGAGTAGCGCGGGGCCGCCGCCGCCATCATAGCTTTGAAAAACTCCGTTTCCACAACCCTATACGGCAGCATCTCCAGGCTGATAAATTTGGCAATCTGCACGTTTAACGCTTGAGCGTGCGGGTGCGTGGCAGCGTACTTGCGCTTGCGCTCAAACACTTGCGCTAGCGACGGCTGGACGGTGCGCTGACAGACATTGGTGGATGGGGCCGAGGACAGCGGAGGTGAGGGTGTGGGTGCAGGCCAGGAGACGGTAGTGCCTGTGTCCTCAGAGGGGGGTTGGATCTCAGTGGCAGGTTGGGACACAGGGGGAGAAGCAGTGGTGCAAACCGGAGGCGGTGAACGGCCTTCGTCACACCTTGTGGGGTGCTTGGCCATCATATGTCTACGCATGCTGGTGGTGGTGGCTCCCCGGCTGATCTTGGCGCGACACAGGTTGCACACCACTGTTCGTCGGTCGTCTGCACTCTCAGTGAAAAACTGCCAGACCTTTGAGCACCTCGGCCTCTGCAGGGTGGCATGGCGCGAGGGGGCGCTTTGGGAAACAGTTGGTGGATTATTCGGTCTGGCCCTGCCTCTACCCCTGGACACCGCACTGCCTCTTGCAACCTGCCCTGCTGCTGCCTTTGCCTCCCCCTCTGAAGACCTGTCCTCAGTAGGCGTAGCAAACCAGGTGGGGTCAGTCACCTCATTGTCCTGCTGCTCTTCCTCCAAATCCTCTGTGCGCTCCTCCCTCGGACTTACTGCCCTTACTACTACCTCACTGATAGACAACTGTGTCTCATCGTCATCGTCCTCCTCACCCACTGAAAGGTCTTGAGACAGTTGCCGGAAGTCCCCAGCCTCATCCCCCGGACCCCGGGAACTTTCCAATGGTTGGGCATCAGTCACAATAAACTCCTCTGGTGGGAGAGGAACCACTGCTGCCCAATCTGAGCAGGGGCCCGAGAACAGTTCCTGGGAGTCTGCCCGCTCCTCAGAATGTGTCATTGTAATGGAGTGAGGAGGCTGGGAGGAAGGAGGAGCAGCAGCCAGAGGATTCTGAGTTGCAGCAGTGGACGGCGCAGAACTGTGGGTGGACGATAGATTGCTGGATGCACTTTCTGTCATCCACGACAGGACCTGCTCACACTGCTCATTTTCTAATAAAGGTGAATGTGGGGACGCCAGAAACGTGCCTCTCTCCTAATCCCGCAGCAGTCGGCTGCGATACACCTGGATCAGGAGCTCGGCCTGTGCCCACACCCTGACTTGGGCCTCCGCGTCCTCGGCCGCGTCCACGTCCTCTAGGCCTACCCCTACCCCTCAGCATGCTGTATTACCAGTAATGCAGAAACAGAACGCTGTAATTAAATGTGCCGCTTATTGGCCAGTGGTTGGAGGCTGACTTCGCTTACGGAACGCCAGGAAATAATTTTGCGCAAGCCTGCTGTAACACTTAGCTGGCTGCGTATGAATTTGGAGAACTACTACACCCAGCAGAGACCCAGAACACTGAGGACACTCACAGGCAGCCCAAATAGATTTTTTTCCACAAATGTTTTTGCAAAGGCCCACTGCCTATATTCAATCAATATGTCTTCTGTCCCTGCCTAAGCGCTTCTGGCCCTGGAGTATGTCAAAGAACTGCAGAGTGTTGCACTGTGGCCGCAATACAGCGGTGATTTAACAGCCCAGACAGAGCCAGGAAATAATTTTGCGCAAGCTTGCTGTAACACTTAGCTGGCTGCGTATGAATTTGGAGAACTACTACACCCAGCAGAGACCCAGAACACTGAGGACACTCACAGGCAGCCCAAATAGATTTTTTTCCCCAAATGTTTTTGCAAAGGCCCACTGCCTATATTCAATCAATATGTCTTCTGTCCCTGCCTAAGCGCTTCTGGCCCTGGAGTATTACTGCAGGGCGCAATGCTCTGCACGGCCGATATACCAAAAAAAAAAAAAATGTGCAACACTGCATAAAGCAGCCTCCACACTACTGCACACGGTTAAATGTGGCCCTAAGAAGGACCGTTGGGGTTCTTGAAGCCTAAAATACTCCTAACACTCTCCCTATAGCAGCTCCACCAAGATAGCACTTTCCCTAAAGTATGTCAGAACGCATCTGTGGCGAGCCGCGGGAGGGGCCGATTTTTATACTCGGGTGACACCTGATCTCGCCAGCCACTCACTGCAGGGGGGTGGTATAGGGCTTGAACGTCGCAGGGGGAAGTTGTAATGTCTTCCCTGTCTTTCTATTGGCCAGAAAAGCGCGCTAACGTCTCAGAGATGAAAGTGAAAGTAACCCGAACATCGCGTGGTACTCGTCACGATTAACGAGCATCTCGAACACGCTAATACTCGAACGAGTATCAAGCTCAGACGAATACGTTCGCTCATCTCTAATCATCACTAATACATAGCGGGGGGTCAACCACAACTCTGCCAGTCATCAGAACAAAGGAGCCAAGACTGGCAGAAGTGCGTTGGCTTCTTCATCGGTTATCCTGGCACAGTAGCTCTTTCATATGCGCAAATGTTCATTGTGCAGCAGCTTGGTCCGATGGTTTGTACCCTACTAATCAATAGCAGCCGTTGGAACAAAGCCTTCTCTGTGTCTTCAGGATTGCCAACATTTTCTGCCGCTGGATTACCAATGTGGACAGATCTGACTCTTGACATGTTCCGAAGACTATGGGCCAAGCCACCTGATAAGCAGATCTAGCTCTTCAATAGCAAAGGTCACTAATTTCAGCTCTGAAGGCACATCTCCAACAACTATAGTTCTCAGGCTGGTCTTCAAACCTTGGGAGGCTAGTCTTAGTAAGTTCATGTGAGCTATGTCCCTCACAAACTCTGACATATTGGCTTTCCATGACTTTTTGTACAGTGCTGTTGAACTAAGCTAGGGGTTTAGTTACTTGCTGCCACATTTGCTTGTACCTAGGCATCTGTTAATTTGATTAGCTGCAGGGCCCTGGTGTACTATGGTGTCGAAGAAGGATTACAATGAGTAATGGGGAGTGCATTGTACTGACCTTGGATGTAGGGTGTTGCGGAATAATTTGTGCCTTGTTGCACTGGAGAAATGTCTGCACTGTCGGGAACAATTGTCACAATCATGAGTCCACTGTTTTATCTCAATCCATAGTCTCTCTCTATTTTAACGGAATCCTCTGTATCCACTTCACATAAACGGATCTGTCTCTTTCACCCCACTGGCTGCTTATTCTAAAACCTTTAACCTTGCCATGGCTGCAGTATACTCACATTATTTCTCTAAAGCTTCTATTTCCATCTCTTCCATCCTTTGCTGTATCTTAATAGCCTCTGCTCCTGCACATGCCTTTATAAGCTGCTCACTAAGTATAGAATATTTTGAAGATTACGACTTACCGGTGGATCATCTGGTAGACTCAGAAAGGCAAGATGATGTATCTAGTAGTTGTATGATTCCTGCTTCTGTCTTTGACTTAAATCTGCATACTAAGCTGTCTCAGTCTGAATTAAGATGCTGGAAGCCTTGCAATTGTTCTAAAGAATCTTGTGTATTAGGTTTCTTCAAAATGGCAATGTATTCCTGACTTTTCATTCTATAATGTCCATATATTGTATAAAGCTTTCCTAGAGCTCCCTCTAGTGGTGGCACATCAGAAGCAATTTGAAACATGGTGGAGATAGAACTTAGTAATTTTTTCCTTAAGTTTGAGACATTTATAGTTGCAGTGGCCCAAAGTTGGCCACTACAAAACGTAAATGTGTTTATTGGTATTTAAAATGTGTATGTACCTTTAAGTTGAATATTTCATATTTATTATTGATTATTTATTCTGCCAGACAAGCTGCAGCCTCTTTCTGATTGGGTGTCAGGAGCATTATTTTGATTGGCCATTTCACCACCCAGCAACAGATCTGTGATTGGTGGAGGAATTCCAGTCAGAGTAAATTTAAGCATGCGTATGCTGTCAGTTAAGAGAAGGAGTCTAGCTATTGGAGAGGATGAAGGCCAATAGCAGAGCAGGAGAGAAAGACTAGAAAGTGCGGCAAGAAGGTAGAGCTGTGTGTACTGACAGAAAGAAAGAAACAGCTATAAAGGAAGAAGAGATAAAGCTCAGAAAGAAAGAAAAATAGAAATATAAGAAAAGTAATATACAGGTGTGGTTCCTGTAGACACAAGAGAAATAATTTACCCCAGGAAATAATATATTGAAGATTATTTTTAAGGGGAAAAGAAATGTTATTAGTTTACCGTCTAACCTTGTCTTCTGGAGTCCCTTCTTGCCATCTTAACAACTGCACTACAAGTACCACACCACCCTCTAGGGAAAAAGGGCAGTTCTCCAACTTTTATTTTATTTTATCCATTTTTAATTTCTTTTTGCCCCAGAGCCGGGTGGGGGCCGGTGAAAGTGCGGGCGTCACGAACCGATTGATTTGTTATCATCATTTAAAGTATTACGCCAGTTTATTCTGTTTGTCGCTGCCATTGTGGGGAATAGCAGAGCCACCGCCATCACCACTCACCATTCTGGTACACCACATACTTAATTGATAAAGGGGTGTTTGCTGCTTGTTCTGTTTCTTTAAAAAATATTTAGTATGCCCCATCTTGTCTCAGCGTACAGGTGTGAGAGTGAATGTGGGAAGGGCCAGAGAGACAGGGTAATCCTTGGGGACAGGGTATAGAGTTATAGCATCAAGCTGTAAGACATGAAGGGCAATTGAAAGAAAACACTCCAATGTGTGACCAAGATAACGAGAGGCCTCTTGCAAAGCAGAGAACTCCATGAGCGGGAGAATGCCCAAGTGAACAGTGGAAAGAGGAAATCGGCTGCTGCCATCAAAGAAAGAAGCAAAAGGTGAGAGGCATTTGCAAACTACAGTGGGGTGGCAGAAACATCCTGTACTGGAGTACCACATGATCTTGCGTTAACCCTGGTTCCATACAAGCTTTGCATATGTAAAGTTGAGGATGGGACAACTGGATCTACAAAAATCAAGGGGTCAGGGCTATTATGTTCCTGAGTCTAAGAGAGTACTGCTCATCGTCATACAGGTATCGATCCCATCACTGGCCCCAAATTCCAATATAGCCCTACCATTGTGCAAAAAACGATCCCACCACCAATGCCAAAAAAAAGGGACTGGTCTAATGTCGTACCGGCACCACATCACCAATCGGTACCGTTACATATAGTAGATTTTCTATAGCCTTAAAGTAGGCTTAGTAGAGCATCTGTCTTTTTCACCGGATTATAAATTGAGACCCAGCAGGATAGAGCTCCAGGAGAAGGGGAAGCCTAGTCACCAGGGGTGAGAAAGGCACTTGGGATGCTGCCCAGCTCAAACTGTGTGAGTGTGTGAATATGCTGTTAGGAGGTTCCAAGCTACAGGAAAGACATTGGCCACAAGTGCTTTATGGAGGAAGTTAGTGCAGAACTGGATAAAGCTGCCAAACATCATCCACTGAGGGCAACCAGAACAAGTGACTAACTGTGAGTGAGGTCGATCTCCATCTGGTTAGTGGGTGTGCATACTAATAGGGATTGAGTCAATGTAGCAGAAGTTGTGTAGAGATAGACAAGTTGCAACAAATAACATTTAAAGGGATATCGCTTGCAGGTCACAGAGACCAAAAGAGGTATATCAATGCGAGTCCTTAGAGTAAGTACTCTGCGTATGGTTAATCATGTCGGTACTTGAGGAGTGTTAACATTTCGCTGGGACGCATACCCTGTGTAACCATGTAGTTTAGTGTTATAGTACAAACTCTTCCAAGATATTGTCAATACTACATTTCAAACACCGCTGTTCTTTGCAATTTAAGTGAATATTGTTCATAGAACCGAATAAATGCAGGTACGGTAGCATTGAGTTACCATAGAGCAACAATCAGGTTGTTTGTTTACCGCTATTCCTTTTTTACTCTCAAACCGGCATTCACTACATCTCTGTGTTCTGTAATAAATTCTGTATATTTTTTGGTAATTCTGTTGGCTCCATTGTATCCTGAAACCTCTCTGTAGAATATATAAATTAGTCTTATAGCCACTGACGTAACTATAGAGGATGCAGGGGATGCGGTTGCACCCGGGCCCAGGAGCCTTAGTGGGCCCATAAGGTCTCTCTTCTCCATATAGGTAACCCAGTACTATGAATATAGCATTATAGTTGGGGGCCCTGTTACAGGTTGTGCATTCGGGCCCAGGAGCTTCAAGTTACGCCTCTGCTTACAGCTGTATCTGGCAGGTTTTCATCACTTTTTCACTATTCTGACTTCATAACTAGGTTGCAAGTCTGAGGCTATAAAGACATTATTTATGCCTGTATTGAACCATACTTACACCTAAAAACATAGGCATAACTTAAAGCTTCTGGGCCCTAATGTAAAACCTGTAACAGGCCCCCTAACTATAATGCTTTATGCATAGTACTGGGCTCCCTATATGGGGAGGAGAGAGGCCTTATGGGCCATCTAAGGCTCCTGGACTCGGGTGCAACCGCATCCCCTGCATGCCCTATAGTTACGCCAGTGCTTAAAAACATTGTAAAAATTTTCCAACTCAGATGGAGAGCCTTGTGAAGAACTTAGTGAAGTTTATATCAAGCCACAGTTCTTGTAGACGTACACAAATTATTGGCAGGTGAAAAGATGGCTAAAGATGAGGTAAACTGAAACTAACTGCACAGTAAAGCCCAACTATAGGGAGACAACAAGGACAAACTTGGCAAAGAGAATAAACTGAGCTAACAGCATAACAGCAATATGACAGTAATTGAATTTTCAAGTCATGGGACATGACCACCATGTGCAACCGCATTTTCTGCACTCGTTATTAGAGATGAGCGAGCACCAAAATGCTCGGGTTCTCGTTACTCGAGTCGAACTTCCCGCGATGCTCGAGGGTTCGTTTCGAGTAACGAACCCCATTAAAGTCAATGGGTGACTCGAGCATTTTTGTATATCGCCGATGCTCGCTAAGGTTTTCATTTGTGAAAATCTGGGAAATTCACAAAAGTGATGGGAACGACACAGAAACGGATAGGGCAGGCGAGGGGCTACATGTTGGGCTGCATCTCAACTTCCCAGGTCCCACTATTAAGCCACAATAGCGGCAAGAGTGCCCCCCCCTCCCAACAATTTTTACTTCTGAAAAACCCTCATTAGCAATGCATACCTTAGCTAAGCACCACACTACCTCCAACAAAGCACAATCACTGCCTGCATGACACTCCGCTGCCACTTCTCCTGGGTTACACGCTTTTTTTTCATTCCACCCCTCAAAGAAAAATGTAAAAGATTTTCAAGATCTTACATGGTACATTCAGTGATGCCACTAAAAAAACTAAAAATCGTCCCAGAAAAGCTGATAAATGACTATGTTGTTAGAAAAATAAAAAAGTTATAGCTCTTGTAAGGCAAGGCTTAAAAAACGAAAATGAAAACCTAAAAAGTGGTTGGTCCTTAAGAGAAAAATACAAACTGAAAAACTCAGAATATCAACAACAAATGAGGTGTAGGAAGTCAATAATATATATTTATTTATGCCTTTGTCTGAGACCTTTTACACACAGATACCCACACAGTGTCCCAGCGTGACCGAGAGTTGGGAGGACTGCCTGAGTCAAAAAACTATGGCCCAAGTTAACCGGTGCTGCTTCCGTCACCCTAAAGAGTTTGTGATTTGCACCATTGCCACTTAAAGGGGTTGTCTCGCGAAAGCAAGTGGGGTTAAGTACTTCTGTATGGCCATATTAATGCACTTTGTAATATACATCGTGCATTAAATATGAGCCATACAGAAGTTATTCACTTACCTGCTCCGTTGCTGGCGTCCCCGTCTCTATGGCTCCGTCTAATTTCGGGGTCTTTTTGCTTTTTTAGACGCGCTTGCGCAGATGGGTCTTCTCCCTTCGGCTCGGCAGCAGCGGCGTTTTGGCTCCGCTCCTTGTACGCATCATCACGTAGCTCCGCCCCGTCACATGTGCCGATTCCAGCCTCCTGATTGGCTGGAATCGGCACATGTAACGGGGGCGGAGCTACGCGATGACGCGTACAAGGGGCGGAGCCAAAGCACCGCTGCTGCCGAGCCGAAGGGAGAAGACCCATCTGCGCAAGCGCGTCTAAAAAAGCAAGAAGACACCGAAATTAGACGGAGCCATGGAGACGGGGACGCCAGCAACGGAGCAGGTAAGTCAATAACTTCTGTATGGCTCATATTTAATGCACGATGTATATTACAAAGTGCATTAATATGGCCATACAGAAGTACTTAACCCCACTTGCTTTCGCGAGACAACCCCTTTAAGAACTGCAAGTAAAAGAAACATTCACTGCTGTCTCAAACATGTGTCCCCTATTCTCTTATTTTCTGGTTGGTCAATCCAACGCAGGCCGCTGTGAGGTTACTGAGATCTGACACTCAGCTGTCCCTGACCATTCCAGTGAACCTGGGTTGGCCCCACATCTCAAGGGGTTTTACCGATACACTATATATATATATTGAGGGTGTCCTTGGTCTGATGGGGGTCAAAGCCACAATCCTAAATGAAAGTCAGAGCATCCAGGAGTACATCAATAAGATGGTATCCAAACATGAGCTGCTGTAAGATGGCCTGAGACATGGAATGAAGAACAAATGGAAGAAGGACCATGGCAAGATAAGCACCCACATGGGATGTGCCATTGATAGCTGAAGTGGCTGACACTGGACAGTCTTATTAGGGGCTGGAGAAGGCTGAACTAAGCACTGAGGCACTGATCATAGCAGCACAAGAACATGCATTAAGCACCAGATCCATAGAAGCAGAGATCTACCACACTAGACAGGATCTAAAGTGCAGAGAGGCCTCAGAAACAGTCCAACACATAGTGGCAGGATGAAAGATGCAAGCAGGAACAGCATACAATGAATGGCACAACCAAGCAGCGGGCATTGTGTAGAGGAACATCTGCACAGCGTATGAGCTAAACCTAACCAAATCCAGATGGAAGACTCCACAGAAAGTTGTGGAGAACAACAGGGCTAAGATGCCTTGGTACTTCCAGATACGGACAAACCAACAGATACTGGCCAACCAAACAAACGTTGTGGTAATTGACAAGGACCAGAAGACAGCAGTGGTGATCGATGTAGAGATTAACATCAGGAGTAAGAGAAGCTGGAGATGTACCAGGACCTGAAAGAAGAACTAGAGAGAAGTCCCAGTGGTTGTAAGTGCACATGGGACTGTGACTCCTAAGCTGGGGGCATGGCTCCAACAAATCTCAGGAACAATATCCAAGCACAAAATCCAGAAGAGTGAAATACTAGGAACAGCCAAGATTCAGGGCAGAACCCTCAAACTTCCAGGCCTCTAGTAGAGAACCCAAGGAAGACACATACCCTCCATAGGGGTGAAGAAAACTCTTTTTTTTAAATAAAACTATGGCCATTTTTAAGTTTTGGGTAAAAATACTTTTCCAAATATTTCCAGCAGGAAGGGTTAAAGATGCTCTGAGCTCTCTGATGACAGGGAGGGATGAGCAAGTCTTTACAAATTTTCTGATTCTCCAAAATGTGAATCATTCAAACTTATCCATTTAGTCATCCCGTAAAGTTGTCACTTTGAATCTTACTGCAGTTACTAGATACAATGATGTCACAAGCCAAAAAAACATAGGCAGATATTTTCAGTATATTAATATATCTGTGATTTGATTACCAATGACATAAATTGTGCCCAAGATTTTTAAAATGGTCGAGATTTGGTGCAATTGTGTTTTACTGAAATTGGATAGCACTAATGAATGCTCATTTGTAGATAGCATTCCTATATGTTGTGTCAGAAAACTTAGTAAACCTGGCAGCCAAGTTAATAATGCCCTGCTTGATCCAAGTTTTAAACTTCTTGAT
Organism: Eleutherodactylus coqui; assembly: GCF_035609145.1. Lineage (NCBI taxonomy): Eukaryota > Metazoa > Chordata > Amphibia > Anura > Eleutherodactylidae > Eleutherodactylus > Eleutherodactylus coqui. Next base: position 73,719,690 of record NC_089841.1, read on the forward strand.
AAGTTGTCTCATTTCAATTGCACCATTTGATGATTACACATATATTATATGTGCCGGTTCTGTCCAGTCATCTTATTGTCAGGAAGAGAACTACAGTAAAATGTTTTCCCTGAGACGTAGTATTGTTTCAGAAGTGTATTAATGGATACAGACATGTGATTCACTCTTCCCTCAGAATAAACATGATGAAATCCAACCCTTGACATTACAACAAAAACATACAGTTCACATTCCGAAACTTGCGCCTTACGACACAGATCAGGCCGAACTGTAAGGATGTGATCAAGTCATCATTAGTCACTGAAATTCTAACATTCAACAGTTTCGTGAAGCAGCTTCAAAAAATAAGTAACACTCTCACCAGAATTTGTTTAAAAAAATATTTCTCAATCTAACCCCTTCATGGAAGTATAATGAATAGAGATAAGCGAGTATACTCGCTAAGGACAATTACTCGATCGAGCATTGTCCTTAGTGAGTATCTCCCCTCTTGGCAGAGAAGGTTCGGGTGCCGGCGCGGGTGACAGGTGAGTTGCGGCAGTCAGCAGGGGGGAGTGGGGGGGAGAGAGGGAGAGAGAGATCTCCCCTCCGTTCTTCCCCGCTCTCCCCCGCAGCTCCCCGTCCGTCGCCGGCAGCCGAATCTTTGCTCCCGAGCGGGCAGGTACTCGCTAAGGGCAATGCTCACTCGAACAATTGCCCTTAGCGAGTATACTCGCTCATCTCTAATAATGAATTTTAAGATCCCTAAGGGATTGTGCAGTTGTAATCAGTAGAGGTCTGTAGCCTAGGACCCAAGCTGATCAGCAGTTTGCCAGGCCAGTGTGCTCACGCACTGACCCGTTTTCTGTAGGAAGCAGGCAATGAGGTAATGAGGCATGGTATTACACATATGCATTTCAATGGGAACTTGGCCTGTAATACCAAGCCTGGCCTCTGCAGTTACAATGGAGCTGTCTGATTAGTGCAGAAATCAGCTAATTACACAAGCACATCAGCCCAGAGAACAGCTTATTTGGCTGCAGTCCTGGGCAGCAGTCCCCCACCAATCTACTATTGATTATCTATCCTAAGCATAGGCCATCAATAGTTTGCAACTGGACAACCACTTTAAAAGCAATTTTGGTATATGCAGGTTTAAAGAGGGCCTGTGTGTCTTCTGTCATGTCTGTTTTAGTAAATACTTATATAAATATATACCTGTAAAATAACAATGCTGGACCATCTTTTTTCAAACACTGTGTTGTTCCATTCCTCTGTTACTCTTCCTGAAAATGTATGAATAAATTGACAACTGGGTGTTACCTTTCCTTTTTTCAATGGGGTGGGGGGTGGGTGGGTTCCTACATAGTCTGACAATGCCAGTGATGGTTGAACAGCATCTCTGTGTTTTAGCAGTGTGCCTCAGTATTCTCTAATCTGGATGTAATAACATAATATGACAGAAGATGACAATTTGTGACAGCTGCAGAAATATTTCCTCCATAGTGATGTCATCTCCCACTGCAGCAGTCATATTGGGTAATACCATTATTGGGAAACAACTCATCTCTGCAAACTTTCCCCATCCTTCTGTTATCCCCAATGAATGTCTATGCCTCACCCGATAGTACTATTACCCTCTCTGTGGCCCTAGAAAGTATTAAAGCAACCTCTTCTGCCACAGTTTATTATAGTGCTACCTCTGTGGCGAACTTTGTTACGGTGCTCATTCTCTGGCCCCACTTTGTTATATTGCTCCCCTGTGGACCCACTTTGCTATAGTGCCCCTCCTGTGGCCCTTTTCTGTTATAATGCTCACTTTGTGGCCCCACTTAGATACAGTGCTCCCACTATTGCGCCACGTTGTTATAGTGGCCCCACTTTGTTATAGTACCCCCTCTGTGACCTCACTTTGTTACATTTCTATCTTCGTGGCCCTTCCTTCTTATAGTGCACCTTCTGTTGCTCCACTTTGTTATAGTGCCTGCTCTGTCGCCCCACCATTGCACCCCTGCACTCGTGCTTTCTGAGCTCGAAAAGGAGTCAGGCTATGTACAGAGTAAGTGATATCTGGCAGCTGTCAAAGTAGTGAAGATGATTTTACAGCTGCTGATTGCTGGACAGAGCTACTCAGGGATGAAGGGCCCAGCAATGGGGGCCCACACATATAGCATTCCTGCCGAAATGGCAGGACAGTCCCAAATATGGCATGGCTGGCAGGCATGCCAATGACTAGATCTTGTGCAAAGTTGTTTAGATCACTTGATTTTCCTGTTCTAGTATGGATGCACACTAAGCACTGATCTATGGAAAACTTACTTAATTTTATGTTGTATTCCAGGGTCACGGGTCTAATTTCCATACAGAGAAGCTCCAATCGTGGAAGGGACAGGGGCTCTAATAAAGTGGCCATATAGTATATATATATAATCATGAAGGAGGAGTCTGTACTTCCTCATTATGTGTTCATATGAAGTGAAAAAATGTATTCAATTAATTTTTCATTCTGTTTTTTTTTCATCTTTCCAGATTTTATACATTTTTACAGAAATGGTCACACCTGTAAGCAGCAAGATCTGCTGGGGATTTGTTTAAATATTACATGTCAGATGTGACAAATGCGTCTCGCTGATCCACACACGGCCATGAATGAATGCTCCATAAATAGAGATATTGTATAATACTACAAGGCCATGTATACATTTCTGTGTCTGGTAATATATGGGTTTGCGTCAGGAGTGTTCCCTCTATAAACGTCACGGGTCACAGTAAACTCCTGTGTGGTGAGAGCTGGTTTAGTGGGAATATAAATATTATGGATTCAGGTCACAGTGACTGTGGGTTTTGCGCTCTTGCAGCATGTCAGTTCTTGCCTCTTATTTTATGGTAATAGGTGGGGTGGAGATATGTGCAGTGTTAACATACTACAGCCTTGACTTGTATAACACAATAATCACTAAAGTTAATGACCATGTCTGTCATAGTGACAGGCACAAAGGATCTATACTGCAGACTCAATGTAAATATTATTAATGGGATATTTCGGTACTGTATCCTTTCAGGTACCATTAATAACCACCCTCTGCTTCCTATCACTGAGCCAGTTACTTACCCACTTACACACGTTCTCGTCCAGATCAAGCATTCTCATTTTATATACCAACCTTTTATGTGGCACAATATCAAACACTTTGGAAAGATCAAGATATATGATATCCAACCAATGGATCCCGTCTAGAACTTACCTCCTCGTAGAAGCTTACTAGATTCGTTTGATGGCAGTGACCCCTCACAAACCCATGCTAATATGGAATTATACAGCTATTTTCATTGAGGAACTCCAGGATAGGATCTCATAGAAATCCTTCAAACATTTTACTAAGTGTAACATTTGTTGGCTCTACTTTTTCTCCTCTTCTCCTCGCTGTTGAGGTTCTTCAGCGTTCGGTCCTAGATACTCTACTCTTTTCCATTTACACAACCCCCTAGTAGACTAACTCTGAGCAGATTTGGCTTTCCGTACCATCTCTATGCTGACGACACCCAATTATACACTTCTTCCTATTACATCACCCCTCCACTACTACAAAATGCCAGTAATTGTCTGTCCGCTGTCTCTAGCACCACGTTGTCTCTCCATCTAAAATGGTATCTCTCAAAAACTGAACTTCTTGCTTTTTTGTCAATTACTGACAGACCTAAACCTGATATCTTCATCTCAGTCTGCGGTACCACCATAACTCCTCGGCAGTATGTCCGCTGTCTTCAGGTCATATTTGATTCTGATCTTTCCTTCACTCCTTATATTCATTAAGTTGCACATTCATGTTACCTGCACATCAAAAATATCTTCAGAATCTGCCCTTCTCCTTACTGTAGAAACAGCAAAAACTCTTTTTTTTTTTTGGTGCCCTTATTCACTCTTGGCTTGATTACTGCAAGTCGCTACTGATCGGTCTTCCCCCCACTAAACTCTCCCCTCTCCAATCCATCCTGAATGCAGCTGCCAGCCTTATCTTTTCATCTAGCTGCTATAGCGATGCCTTCACATTGTGCCAGTCACTGCACTGGTTGCCCTCATCTCTGTCTACTACCCTACACGTCCTCTCCATTCTGCTAATGACCTTAGGCTAATTTCCTTTTTTATCCAAGACTCCCCTTCCTGTCTCCAAGGCTTTTTCCAAGATGCGCTAGTTCTCTGGAATACACTACACCAGACAATCCTTTAACAATAGTGGTGGTAGCGGTCCAGTAGTTAGCACTGCTGCCTTGCAATGGTGGGGCCACAAATTCAAATCCCACATAAGATTCAAACCTAGAACTTCAGCAGTGCAAGCAGTACTATGCCCACATGCCTGTCCCTTCTGCTCAAAGCAGAGAGCCAATATTTTTTCCAAAAAGCATCGGGATGATTTTATCGCCCAGCCAATCATGACGAACAACCCTATTCCTGACCACCTTGTTGGGTTTTACATAAAGAGCAGAGCATGGCAGCCTCACGCTATTTCTGTAACTCCCATTGAAGTGAATGGGTGTAACAGAAACAACGTATTTCAGCACTCTATGATGCTTCTGTATCACAAGAAAGTGCTGAGATGGGAATATCCCTTTAATACTGTATGTAATGTCTTGTTTTGTCCCGTAATGTTCCATCTGACTTCTAAAATGCTGTGGAATATGTTGGCACTATATAATTATTATTATTATTATTATTATTATTAATACTGTATTATTATTAGGGAACCCACGGGTTCTGACCCAAGAGCGTAGATGTATCCTTCCCACGGACATCTCCTTTGGATGTTAGTGTTTGTTTACATGTTGTAAAACCGCTCCAGAACCATGCAGGATATATATATATCACTCCATATATACTGTATTTCTTATACAGCAGTGTTATTAGCTGTTAATGTCTGCCTTGACCATACATTTAATTATAGCGAAATGCTATGTGCTGAAGTCTCAAAATAAGAAGTTGGTCTAATTATATACCTTCTTGCACTGTGGTGTCTGTTTAGACACTGTTTCCTCTCCATAATGACGGTAGATGTTGTGCCCTGGACATGCTAGGTCTGGACTCATCTGTGGTCTTGTGATGTGTATTACTTCTTATAGGCTTAGACCACAGACACTCTCTATATAGGAATATAAACACTGCGTGCAGCCTCAGAGAAACTTTTCTTTCATACATATCCACATATATATTTATACTCAGGCTTGGACTGGTCTACCTGAGGACTAGAAAATCGTCTGGTTGTTTCAGACTCTGAAAATAATGAGACCCAAAGAGCTAGTACAGGACAGTCCCATTTGGAGGTGACTTTAGAGACAATCCCTTGTCACTAGGGTCTATTTCTTATGGGATAATTCACAAATAAATTATTAAATACTACTGTGTATATAGTGCTAGCAACAAAGTTTGTGATGAAACGAAAAGTGGACATGTGCACGTTCATTATAGATGGAGGGTAGGCTCTCAGGATCATCCCCTCTGGTTGACGAAAGAACCACGGCTCAACACGTGTGTTCATTTAAGGTGTCTGGTCTGGGGTTACTATTAGTTTATGAGCTCTGGGGGGATGCTGTATTTATTTAGGGAGATCTGAGGGGGTCTGTATATTTTTAGGGGTCTTAAGAGTCTGTCTTAGGAAATCTGGTTTGTGGTTAATCAATATTTCTGGGATGCCCTGCATGCACAGCCCTCTTCAGGTCATGCCGCAGCATCTTGATAAGGTCAGGCCATTCCAAAACACAAACCTTCTTTTTTCAACCATTTATTAGTTGATTTGCTTGTGTGCTTTAGGTAATTGTTTTGTCGCATCACCCAATGTCTCTTCAGCTTGAGGTCATGGACAGTTGCCCTTATAGTCTCCCATAGAATGTTTTGATAAACCTTAGAATTTATTGTTCCCTAAGTGACTTCCCAATGTGTCCAGGCGCTGAGACATCAAAGCAGCCCAAACCTTGATGTTCCCTCCACCATGCTTCACATTTCAATGAGGATTTGGAGTTGATGTGCAGTGTTCTTTTTCCTTCAAACGTAGCATTGTGCATTTGTCTCATCTGTCCATAGAACATTTTCCCAGAAGCACTGTAGAACATCCAGGTGGTCTCTGCAAATGTAAGCCAGGTTACAATGTTTTTTTTGTGAACAGCAGCAGCTTTCTTCATGTTGTCCTTCCATGTTCAACATTCTTCCAAGTTTTTGAAGTCTTCTTTCGCTGTTGCACTTAGGTTCTTTCTTACCTCTTTCAGGATTGACCATTGTGCTCTTGAAGTAATTGTTGTGTCAGTTTGAATCCTGACTGTGCATTTATCTTCTTTGACTCTGATGGGGGTATCCTATCTTGGTGCATACCTGGGGGCCATTAGGGATGGATTTTAGTTCCCTCCTGGCCTAAGTTCCACGCTGATCAATTTCAGTTCAGCCTTCTTCTGTTGTGGAGTGAGGACTTCACTGGGTCCGGTTTCCATAAATCTCTCAGCGGTTCTCTCAGAGATTCTGTGCTGAGTTTTATTCTTGGAGGTTTTGGTTTATTCTTATTTTTGTGTTTCTTTGTCATTCACTCGGGTTAACAAGTCGTACATGCACATGGGTGGATACATTCTTATCTGGACAGGCCATCCATTAGTAGGTAGGGGTTGTGACCAAGTAGTTCCCCTTAGAGAAAGTTTCCCTCATTTGTTCACTTTTACTTGTACTGCAGGGGATTCCTGTTACTGTGGTGTGAACACTGCCACAGACTTTATATTTTGGTTTCCAGTTAGTGCAGATGTGAGGTCTCAGTCACAGGGGCGTTTTGACGCACACATTTTTGAACGCATCAGTTATGCGTTCAAACATTCGCGTGACCGAAGCGGGCATCACAGCCGAAAAAACGCTGCTAGCAGCGTTTATCCGCTCAAAAAGAGCGCTGCCCGCTATCCCCTGCTGCTATGACAGCTGCAGCAGGGGATTCCTTGGATGTGAAACCCCTGGATGTTGTCACATCCAGGGGTTTCACCTGTGGTCAATGGGGCCGGCGGCAGCTGCGGCGGCCCCATTGACATACAGAGAACATCACGATTCTCTGCTACAGCTGTGACAGCTGTGGCAGAGGATTTCTTGATCTCCACGGGAAGTCCCATTGTCACTGGACACTGTGACAGCATTGTAACAGTGTGTAGTGAAAATGGGTGAGTGCTGCCTCTGATTGGCTGACCGCAGGGACCAATCAGAGGCAGCTCTCAGCTGTCATTCAATAGCTGAGAGCTGCATCTGATTGGTCAAAGTGCTCAGCCAATCAGAGGCTGCCCATTCAGCTGAATACTACTCAGAGCAGTGCAAGAGAAGAGCTAGCTGGACGCGGCTGAGCCCCGGCAGCTGCAGAGAGGTGAGTATACTTTTTTTTTTTTACACATTTTTGGATTGATTTTCAGGGAATGGGGTTTGTCCGCTTTCTCCCAAGCCGCCCAGCTTTTGGACAGAAGAGAAAGCGCTGCATGCAGCACTTTTTCTTTTCATATTTCTGTGATGGAACCTCCATCCGTAGGTTCCAACGTAGATGTGAAACCAGCCTTACCTACATGGATTTACAGAAGACAGAGATGGTACTATCTGATGATTTCACAAAGCGTGTACACAAAAATGTAATGGACTATATGTCTGGCTTACTTTAGTGTGATGAGTAACTTCTGCCTGATTTTAAGCTTTACTGGAAACTGGATGTAGTCTTTCAGAAAAATGAAGTTTTCAGTATTGTTGTGTCTGGGCATGCACGCTGCAGGACAAATTACATTTTGTGGCTCCACTTTCCACATAAACATCATGTGTCATTTTTTGTTTTGCCATAAAGAGATTTTATATTGGCTGGGTTCAGTTTAATAAATAGCTAGCCGGGGCCTTACATCAGCTCTAATCAATATAATGCCCTGTCGGTTTTTTTAATTCTCTGGTACTTTAAAAATAAAGTTCAGTGCAGTGAGTATTTTGTGAAGTAGTAGTATGATATGGTATATGGTACAGTGATATTATAGCATGTAATAATAATATTATACTTCTTCATTTATTGCCAAAATGTACTACCATATTTAGCTTTAAAGGGAACCTGTCACCGGCTTTAAGCACCATGATCTAGATGCTCATAAGGCAGGTTCCCAGGAGCTCGAGGTGGAGGTGGTATTATAATAATAATAATAATAATAATCTTTATTTGTATAGCGCCAACATATTCCGCAGCGCTTACATAGACAGGGGAAATACAGAAAGACAAGAGTACAAAAATTACAGAACCATGGTTACAATAGTAATCAGTTGATGGAAACAATAGGGGTGAGGGTCCTGCTCCAACGAGCTTACATACTACAAGTAATGGGATGATACAGAAGGTAAAGGGGCTGGAGATGTGCACAGTATGGCGAGGTGGAGAGTGAGGGATTTTATACACATAGACAATGGTCAGACATTTAGCCGTGTGATGGCAGGATCAGTATGACTGCAGGAGAGGTTTATGATGGCTAGCAGAGATTGCAGTCAGTAGGTCAGGGAGCATGTTATCAGGCGGCATACAGAGGAGTTTGTTTAGGGAATGCGGTATGCCTCCCTGAAGAGGTGCGTTTTTAGAGCACGCCTGAAGTTTTTCGAGTCCTGGATTGCCCGGGTATCCTTTGGTAGTGCGTTCTGGAGAAGTCTTGGAGGCCTGAGTGTGAAGTTTGAATTAGAGGGGTGCACAGTCTAGTTTCGTTAGCAGAGCGGAGAGCCCGGGCTGGGTGATGGATTGAGATGAGGGAGACAATATAGGGGGGCGCTGCGCTGTGGAGAGCTTTGTGGATGAAGGTAGTAAGTTTAAATTGAATTCTGTATTTAACGGGCAGCCAGTGCAGTGACCGGCACAGGGCAGAGGCGTCTGAGTAGCAGCTGGACAGGAATATGAGCCTGGCTGCTGCATTCCGGATGGATTGGAGAGGGTAGAGTGTGGTGCAAGGGAGGCCGATCAGCAAGGAGTTGCAATAATCGAGCCGTGAGTGGATAAGGGCAACAATAAGCATTCTTAGCGTGTCTATGGTGAGAAAAGAGCGGATTCTTGCGATGTTCTTGAGGTGCAGCTGACATGTTCGGGTGAGAGATTGGATGTAGGAGGTAAATGAGAGATCGGAGTCGAATATGACCCCAAGACACGGGCTTGCTGTCTGGGAGTTATGGTGGCGCCACACACTGAGATGGAGATGTCAGGGTTAGGTCGGTTAGTGGAAGGAGGAAACACCAGTAAGTCAGTTTTAGAGAGGTTTAGTTTTAGGTAGAGAGAGGACATAGTGTTAGAGACAGCGGACAGACAGTTGGTGATGTTTTGGAGAAAGGTGCAGAGATGTCACGGGAAAAGGTGTATAGCTGGGTGCCATCAGCATAGAGGTGGTATTGGAGGCCAAATCTCCTGATGGTTTGTCCAACAGGGGCTGTGTAGATAGAGAAAAGGAGGGGGCCAAGGACCGAGCCTTGGGGGACCCCACAAGCAAGGGGAAGAGAAGGAGAGGTAGAGCCAGCAAAGGAGACGCTGAAAGAGCGGTCAGATAAGTAGGAGGAGAACCAGGAGAGAGCAGTGTCCTTTAGGCTGATGGAGTGAAGCATACTGAGGAGGAGTTTGTGGTCGACAGTGTCAAATGCTGCGGAGAGGTCGAGAAGGATCAGTAAGGAGTAATGGCCCCTCGATTTGGCTGTCAGTGGGTCGTTTGAGACCCTTGTAAGAGCAGTTTCTGTCGAGTGTTGGGGTCGGAAGCCAGACTGTAGGGGGTCGAGGAGAGAGTTCTCTGATAGATAGCTTACAAGGCGGGAGTAAACCAGCCGTTCTAGTAGTTTGGAGATGAAGGGGAGGTTTGAGATGGGTCGGTAGTTGACAGCATCAGTCGCGTCAGGAGTCGGCTTCTTCAGCAGTGGGGATATGATTGTGTGTTTGAAAGAAGAGGGAAAGATGCCAGAGGTCAAGGAGAGGTTGAATATAGTGGTCAGATGGGAGATAACCACTGGGGAGAGGGATCGGAGGAGGTGTGAGGGGAGAGGGTCGCTAGCGCAGAGAAGAGCCATTTGGAGACTTCTTCCTTTGTCGTTGGTCTGAGTGCAGACAGTGAGCAGGAGCTAGATGCAGTGCTGACAAGACTAGGGTCAGGGCTAGTCTGACATTGGGACGATATTTCTTGATGGATGTCATCAATTTTCTTTTTGAAGTAGGCAGCCAACTCAACAGCACTAAGATCCGTCACAGGGGGCTGCGGTTTAGGGTTGAGAAGGGAGTGAAAAGTATCAAAGAGCCGTTTAGGGTTGTGCGATAGTGAGGAGACTAGAAAGGTGAAGTAGACTTGTTTGGCATGATGGAGGGTGAGGTTGTAGGTTCTGAGCATGAATTTGTAGTGGAGAAAGTCTGCCATTCAGCACTTCTAGAGCACCGCCAGTATGTTTATACTTACCCACCTCCCGGTGTCACGCCATCAGTCCTTGAAGTTGGTGCTTGGACTGTGCTTTCAGAGCTCGAACAGTGTCATTGGACTTCAAGATGCACTCCCATAGAGATCAATGCAGCAAAAGTAACATAATAACTTTATTCTATGGGTCAATATGATAATGAGGAAATTAAATTTATATAGTATTTTATTTTGCTGTAGTACTTTTTAAAAAATATATATCTTTGAAAAGGATAATTATTTTCTGCTGTAATCTTCTGACACCTATAATGTTTTTATTTTTCCATTGATATAGCAGTGTGGGGCTCATTTTTTGAGGGCTCCCTATAGTTTCTATTGGTACTATTTTGCAGTGCACATGACTTTTTGATCACTTTTTACAATATTTTTTCTTAGAGCTGGGGTGAGCAAAAAAGGGCAATTCTGGCATTGTGTATTTTATTCTAGTGATATTTACTGTCCAGGATAAAGAATGCTTTACTTTAATGGATCTGACTTTTATGGATGTGGCAGTACAAAATATGTTTTGGTTTTAATTTTTTTTAAACTTTTAGTATCTTTAAATTTTTTACTTTTTTTTAGTCCTTGAGGGGCCTTGAACTTGCAATGCTTTGACCATTTAAACCATATCTTTGGTATGTGTTATTCCGGCCAGCATTGTATTAAGACATGTCAGAATTACACGGTGGTCCTGGTGGCCTTCAGAAGGTCCCTGGCGGCCATGATATGTGAACAGCGCCTCGAAATATCATGGAGGTCGAGCCCGTTCTGAAGTTTCGATTGCTGATCGAGGGGATTTTAATGTCGCTGTCAAATTGACAGTGGAATTTAAAGGGTTAATAGCCATGATCAGCTTGAACAGTGAACACAGATGTTGCAGCCAAGTGTCAGTTGTCGAAGACAGCTTACAGCGACTATGCATGGAGTGGGCTCAGTTCCCGATCTTGCTCCATATAAACCCCATACACCCAGAACATACATTTATATCCATGGGCATGAAGGGCTTAACTGGGTTTTCCAACAACTTAAAATTGCTTCACAAATCCCTTTAAGCAAGAATGTTCTCATTCACTGATAGCAAATTGTAGTAAGGAATTAAAACACAAAGTATACAACAAAAGTAACTTTTTTTATTTTAAAAAAGTTATTAAACTTTATTTGTATAGAACCGGAAAGCCCCTTTAATATTAGGAAAATTATTATATATCTAACTAGGTAGAGCTCCACTTTCAGGGGTTTAACATAATAACAACATAAAACACTATAATGACAACTTTAACATAGAACATTGCTTCTAAAGGGATTTCAATATGGAAGTTAATTCCACTTCATGACATTGCTTTATGATTTGACACATCACATTTGTACTTTTGGGAACTATATGATGACCACATTTTGTTCCATGACATAACTATATGCTAATATAAATTGGAAACCCAAACAAAATATGTTAAACTTGAATGGCTCTTGTATAATGGCCATAACAAATATGCAGAGTGTAACATTTCAGCATTGCTAAAAAGCAGCCGTGACACATAATAATTATTTATCCCATTAGTCGCTATTAGAAAGAATTACAAGGGATTTTTGTTTTATGTCTAGCTCTAGTTTTCCATGTCCGTACATTGGGAAGTTTTATGAGGTTAGCTGGGCTATATGGGTTGAACGTTGTGGTCAGACATCAGGTTACAGAAATAAAGTTACCCACACTCTTTTCGCCTCCTTTTTTTTTTTACTTGGGCACTCCGCCGAGTCTGTGGGAGTACACAAACTATGAGAGATGATTTAAGTTTCAGTCTTCAAGCCTACTATTTTTCATCAGCTGAAGACAGACAAAACAAGATTCTTTAAATCTTCTCTGCATAAACCCACACAATGAATATATGGAGAAAACACATGACTTTCCCATCTTCATTGTTACTTAGGATAAATATGCTTTAAAGCCTAACTCCACTCGGATTGGAAAATTCAGTTATCACTGTACTGTAAGGGCTCCAGCCGTCCTTTAATATTGATTGCTTATCTTTATGTATCCAGCACCCTTCCTATCAGCACAATGTAGAGGAAGCGGTGCTACTGCAAGTGCCTTATCCTCTTCATTTTTATGAGTGTTTTTTATCTTGATTAGTTGGGCAATAAAATTGTCCCGATTTTTGCAAAATCGAATCAACTTAGTCCAAACTGATTTTGGGCAAAAATCACAGAAAAATTACATTTTCCATAATGCCTGTTGCAGCGGTCATCATGAAGCCAATCAGCAGTCTGGGCACCTTGCTGATGTCACCAAATGTGTCGTCCATCTTGCATAAAACTACACAAGTAAACAAAAAAAACATAATAAATAAATAAAAAAGGAGACATGAAGAAACAAGGGGTAAGGGACATATCAGTGGTGGTGGTGAAGGTGGTTGAGGATAATCCAAGTTGGCACTTTAAGCGATTCTCACTACAACAACTCCACATTCTGCAGGAGATAAGGCAAGCCTACTACCATTCCTTAAAAATGATTCTGGCCATGAGTTACATCGACAGCATGCATAATACGTTGTAGAGTGGCATGCCTCAAGTACCACCACCTTTTCGTCCTCCCAGTCAATGGCACACAGCAGTCAGTCTGCACCAGTCGGCCATGAGCACCCCCTTCCACTTCACCCCATGTCAGATCCCCTGCACGCTCTGAAGCAGTCCACTTGGATCTGTCTGAGAAACTGCTTGATTATTCAGTGTCATAGATTAGTAGTCACAGCAGCACCAACATCAGACCCACAGTGAGGTCTGCTCACAGATCTTGTGCAGACTGGGAATTCTTTGAAACCATATATGATGACAGTAGAGTGGTTGTCTGTGAGATCTGTGGTGTTTAAAATGTAGCAAGAATGTAAACAACCTCAACATAATGTGTATGAATGCCATATGGGTGAACTCCCACCACCCGCGGCCTTATTGAGCCCACCAGGGCTAGAAGGCAAAGAGCCCGCATTATCCTGCTCCCTCTTCCTCCATTTCTCTCCCTGTTCATGTAGTTGTCTCTGAGCACAGAGAGGCAATTTTATGTAGGGGCAGTACCACATCTATTTCAGGCATAAAGGATAATTGGGCTGTGCAGGCTTCAGAGCCAGGAGTGGGAAACAGAGAGCCAAAATTGAACTGCCACCATCACCCTCATCTTCACTGACATTGACATCTTCCCCTTATTTCAGCGTGTCCAGGGTCAGTATCCAGTCCCGACATCCCCCAGCTATGGGAATGTAAAAAAAAATACTACCCCAACCATCCACGAGTACGGAACCTGAACACAAGCACTGCACAGCTGCTAGCAATGGAAACACTGCCCTTCAGGCTAGTGGACACAGGCGCCTTCTGTAATGTGATGCTCTATGCTTACACACGATACCAAATGCCCAGCCGCCATTTCTTTGGCTAAAAAGCCGGCCCTGCCCTGCATCGCTCTGTTTGCGATAATATGCCCCTGCCATTAAAGAATGCTGTCAGTGGGAGGGTACACATGATCAAGAATGCGTGGTCCAGCAAGCATAGGCAGGCACGTTACATATCTTTAAAAGCACACTGGGTCAATGCCCTGCAGTTGGGGCATGAATTCAAATGTGGTAGTCCACATTTCATGGTACCCCCAAGAGTTGTAGCACATTCATTCTTGTCTGTCCCTCCTAACCCCCTCCTCCATCTCTTCCTCTTCCTACTACCTTTCAACACCCTCCACATTGGCACACTTGTATGTGACAAAATCCATCCTCCGTACAGCTGTGCACGTGGTAAACGCCAACATGCCATCCTAAATCTTATAGGTCTAGGAGCGTAGAGCTGAAGAGCTGTTGACAGCTCTGCAGGCCCAGACTGGCATGAGGCTGGCCTTGCACAATCTGAATCCAAACAAGGTTATGTGTGATAATGGAGTCAACCTGCTGGTAGCCCTTCGCCTCGACAATCTCACATGCGTACCTTGCCTGGCCCATGTGATGAACCTGGTAGCGCAGCGCTTTACAAACCTATTCAGATCCAGTGCTGGAGAAGGCCAGGAAACTGTGCTCACACTTTTGGCGTTCACACCCAGTCGCTTCTCGTCCTGCATAAGTGCAGCAACAGTTCGGGTTACCACCCAACTGTCTCATCTGTAACTTGTTTTTTTCTGACAGAATACTGGTGAAAGTGGCTTAATAAATTGCCTTCAAAGGATTCTTTGTAAAAATAAAAAATTCTGGTAGCCATGTTGTTTCTTCCATGTCAAAGGTAGAAACAGGAAAAGCTAAAGCACCAGTAAAGGAAGATCACTGTGACATTTAGGGAAATGTTATTAAATTAGGCTTTAAAGTACCTTTCACTTAAGGAGCAGTGAAGATTGGAAAGCATTTTGAGTTTGGTTTTGAAATATTATGCTCCAAATTTATTGACCTATAATTTCCCTCATTAATTAACAAAGAGCATTAAAAAGTTTGTCCAGCTTTAAACTAGTGATGGACTATCCTCAGGACAGGCTATCAAGAGTACGTCAACAGTAGTTCACTGCCTTGGACCCTCGTTGATCATCTGGTTGCTGGGCAGATGTACTCCTGCTTTCTACAGGAAGCTCTGTCCCAACTGCAACAGCCAGGCTTGGTACTACAGGCAAAGTTTCCCATCACTTCAAGAGGAACTTTACCTGTAATACCAAGCCTTGCCACTGCTGTGGTAATGGAGCTATCTTCCTATAGAAATCAGTTCTGTGCATGAGCATCGGCCCTGTGAACCGCTGATCAGTGGGAGTCCTGAGCAGTGCAAGATAGGTCATCAGCAGTTTAAAGCTGGACAAACCCATTAATAAAGAGTATGTCCTACTAAAGATAAAACAAAAATGAACAGTAAAAACAAGGCATATATAAAATTCAGTAAAAAATGTAATACAGTCATTCTGTCATATCTTGTGATATGCCAAAGACACATGTGAAAAGATGAAATTTGTAAAGTTTGAGACCTTGGACCACTACTTGCTTCCAAGCGGAAGGATCTCTATAGGGTACTCAAAGCTCTTTGGTACCTGTCGTAGCATTCCTGAGATTTCTGTTACTGAGAATCATACATACATATATAAGCTTTCTGTCCTTTATATAAATGATACTTTTCTTGGAATGTTATGTCACATTTTCTCTGAGCAGTGCTAGAGGGTTTCAGAACTCTATAGAGACATTTCATTCTGGACATCAGTGGTGGTCAGAGCTCCCAGACTTCATCAATATAATCTTCTCATTTGTATTCATGATATACTACAAGATTGTTTAACTGTTTTGCCCTTTTCTTTATACTGTAATTTGATTTATTTATTACTCTTTTTTTTACATTTTGGGGATGTAGAACTTATGAAAAAAATGCATGGGCAAATGGTGAACAGCAAACAACCAGCCATAACATTAATAAGGAGATCTATAAGGTCCCTATTCCAATAGCATATGATAGGTATAGATTACTGCTAAGCAAGAAGGTTAGAAGAAAAAGAAAAAATAAAATGAGGGAGAGGGTGATCCCTAAACCGTCTAGAAGAGAATAACCAAAGGTATAAGATCAAACACAGAGAGACATTACCTTATAATCTGACTGTGATTGAGTACATATCCCATAAAGACCAAGCGATATAAATGTTAGCAATCGTATTGTGGATGGAGGCAGTAAGGTATTTCATCAGTATTTCCCCTTTAAAGGGATTCTGATCTGATCTGCATGTTATAGAGCTGGAATAGCTGAGTAGATTGATATATAGCTTTGTTAGAAAATATCCAGTATAATTTGTATTTTATTCATTT